>NC_133299.1:3556016-4192588 GCF_005239225.2 Populus alba
TTATATGGTAGAGCCAAGTTTAAATCAACTAGGGCATGTTTTCATCCTTTCCGTGAACCTCACAGAAATAAAATTACAAACGTAGTTAAAAAATTAAAAAAAAGGTATAAATTGTAACTAGAAGATTAACAAGGGTAACACGGATTGCTTGAACGATCTTTGCCTTCAATTATTAAGGTGGCGGGGTAAGGAAAGAAATCAGTTACTGAGCATCAAAACTGTCTGTCAGGCTACGGTGACATCCCTACATGAGCAGCACCATATGATAATCCATGTAACCTCCTTACATCCTTTTTATGAACACTCTCTAAAGCAAGCCACATTCATGTCCATTTAAGAAGCCATTCTTTCTTTGGTATCAGTTTTGATATTCTGCGCTGCTGTCTTGCAGGTCCAGTTCCTGCTCCAGATCTTGGGCGTAGCCTCTCGTATGTACTAGAAACTAGCAACCATCTGGGATCATTCTTCCGGTACGCAGCGCCCCTGCGTTCAAGAAGAGAAGGAAAGGAGTTAGGTAGCTACACAGCGATAGGATTTAGAACCAACAGTATGTTGCAAAACCACAGGATGAACTTTCCTAAATTACTTTAAAAGAACAACACATTGCATTTTGCAATTTCATTAGCTCAACTCCAACTTTCGAAGCTTATGGAAGGACACTGGAATCTGCTTATGGAGATAACAGGACCATATGTGCAAGCATGTATTGAAACGGGGCACATGGTGAGATGACCACCAGACATTTTCATTCACTGAAAATGATCCAAGGGGGTCTTTCGAGGGACATTTGTGTGAAAAAAATGTTTGATAGTTTCAGAAAAAAATGTCTCTACAATCAAGAAAACTGGAAAAACTGTTGCCAAGAGCAGGGAAAACCATCCGGATGGTATGAGGAAATACCTAAATTATTAATAAATGATCTGATGAGTTGCAGAGTGCAAGGAAAACCTTGCGGTTGGTATTAGGAAATACCTATAATATTAATATGCAATCTGATGAGTTCTGTCCCCTTTATGATATAAATGATGAGAAGTTCCAGTTTATCAAGGACGAAAAACATCAGGGTTGTTCTGTAAACTCAATGCTGCTTTAAGCTAATATTTTTTGTTTAATCACAAGGCCTGCAAAGCTAAATTCTCAAGAGAACTCATCCTCCATATGTCAATGTCAATTTAAGGACCCACCTCCGCTCTAACCCAAGAGCACTATGGATAACTTTTTCTGCAATTCTTTAACCTATTTGAGTCACTTGAAGAATTTATATATCCATTTTCTGCAAATCTGAACCTATTAGTTTTCACCATGAATATGGGAAGGTGTAGTTGAATGAAGCTACAGGACAATAAAAAAGAGGTAACAACAAGCTTAAATAAACAGCAGACCATTGTAAAATCCTCTAGTGCAATTATGAAAACAAAAAAAGACTTTACTTTTAACCCATTGTAATATGCTTTCCACCGCAGGAAATGAAAGTGGCATTTTGCGAGCTTGTGTCAGGTCCCAAATATAATTGGCAGTGGTATATCCACCTTTCTGTAATTTATCATAAAATGATGAGATATACAGCTCAACAAATATAAACATTTCTAACTATTAATGACAATGAATGGTGCCTTGTGAAAAATAAAGTGCAGCATAATTATTACCTTATCACCAGCTGCTATGAGGAGTAGATCATTTGCAATTTTTGGAAAACAAGAAGAAGCTTCTCTGCGTCATTTCTTCCTGCATTGTTCAAGAATCTAATATGAAGGCACAATGATGACACTATCATAAACATAGTATAGAAACCATAAACTAACCATACCAGCTTGTCTAAAGCAATTTGCATTCCTCTTGGAGTATGCCCTACCATGGCTCCCTCAATAAGGACCTATGAGAAGTTCAAGCAGTTTAAGGCTTGTGTTATGATCAGCTTAGTCGCACCAATACAGTAAATAAATTGATTCCCCACACCACAGTGGCAGATGTAATTAAAATAGAAAATATGAAACAAATGGCTGCTAGTCAGCAAAATAAGGGACAAAAGGAAAGTAAAAACAGATGCAAAAGAAAAGAAGGGAATCTCCAAAAAAGCAAGTTCTAGCGGCAAATTCATATATTTTCACACTGTTTCCAGTAAAAAAAAAGGTTAATTGTTAAATTCAATTTATGATATTACAAAAGTGAGGTTTCCTTTTTGTGGATATGTTAAGAAAAAAAGTTCAGGCTCACAAAAATGATGTAATGGAAAAGAGAAATTGTAAAATAAAATCAAGTCATGATTTTGTATTCACTTCTATAAAGAATGGATAATAGGTGAGAACCCTCTTGTCATCAATCAGTGGCATAAGTAACAAAGATTTTTTGGTGGTGACCTGGCAGAGGAAAAAAAAGAGAATATATGCAGATCAAGTGGAGAGAGAGGAGCAGATTGGGGGGGAGGGGAGTCCATGTGTTCAACAGGGGAGAAAGGAAGAGTCATGTGTGGAGAAAAAAAACGTGATTTTGTGAATAGATGAATATGCTTGCAGTTTAATGCATTGAGAGGTAATCTAAGTCCAAATAGAAATGGGTTCCGCTCAAAAGCTGACAAACAGAAATAATGGCAAGTTAGCAGCCCTTGCAGGTAAGTAATGTGCCCACCGTTTTTTAGAAATAAAATAGCCTTGTTCTCTCATATAATAAAAATAGCATTCAGGGAAGATTTTGTCATTTTAGTATGTATGAAAAAAGATCTGCATCCTCCCACAAACAGATAAAGGCCTCTTGCATTCTCCTTTCTCCCTCTTTTTTATGCAACGAACTGTTAAAAACCATCAAAATTTCAAATTTCTCCAATTCACTAATAAGCAATTTGTTAACACAGAAGTTCCTGTCAGATCTTGCCACTTGATGTTTGAGGAGCAAGAAGCCTATATTAGTAAAAAGTGATCATATAATGATTCATGAAGAAGAAAAGATTCATCACAATCCACATTCTGAAGAACTAATTCACACGATTGTTAAGAGTAACAAACATGATTTTTCGGAGGAAAATAGATTCAGATCCAATAAGCTATACCTTTCCACTTCTATTAGGAAAAAAAAAAAAACATGATTCTAAAGTCCCAATAGTGAAAAAAGCGGGAATTCAAAGGTGAAGAGTTTATAGGTGATTTTTACTTCTTGAGAATTGTTTATAGATGATTGATACACAGAAATAGAGCGACAAGAAAGAGCATTTAATCCAGCTGGGAGATTTCGAGAGAGAGGAAAGAGGAAAGAGTGTACGGCGTTAGAGAAGAAAGTTTTTATGAACTGACATATATACCCCTGAAAAATTTTGCAAAATAAATGTGCAGGTTAGCACATCTTACTAAATGTAATATTGAGAACATTAAAGAATGCATGTATTTTTCAAGTAACGTCAATTCTGCTGCTGGAAGCAGAAGTAAGGACATGATTCTGAGATGGAAGATACATGTGAACAAAAATGTTCTAGAATTTCTGTTCAATCCCTCTAGAACCTACTTAGACATAAAGTCAGAAAAACAAAAGCTGGTTTTTCTAGCAGCAAAGTGATATGCAATGCAAGAATTCAATATAACAGCCAACTGATATATATACAAATAGCAGATATGGCAGTTGTTACAAAACTCACCGTGTATAGTTCTATAAAAGAAGGCTTCATGGAATTCATATAATCATTAAAAACTTGAAGAGCACGATCAAGGTCTCCAGAAAGTAGATAGCACCTAGACAAAAAGGATTTAGAAGGACACTTCATAGTTTTTAATGTCAAATGAACAATTGAAATAACAAAATAATAAAAAAGAAAAAAAGGTTGCAAGTTCAAGAATAGCCTTGGCCTAATTGATGCACCCAATGCTTATTAAAAAAAAAAAAAACTGTTCTGCACAACAAGTGGACTGGAAAGACAGCCTAAAATTCAATGGGTAGTTAGTGACAACTCTCTTATTATGTTCTCTATAATCTAAAATCATTGTTCGAACATGAACAGATTTTTACACAAGCAATATTCTTTCTTGTCTTCCTACTGTCCTTGCATTGCCATATGTTAGAGCCATATAATCCTATTCTACATTGCAACAGACATACTAAGAATTTCAGCCAACTTATTCAGTCTCTTCCATCTGCTTACACAACTAATATTTGATTGTATCTACTTCCCACTAGTAGCTGTCTATCTTAGCTTGTTTGTTTCCCCAATAATTATTCATTGCCATATTCTTCCTTGAATACAACATTACCAGCCTCTCAAAGATACAAATGTTCTCTCAGCAGCACATTTCATATCCAGCTTGCTTTCAATGCTCTTAGAACTTGTTTGGTACACATGTTAATCTGAGTTATGATGTAATTGTTATTGCATTGACATTTTGTTATAATGAAAAATAAGAAATGACCACCAAGGCACTGCCCCATGCATTAGAAATTGTAATGATCACATAAAAGCACGTGAAGAGCGATGGCTATGACAAAGAAAAATGCATTACTGATACTATAGGAATAATTTAAATGAAAAGCCTTCATAGCATTTCTAATTTTGTTCTGAAAAAATAGTTAAAGCAAGCAGAGATCCACATCCTACTATATTATAAGAAAAAATTAATTATTTGTTTTCTTTGAAGACAGCAGAAAAGGACAAATAAGCTTCTTTTTTTTCAATCAATTAAAATTACAGTAAAAATAGAAGAACGCAATTTATTTATTTTTTATCGTGGCTTTCTTTTTCCCATAACTTGATTTAACAAGCCACCTTCATATTTCTCAAAAAAAGACAAATTTACAGAAGTAATTTATGAATTTTTTTCACTTGTACATTGACAAAATAAATAGAAATAGAAAGGAAGAAAGCATCTTTAAAGGAATATGTGTATATATATGTGTGTGTGTATAGCAAAATTCTCATCCAACTTCAAGCACACCTAGCTAGAAGAGGCGAGTTTGCATTTTTTTTTCTTTTCTTTGTATGCCATTTTTCAGATTAATTTTCTTTTATGGAAATTAAATTTCACAAACTCAACTCAGACCAATGAAAATTGCAAAGCAAATGACTACAGTTGGAACAATTAATAAACTTTATAGACCCGTGATAAAAGACATGCTACGAAAGATAGTTAACCCTCTGCAACGCTCCTCAATACTAATTACAATAGAGGTGTGCATTTCTATCCACTAAAGCTTGCAATCATGCAGGCACCTCTTCAAGGCACACAAAGGTATTTATTTTCAAATGAGCATGTCACAAGTGTTTTCAATGTTTTATTTTGAGTTTTCTTGTGATGATTCTTGGAACAAAACAATACTCTTCTGTCTCATCTCTATGGTTCTACGAAGTGCGACATGGCTAAGCACATCATAATTACCAGAAACATGAAACATTCAGGCCATGGAATGAGATTCAGGAAGAGAGTTTGCAAAAGACTCATGCATTATGTAGAAGACATAAATTTTGACAAAACTCAGAGCAACTAAAGATTTTTAGAGAATAAGAAAGTAAATTTTCTAAGAGTTACTTCATTAAATGGAAAAATCTATACAAGTTCCCCTGCCAAATAACATATGCTCTTCCATATAAACCTTGTCCCTAACCTAACTGCATGACACTTGCAAAGAGTGTATAACAGCTCTAATTAAATATAGATTATTAAAAAAAGTGTATCACTAGGAAGGCAATTAAAAGGGTCGGGTTAGCAGCCAGTTATTTTAATTAAAACTAAAATTTAAAGAAAGAATTCATATAAAGTGTATATCAGAAAGGTGTGTACAAGGAAGTCGATCAACAATTCTAATAAGGTACTCTGATAAATACACCACTCAATATACTATCTATCCATGAACAACTGATAGCCAATTAGACCTAATACTCTTCCCAGTTACCAAATGATAAACCACAAAGAGAGAGTACATATGGACTCGTTATTTGAAACCATGCATACAGTTTCTTGACTGTTTAGGAAAATATCAATAAGGTATGAAAGGAAAATGAATAAATCAATGCTGCATTGCTCTTGTACATGGCTCGATTAAATTGACCTCAAATGTTAAATAAAGATCAACTAATATACCTCATTATTTGCAAGAGAATAAAGACATCAGGATCCTTTTTTTCACTCTTAAGCATCTCCACAAAGAACTTCCATAGCCTATTGCGACCAAGAAAAAACAACAAGAAGACTACTGATAAATAAAAGCAACAGAAAAATTGAGGCAGCAATAGTGAGTGGCATAGTAGAAATTGATTTTCATAAAGGCTAGCAAACCAAGATATCACTAGGGATCTGAGAAAATCTACCTGAACATTTTTAAGCTCCGTAAAAGCATGAAAGGCCACATGGTAGACAGTCAATTCCTTACGCAAAAATCCTCGACGCTTATGAACATAGTCTGCAGTTGGTAAATTGTATAATTCCTCTTCAGAAACATTCATCATCACATTTTCAGCATTTTTTCCTGTTGATGCTTCAACTGATGACCAACCCTTTGACTGCTCAACAAGCTCAATAATCTTCCAACAATATAAGGTTATTACAAAAGCTTCAAAATTCTGAAAGAAAGAGAAAATGATGCTCAAAAAAAGGAGAATTGTTTATAGTTACTTTGGTAGCTACATCTTCTGCTATGGGTGTCTTGTTCTTATGTGCAGCTATTAGTCCTGCATAGCAGAACTTGTTCAAACCAACACCAGCTGAAGTCATATCACGAACAATTGCATACCTGTAACATTTAGATGATGCTGAATAATTTAATTTTTCGCAGGTCACCAAGACAATTTATGGGAAACATAACTTGATGATGCTACATGGCTCAACATCAAGCCAATTGTTGGCTGAAGACATGGTCCATGAGTTCATTGGCAATTGAATCTGAGATTTTTTGCTGTATATGGACAGAATTGACTGTCATTGATGTCCTCAACAAACACTACAGTTAATGAAGTTAAGTTGGGAAATGCATTATACCAATCATTTTAGTTTGTGAAGTTGCACCTTATTTCATTGTTAACTTTTCCCAGTCATACACTTAAGGCTACAAAGCCATGCAGCTAGATGAAAAGGGTCATCACGTTGAGGAATTGAGCATGGTGATCGAGATGAAAAGGGAGAAAAGATATAAACCAGGGAAGAAATAACATACACTGGATCTAACCGACCAGCAGCAGCACACGCATTAAGTAGACAGATATAGGTTTGTCCATTCGGCTTCACTCCAGAATTCTTCATCTCGTCCAAAATCTTCAACAAAAAGAGAAAAATTAGCAAAATCCAAATACAAATAGCACTTCATCCCTGCTAAAAATAAATTAGCATAGCTTTACCTTAATTGCCTGGTCAGAATTCTTGCTTTTCCCGCAGGTTGATATCAAAAAGTTGTACAACACAACCTATAATATCGAAAAAATCACATGGCTTAAAAATAGTAATAATCTTTCAAAAATTAACGAGAAAAGAGAAAAACATACATCAGGAAGCAAACCCATAGTTTTCATCTCATCTCTAAAATAGAAAGCATCTTGCAAACGCGAGCCTTTCATTGTTCCAGCAATCAAAGAATGAAATGTATCTCTACTCGGCTGCACTCCGTCTAACACCATATCATCGTATGCATCTCTCAACAGATAATGCCTAATTCCAAACAACAATAATAATAAATTTAAGTAAATTAAATTTAATATAATCAAAAATACATTTATAAATAAATAAGGGAATAGTAAATACCTGCGTTTAGCAGTTAGAGAAGTGAAAACAGTGTTGTACTCTGATAAATTATTTGCATAATTTCGTTTGGCGTACTGTTCTGTTGAAGTAGCCAAGTATCGCCTTCCGAAGCCGCGGAGCAATGATCTTTGAGCACCTGATAAATCATAAATATTGTATCTGCTTTTTTATTTTATTTTCTTAAAGTAGCAGAAGAAATGGGGGGAAAAAAGTAGTCGTTTGTGTTGTTTACCTTGAAGAAGAAATTTCATGTTTGAAGACTAAAGAAGAAGACCCAGTCAGTACTCAGTCTGGAGAAACGACTCAGACAGTACTCAGGGTGAGTAGTGGTGCTGTTGAGTAGGGTTTTAGTCGCAGAGTTTTGTGTTTTTTATTTAATTTAAATTTATTTGATTTTCTTCAGTTGTTTTCTTGCCACGGGCACTTGATTTTGCGTAAGACGCGTCGTCTTGGTGGGGTTGGATGAACATGGGCTGTTTGGGGTTTGTGTTGGCCTTTTGGGCTTTGGGCTTTTAGTGAATAAGACTAGATAAACAAAGCTATTTTCTCGTGCTTGATTGCCTGACCCAATATATACAATGGCTTGCCATGTTTCAAAATAATTAAATTAAATTAAAAACAATACTTAGGCATGTTTGTTTCTCAGAAAATAATTTTTAGAAAATCATTTTTTAAATTTTTTTGTATTTGTTTGTTATTAGAAAAGTTGGTCAATGAAAAACACTTACCAGTCAATTTCAGTCAAAGAAAAATTTGACTTGGTTTTCAGGAAAGTGTTTTCCTTTTAGCTGTGTTTGTTTTCCGAAAAGTGATTTCCGGAAAATCATTTTCCAAACTTTCTTGTGTTTATTTGCCAGTAGGAAAGTTGGTCAAATGGAAAACACTTTCCAATAAAAAGAAAATTTGGCTTGGTTTTCAGGAAAGTGTTTTCCTGAAAAGTTTTGGGGGGGAAACACTTTCCGGAAGTTATGAAAAATTTAGAAATGTCATTATTTGCTGATTATATCAAATTTGATCCTCAAACTTTTGATTGCTATATATATATTTTTTGTTTTGAATATTTATTTTTCAATTTCATCCTTTAAAATTTTATTTTTATATTAACTTTGGTTTTTATTTTTATAATTGCTATTTGCTTTTTTTCTTATCATATTTTTTATTGAAATTTTTTATCTATCAAATTTGGTCTTCATTCTTTTGATTATTACTTATTTTATTTGAAATACTTTATGAAATGTTGATTATTATTATTTTAATTTCTTCATCTTTCATTTTTTTTTTTAATTTTTTAGATTTGACCTCTATTATTTTGATTATTATTTATTTTATTTGAGATAATTTATGAAATTATATTTTTTTTTTCAATTTCATTCTCATTCAACCTTTTAATTTGTAAGATTTGTTCCTCATTATTTTAATAAACTTGAGAAAAAATAAAATATTAATAAGTTATTTTCCAGCTCATTTTCCATAAAATAACCAAACACTGGAAAGTGTTTTCCAACTCATTTTCCATTACACTACCAAACATCGAAAAATACTTTCTCGGAATTCACTTTCTCATAATTCACTTTCCCCAGAATTCACTTTCCAAAAAGAAACTACTTTTCAGCAAACAAACGGAGCCTTAACCTAATCAGTCTTTCACTTTAAACCCCCTCAATTGATTTGACAAATTTTCCCTTCCTATACAAAGCCTCGTAACTTATTTTAAGGGATAATTTAATTTTTTTTCACGAGACATGTCTGTCATTATAAAAGTAAATAATGACAAATATATATATTTTTACTTCTTTTTTTGTATAGTATGACTTAAATATCATCAAAAAAAATTAATTAACTTTTTTTGCATAAGCATTTTTGAGTTTTCAATTTCAAAAGCACAAAAATGTCTAAAATACCATCAACGACAAATATTCTATAGTTGTTCTCTAGGGTTTTTTTTTTTTTTTTTTTTATCTTTTCCTTTTAGGTTTTTTGTTATTGTCAAATTGAATAAGGGTCAATTTGATCTTTTAATAAATATATATATATAAAAACTAAATTAAATAAAAAGTTGATGGCACATGTAATGCACACTCCAATAAATAAAAGGAGCTCATTTTTTTTTTTTCTGGTGCATGCGAGCTCATCCAGCAACTAAACACCACCTTCAATTATAATATTAGAAGCAACTCCCCAAGAACTTCCCTAATATGGCAGTAATGAACTGTTGGTGTGGCTCTAGTAGGCTCTTTTTCTTCACCTCTATCTTTTCTCTTGATTCTCCTAAAAAATACAAAAGAATTTTCTTATTTGATTGTTGTACCCAACTTGATCTTTATTCTTTTGATAATTATTTGTTTTGCTTTTGATATAGAAAGCTTATTTTTTTATTTAATTTCATTCCTAAGTATTTTATTTCATTTAATTTTTTTTTATCCAATTTGACCCTCATTCTTTTGATTGCTATTCTTTAATCTATTTCTTGATTTATCTATACTTTTCAATTTTATCACTCAACATTTTATTTTATTTTATTCTTGTATTCAATTTTGATCCTCATTCTTTTTATAACTATTTTTTTTTATCACTTTATTGATTTAATTATGTTTTTTTTTTAATTATGTCCCTCAACATTTTATTTGATTTAATTTTTATATTCAAATTTGGGCCTTATTTTTTTATTGCTATTTTTTTATCACTTTATTGATTTATTTATATTTTTCAATTTTGTCCCTTAAAATTTTATTTGATTAAATTTTTATATTCAATTTTAGCCTTTATTTTTTTTATTACTGTCTTTTTTTATAATTTTCTTAAGTTATTTTATTTCTCAATTTAATTTCTAATTATTTTCTTTCATTTAGTTTCTATAACATATTTGATCCTTCTTGTTTGATTGTTATTTTTTAACTACTGATGATTATGAATTTTGCTTCCTTATTTTTATACCAAATTTGATCATCATATCCTTAATTATGGATTAGTCAAATTAACATAGGTTAAATTAAGTTTTTTTTTTTTTTTAATGTTGCAACTGAAGCAATGCTTTATGGACAAAGCAACACGAGTAATCAAAGAAGACTTGCTCCTGCCTTGTAAATATCCGTAGACTTTGAGAGCAGGTGGGAGTTGTAGTTGGTAGAACGACAATTTCATGAGCCGTTTTGTAAGTGTGATTAAGATTATTCTACATGCATTAAAATGGTCATAACTTGCTACGATTTTTGTTTTTATTAACATTGGTATCCGGTCAGCTTGCTTGCGTATACATCGATTAATCTCATGGACCCTGAAGTTAATAATGGTGGAGGCCTCCAGTGGCCTTGAAATTTGTAAGACTTGAACTGATGATTTTTAAATAACAAACTTAGAAACTGACCAATTGAGCTACACTCCTCAAGGTTTATATATTTTTTTATTAAATTACCTTTGATATATATAATCATCTCAATTCAATAGCTTAAACTGTTAAGTGAGGTTCTAAGATATGATTTATAGTATTCTCTAACACATCCTCTCAAGTAAAAGCTATTTGAACTTGAATCTTGTAAAAGCTCACAATACCTTGTGCTAAATTATTATCAAATAAATGGGGATGATGAGAGATTTGAACTCGTAATTGTTTAATCATCAAGACTCTGATATTATGTTAAAGAACCATTTCAATCAAATGGCTTTAACTGTTATGTGAAATTCTCGGATATATATATATATATATATATATTAAAGAACTCTAAAACGCGTGGGAAAGCACTGTAGCTTTCCCCACAGTTTTCCCCGTCAAAACATATATCATCTCAGCATTGTAGTTGAATGTCTTGCTCGCTTTCCCACAAAATATATTATCACTGCACAAGTTTGAAAAAAACGACATCATGATATCAGTGTCTTAAATGCTTTGAAAAATCAGGCTGTCGTTTTTTTTTTCCCTGTAATTGGGTCTTCTTTTTCTTCTGTGAAGTTTATAAGGTTCAAGGGAATACTGAATTGTCTGACATCTTATCACCTTTTAGAATAATTAAAAGGCCATGCAAAAAGGCAATAAACTTACACGTTGCACATCTTCAGGTTCCATTTAGAGAATGTCAAGTCAGCCAGTTTTTTTAATGCTGCATTAAATGCTTTCAGGTTTCATTTAGATAAAGTCAAGCTGGCCAATCTTCTTAGTGGTGCATTAAATGAATGTGGCGTTGGCATCATTATACATACATGCTTGCCTTTCCGTTTTTCATTGTTTCCTGTTCAGTTTTGGTTGGCATTTCTGTTCTGGTTAGTGTGCTTGTCAGACAGTTCGAATTGTTTTATTGCATGGCATGGTGCTATTTTGAAGTGGTGTTTTTAGCGAGCCAATTCCCTCAGCTCCCACCTCTCTTATAATATTTGAATACATTTTCACCTCTCCTCTTCCCCAGCCAAAAGCCACACTAGCAATCAACATCCACCGTTGTTTTTCTGCCTTCTCTAATGGCTGCAGTGGATCACCAGTAGCTCCACCGTGCACCACCATCCTCACGACAGACCAGCAACAGTAGCAAGCACCTCCCCCAGGCCAGGTAGCCTCTTCTCTTCTTGCTTTTCCACGCAAATCATGCATCTCTCAGCTCCCACCTCTCTTATAATATTGAACACATTATTGCCTCTCCTGTTCCCCAGCCAAGAGCCACACTAGCAATCAACATCCACCGTTGTTTTTCTGCCTTCTCCAGTAGCTGCAGTGGATCACCAATAGCCCTACCGTGGACCACCATCCTCACGACAGACCAGCAACAACAGCAAGCACCTCCCCCAGGCCAGGTAGCTTCTTCTCTTCTTGCTTTTCCACACAAATCATGCATGAATACTGTAAAAAAAACAAAAAAAAAAAACCCTGCAGAATACATGAGTAATTAATTACCTGTTGCTTGCAATCTGCTTTCCCAAACGAAATAGCCATTTGGTTAATTATTAATTTCTAATAATTATTAACAATTGGTTACATATATGTGGTGCTCCATTTCTCCCTTTTGCAATTCACTCAATCTGAGATCATTTAATTCTGCTAATTAGTCTCCAAGTCGATTTTCATAAGCTCTGTTGATGCCAAAAGCCTGCTTGAAGTTGAGTTTTTATTTCTTCATATTTTTTAACTTTGCTCATCTTGTTGTCTGCATATTGTGCATGGCCTGTGCTCTGTCATTTTTTACGTTTACATCAATTAGCCACCTGGAAAATGAGTGTTTTTTTATTTCATTAGGCATCAAGTGTCTATGCGTTTGTATCTGATTCTATAGTTTGGTGGTGCATCCTTTGTGGCTCTTTTCATCGTTGTCATGTTCTTCAAAAGAGGGGCTTCTCTGTTTTCTCTTTTCTTTCTGGTTTCGGCAGACTGTCTTCGTTTCATCAAGTCCTAGCGCATATGGTTTAATTTTCTTTTCTTTATCCGTCTTTGTGCGCACATGTCAGGTGCATCTATCTCACACCACATTCTGGGTTCTGTGCTTTTGTTTGTCCAGCAACTGTGCATGATGATCAGCTTTGCAAAAAATTAGCATAGCGAACAATTGTATTTATGCATACAAAATCTTATGCTTTTGCTAAGCTTTGGGAACTTCTTTTGTCATTATTTTTATAAAATTTGCAGAGATGTTTTTTCATTACATGCTGCAACATAGAGTGGCATATCATTTTTATAATTATATATGTTTGTGTAGTGAGTAAGGTAGCTGTTATGGTATACAAATATTGCTTAGAAAATATTGGTGGTTCGGCACTGGATGTAGACCATTACAGTATGTTGGTCATTTTTTTTTTGTTTTTAAGTACGTAAGCCTTCAAATACCCCAAGAAATCACCAGTCTGGGTAAATATAAGGAGTGAAACTGATCCTTGAAATATTGTTGTTAGAGAGGTGTTGATCATGTGAGCTATATCCTATTTGTTGGATCCAGATAAGGCCACAGAACAGCCAAATACAGCTGCAATGATGGTGAACATGTGGAGGAGAATGACAAAGAAGCCACAGAGGGAAGGGAATAAACGGAGAGAAGGAGTCAGGAATATGCAACTAGAGGCTGCACACAAGAGAATGTAGTTGCATATGATGAAGAATTTATGCGTTGAGTGGTGTAATTCAATCACTGGACAAGATTTGTGATTGTTAATGAGACCCATTTGAGAAAACTGATGATTTGCTGTAATGAGAAGTTAGACTTTGAAGATTGAAATACATTTTTTTTTTTTTGAGATTGTGGCTGATTTGTTGAAAGGAAAATGGGATGCCAAGTATTTATATGCAAGGGCTAGAAACTAGTGCAGCAGGGAAGTGACTATTCAAGAGCTAAAGATCAAAATCTTGGCGGGCGTAGATGTTTGGTGCTTGCTTGTTGCTTAGCTTCTTAGTTTTGGAACTGCTCTACTAAGTTTGCTTCTCGAAACTCCATCGCAGATGCAATTAATAAAACTATAGGGGCACGGAGTATATAAGAATAATGGAAAGGAAAGTATGGCCAGTCATTATGCAAACAACAAAAAGAAGCAGTCGTTGCTCATTGACTGTTCTTTCACACTGGTTTTGAAACAATTTAAATGCCCATTCATTACAGGCGGCAAAAAAAAACTAGCTTTGCTCATAAGTATTGGTTTTCAAGACACATATGATTCATCATATTCAATATTAATTTATATATCATTCTTAGCATCGCAATTGAAGCTTGGATTATATTATATTCATTAAGACATGTTTTTAGGTATAGGCATTGGTTTTTCCATTGTGCTTGAGAGGAATTTTTTTTTAAAGTAATATCCTTTTACATGTGATGTGAAAAGAGAAATTCAAAGTATTCAATGGTGTGTGCAAATAAACACTTTTCTAGATGACTGCCATATATGTGTTGATGGTGTGGATGACATTTCATGAAATGATATGGGATTTATACTTTTGTGATGAGGTTAGGTTAATTATTATTATTCGTTTAGGACATGAGCTTGCAACAGATTTCACATGCTTAATGATCATGTAAAGAAAGCAAGTCACAAGTCCTTAGTTTTTTAACAGTGTTTACATATGTCAAACTATGGATTATAGTACGATTTTTGAAAATAAAAAAAATTATTGCCCTATGTTTTAAATTTAAAAAAAAACATTGCAAGACACAGGACACTCTCATTAAAAAAATTACAAAGATTATAGCCCTTATTCTTTGCAGCTTATACAATTTTGTTTTGATTTTGTTACTTTCCTTTGTTTTTTTCTTTAGCACTTACCAAGATTGTGATGAATTGCAGAAATTATTGCCCTTATTATTTACAGCTTATACCATTTTGTTCTGGTTTTCTTACTTTTTTTCCTTTGTGTTTCTTGAAGCACTTGCCGGAGTTGTGATACTAATTTCTTTTACCTAAATATGTTGCCTCATCTTTTATTTTTATTTTTGTTTATTCTTTCATGCCTGATTCTCCAGATCTTATACCCCATGTCTGTTTATTTTTATCCTTGCACATATTAATCAAAATTTAACTTTGTTTTTCAGGTCTTTTAAAGGGGCTACTTTTATTTATCATCAGTATTTTCTCAGGTTTGTTTTGTGTCTCTCTCTTATTTACTTTATCCATTTCTATTTCCTTGCATGCTTAATCATGGTTATGGTATTTCTATGTTTGGCAACATGTAATGTCTTTTTTTAATTGCTTGATCTTTTATTGTTATATTTTCATCCTTTCCTGAACCAAGGAGTTGTATTTTTAGCTAAGCCTACCCTATCATCATGTCTTATGATATATCAAAGATTTCAGTCTAATATCATTCCTTCACCTTGCAAGCCAGTTAATCTTTGGCCAGCACTTAATTTCATTATGTTTTTTTTTTATTTATTTATTATTATCCCTATGTTTACATGGTTTCTTTAGAAAATGTATGTCATTAGGATTTTCTCTATCCCTGTGTTTACCTTCACTTAGCCATGATCCTGTACTAATCATGGTTTTTTTGTGTGTTTTTCTTTCATTTACCTTCGTGTTTTATTTGCATGGTTTATTTAGAGCAACAACATGACAAGTCCTCACGAACATGTTCAACCAGATGAGTATGTGCCATCTTCTCCATACTCACAATTTGTTTTGAATGACTATGAAACCCCTATTGGTAGAATCTTGCTATCCGATAACCCAAGCTCTTCAAATACACCATCTGCTCCACAACATACTCAAGGGGTTGGCACTTTGGTTTGTTCGCGCTAGCACATAGATATACAAACCACCTTTTCCTTATCAAGCAACATAGTGCAAACTGAAAGTGATGAAATTAATGCAGCAAGGTTATCCAATCCTCCACAATCTACCGCCCTTGCTTCATTTCACTGTAATAATGTAGTTTCAAATCATGAATCTGAAGGATTCTTTGAGCAAACCCTTAATCATCAATCTACTATAGGCCAGGCATCATATCAGAAAAAAAAAAGGCGTATGTAATCTAATCATGTACCTTTTATAGCCATTTTTTCTTTATTTATGATTGCCTCTTTTATATCATTCGTTCAAGTCTCTTAGCTTTGTTTTTTACAAGTTATTTAATTGAATACATTGATTTTAGGGATAAAACATACAAGTGTAACCATTGCAACGCTCTTTTTTTGTTGCAAGAACGCTTGGCGCGTTCAGCCAAAACAAACCCATGCTTTACACTTTGTTGTAATAATGGTAAGGTGGTGCTTCCTGCTCTGCAAGAAACACCTAACTATCTTGATAACCTCCTTAACCCAAACAATGGTTTATCGTCTAAAAAGTTTCGGCGTGAAATTCGTGCTTATAACTCAATGTTCGCTTTCACGTCCATAGGGGCTCTGGTAGATCATTCTGTTAATTCTCGGCCTGGATCATATGTTTTTAAGGTCAATGGATATTGCCACCATCTTATGGGTTCTCTTCTTCCCATGGATAATAGAGACCCCAAGTTTGCACAACTTTATATTTTCGATACAGATAATGAGGTTTTTAACCGGCTGCAACCATTTTGCAATGAAAATTTTCAATCAATCTTGGATAGTCATATTGTTGTTGGTCTAATCAATATGCTTAATTCATCTAATCAATTGGTTCGTTTGTTCCGTCATGCTAGACAAAGGTTTGGGGATGTCGAGGTTCCAGAATTCAAACTTCGGTTAATTGGTAAAAGAGATGATGACTCAAGGCAATACGATGATCCTTCTTTAAATGATATTGGTGGTTTGGTTGTTGGGGACATTGGTCATTGTCGATCTGATCGGGACATAATTATTGAAAGTTTATCTGGAACACTTCAGAGGATCTCAAAGCTTCATCCAAAATTTATGTCCCTTCATTATCCACTTCTTTTTCCATATGGTGAGGATGGTTTTCACACTAATATTCCATTAGCTCATCAAGAATAGCAACCACCTAAAAAAAGGCAAAAGGTTTCAATGAGAGCCTATTATGCTTATCTCATTCATGAAAGAGAAAAACAAGAAAGCACTCTCATAAAAGGCGGACGATTGTACCAGCAATTTTTGGTTGGTGCATTTGTTAATGTTGAAGAGGAATGTTTGGATTTTATACGTGCAAACCAAGAAAATCTTAGAAGTGAGCATTACAAAGGAATACATGATGCTATTACTAGAGGTGATATTGATGGATCAACTACAGGGAAAATTATACTTCCATCATCTTTAACAGGAAGCCCTCGGTATATGGTTAATAATTACCAAGATGTTATGGCCATATGTAGATGTTATGGGAATCCTGATCTTTTTATCACATTTACCTGCAATGTTAATTGGCCTGAAATTCGCCGAGAAATTAAAAAAACAAGGAACTATCAACCTGAGGACAAACCTGACATCATAGCAAGGGTATTTCATTCCAAGCTAATTGATATGATGTCATTCATCAAGTCCGGAAAACTTTTCGGACGGACAATTGCTGGTATTTCTATTTTATTTCTTAAATTTCAAGTTTCTATTTTTATCCTTCTACAAACATCCGTTTTTACTTCTTTACTTGCATTTTATCTTTTTAGATGTTTGCGTTGTGGAGTTTCAAAAAAGAGGTTTGCCGCATACTCATTTGTTAGTTTGGCTAGCTCCAGAATTCAAATTTCGTTCGCCTGAGGATGTTGACTCTATTATTTCAGCTGAAATACCTGACAAGCATCAAGATCTTGTTGGCTATGAGATAGTTTCAAAATTTATGATGCATGGTCCATGCGGCGCTGCAAATCCAAGGGCTCAATGTATGGAAAAAAATAAATGTTCTAAACTATTTCCAAAAAAAAAAAAAAAACAAAGATGCAACCGTCTTTGATGATAATGGCTTTGTTTACTATAAACGACGTATGCAGCCTACGTGTCACATTGTTAGAAATGGAATTTCCCTATCAAATTGTCATGTTGTCCCATACAACAAAGAACTTTTGCTTCGATACAATGCACACATTAATGTTGAAATTTGCTGTCAATCTCTACTTATCAAGTATCTTTTCAAGTATGTTAGCAAAGGAGCTAATCGATGTAGAATGGTTATGAAAAAAGTGACTGATGATGAAATACAAGCTTATCTAAACTGTAGATTCATTTGTCCATATGAAGCAGTATGGCGTTTATTCCAATTCCTAATCCATTCAAGGAGCCCAGCTGTTGAAAGACTTCAAGTCCATTTACCATTACAACACCATGTATTTTTTTCAGGTAATCAATCGTTATCATAAGTTCTTAAAAGGCCTGGCATTAATAAGACAATGCTCACATAGTGGTTTGAGCGCAACAGAATTGATGTCGATGAACGAGATCTATTTTACTCACAGTTTCCAAGCAAGTATGTTTGGGATGCTAGGCAAAAAGAATGGATTATTAGATCACGTGGATTTTGCCTTGGTCACATTGTGTATGTCCATCCTGCAGCTGGAGAGTTGTATTTTCTCAGAATGTTACTTAATCATGTTAAAGGAGCAAAGAGCTTTGAAGACTTGTGACAAATCTCTGGTACAATATTTCCAACTTTTCAACTTGCATGCAAGGCTTTAGGACTCTTAGGAGATGATAAAGAATGGTCAGATGCATTTTGTGAGGCTATTCCAACAGCTTCTTCTCCGCAGCTAAGGCAACTTTTTGTTAATATTATTATGTTTTGCGAGGTTGCTGATCCAAATAGTCTTTTCGATCAATTTTGGCACTCTATGCATGATGACATTGAATATCATCTGAGATCTTCGTTTTCAATGTTGAATGTTCGTTTATCTGATGACGAACTTAAGAACTATGTGTTGTATGGACTTGAACAACTTTTTAATGCTTCCGGGACATCATTGGAAGATCATAAACTTCCAATGCCGAATGGTCGATTGATGGATAAAGTCATGAACAAACTTTTAAGGGAAGAGCTTGACTATGATCTTGCTGAGCTTAGAAATAACCATTCATTGGATATACCACTTCTTAATCCATGTCAAAGAAACATCTATGATTCTGTTATTACATCTATACTACAAAAAAGACAAGCGCTCATATTTGTTCATGGTCATGGTGGAACATGAAAGACTTTTTTATGGCATACAATTATTAATCGAGTTAAATCTAAAGGTTTAATTGTTCTTATTGTTGCCTCATCTGGAATAGCTTCTCTTCTATTACCTGGAGGGTGAACAACCCATTCTAGATTTAAAATTCCATTAGAAGTTAATGAGAGTTCAACATGCGAGATTAAACACAACACTCACCTTTCACGACTACTAGAGATGACATCACTCATTGTTTGGGATGAGGCTCCAATGAATAATAGATTCTGTTTTGAAGCTTTAGACAGGTCTCTACGAGATGTTCTTAGACTTAACAATCCATTTGGTGGCAAGTCCGTCCTATTAGGTGGGGATTTCCGACAAATTCTTCTTGTTATACCTGGAGGAACAAAAGAAGAAATAATTAATGTTTCTTTTACTAGCTCATTGCTTTGGTCTGTATTCACATTCCTCACTTTGAATCAAAATATACGACTATCAGCTGAAGGTTTAAGCCCAGACCAAAAGGATGAACTTAGACAGTTTGCAGAGTGGATCCTTTTAATTGGTGATGGACAAATATGTGATTTGGTTGTTTCAGATGATCATGATGCGGCATTTATCAAAATCCCATGTGAGCTTCAGGTTGAAGTAATTGATTCTCCAATTGCAGCTATTGTCTCTGCCATATATCCTGACATTGAAAGGGCTCATCTTGATCCATTCTACTTTAAAGACAGAGCAATTGTTACACCGAAGAACCTAACTGTTTCTGAGATTAATAATTTTATCCTTGATATTATACTTGGTCATAAATACAACTTTCTTAGTTGTGATTCTATCCAAACAACTTCTGGTGATATTGACAACATCGATTTATTGTATCCAATTGAATTTATCAACCAGCTTGACTTTAATGGTGTGCCCCAACACAGTATTTCTTTGAAAATTGGCACACCGATTATGTTACTTCGGAACCTTAGTCCCTCTGCTGGTTTATGTAATGGAACAAGGCTTATTGTTACATAGCTTGTCGAGCGAATTATTGAAGCCCAAATTATTACCGGTTCTAACATTGGAGATCGAGTTTTTATTCCACGAATTGTCTTTCCAGTTAATGATAAAAAATGCCCCTTCACAATCAAACGAAGACAATTTCCTATTAGGCCTTGCTATGCTATGACTATTAATAAAAGCCAAGGACAATCACTTAAGATTGTTGGTGTCTTTTTGAAAGAACAAGTTTTCAGTCATGGTCAATTATATGTTGCTTTATCAAGAGTTACATCAAAGAATGGGCTTAAAATCATTTCCTTCGATCATGAAGGAAAACCATCATGTTATGCCAAAAACACATCATGTTATGCCAAAAACATTGTTTACAAAGATATCATTCAATTATTACCAAAAGGTAATCTTTTTATTCATTGTTGTATCTTTTGTGTGTTAATTTTCTAATCACAAGCTTGAACATCTATGAGTCTTCTTGCAACATAAAAAAAAAAATCAAACTTAATTCCATTTTAACTATAATATATTTAAGTTTTTCCACCTTTTGTTTTTTGCTGCATACGAACTATAATTTCTCATGCTCCTATATTTTTCATAAGCTCTTTCCATGTTTTTTCAGGGTAGTCTCTCGCTTCATCTACTATTTATTTTTCTGCTTTGGATCAACGACTTTGCTGCCTACTTTTGTTTTTTCATGTAAGTATTTTTTCCTTCACAACCCTTAGTCCATGCAATGCAAATTTGATATGTTTTGTCAATATCGCTACCTGCAGTTTGGTAGCCATGATGGACCTATAGTTTGGTAGCCATAAACTTCATAAGCTTTCTCTAAATATCGCTTGAAAGAACAGTGGTATAGAAATAAAATTAGAATCACAAATCTCTTAAACCCAACATCTTCTTCCTTTAATAAGAATTGCCACCTTTAAACCTGGAAAGCCACCTGATAAAATCATATCAAAAAAATATCAAATAATAGGAAGGCGGTCTCATTAGTGATGGTCATCTTTTAGTTTACCTTAGCGTTTACCTCTCTTTCTCTGATTAGCCAGCAAATAAACCATCATTGATAGTAAACACTCATTGTTTCATTTTGAAATTCCATGTCATCTCTTACCTCTAATGTGCTTACAAAGTTTGGAATGAAAGAATACATCAATAAAAAATTAGTTTCATGATTTTAACGTCCATTTAAAGTGCATTCTCTTGCCTTTCAGTCCAAATAAAAGAATTTCTTGTCTTTTAAGTTTTTTTCCCTTTTTGTTATACACAGACAGTCTTTATATTACGAAAAAAATTGAATGAGTAAACATTTTTTTTTTCCATGTAATAAATGGCCACACAAAATGTTGAAAAAATTAATCTAGAAGACCACTTAATCAGTTAAGGTTATGTATAGGGATGTCTTAGATACTTTGAAAAATTATGCTGTCATTTTTTCTTTTTCTGCAATTAGCTCTTCTTTTTCTTCTATCAAATTTATAAAGTTAAAGGGAGTAATGAATTATCTGACATCTCATGACCTTTAAAATTATTAAAAAGGCATGTAAATAGACAACACACTTAAACATCTTCAAGTTTCATTTAGACAAGGACAAACCAGCCACTCTTTTTAATTATGCATTGAATGCCTTCAAGTTCCATTTAAATAAAGTAAAGCCAAACACTCTTCTTAATGGAGCATTAAATGAATGTGACGTTCCCATCATTATACACACATACTTGCCTTTCCATTTTGATTATTTCCTGTTCTGTTTTAATTAGCGTTTCTATTTTACTTATTGTATACTTGGCAGACACTTCTAAATGTTTCACTTCTCTATTTCTCCACTTTTCCTTATAACTCTTAGCATATTTATTTTGCCAAAGCAGAACTTCATGAGCGACAATTCCAAGAAACAAAAATAGCGATTCCCTCAGAAATTCCTTAAAGCGTTCATCATGAAAGTCTTGCTCCATGAAAATTTTCACACCAACATACTGCAATTACCACATATATTCAAAATTTTTGCGCAATTGATTGGATCAGAATATTAGTTTAAAATAGACCTCAACAAAATTCAATCAAAGGAGAAGGCATACAATATTTAAATATCCAGTAAAAAATCATTATATATATAAATGTACATCCTTCTGTTCTCAAATGCAACAATGACAGTAATGCAGCAAGAGATGAGTACAGATAAAAAAGAAAAAATGGAACAAGATAAAGGATAGGCTTTTATTGGCAACATAAAAATACAAAAATACTGGGTGATAAAAAATACATCCTAGGGATGTTGATTGCAGTCCCAGCAAGCACTTGACAGCTGCAATATTGCTTGAGCATAGCACCATAGCTGCGCCCCATAGAACTATCTGATCAGGTGAATATTATAGTCCTTTGAATGCTATGTTGAGATATAAGGCAATCAAATAATAAACACACGAATTGTAAAAAACAGAGATAACAGGGCAATCAAACTATCAATGATTGAATTCTTCAATTTTCTCTATCAATACACACAACTAATAAAGCAAAAATTTATTAATACACAATGAATTTATTACTTAACTTATATTTAATTAACATCTCATGAATAAAGTGTGCATCGTTGGTCAACACAAGACTATAGAAAAAAGCCTAATTCCAATCTTTGAACCTCTTATCAACTAACCACGAATTCCTACAATTAATTATTCAATCACGCTAAACACAAACAAAACCAGTGCAAATCATTGTTAATTTTTTTTTTCTTCTTCAACACCAGCAAACATCATAGACATAAAATTAGTATACAAAATAAATAAATACTTAGAAACACATAAAAATCAAGATAAAATTATTGCATCTTAAAAAATAAACTGCTTAATTCTACATTATTACGCCCCTGAAATGCCACGATCATAACGAAAAATCAAACCTCCTATTGCTGCAAAAAAACAACTCAGGAACACCATGAAAGTTAACTTTGCAAGGTATTCCTTTCCACCACGTGCTAGAACAAAAGCACCTTCAGCCATCTCTCTTTCATATATATATATATATATATATATAGTTAGTTAGCTAGCTAGCTAATTTAGATATCTATGCCACCTGCTAATCCAAACAGAAATATTGTAAATGATTTATCCAAGATTTGAGTAATAATTTTATCTATACCTCTAAAATATCTCAACAAATTTATTTATATTTTCTATCCAGCGTGCATGTAGAGTTATTATTGAATCAACTTGATTTCAAATTGATTAAGGTCATAATTCGACTATAAAATATAAAATTTGAACCGAGCTTTTCTCCAATATTTTAACATCTTTATACGAAAAATACTGCTACTATCTATAATGCATGGGCATACAAATCGTTTCAAAACACAGTATAAAACATCTATTAAACTAATTCTTGATTTTTGTTATTCCTAACCATTAATTTATTTCATCTATTAATTTCACCTCTGCCATACATGTATAAAAATAATCAATTGCCATACACATGTATTCATGATCTAAATAACATTTCATGCAATTAAATAGGATTTATACTTTTATGATGACACTTTTCTGCCATATTATCATTATATTTTCAGATTTAACTTCCATTTGCATCTACTGCTGTCTTTATATTTTAATCTCATCTTTAATTATTCACTTATTTGTTCATTTTTTTACTTGCTTTTTTTTTTCTGCAGAATAATGGCTATTCATTTGCACAACATTAAAAAATATGTTTTCTACCCTTTAATCCGAGCTCGGGTATGTCATGTTTGGGTTCCAAAACAAAATGGACAACCAACAAACTTCAATTGTCTGTTTGTTGATCGTGAGGTATGCAACATATCTGCTAATATGACCTTTATTATTGTTTTGTTCAAATTCTTGCCTCTGCTTGCATTATTTATTTTTTTTCAGCCGCATCTTCTAGGAGCAACAGAGATATCAAATTGTTGTAAAATAGAAATATAATCAATCCCCTGAGCATCCTTATGTTCAAATACTTACATAATCTACTGCCAACTTTGCTCCATTTTTTTATTTGCCACACAAATACTTTTATTATTTCTATAGTCTTTTCAAACTTAATAAACTAACCATACCTATGTACAGATGCTAAGAATAATTCATTCATTAACAATAATAGTTTAAAATTCTTATAGGACCACAATTATACAGCTAACCGGTTCAACTAAATTTACAGATAGAACATAGTGCAATACGAAAAACCTCTTCAATTTTTTTCTAATATTATAGCCAAAAACAACCACCCTTTATTGTCTGCATTAACAAAACAAATTCTTAACAATAACATATGCATACATGAATGACAAAAAATGATTTTATCAATCAGACCTCAAAACCAGAGGCTATAATTTTACCATGCTCAAGATTACTTTTTCTCCTCATACATCATTCTGTATATTTTAACCTTACCATTATGCATTGACACCAATTATTTACCTTATTTTGATGAACAAGGGTGGTGCAATACAAGGATCAGCCAAATCTAGAGATGCTGCACATTTTTCTTCAATCATTACTGAAGATGAATATTATGAAGTCAAAAACTTCTACACCTTTGAAAATCGATACATGAATGTTGTTGTTGGCCATGAAGTTGTTATTGATCTTAAGTCTGACACCAAAGTCACTCACCTCAATTCTCTCCCATTTTTGATTCCACGATATTACTTTAATTTCACGGATTTCGCACATGTCCTTAACAAAGAAAAAGGATCAAGACTTCTCACAGGTATTCTTCATTCTTAACCTTATGTACCAAACTATATCATACGTAGTTTTTTCATTACACTAACACGATTATTCAATTATTTATATAGATGTTCTTGGTAGGCTGAAAGCAATACAACCGATCGAAAAAATTTTGGTTCGAGGGCAAACACTTGAAGACAAAAGAGAGTTCATCATTGAAAATATAGGGTTAATGATAAATTAAAATTATTTATTATATTGAATTCCTCCTAGCTTTAGTGTAATATACTTTTATTTTATTTAGAGGCGAGGAGCTTCGTATTACTTTATAGGGTGACATTGCTCGAAGCTTTGACAACGCTTCTTTGGTAGAACAGGATTCTCCAGTTATCGTTGTTTTTGCTTGTTTTCGTGTCTCTGAATTTAGAGGTATTCTACGTTCTATGATTAGGGCTGCCATCATTCAGTTTTATTAGCTTTTTAGTTCAGATTTCATAACCTCTTGACATTAAATATACACCAATAAATATGTATTTATTACATTTTTTTTAGGATCTACAAATCTAATTGGCACCGCAGCTTCACTTTGGTATTTTAACCCGGACATACCAGAGTTATTAGCATACAAACATTAGTAAATTTCTATATTCTTCGAACCTTTTACATTTGTTAAAATCCAATTTATTTATTAATGTTTAAATTAATTCTCAACACCTTTTTCTTTATCTTTACGTAGCTATGCTCAAATGCCTGTTGACTTGCACCAGTTGCCTCCATCATCAGGAGCTGTTCTATCATTACAAACTCAAATAAATGAAAATAGGAGAACAATAAGAGAGATCCTCTGTATGGACCCATTCGAACACAAAGTATCTATTATGTTATTTTTAAATATTACTTATTGCAAACAAAACAAAACTGTTCAATTATTTCTACGAGAAAATTTGCAAGTAACCCTCACCACCATCACCCCTCATGAGTTTCTTCAACATATATGAGACGACTAAGGCAAGTAACAAAACTAGGTGCAATGAACCAGAAAACCCACGCAGGAAAATGGGATTAAGGAGAAAACTAGCACCTGAATACATTAAAGAGGATGAGTTTGAAAGAATGGAAAAGAGACCAAGCTTTGTCGAATCAAAGACTTGCATGTTTTGTTCGTTGACTGAAAGACAGCATTTCCTAATTCATGTGATGAAAAAGTTTAACGTATCAATTGCAGTATTGATTTTGTCCTTGAGAAAGATTAATTAAATCTTAAAATTCCCATACTATTACTTTATTTTTTGGTTCTGATTAAACCTCATTTCTTAAAAAATGTATTTTATAAATTTAAATGAGTGAGTAAAATTCTAGCTATCTTAGAATTTTATAAAAAATACATGTTATGGTTTAAACTCAAAACTTGCTATGTAAATCTTAAATCTTTTGCAATTACATTATCTTTTTTGGAACAGCCGTATAAAGGGAAAGCACGTATGGTTAATTATTTAATTCAAAATTTAAAATTTAAAGTTCATATATATGTGTGTCTGTTCAACCATGATAATAAGGATGGGAAATGGGGGCTGAAAATTACAGGGAAGCTTTTGCAAAATTAAAAAACCTTTCAAGTTTCAACGCCGTAGCAAGTGGCTCTAAGAGAATGGGTGGTGGGTGGGTGATTATCATAATTCAAATTGTCCGTTTCTGGTGCTAGAATTCAAATTTGCTTATAAATGACTTAGTGCCATCTTGCATATGGAAATTAGCTGCTTGCCGCATATTGTTGATTTATTGCTTAGGAAAAAAGCCGGAAAAGCTTCTTCTCGGGACTCTGCTGCGAGAAGAAGCTTTCTTCGTTATTGTTCTGGCAAGCAATTTCTATTCATTCAATTTCCTAATATTACAGCTAAATGCTATTGTTATAATTACATTACTGTTAACAATCACCAACACTGCATCACCTTCGTTTTTATCAAAAACATTGTATGACTTTCTACTTTAATTGACACCTGCAGAATGAAAGATTTACATGTAAGGCTTTCATAGTTGATTATGATCTCTTCAAGGGATGGTGGTGTCAAAGCTGTCCAAATTGCAACAAGCCACTCTCTGGACTCCCTAATAATTTACGATGCATGGAGCATGACTATCCAACCTCTGCACTAGTCTCGTAGTTCAACTAATATGCATACCAAAACATCCTTGCGTTTTCAGCTGAAACATATATTAACCCATGCTTTTATTTCGTTATTAACCGAAGCTCTTTTTCATATCTTTTAGGTTCAGAATTAATTGCATCGTCAGCGATGGTCAAGATGTCACCAACTTTCTTCTCTCTGGCAAGACAGCTGAGTATTTTTTCAATGCTTCAGCTCATCATTTGGTGTTCGACAAAAAATTCACTGACCCATTTATTGTTCCACCTCAAATGATTGAGAAATTAAACAAAACAAAAATATTTCAGCTTCGATTTGGAGCATACAAATCTCTTCTCAGCAGATGTGAAATATATGTTTGCAACATCTTTGATGACATTCTAACTGAAGCATCTGTTAGCCCAGCTAGCCCCATTAAAGATGTTGACACAACAACCTCAATAACCTCTGTTGCTGGAAGTTCCGTGACTTTCACCCCTCCAACACCGAACCTTGCAGATCCCTTGAATGTAGATCAATCTCAAATTCACACTCCAGCTTCACAGCAGCACACCTCTCCACAAAAAGACACGTTCCATCACAGCTACCATCGCCAGTCAAAAAGAGCACTAACCTTCAATGATGCTGAGCCACACGACAGGTTTGTTTTGCTTCCCCGCACATAACAAATAATTCATGTATTGTACTAGCAATTTATGATCCTGCGCGATCGTGCTTCAACCATCATAAATCTTGATTTCTTATTTCCCAGTGCAAAGATAACACACCAGCCGAAGCCAATATCTCATTTCCGTCATATGCATTCCTTTAACAATTATTCCATGGCTGATCTACAACTTTATAAATAGTCTTCCCTTTCATTCTTAATATATTATTTTGGTATCACAATGGCCAGAGAGTGATGTTTTGGTACCTACCAAACTAATATGCATTCCCTAATATAATATTCATCCCGTTGAATCCTTTTCAACTATATCATTATTTTTATTCTTATTTTTTGATTTCAAGATATTGACCTGCCACACACCACTATCTCATAATTCATCTACATTCATTCCCATGAAAATTATTACTTGATTGTTCTACTAATAAATAAATTGTTTTCCCTTTCATTCATATTATTTACACTTGCCATTCCTTACGTACTTCCTTTCAATATATGATTCAGCACCCAACTTTCCCATCCAAGACCCTTGAAAGATTCTGCAGACTC
Source organism: Populus alba (assembly GCF_005239225.2). Classification (NCBI taxonomy): domain Eukaryota; kingdom Viridiplantae; phylum Streptophyta; class Magnoliopsida; order Malpighiales; family Salicaceae; genus Populus; species Populus alba. Next base: position 3,584,241 of record NC_133299.1, read on the forward strand.
ATCAAAGGAACATCTCTACAAAGATGATGACAATCTTGCACCACAACTTTCAAAGAAGCAGCACCTCTCCATTTCATCACCTGAAAAGGTAAGCATCTACTTCTAATTACTTTCCTTTCTTTATGAACTCACATGCTCAGCAACAATTACATCTTTATTTCTCATTTCTGATTTATCTTTAAAAACATTTAATATTTATTGCTTTGCATAATTTATAACTTACAATTACACTTATTTTTTGCAATAGGAAAACGATTAACGTTCAGTTAATCAATACTTTCTTATCCAACATCGCAACCTGATTGGACGTCTTCATCATCTGCGTTGTTAATACAACTTGCCGCTCATTGGCGTCCAATTCTCTATCTATATGTATAAAGCATAAAGTATTTACCTCTGGATGCTTTTCTTACGCTTGAATTTAACTATCTCCACTTAACTTTTACAACTAACTTTATGAATATGCTACCTATTCCTATATAACATGTGCAAAAAAAAATATTACAAATTTTAACACCCGTAGCATCGCGCGGGTATCATGGCTAGTGACACGACTAAAAGCTTGATGTCTTCTCCCAAGTGCAGGAGTGTCGAAGTAATAAATAACCCGGCAAAACCGGAGTCGAACCACAGAGAGGTTAATTGTATAAATTATAAATAACAACGCAACAATAACAATAATAACGATAATAATAACAATAGTAGTACTAGTAATAGTAATAGTAATAATAATAATACTCAGTACGTGGCGTTGTTATACCTGAGAATGATCTAAAAGATTGGGTCACAGGTTTCCAACCTATATACTGAGTTTATGAACAGATAATAATATAATAATAATAATAAAAACAACAACAATAATAAAGAAGAGAAGGAAGAAATTAATAAGAACTTTGAGTTGAAAGATTAATGTAAGGATTAAACAACGATAAAAAATAATGTCAAGGTTAGAGGATCCACTAATGGTACTTCAAACAAGTATAGTATAAACTCTTATTACTCAATTGGAAACCACACATAAAGGAGGTTCCAATCAGATTATAAATTGTTAACATGATTACATTAGTTATCTTATTCGAATAAAGCTAATACTTGTAAATGTTGGCAGGCATTCATGATTATAACTTATGTTAACAACAAATCAAGTTCCTTTCATAGCTCAGGTGTCGGTTTATACCATAAGTATGGGCTATGAAAAGTACCAAGTATTTGTTGTACCAAGTGTTATACAGCATAAATCTAGATTAACCATTTAACAAGCAAAGTATTAAAAGTGAACAAGATAACAAATATAAAACATGTTAGTATCCAACGTTAAGGTCCATGTTAAGTTTATATTTATACTTATTCTTACACCATTAGTGTACCCTTTTCACCTTGACATAATTAACTTAGCTAAACATAATGAAAGAAAGAAACATAGATGAACAAGATAAGAACATAAATGAGAAAGAAGTTAACTAAGTAAAGGAAAGGAAATGAAGTGCATAAACTTGATATTAATGAAAGCAAAACATAAGCAATACAAAGAGAGAAAGCAAGAGCATGATCTTGATCTGGAAACCAAGATGCCTCAATACATGGTAAGTGCCTCCTTTTATAGGCCAAAATTTGGAACTATTGATTTGTTAATTAATTGATGAGTGGGTGGCCACATCTTGACTTGGTAACAATCCTTATCTTCTTGTCTGAACAAGATGTCATTTCTAACATCATAATTTGCCCAGAATCCTCAAGAATGTTCTAGGAAATTGTCTCAGTTTTCCAACAAAAAAAAGATGAGGTCATTTGGACTTCTAGAACTCAAGATATGGGCTGAACACTAAATAGTGTCTGGGTTGCAGGATAGCTTCGGACTTCTTCGTTATTCCTTCAGTTTGGACTTCAAAACGGCCTTTTTAAATCTTGGGCTCCCATGAAAGTTGTAGACCTTTGTCTTACCTTTCCATCCATATAAAATGGATCTAAATCCGAGATCTAGAGCTCCAGATATGATCCAATTACCGAGCAATGTTCCGGTTTGGACTGCACCGGCATCTCTTTTCTAAGTTTGGCCATCTCTTTATCCTTTCACTTTCAATACTTAAACTCATCAATCAATCCTTTTATTTATGTGATAGGCCTGCATTTAAGATGAGCATTTACCATAAATTAAGGTATCTTATATTATCAAACTTGTTATTATAAAACATGCTTTAGTTAAGGAGTTATTGATACTTCAAGTGCAAAATGATGATATAAAACCTTGATAAATATGCACTTTTAAGTACTAATCAGCTAGTATATATATATAGACAAACGGACACACACCAAGATTTTTGGTAGCTAGCTGGTCTATGTTTGGTTGAGGAGAAATTGCATCATTTGAGGTTCCCACCCTACTATGCTTTCTTCTTTATATCCATGACTTGTTACTTCATTGAAGAAACAGACATCTACCTCTAAAATGACTTCCATGAAAGAAACATCTCACGTACACTTTTTCTTTATTGCAAAGCATCACCTCGAGAGTTAATGTACCTTAAATTACTAAAATGTTGTGTTTTTTTTTTTCCTTTACGGGGACATTTTTATTTTAAGAGTTAGTTGTATCAAGATTTAAAATGTCTTCCTAGTATATTTATGAAAAAAATGTAATATTTTTTGGATTCTAATCTTGGTTGATGAACAACGTAAACTTAGAGCATATATACCCATTTATAACCATTCCAGCTAAGCCTCCAAGATACTAGCATATTGTCGATGTGATTTAGTTCTATATACTCTCAGTTAAGTATACTAGTATGTAATCTATTGTTGAGAAATTGCTTTTTTGAAATTAATTTTGATAAACTTACCAACTAAGCTTTCTATTTCTGCCATACAACGAAGTTGCTTTTGAAAGATTTCCATAATTTTGCAATTTCAACCGACTGCCGATGAAGAGATGCATGTAACCAGTTAAAAGTATGTATAATTGGCATAATATTGGATGCATGTGAAGAGATTGATTTTGTAAACTCTTCATTTATGGTTGTTGCGTGCTAAGCATGGAAATCTCATATCTTGATAAAAATAAAATGGCAATTCAATGCATGCATGGTAGCTATCATATGAATTTGAGCTCTCTAGGTTTGTTCTAACAAGTGCAATAAATTAAATAATTAATGTATTGATAGCCATGAAGCTTTGTTCTAGTTAACTTACACTCTCGCCACTCTCTCTCTCTATATATATATATACAGCAATATTCCATTCATTGATCAATGCAATACTCTTAAGAAATAAAGGGGACCTTCCTTGGAGTGCTCCGATCAGTCTTCTTAATATTGTCTATTACAGGAAAGAAAATGGTCGGTGCTTCTATTCTTCCACCACCAACATTTCGAGCTCTTCTCTTCTCATTTAGCATTTTCTGCCTCCTCCCTGAGCATGTTTTTGCCGTAACCAGGCACTATAAGTTTGATGTTTGTATCATGTATACTGTCCCATGGGCTCCCCATTTATATATAAGATGAATGAATTTCACCTTCTTCTTTTTTCCCCCCGTTGTACAAGTCTTAACAGTTTGCTTTATTCTGTAGATCAAGTTACAAAATGTGACACGTTTATGCCATAGCAAGAGCATGGTGACAGTAAATGGACAGTTTCCAGGGCCTCGAATAGTTGCTAGGGAGGGCGACAATCTTTTCATAAAAGTGGTTAATCATGTCCAAAACAATATCTCCATACACTGGTATGAATGCTTATGACTTCAACATGCATCATGGAGTTAATCATTACTATTATACTCGATCGACCAAATAATTTTATGCATTTATAACTTGAAGCATTGCGCTATCTAACTTGCAACAAGCATGGAATTCGACAGCTCTGAAGCGGCTGGGCAGATGGACCAGCATACATAACTCAATGCCCCATACAAATTGGACAGAGCTATGTCTATAACTACACCATTGTAGGCCAAAGAGGCACTCTTTGGTGGCATGCTCATATATCATGGCTAAGGTCAATTGTTTGTGGTCCTCTTATCATTCTTCCTAAGCGTGGTGTTCAGTACCCATTTGCCAAACCTTACAAGGAAGTTCCCATCATCTTCGGTAATTAACAATCCCTATGTTTAACCAGTTAACGAACTGAGAGTTTATGGTTGTTTTGTCTCCTAATATTCAATTTTTGGTGATCAATTAGCTAAGAAAAATCGATCACGTGCTGCTTAAATAATATTGCAGGAGAGTGGTTTAATGTCGACCCTGAGGCAGTCATTAGCCAGGCCCTGCAAACTGGTGGAGGTCCAAATGTCTATGATGCCTACACCATCAATGGGCTCCCCGGGCCATTGTATAACTGCTCTACCAAAGGTATAGCTATAAATATTTGACGACATGAGTCCAGAATTCCTTACAATAATGAGTCTAGAATTCCTTACAAAAATGTAAGTTTATGGCTAGATAGATCTTATTCCTACCATGTAATGGGGAAAAACATGCAGATACATTTAAGCTGAAGGTGAAGCCTGGGAAGACATACATGCTCCGCTTAATCAACGCAGCACTAAATGATGAGCTATTCTTTAGCATTGCAAACCACTCAGTTACCATTGTTGATGTTGATGTTGTTTATGTCAAGCCTTTTGACACTGAGACACTCCTTATTACACCAGGACAAACCACCAATGTTCTTCTTAAGACCAAACCCTATTTCCCTAATGCCACATTTTTCATGACTGCAAGACCATACGCAACTGGCCAGGGCACTTTCAACAATTCAACTGTTGCTGCCATTTTAGAATATGAATCACCCAAAACCATTCGCTCAAACCAGCTCTCTCTTAAAAATCTTCCACTCTTTAAACCGACTCTGCCCCCTCTAAATGACACTGCCTTTGCTGCAAATTTTACAAGTAAACTACGTAGCTTAGCGAGTGCACAATTCCCTGCCAAGGTGCCCCTAAAGGTTGATATGAGATTTTTCTTCACGGTAGGCCTCGGAACAAATCCATGCCCTAAAAACCAAACTTGCCAGGGACCAAATGGAACAAAGTTTGCAGCCTCAGTTAATAATGTATCTTTCTCGTCGCCAACCACAGCCCTACTCCAGGCACACTTTTTTGGTAAATCAAACGGCGTTTACATTCCCGATTTTCCAATCACTCCTATATTTTCGTTTAACTATACTGGCAACCCACCAAATAATACTATGGTAAGCACTGGAACCAGGCTTGTAGTTCTGCCTTTTAATACTAGCGTGGAGCTAATTATGCAGGACACTAGCATACTTGGTGTTAAGAGTCACCCTCTTCACTTGCATGGCTACAACTTCTTTGTTGTCGGTCAAGGTTTCGGAAATTTTGATCCAAATAAAGACCCTGAAAAGTTCAATCTTGTTGACCCTGTTGAGAGGAACACGGTCAGTGTCCCCTCCGACGGGTGGGCTACTATCCGGTTCTTGGCAGACAATCCAGGTTAGTATACATAACAACAGAACAATTATATGCAAAAGAACATATCATCTATATACTGCAATTGATTTCAACATAGCTAATGAACTTAATTCCTTATAAATTATAATGATTATATACTGATCGTATGAACAGGGGTATGGTTTATGCATTGCCATTTGGAAGTCCATACAAGCTGGGGGTTGGAGATGGCTTGGGTTGTCTTGGATGGAAAGCTTCCCAACCATAAGTTGATTCCTCCACCAGCTGATCTTCCCAAGTGTTGACATTAATTGAGCTATTAGTCCACAAGCTTTCTTCGATTTTTTCTTTTATAACCAAGTTTTATTCTTTGGCCTTTTTCAATATTTTCATTGAGAGGTTAGTCTGCAATGATTATAATTACATGAGTGGAGTTGAGGAAAAAGAAGAGATTGAACAATTTCAATTTGTACAACGTAATAATATGAGACCTCAATAATATTTTTCAATTGTAATGAAATTGATGAGTTAATATTTTTTTTTAATATAGATTTTTTATAAATAGAAAAAATTTTAAAAACAAAACAAAATAGGTTTGGCAAATATATCAAACACAAACATTTAGACTTGACAGTTAACTAATCTAAAGATAATATGAACCCAACAAACATACCGAACTTAAAGAACTTAAGCTTGGCAGTCAACAAGGTCCAAGGTAGTGTGGATCCAACAAATATATCAAATCCAAAGAACTTGGGTCTGGTAGTCAACTAAGCCCAAGGTAGCGTGGGTCTGACAAACTTGTCAGACTCAAAGGACTTGGGTTTGACAGTTAACCAAGTACAAGATAACGTGGGTTTGACAAGAATGCTAGGCCCAAAACATTTAGATTCAATCGTTATCAAGTTCTAAGGCTATGTCTTATTCTAGACGATCTCCTAAATTAAAATTATTGAAGGCATGATAAACCATCATGGCTCTCCATGTAGAATAGTTATGTAAGTCATTCATATCTAATATAGTGATTTTCTTATACACTTCTTAGGTGCATCCAATATCTCTTAAAGGGACATACCATACTTAATTACTATCTCATTAATGATTGTAAGGGATATCTGTCCCCCATTAATGTTTTCGAAAGCAGAGGACATTTTAATCCTTCTCTTATTTAAAAATGACAAGGTTCATGATGTAAATACCATCTAAACCATCCAAATAAGAGTTCATAGCTTTTTATCTCTTAAGATAAACTTATATAGATTTCAAAGCATTAATTATCTTAAACTCAAGAACAAACATATTTATTGATTGAGTTTAATGTTCTTTCAAGTCATTTATTATCTTTCTTATAAATGTACTGACTTTATCATTGGATGGTCTTTAAGTCCTCCTGATTCTGATTGTTTTTTAAGGTACTCAAGCTTTTACTATTAGTATGGGATTCCTTACTCTAAAAAGAAGAAGTCCAATTATCTCAACATATTGATTAACCACTATTTCAAACACTAAATAAGTTGTTATTTATATATATTGGATTTTGGGACATTATCAATGGCACTATTTAGGGAAAAACTTCCAAAAAGTTATAAATAACTCTATTCTTTTACTGTTTTCCCTAATTATCCTCATCAATAACAGATAATCAGGACGCTCTTAGAATAGGACGAGTTATTAATCTCCCTACCATAATAGATACTTCAGCTCCGCATAGCCAATCCGTCGACAATTTATGGAACATGTAGAGTTCCTCACATAAGCAGTATTGGAAAATTAAAAACGAGAGAAAATTCACCTCAACAAATACAAGTCTTTATTTAATAAATTGTTGCATCTCTCCACCCACCTCTACAGCAACATGTCCCTATTTAGTGTCTGGAGACGATTATACTATCTAGAAGAATATGAACAAAGTGATCCAATAGGGTTATTGAGTCATTTTAAGGAGCATATTTTTATGGTGGCTAGAGTTTCGTTTTTTTTTTTTATACAACCACTATTTATACTACTATTTTTAGAGATGTTATTTTTTTTATCCTTTATTCTAAGTTGGGGGACTGAAGAATATTAATAATTTAACCCAATCCTCGTGACTGTTACTTGTGTGTGCGTATCTATATATAAAAGAAAGCTAAGCCCACCACGCAAAAATAATCATGATTGCTGCCAAGCTGACCAATGGCTATACGACACTTGTTATTATAAATAGGGGACCTATTTTGAAAGGGTGCGGTGAGGAAAGAGTGTTGAAAAAAAGTTTTTGCACCTCGGTTTTTTTTTTTTTTTCTTACCTATATATTTCACATTTTTTTAAAAAAAAAAATAGATAGATTATCACTGCTCCACCTAATAAATATGTTTCTTAAAGATAAAACTTATATTCTTATCTTTATAAAAAAATATATGCTAGACCATCACTTTATTAATCTTTTTCTTTCTCTTTGCTTGCTTTGTTCAGGGCCTCTGTTTCCTTCCTTTTATTTCTATCCCAAACTCCATAGACAAATCTCGAGGCCTCTAAATTAAATCATAAATCTCAGTTATAAATTTCTGAATTTCTCTTGCTTTTCGATTATTACTTTGTTCTTTATTACTGTTACTATTATGTTTGATTTAAGAAATTGTGTTTTTTAAAGAAAAAGTATAATGAAAGAATGGAGACCTGGCGGATGAAAGAAAAAAAATATATAAACCTAAAACTTGATGTTGTTGATGGTTTTAAAAAAGAAGGAATACAAAAAATAATATTATTGAAGTGAAAAATAATTTTAGAAGGTTTGGAAGATGATTTTCTAAAATAATTCTTGAAGTGAAAAATAATTCTAGGATCCCACCAAACATGCCTCGAGATCTTAATAAAAATATGACATAAGAAGACAATTAAAAAAAACAAATATTATTAATTAACAACTTTAATGTTTATGAATAATTTTACAATAAGGGGATCAACACAGGATTTGGGAACGCGGTACAAATTATGTTTCCAAAAAATTCAAATTTTTTTATTAAAAATTAATTTTTTTGTTTGTTTTGGATCATTTTGATGCACTGATCTCAAAAATAATTTAAAAAAAACATTATTTTTATGTATTTCGGCATGAAAAATACTTTAAAAAACAACTGCAATCACACTCTCAAACATGCTTAAGATTTTGGATAATTATAGAAAAATAAAGAAAATTGTTAATTAACAATTTTAACATTTATGAATAATTTTGCTAGAAAAATCATCTTATGACTGAATTTAAATTTAAGGAGGTGTTCATAAAATAATTTCTGATATGAAAAATAATTTTTAAATTCCACTAAATATTTTGGGAAATCTTGATAAAAAAAAACCTTAATATAGAAAAATAATTTTAAAAAATATAGCCACAACGTTGATGGCAGTAATGATAACTAAAATGAGCTTAATTTTTGGATTCTACCAAACATATTGGGGATTCCTAATAAAAAATAGTGAATAAAACAAAAATCAATAAAAATTAATTAGATAGCCAATCTCACGTAGAAAATAAGTAAGTGCTTGAGTTACACCGACAAAATAGAGAAAGAGAGAAAACCTTCTCAATAAATAAATAAAAACCCTTTAAAATTACAGTGTAATGTTCATGAAAGAATAATGTTCAAGATATGTTAATTAGTCGGGAAGGTAATTAAAATGCCTTTTCGACTAACTCAAACAACTAAATGATCCTTTTTTATTTTTTTGGATAAGAGTAACTAAATGAATTTAATTGCTTGTGAGTTTTACTCTTATAAAAATGGTAGCTAATTGATATAAATTAATTTTTATATATAGGTATTTTTAGTATATTCTAGTTTATTTCTCGCATTATCATTGTGGATTAGACCAAATTTTCTTGGAACATAAACAAGATAATATCTAAAACATAAATTTATTTTAACATTATTATTAAACTAGTTCATAAGAAGAGTTTCAAACTTAAAAACTCTTAACCCGACTCATTGTTTTTAAATCAAATCATGTGTGAGTTAATTGACATGAACTTGTTAACTTGGTAAGTAAAAAAAAACAAAGATACACGTTAGGCTAACCTTAGAGCATCTCCAATGGGAAATGTCATATTGAAGAGCTAAATGAAGAAAATGACTTTTTGAATAGTGTAAATATAGCTTTTTGGATTATGTGCATTCCAATGGTAAAAAGCTATTTAGAAAAAGCCATTTATATTTTAATATATTTCATGTTAAATTAATTTTAATATAATTATATAAACTAATTTAGATATTTTATATATAATATAATTATGATGTTATTAATTATATAATTAATATGAGTAATTTATAAAAGTAATATGAAATTAATGAAGTAATATGAAAGTTAAAAAATATAATTTAAAATTAAATTTAAAATTTATTTATATGAATATTTTTAATTTTAAGTTTTTATATGTTATTGTTAAAAATTTAATTTTTTAAAAGATTTTTATGTTTTTCATAATTTTCAAGTTTTTTTATGTTTTTTTTTTTCATTATGTTTGTTATCTTTCAAGTTAATTAATCCTACTTGTTATTGTTAAGTGTTAAAGGAACTTTAAAAAAGTATTATGAATTGATATCAATTTCATAACAATGTATTTAAAATAACCAAGAATTTTCTACATATTTAATTAAAAATACATTACATAACAATAAATCAATCAAAGTTAATTAAAAATCAAAACCCCTCTTTTGTATAATTTCTAACTTTCTATTTTGAAAATACGCTGTAGAAATTGGATCCAAATTAGAAATATCCATTTTCATAATTTGTTTTTTTTTCTCAATCCTGTCCAATTCTTGTTTCTCTTGACTTTGTTGAATCATCATGGCTTGTTACTCTAACATAATTTTCCTGTCTTGTTTCTTCTGATCCTCAATTTCAACTAAAGTATCCCTGAATTGTTATAAGAGATTCGTTACAGTTGCATCCCCAACTTTATCTTTTTCTTGTCTACGTTTAAGTCGTTCCTTTGTAGCCTTCTGACTGATTGGTCTATCTTAATAAATCAATGGTTCACTATCTTCTCCTAAACTAAAAGAATCAGGGGTAGATGGAGTTGATGAAGCCGGACTTGCATTGGTATGGCCTTTTTGTTTCTTGTTTGACCTTTGATATTGACTTGCACGCTCAAATTGTCATTTGAGTTCTTTTCTTAAGATAACCCAACAATGTTCTAGTTGAAATCGTTTGCCAACGCAAGAAGCATACATTTGTCGAGCATCATTAATCTGGTAAAAAAATTAATTAATTAAATAATGTTAAAATATATGTTAAACAATTTAACATAGAAATGAATATTAACATTACCCTTGATTCTTCTGTCATTCCACTTTGCTGACGATTTTAATTTGAGTAACAAATCCAACAAATTTACCGACTTCTCTATTTATTTCTTGCCATCTACTTGAGATGTTTATTTGTGAACAATTATTCAAGTTTCCTCCATTCTCTACAAAGTAAGCATGCACGCGAGTCCAAAACTGTTTTGTTTGTTGATCAACTCCTGTAATTGGATCCTTGCTTGTATTTAGCCATGCAGAGACAAGTAAACAATCCTCCTCTGGTGAGAAATTTTTACTTCTTTGTGATTTTTTTGCCAAATGGACATTTAAATTCGAGCATGTTAAGTCATCAATTAATTGATTAGAATCAATTGGTTGAGAGAGAATATCTTCTGACTCACTTATAAGAAAGTTGGTAAAAGAGCTTGGAAAATTTGAATCCATCTACATTAAAAAAAAAAAAAAAAAAACTCAAGTTAAAACCTTATTATAAAAGAGTGTAAAAGAAGCTCACATTCAATGTCTAGCAATTTTGTAGTTTTCATACATGTGAATTAATAATAAGCATTACCTTCTACTTGTTCTAACATAACATTTTGACCATTTTTTGGAACTAAAAGAGAATCGATATACTGGTTTAATTGCATTTTTCAAGAAGACAAAATATAATTGACCTCAAATTAAAACAGACAATAAAAATAAATTTAAAATATGTAACTCTATCTTTTTATCAATATCAACTACCATTATTAATTCCTCTCAATTTTATCAAAGATAACAACATAAATAAAAATTGTCTTCCTTAACCCATATTAAAAACATAAAATAATAAAGAAATAAAACTCATCACAAATATTAAATTAACAACAAAAAGGTCTAAAAAATCAAGAGATATAAAAACGAAAATAGAAAAAGCTTTTAAACAAGCATACCTTTTAATTTCAACTAATTAACACAACCGATGTTAATAATTAACCGGAGAATAATTGATTCTTGTTTTTTAAAATTTGAGAGAAGGTTGAGGCACAATACAAAAATTTAAAACTCCAAGTTTTTTTCTTCATGTATTTATAGAAAAAAATTTTCTATATTTAAAAAAAAAAAAAAAAGAGTTGTTGGCCAACGGCTATAAAAATAGTCGTTGGCCATTTTGGCCATTTCTACAGTTAAATGTAGAAATGGCTGTTAAGAAAACAAAAGGCCATTTTGACTATTGGTTTACCTCTTCCGTTGGAATGCAAATAGCAAAGAGATAAAAGGTAAAAGCCATTTGTCTCTTTATTTGGTTGCTCCGTTGGAGCTGCCCTTAATCAACCCACCAAATCCATGATTAGGGTTATATACTTCACTAGGTAAACTTATTTTTTAAAATTTTATTATATGATAAAAAATATAAAAACCTTTTTATCCTTAACTTAATATTAAATGATAAAATTAAGAAAAAATAAATAAATAATGGAATTAAAAAAAAAAAAGAGTTAAAAACACTCAAATGACCAATAAAAAACCTCAAAGAGCCTGTTACAACAAAGCTCATGCATGTGGGCCTGAGGGAGACCCAGAAGACTAGGCTAGAATTTTTTTTTTCTTTTACAAAATAAAGTAAAAGAAAAATAAATAAAGGTTAAGCATACGAGCCTAGACATACCTACGAGTTTGAGCATATTTTTTTTTTGTAAGGGGATGATTCTTTTTTTAAAAAAAAAAAAAAAACACAATGAACAACATGTCGATGTTGTTCTAGATTTCAACCATCAGAAGTGATCAGAAAATTTGACAGTTGACTTTAAATGCTAAATTTTTTTTGTTCAACTTAAAACACCTTAGGTGAGCTCAAGAAACTCATTTACACTCTTTAAGTAACATTCAATCAATTAAAAAAATTCACCTTGAATCTAAACAAATTATCAAGTCCCGATCTATTTTTGGGTAAGACAAAGAGAAAAAAAAGACCTGAATAGATCTTTCATTATCAAATGTAACTTGTTAACACAAAAAATGACAGATTTCATCGTTAAAGAGTAATCATTCATAAACTTTCTCTCTCCATCATTGTTTTCTAATGACTTATTTTCTCTTTCAAACTCAAGAACTAAAATGCAAGAAAAATAAAGTTTTGGACTAAAACGTTTCATTTTCAAATTAAAGGGATTGGAAATAACTTTGAAAAATATCTTGGTGCTAACATATTTTTTTTAAATGAAAGCCTCCTATTTTTTTCTCTATTTTAATTTTGGTCCCTTTATTTTAATTTTTTTCTTAAAACAATAAAATCAAATTTTTTTTGTGAAATTGAGTATCAATCCAATAACAAGCTTTTTTTAGATAGAAATAATTATATAAATGAAATAAATTATAAATGTCACATTCCAATCAAACAACATCGAAAGATCAAATAAAAAATCAAAAATAAAATTGATGACCAAAGGCAAGAAAAACAAAAGAGGGCTAGAGTTGACACTAAATTTCTTGCAAATAAAAAATTGATTTTTATTTTGTGAAATCTAACCTCAACCTAGTATCATAATGTTTTTTCAACATCCCAAAACCACATGGAAGATAAATTAAGACAAATTATCAATTAAAATAATATTTAATGATGAAATTAAAAATAATAATCACAAAAAAAAATACTTTACGAACCGATTGTGATTCTTCTCATATGCCATTATAAAAGGTTGATGAATTTTAGTTTTTTTTTTTTTATTTAATTTTAATTTAATTAACATTAAAAGCCATCTCATATATCTGGGAAAAAAACACATTGAATTAATATAGGATTATGGCTGTCATAATTGGCAAATAGAAAGAGGAAAGGAAAGGGTTATTAGGACCCTGTTTCTTATTAACAATAATTTAAATTTAATCTTGTAAAATAAATAAAAATAAAAAATAACTTCGTTGAGTAAATAAAAATTAACACTCCTTACGCACCTAGTTTGTGCGTCTTTCACAATCTATCTGCCAACAAGGTTGAAATCTTAATGAAGCAGAATAAAATCCCGTGAACCTCTACTTCCACCGTGAATTGATATCCAATAATATAAACTTAATATTCATAAACAAGAACTAACTCACAAATAACACGTTCTAAAACTAAATTAATAAACGTTTCCTTCTTCTTGGCTCTACTTGCATGGATTTATTTGCTTGGCATGTTATGAAGAGCCTCCTACCCTCTTCAAAAAAAAATCAATTTTTTTTATTTGTATTTGTATTCAAAATTTTTTTTAAAAAAAATTGGAATTTTATATTATTTTTTTCTTTACTTCAAATTAATATTTTTTGATTATTTTGATGTTTTGATATAAAAATAATTTTTTTAAAAATAAAAAAAAATATTATTTTAAAAAATTTCTAAATAAAAAATACTTAAAAAAATCACAATCACACCTTTAAAACCTTTTTAATCAGAACCGATGTCTTCTTCAATCTCTCTTTCCAAAGTCCAAGCCCAACTAAACTTTATTCTGGAACCGCAAAAGAGACAAATGCAAAGAAACAACAATTTGGTGCCTCTGGTGTATGAGAATTTAGTCATCGTTCACTTGCATTAATACCTTCCCTAGCTACCACAAAACGGAAGCACAGCTCACTTGTTCCAACGGCCATGGATCTCCTCCCCATCCTTCTAGTGTTACTCTCTGCATTTTCATCAATCCAGGCAGTCACCCCAGCAAACTCCAAGCTCTTTAGAGAGTACATTGGAGCTGAATTTAAAGGTGTTCGGTTTTCAGATGTCCCTATTAATTCCAAAGTCGAAGTTCACTTCATTCTCTCCTTCGCCATTGACTACACCTCATCTTCTTCTCCTTCACCAACCAACGGTCGGTTCAAAGCATACTGGGATGAAGACAACCTTAGCCCATCCCACGTTTCAGCTACCAAAGCCCTCCATTCAAATGTCAAAGTATGTGTCAGTCTTGGAGGTGATACCATAAGAGGGCAGCCTGCGTTCTTCAAGCCCAGATCAATCAACTCATGGGTTAGCAATGCTATCAGTTCAATAACAAAGATCGCTCGAGAGTATGATTTGGATGGAATTGATATAGACTACGAGCACTTCGATGCGGATACAAATACGTTTGCTGAGTGCATCGGTCGCCTTCTTTCCCACCTTAAGGAGCAGAAAATAGTGTCAATTGCATCAATAGCACCTTATGATAATGATTCTGTGCAACCATATTACTTGGCCCTATGGAGGAAGTATGGGCATCTAATAGACTATGTTAATTTTCAATTTTATGCCTATGACAAGGGGACAACTATTTCTCAATTCTTGGATCATTTTGAGACTCAGAGCTCTAATTATAGGGGAGGTAAGGTTCTGGTGAGCTTCGGCACTGATGGAAGTGGGGGTTTGTCTCCTGAAAATGGGTTTTTTGAGGCTTGTAGTAAGCTTAGACGTGAGAAAAAACTTCATGGCATATTTATATGGTCAGCAGATGACTCCAAGAAGGCAGGATTTCCTTATGAGAAGCAGTCACAATCCTTCCTGGCCAGCACAAAGTGATCATCTGTGTTTCTTCTCTCAAGTTGTTGTATTGCAAACCAGTGATTTAATAAATAAAAAGGATGAAATTGGAATGTTGCTAATCTATCCCTAGGGGAATTGTTTAAGTAGACTTATAATTATAGTCTAGATAAAATAAATATATATGCTATACCCCAGAAGCACAAATTTGAGAAGTTTTCAACGCGAAATTCAGGGTGCCAAGACTCTGTCACTGTGCTTACATATTGATTATTGACCAATATTGGAATTTTTAATTTGGAATGAATGGATTTGTTTTATGTTTTATTTCACATATGTTATTTAATCAATAATGTTAATTTAATTATAACATATTACTTCAGCTTCTTTTTTTTTGCAATTCATACATTTTATTCATTTTCCTTCTTTTTTTTCTTTTAATTTCGTCAAATTTTTCTTAATTTCATTCTCACATTTTTTTAACAATTATTCGAGTTCCCTTTGTATTGGCCAAGATGACTAAATCACATTAGAATAACTCACACGGTTTAATTTTAAATTTAAGCTAGACAAGAAATCAGGTTAAGAGTTTTTTTTTAATCAATTTCATCACTTTTTTTTTTCTCAGTTTCATTCTTATATTTTTTTTATCTGTATATCAGGTTATTTTTGAACTAGCTAAGTCGACCGAGTCATGTTAGAAAAACTCTCACATGATTTAATTTTAAACCTATACCAGCAAGAAGATGGTTCCAAAGGTTTTTTTTTGTTAATTTTATCTTCTTCTTTTTTTAATTTCATCCTTAATTTTTTTTTTAGTTGACATGTCTTTAGATTGATCAAGTTAATTGGATTATGTTCAAATAATTCTCACATGATTTAATTTTAAACTCAGATTAAACAAAAAATTTATAGGTTACAAGGTTGAATTGTTGGATCAAGTTTAATAACAATGCCTAATAATTTTTTATGATCTAGATAGTTTAATACATTCAAAGAAAAATTAAATCCAACCTAAAGCATAATGTGTGTGCGCGCGTGCTTGGAATGATTTCTAATTTTCTTAATAACATTTAATTTAGGCATTATGTGAATAATTATTTTCTATCGTATCCTTCCGACATATTTACAAATAACTCCCCTGGTCCAATACTTTTGTTTACAAACTTAATTTTAATTTTGCTTTTTGCTATATATTTTTTATTACGAATGATATTTTTCTTTATATTAACTTTCAACTTATTATTCTTAACTTTAAAATTGAATGCCTTATTCTTACTTGAAAGTTAATCATGGAGAACCAAGAGATTGGATGAATAAGTTTTGAATGGATAAAAAAAAAACCTTTATAAAAAATAAGCATGAAATAATATATTTAAAGAAAACTTAAATATATTATTTGACCCGAGTCATAGGATTGAAAACTTAATTCAAGTTAACATTGACCTATTTGTTTTGGTTTTTTTTTTTTTATATATTTTTTCAGTTTCATCCTTCTATATTGAGTTTTGTTTTTTTAAATTCAGATTCGGGATTTTTTTTTTTTTTTAATTTGGTTATTCCACTCTCATCAACTGGATCGTGGGTATGTAGAGTTGGCCTAAGTTGACTCTGGTTTTTTGGGCTGTTTTTTTTAATTGATATATATATATATTATATATATATATATATATATATATATATTTCATCCTTGTACATTGAATTTTGTTTCAAATTGAGCTTCATTATTATTTTTATTTGTTTTCTATTGTCTTATCCTGGAATTATGACCTGGATTCCTGCTTTGACATGCTCACTTTGGTTGTTTCAGGTTATTTTTTTATTTTATTTTTTGGTTGTGCTCTTCGATATTGGGTAGGCTATAACTTAAGCTTTATTGCCTTTTTCATTTTTGTAGGTATTTTTTTTTTGTTCAGGTTCTAAAAAAAAACTTTCTCTTTGCTTAGCTCAGTTCATTTATTGTTGTAATATGTTCTTTTAATATCTAATTAAATTACACCAATTTATTTGCTTTGTCGGGTCTATACCCTGAGTTGTGATTTTTTTCTTAGTTTTTTAAAACATGTTGCATCATCTTAATATTTTTTTATCAATACAAAATTATTTTGGCCAACTATATATAGCATGGGCCTATAGATATAATATTACATAAGCAAAGTGGAGTTTGAACTTCAAACTCATATACGTGTTCATCAAGACTCATTGTACCGTGGATTGGAATAGTGTTAAAAGGGTATTGTTCACTAAGACTCATTGCACCGTGGATTGCATATATTTGTGGGGGCATTGTGTGCTGCAGCCCCAAGCACAAACACTTGGCGCAAGGGCAGTCATTCCCAGCCACAAAAGTTCCAAGGCTATAGGGGGGAGGGGTTGTGCCTCAGGTTGCAGACATCTAGCGCTTGGGTTCGGACTTCGAACCCATCTCACACCCCTTTGGGTTCGGACACGAAAGTATCCTAACCCCAACCTCATTGGGTTTGGAAACAAAAAGACCCAAACTCTCTTGGGTCCAAGCACAGACCCAACCATTAGCCCTATTGGGTTTGGCCACGGAGCCATCCCTCAACCCTCTTAGGCTTGGAAATGGAAGAACCCACACCCAAATTCATTTTGGGTCTGGCAGCTGACCTCAAACCCTTTGGGTCCGAACTTTAAACCCATCCCAAACTCCTTTGGGTTTGGATATGGAAGGACCCAAACCCAAACCCTCTTGGGTCCGGATAGGAAAGGTCCCACACCTAAACCCATTTTGGGTTCTGACATGGAAAGACCCAAACTCAATCCCCTTAGGTCGGACTTTGAACCGAACCCAAACCCCTTTGGGTCCGGACACGGACGGACTTAAACCCAAAAACCCTTGTGTTCGAACCCCCACCCCAACCCCAGCTCATATTGGGTCCGAACATGAAAGAACCCAAACCCAATATGAAAGGACCCAAACCCCATTAGGTTTAGGCACAGACCCCCCCTTAACCCCGTTAGGTCCAACCATGGAGCCATCCCCCAACCTTTGTTTTGCCCAAAAATGGAAGGACTTATACCCAAACCTATTTTGGGTCCAAACACTAACCCCAAACCCAAACCCCTTGTGTCCAGACTCCAAACCCATCCTAAACCCCTTTGGATCCAGACACGGAAGGACCTATATAGGAAAGGATCCACACCCAAACCCATTTTGGGTTCTGACACGGGAGGATTCAAACCCAATCCCCTTGGGTTGGACTCTGAACCCCACCCAAACCCTTTTAGGTCTAGACATGGATGGACCCAAACCTAAAAATCCTTGGGTCTAGACCCACACCCCAACCTCAACTCATATTGGGTCTAAACACGAAAGGACCCAAACCTCCTGGGTTTAAACATGGACTCAACCTCAAACCCTCTTAGGCTCGAATATAGAAGGACCTACACCCAAAACCATTTTGGGTCCGGACTGGGAAGGACCCAAACCCCTTTGGGTTCGGATATGCACCTATCCCCTAACCCCTTTAGGTTCGAACATCGACCCTACCCTAGGCTATTTAGGGTTCGGTCAGGGAAGGATCCAAATCCAAACCCCTTTGGTTTCAGACCCATATGTCAACTCAACCCATATTGGGTCTGAACTCGAAAGGACCCAAACCCAAACCCTTTTGGATCCGGACACAGACCTAGTCCCCAGCCCGATTGAGTCTAGCCACGGACCAACCCACAACCCTCTTGGGTCCGTACAGGGAAGGACCCACACCTAAACCCATTTTGGGTTCGGACACTGAGCCGAAACCCAACCCACTTGGGTTCGGATTCCAAACCCAACCCAAACGCCTTTGGGTCCGGACATTGAAGGACCTAAACCCAAACCCCCTTGGCTTCGGATATAGACCCAACCCCCAGCCTTCTTAGATCCGAACTTCAACCCCACCCTAATCCATTTGGGGTCCGGACAAGGAAGGAACCAAACCCTCTTGGGTCTAGACCCACACCCCAACCTAACCCATATTGGGTCTAGAGTCGGAAGGATCCAAACCCCTTTTGGTCCGGACATGTAAGGACCCAAACCAAAACCCCTTTAGGTTCGGACACGCACCTAGCCCCCAACCCTATTGGATCTGGCCACAAACTCAACCCCCAACTCTCTTTGGATCCGGACATGGAAGGATCCACACCCATTTTAGGTCTGGATGACGACCTCAACCCAAAGCCCTTTAGGTTTGGACTTGGAATGACCCACACCCAAACCCTCTTAGGTTTGACCCCACCCCAACCCATTTGGGGTCCGAACTGGGAATGACCCGAACCCCATTGGGTCAGGACATGGCCGAACCCAACCCCAACCCATTTTAGGTTCAGACAAGGAAGGATCCAAACCCAAAACCCCCTTGGATCCAGACCTAACCCCCAACCCTAACTCATTTTAGGTTCGGGAATGGAAGGACCTAAACCCAAACCTTCTTAGGTCATGACACTGACACAACCCCTAACCAGTGGCGGAGCCACGTGGGTGCAAAAGGGGGCAATTGCCCCTTTTATTTTTTTTTTAAATGTTTATTATATTAGGATATTAATATAATAATTTGGGGAGGGTTTGATACATAGAAAGAGGTTTTTTTTTTTTTTTCCTTTTAAGTTGTTGTTGCCTCTTCTTTTTTCTTACGTAAACTTTTTATCAAGTCTAGTAACTTCTTTTCCTTTATGTTTTAGGTAAGATTTTTTTTTTTAAATCTTTTTTACTTATTTCATTATCTAATTTTAATTTTATTTTTTTTATAATTAGTTATTAAAGATATTAGAGTTTTATGATAATTTAGGGGTTTTAATATGAATGTGTTCAAATATGTTCAAAATAAATGTTTTAATTTTTTAATTTAATCAATTAAATGTTTTTTTTATTATAAATGAATAAATTAATGTTCATGCAAAATCACTATTTTTTGCATCTCTTGTATTGACAGGGTAGATTATTAAAATTATTTAACTAAGGTCTCTTAGTTCACTATAATTATGGATTAATTATTTAATTGAGGTCTTTTAATTTACAATGTACACGTATTAATTGTTATTTTATATCAAATTTATTTGAATTAATTGTTAACGAGATGCTTGGAGTTAGAAGAGGGTATGGATTTAAATCCCATAAGATACACTTTCTCTGTTTTAGTATTTTCTCTTATTTGAAACTAGGGTATAATATTAAAACTTGTTTCACATATTTGACTTAATGAATTTATACAACTTTTATGTGCGTGTAGAAATAATTTAAATGTCTAGAAATGATTAAGTATAATTTAATCAACATACTTATTATATATATAATTGAAATGAGTTTTGATAAATTGATGTGTATTTTGAAATGAATATCATATAAAAGATTTAGAATTATTATGCAACTCAACCGACTTTATTATTGTGTTAATTATTATGAAGACATTAATGATAATAATAAAATCACTAGGTTCATCAATTAAATTAACACGTTACTATAAAAGTATTTCAAGTGTAAATCCTTTAAAGATGAATAATCATTCAAAACTTCAAGTTATATAACTTAATTAAGTTAAAAAAAAAATCATATTGAAAAGTTACAGTATTTATTATTAATTTACCACTGTCTTAATTTGCTCCCTCATAGAAAAAGCTCTAGCTCCGCCACTGCCCCTAACCCTTTTGGGTCAAACACGGACCTACAACTTAACCTCCTTGAGTTCGAACGCGGACCCCAACCCCAACCCCAACCCTCTTGGGTCCGGTTGTGGAAGGAACCAAACCACAACCCCTTGGGTCCAGACACGACTCCAAACCCAACTTGTCTGGTTCTAGCCAAGGACTCCCCCCTCTTGAGTCCGGACACGAACCCAACCCCCTTGGTCCGACGTCTTAACCCCATTCTCTTGAGTCCACCTTATAATCAAATTATATTTTTTTAATATTTTTATGGAAATAAAAGGCTGCCCCATGGCAGTACGCGGGCATACCACCTTGTGATGATAATAGCTTCTTTCCTTGTAGACAGAGTATAAATCTTTTTAGTTTTGACATGTGATTTTTTTTTTTTATGGTAAGATAATGTATTTGTATTTCCAATAAAATTCTTTTAATTAATATAATATTTTTCCTTGAAGATTACCTTATTTGTGTATGTACCAAGTTTTTGTTTTCTTTGGTAAAGGCACTAAATTTTTTTCGATAACTAAACTAAATTTTAACTTATGATCGGAAAAAAATAATAATTGAATTGCCTAAAAGTTTTAATTAGTGTAAATCACATAAGAGTCGTATTCGAAGAGCACATGCAACATGCAAGCTAGGGAAGATGACCAAAGTATATATTCTGGGAGCATCCACTGGATACATCAAATTTAGTATATAGTTTAAGTGTTTTATTGGGCTCGGTTACTATAATGTCCATTTTGTAACACCACAGTGTCGAGTAGCTAACAGCTTTGACATGGGCACCTTTGCTTTTGTCTACGTATTCTAAAAAACTATGTTAATCTATGTTGGTTGAACCGAATGAATATTTTAAACAAAACTATATTTTAAAATATTTAAAATATATATATATATTTTTATTTTTTTATATAAATCTAACAAATAAGGTTTTTAAATAATCTTCACTTCGGTTTTTTATTAAGCAAGGGCAATGATTTTTTATAAAATATAAATGATAAATATATCCTATTTATTTTTTGAAACCCTTCGTTAAAAAAAAAAAAACTCTGAATCATTATTCAAATAACCTTTAACTTAATCCAGCTTTCCATGTTCATTATCTTTTTTTTTTTTTTAAAATAGAAAACCGGCATGAGTGTTGTTTCTTTTCCAATCAAGCACTTCATTAAATATCAGGAGATGAGCCAATGATCAAAGAGTTAAGTTCGCAGCTAACGGCACAGAAGCTCCAAGGCCAAGACCTGACATCGCTTCTTAGACATCAGATTTTTTATAATTATGGGACTGTAGTAATAGTTATAGTTTAAAATATATTAAAATAATATTTTTTATTTTTAAAAATTATTTTTAAGATTATTATATTAAAAAGATATGAAAAAATATATATAAAAATAATTTCTAACAAAAATAAAAAAATTTAAAATATATGGGAACACAGTTTGTACTACGTTTCCAAAAAAACTCTTTATTGATAAGTCCGGCAAGAGAAAAAAAACTTTTTTTGACCTTAGTTTCAAAACTTTTGATTTTTAGTTGTTTATTTTTGTATTTTAAAAATTTAATTTTTTTTTAATTTAAATTAATATTTTTTTGATATTTTAAAATCATTTAAATGTGTTGATGTTAAAAAAATAAATAAATATTATTTTAATATATTTTTAAAACAACAATTGTTTTAAAAAATAATTTTTATTGTATTTAAAATATATAATTTAATATACGAAATAAAACCTGGGTTGGTACCCGCTGGTGGACAGAAATCCCGGCCCGACCCCTCGCCATCCGTATGTTTATCTTGAGAAAAATACATAAGCAAAGGTAAATACTATAAATAATAGAAACGGAATCCTGTAGATAAATTCTCAACTAGCACTGGCGTCTCTATGTTAGTAACTTTTATGCTAGGTCTGGAGTTCGATACCGAGAGTAGGGTTTTTCTCTGTCTTTTTTTGTCCTCACCATCTCCAAAACCTCACTGACCGTAGCAGGAAAAACCCTTAAACCCTTGAGTTTTAGTTAGCTAAAACAATAAATAATCTCTCTTGAGAAGCCCAGAAAACTCACTTGTGTGATAATTCTGTAAGGCTTGCAAGATATGCAGCAAAGAGCTCAAGACATAATTTACACGAAGCAGCCTTACATCGAGGATGTCGGTCCACGGAGAATGTAAAGTGTTCCTCTAATTTTCTGCATTTTTTGTTGTTGCTGTTTTGATAATTAGTAATCTGGCTGGTATAATACTTACAGTAAAAGCATTCAATTCTCGACGATGTCTGGATCGGATATTCTGAAAGCCTCTGAATGCCAAGTCCATTTAGGCCAATACTATGACGCCAATAAAAAGGCAATCGTAGGTGGTCTGTTGGATACTCGCATGGTAATTTCATTCTTCTTCTTCTTCTTCTTCTTCATTTCATGTTATCAAAGAAGAAGAGGAAGGTGAATTTGTTCTTGTTTCATCAGGGAGCTCCAAATAAACATGGTACCTGTCAAACTTGTGGCGGATCCTTCACAGACTGTCCAGGACACTTTGGATACTTGAACCTTGTCTTGCCAGTTTATAATGTTGGGTATTTAAGTACTATTTTGGACATTCTCAAGTGTATTTGTAAGGTAATTGCACTCCACTGCTTTGTTCATCTTCATTTTTTCATCCCTTGATTTTTTCAGAGTGTCAGTGTCTCTCTCTATCCGGGGTAGGTTTATTGATTTATTTATGGATTTATCTTCGGCAGCCATAGGTTATTTGAATGGTTAAGCCATATATCAAATGGGGTCACCAAATTCTCGCTTACATTGCTCATCTTGTTCTATCAGATGAGTTTACGATTGAGTGTTGCTGCTTATATTGCTTTTGAATGCATAATGTTTCTATGTAGTCTTGTTCCCGTGTACTTATCGATGAGAAATTACGCAAAAGTTATTTGAAAAGGATGAGAAATCCTCGGACCGAGCCTCTGAAGAAGAATGAACTTATGAAGGAGATTGTAAAGAAATGCAGTACCATGGCAAGCAGTAAAGCAGTGAAGTGCTTGAGATGTGGATATATGAATGGTTTGCCTTCTGCTGTCTCTCATGTCTAATTATACTTGGATGACTGCATGCTTTTAACATGAATACGAGGAAAGCTTGTTTTCAGCTACACTGGTAGCCATATAAGGTTATTAAATGAGCATTATAATGTGACATACACCCACAGTCATTGCATCGGAAGATCCCATTTATTAATCTGTAAAAGGTGATCAGATTAACTAAAAGAAAGGATATCACTTGATTCTGTTTGCTAATAGTGTGTTTGGGCTGCGTATGAAATTGCTTTTCAAAGTGCATGTCTTTATATAAAAAACATCTGAAAACACCCCCAAAAGCATCAATTTGATGCCTTTTCAGCCCAAACAGACTTTTGCAAAATGTGCACCACATTACCAAGCACACTTAGTCATCAAAGTTTTGTTTATTCACATACCAGAATTAGTTGAGGATAATCAACCTTTCCTCATGATCAAAAAATACACTTAGCTATATTAAATAGGGAATGCCTTTATCTAATTTGCAATGACATCATAAAATAAGGAGATTGGACTGCGCTTGCCTGTTCAACAAATTTACGAAGAAGATCGGAAAGATTCTTATGATCCTTATTTTTTTTCCATTCTCAATTCACATCATATTTGTTTGCATTACAGAACAAGATGCAAGATTGAATATATTCTTGTTTGCTTGAGATCACATTTTTCCAGGTGGTAAACAACTCATAAAGTGAAATTATTCTCAAGCCATTTACTAATGCGTCAAATGTGTTGCTTTGGGGCTTACAGCTTTCTGTAAATTCAGCCTATTAGTTATTAATTTGAATTTCTGTAGTTTCCAGGTATGGTAAAGAAGGCTGGGTCTGTCGTGGGCATCATTCATGATCGTTCAAAACTGAGTGATGGATATTTGGAAGAATGTAAATCTGCAATTGGACACACAAGAGAGGCTAGGGCGCCTATTGGTCTGGCAACTTATATTCTCAACCCTGTCAAAGTGCTGTCTCTTTTTCAAAGGATGGTGGAAGTGGTATAGTTTACTACCACTGGGAAGTTTTGTGTAAATTCACTTGTTGCTCTTATTTGCCTTTGACTAATGTTAAATGCACTCAATTTTATTGTATCACAGGATTGTGAATTGCTTTACTTACAAGGTAGACCTGAGAAGCTCATTATAACAACCATTGCTGTGCCACCTATATCTATCCGACCTTCTGTTTTTACAGAAGGCTCCCAGAGGTTTCCCCAATAATTATTTTCTTAGCATTCATTTTAAGTTGTTTGTGGCAGTGCTTCATCATAAAATTTTAAATATTCTTCTGTTCCTATTTCAGCAATGAAAATGACATTACGGAGCGGTTGAAACAAATTATTCAATTCAATGCGAAACTTCGTCTTGAGTTACTAGAAGGAAGAAGGACTGGGATCAAATATCTGGTATCATAGAGGATCTTGAATTTGTTAGTGTAACCTTTAGATATAATTGGAAGTTGAATGCTGCGACATAGTGGTCATTATAAAAGTTTTCCTTGATATGGGTGCAATTTACTTTATTGCACATAAATGATCTTGTATCCACTTCCCACTGCATTTTGGATGTGTTGTTGAAGTTTTGCTTGATTATTATTTGACACTTATAATTACCTGCCTCCACTCCTTTTTCCCTCACTTCCCTTTTATCCCATCAAGAAAGGGAAAAAACATACAGCCATTCTTCCAGTTCATCTGTTGGCCTCGTTTAGGGAGAACATCAGATCAGCAGAATTAAGGCTAGAAACAATTAGGAAAGAAGTTGGAACTGAGAATGGAATTTAGGGTTTAAGAAAACCTCTAGTTTCTGAAGTTCATTGATTGAAATAATAATACACTGGTTCTGAATCTGTTTTACAGCTTATTTATACTAAGGTTACGATAAAAACTTTAATCGCAGCCAATATTAGACACAATTTTAGACATCCAAATATTTTAAAAATCACATGCTAGGGATATAGCTACTAACGAATAAAACAGAATTACTGATTAATAAAATAACTATAATAAAGCTTGTAATTTAGGAGACATGATGTGGGTTTTAGATATTTAGAAAGATTGCTTGCTTTATGTATGTTCAGCTGCCTGCACCTTGCTTTGTAACATTTTTCTTTCCACTCCTAAAATCCCCCGATACTTTACCTTGATGCCAAAGTAACCTTTTCTAGAGCTCCTTTAGGATCAGTACCCAAGCTTGCTTGATTATGGTTAGGCTATCCAGAAAAGCCACAACAGTGAAGAGCAGGACCTTTTCTTCTTTTTCTTTTTTTATTACTTTCTGAATCTGAGTCTTCAATGGCCAATTTAATATTTTCTAAACTATTCTACATCTGTTGAGCTCAAATAATGTATTGTTCTACATTGTATATCTTGCAAAAACTGCCCTGTTTGGTGATACATACATTAATTATGGCTATTAAATATAGTGCAACCTTATCTATTTTTATTAATGTGAATGCTAAAGAATTGATGATGTCTTGTCTCATCTATGGAGGGCAAAAAGATGAAAGTCAATTTTTCTCTTTTTGCAACCTTTTGATAATAGAAGAAAATGTTTTGTATGAGTATTATTTTTCTTCATTATCTTCACATCTTTCTACCACTATTTGTTATGATACTATTCTTATGTTGAAGATTTTTGTGTAGATTGGATGGGATGAACTTCAAGCTGTAGTTACACTTTATATAAATAGTGATGTTCGCATACCATTGGATATGCAAGTAGGAAGGCCATTGAGTGGTTTTGTTCAGCGCCTCACAGGAAAGCAAGGTCGATTTCGGCAGAACTTAGCAGGGAAGCGTGTTGAGTTTACTGGAAGGACTGTTATATCACCAGACCCTAATCTTAAGATTACTGAGGTTGGGCATTATACTGAACTGAATGACTAACTGGCTATTTATTTTTGTCATTGGCTTTCTATTCTATCCTCTTGATTCTCTACTGGTCTAGGTAGCAATTCCGATCCATATGGCTCGGATCTTAACTTATCCTGAACGTGTTACTCATCACAATATTGAGAAGTTGAGGCAATGTGTCAATAATGGATCTTACAAATACCCCGGTGCACGGATGGTCACATATCCAGATGGCTCATCAAAGTCTGTTTTCTTACTCTCACCTTTTACAGGAAGACAGTCTTCTTTTGTTAATGATGTGAATACATTCTTTATTCTGCAGGATGCTGACAGGTAATTACAGAAAACGCATTGCTGAGGAACTAAAATCTGGTTGCATAGTTCACCGTCATTTGGAAGATGGGGATGTGGTTCTCTTTAACAGACAACCAAGCTTGCATCGGATGTCTATCATGTGCCATAGGGTGATTACAATTAATTTCAGACATGCAAAATTGTTTTTTGTAGAATTCTTGTGTTATTTCATGCAGCTTCTTTGCTTTGTTCTTGCAGGCAAGAATTATGCCTTGGAGAACATTGAGATTTAATGAATCTGTTTGCAACCCTTATAATGCTGATTTTGATGGTGATGAAATGAATATGCATGTCCCGCAAACAGAAGAGGCTCGGACAGAGGCCTTTTTGCTGATGGGGGTAAGTTGTTTTAGATAAATAGATCTCAATGCCAATTATAGTCGTGCCTGTGGAAACCTATCAAGTGATTATGGTTGAACTTTAAATTTTATTTTTCACATTTAATCTACATTAATGTGGTAGCATTGAGGATCCCCGCACAACATGCTCTTTCCTTTTGCTTTTATTTTCAGAGATTGCATTTTGTTCTATGAGATTTTATATGTGTTCCTCAGGTTCAAAACAATTTGTGTACACCGAAAAATGGAGAGATCTTGGTGGCCTCAACCCAAGATTTTTTAACATCTTCCTTTCTCATTACAAGGAAGGACACTTTTTATGACCGTGCAGCTTTCTCCCTTATGTGTTCTTACATGAATGATGGCATGGATCTTGTTGATTTGCCAACACCTTCAGTACTTAAGGTTAGACACAAATACTTGCCTACATATCTGTTGTAAACTACTTATTTAGTGTCAATCCCATGGCTGGCCAAAGTGTAGGTTTCCCTCATCTTCATCTTCTGTTTCAATTTTGGGTTTTATGTTTAATAATTCTTTTGCAGCACTATGATGCAGAGTTGAGTGCCAAAGGCTGTTATTATAGTTTATGCTAGCTGTCAATCTTCACAACCTTCTAGGCTTGGGTCTGGAAAAAGGCTTCATGTTGGTAGAGTAGAGTTATGGAGAGTGATTTTTATGCTAAAACTTCACCATGAGGAACCAACATCCTAGTGCAAGAAGAATTCCACTCTTTTGTGATTATATGTTAATGTCATTGGTTGTTGGTAACCGTGGTCTGTGGTGATCATGATATACATATTTTGTCTATTTATATTTTTTCACGCGCATTTTTGTGCATTTTGTTGGACATATAAAATTAGTTTCAATATGAACTATTGATGAAGTGTATATTTTGGCAAAATAATCAAATATTTAGTGCCTATATTTTGGCAAAATACACTGATCTAGGTAATGGATGTGGATGGTTAGTAAGGAACCCGATTGAGGAACTTTTTTTTCTCTCAGGATATTGAATTGACAGATGCACTAGAGTTGCGAGACTGATGCATCCTTTGCATATTTTTTTCTTTCTAAAGATTTGTTGGATTTGGATCTTATTAAAGATCAAATTTGATACCTGTAATTTCCAGTATCAGATCCATCAAATTTGGGCCAAATATGAATAGGGAATAGGTTGGAACTTGCTTTGAACTCATTTAGAACTCTATTCTAGCTTATCAATTTCAACTGATATCACTTTTCAGAATTGTGGTGCTAAGTCTTTGGTAGATGTGGTCCCAGTTTTGTAGATTATGTTAAAGCATGCTCTAGTACAGCAGTTTGATTCAAAAGTAATGTTCAATTTCTTTTTGTATCTATTCTAGCCCGATTGGTTATGGTTTAGAAATTGGATCGAACATTATATTTTATGGGTTTAAGTGTTGGAATTGGATGGATTAATTGGTTGTCCTTTTTTTTTTTTTTTTTTTCCTTGTTAGTCTACATTCTAGATTATCCTTTTGTTTCCACCTTTGAGACTAATGCAGCTATTGTTATGCAGCCAATAGAGCTTTGGACTGGGAAACAATTGTTTAGTGTTCTATTGCGGCCACATGCTAATGTGAGAGTGTATATAAATCTTATTGTTAAGGAGAAAAACTATTCAAAGCCCAACAAGGAACACAAAAAAGAGCGAGAAACAATGTGTCCTAATGATGGTTATGTTTACTTCCGTAACAGCGAGTTAATTTCTGGACAACTTGGGAAGGCTACTCTAGGTGAGGTTTTTTTGGTACATTTTAGATGTTAAGCAAAGGTTTATGCTTTTAACTGATAGTCTTTGCACTTTTTATTATGTTTCCATGCAATTATGCTTTTCTCTTGTACCTGAGTTTCATACTGATGGCTGTTGAACTATTCTTTATTTTTTGAAAAATAAACCATCTGTCACTTGTACTAGGGTTTTATGTGTTTTTTTAATCCTTTTTGGTATTTTATCCCATTCAAATAATAAAAATGGAAGGACAAATGGATCTGGTACTCTATCAAAAGAGACATTAGGAGTCATCTGCTGTGCAATCTCAGAAATGAGAAAAGAAATAAAGAAAGATGAGTTTGATGGATATTCTATTGTTATGAGTAAACTAAGTGAATAGATAGTTGTTATAAAATTAGTATGTGTGGCTCATTTGTTTGTTTTTTCATTGAGTTCTGACATGTGCAAGGTGGCACTAGTTGGTCCTTGAAAGTAAAAACATTTCTGATATTTTAATAAAACATCTTGAAATATTGAGACAGTTTATCATCATTAATATTTTTTAGCAAGAACAAAGAACTAAGAATCTCTAAATGGCTGCAATGGAGACACAGAATTTATTAACTGAGTTCTTTTAATTACATTACTTGACTTGCTTATGAAGTGTATAATATAAGAAGTTGAAAAATCTTCAACAACAAAAAATTGTGCACAAAATTTGTGTATGCCAAAACAGCATAGTCTAGGTAAAAACCATTCAAAGGTTAATAGACTGTTCCTGCAAAGATTCCCCTGCTCCTTTTTCCACAAAACCCAGAATATGGCTTAAGTTATAAAACTTTGTCTATCATCTTTGCCTGTTCAAAAACTTCATGTCTCCAAGCGTTTACATTGACCAACTGAGATTTTTATAGTTCATTGAAAACCCTCTATACCAAAAAACACCAGCGTCTATAGTCTTCCAGTTGAAAGCACATGTAGAAATAAATAACTAATTGATTTTGTGGCTTCTTTGGAAAAAAAGCTACTCAACTACTTGGAAGATTTTTGTAAAGATACAACCTCCCAAGCTCAGGCTTCTTGCCAAAAGCTATATTTCTTGAGGCACACCCATTTCCCTGTGTGGAAAGAAAAAACAGAGCAAAGGTAAAATAGAAGTTCAAACTATTTAGTGCTGTATCAATTGTCATTACAAACCAGGTCAACATACTTCTAACTTTCTAGGGAGTAAGATCATATTCTTAATAAGCCTCTTTTACATGTATTATGCTTACTTAGCACATGGCAAAGCTAGTCTAGTATAATGGAACACTGGCAAACCTATGTGGTGGAACAGATGAACAGAACATGCCATGACATGGCGAAAGGTGAGCCTCAAAACAAGTTGGTGTAGAATTGGTCATAAGACCATGTATGTTTTTCTCAATTTGTTGTCTGTTCACTTGGGATTCTGACATGTACCTTGATATTTCCTTCTCACATTTGAGTCCCAATCACAGGAAGTGTACTCACACTTGAATGAACCTATTTTAGCAATCTGAGTTCTACGAGGACCACCTAGAGCTCTGTTTGATGATGGAAATAGGCACCATGTTGGAGTCTATTTTCTCACTTCACAACTTTTTCATGGGATAACTGTTGAAGTCATTGAAGTTCACATCAGCAAGACATGTGCTTGTTCAGCCATTAGCTTTGATACTTGTTGGAGAGATGAATATTAGGGAGTTTCCTTAGGTGATACTTTCCACAACCTTTTCATGCCAAAACAGAATCCATTTTTCCGATTAAAACCAACAAAAGTAGAATATTGCTCCTGTCCTCCTCAAATAGATTTGACAATGCTACAACCACAAGTATCCCTTTGTTCCTCTATTCCCTTTGTTAAAGTATGAATTGTTGACCAAATAACTGGAAAAGTGACTAATGATTCAGACAAAAACTGATTTGTTTATGAAATTTGTTAGTTAGGAGCTTTTTTGTGGTTTAAGTAACACCGTGACTGAAAATTTGCTTATGTTGCTAATTTACCATCATTATTCAGTTCATTCATTGTGGATCTATGGGTAAATGGCCAATGGATATACTTCTCCTGAATGTTGATTAGTGTAGAGTTGTTATTGGCAAAGCTAATGAATCATCTAGAAACCTTTACTAGTCTATGCTTTACGTGCTATTTCCACCTCAAATTCAAGTGGAACTTGCTTTTACTATGCAAGATGCTATTAGTATTATTTATGGGTTATCTTTGAATTTGTGCTTTCTTGTTCTTGAAAATGATAAGCTATTTTTCTTCAGTTGTTTTAAAAAAATACGTGTGATAGTGATGCTTCTACATTTGGTTATTTGCTTCTGGCATGCATGTTCTTATAATTGAGATGCTACTCCAGGTAATGGCAACAAGGATGGTCTTTATTCTATTCTTCTTAGAGACTACAATGCATATGCTGCTGCTACTTGCATGAATCGGCTAGCTAAATTGAGGTAACTACTTGCAAGTTCTCTTATTAACAAATTCTTTTTGCTTCATTTTGGTTGATGTGCTATGATATTTGATTTTTTTTTTTGTTTAGCTGGATTCCTTGTGCTTCATTTTAGTAGATGTGTATCTTTGTTTGGTCTTGAGGTATTTCTCATGTTCACACCTGAGAATCAGTATGCGCTTGGTGCTGTCAGATGGGAAAATTGAAAGTTTTTACCTTGCTATTTATTTCCTGACTGGAAATTTTGCTTCACTTGATATTTTAAATTGTTGTCCCATTGGTATTCTAATGAACTTGTACTATTCTTAAGTTAATATAAACCTTTGATGTCAGACAGTTTCAAGAAATTTTCCAACTGAAAGTTACCTTGGACTACAGTTTGAAAAAAAAAAATGAATATAAGAGTTTGGAATTTAGAAAGCTTCATTGGTTTTGATCTTTTACTAATTCGGCTTAACACCAAAGCATTATTGGAGAGATGAAGATAGTAAGATTTGTGGAAACATGCAATGTCTTCGAAAATTGTTTTGGGTTGGAAAGGAAGTCTGGGATTATTAGAAACTGATTGATGCGGGACAAGTAAGATTTGAAGAGAAGAAGAGAAAGAAAAGCTAAGAAGAGGAGTTTCTAAAGAAGAGAAGAAAAAAGTTGTGGAAGAAGACAAAAAAGTAGGAGAGAAATTAAAAGTCCTTCTAACCTTTTTAATGAATTCATCAAAATTGATCATAATGTCAAAAATTACATATACATAATAAAACCCTAAAACAACCAACTTTTGGGCTTTTAGCCCAATAAGATTGGAAAGTATTTTTGTCTTAGAATTGTGTTTTCAGTTTTATGGATGCCTTATCATCTTTTTTGCCCTACTCCTTTCTTCTCTCTCTCTCTCTAAAATTTCTTCTCTCCATGAGAATAAGCACACTTTCAAGAAACATGCATAACAATCTTTGAAACTTCTAGAAACGGTATTTTAGGATGGAGTAATCCTTTGAATTAACTATTAATCAAATGATATTTAGTATGTATGTTACATTAATACAAGCATGTCTATTTAAAGAAACCTAATCCAGTTTTGAATTCTTGGTTGAATGTAGAATCACGAGATCATGTTGCAACTAGCTGCAAGATGTATTTCTATTGTTTCTAAAGCCATTTTCGATGTCCATCGGTATTGGACCTTTATGGTTTAACTATCAGCTGATGCCAATTCTTATTTTAACATTGATAATTTCTAATGACAATGCTTTTTTCTTTCAACTGTTAATGTAAATAACTCTGTATTTAAAGTCCAGGAAGAAGTTGACTGTAAACCCTTTAGTTTGATATGTGCTTTGTTGATTTAGTATAGTGGCCATTTCATCAGGTTCACTATATCAAAATCACTCCTGGTTGTGACTGGAACTTGGTTATGGTGTTTTTAATTTTAATATTGTTTAATTTGCTCCAACTTCATTAGAATATGAAGTTAGAGCTCTTGCTACCACTGGTCGATTCCTATGTAATGACTGCAATATTGATTTATCTCATCTTGGTTATTAGTTGTAGCTAGTATGATAAAGAAATGAACTTTTTTTCCCACTATTTCTTCAGGCAATGCTATCTATGCTTGTTGTTTTCCCGCCTATTTTACATATAATTTGTGTTCAAAAGAAAAATGAAATTGTTGTCAGCAATATTTGCTTATTGTCTCGTCTACTTTCTGGTGTCTAATGCCATCTCAAATTGTTACGTGAGTAGTAATGGTATTAAGTTATCTGTTTGGCTAATTACATTGTATCTGCCTGAATGTAGTGCTCGCTGGATAGGAAATCATGGCTTCTCAATTGGGATTGATGATGTCCAACCTGGAAAAAAATTGGTCGATGAGAAAGGGAAAACAATTTCAAATGGTTATCGTCATTGCAATAAACTAATAGCTGATTACAATGGAGGAAGGCTTGCGCTTAAACCTGGTTGTGATGCAACTCAAACACTGGAAACTGAAATAACTGAGAGATTAAATAAGCTTCGAGAGGAAGCTGGGGATGTAAGGATCTGACATTAGGTTAAATTTTAGTATTTTTATGTGAATGAGTTCAATGCTCATTGGCAGTGTATTTTAATTGGTTTGATTACTTTAGTATTTACTCTAGCATAGTATTGTTGAGTGAGGACAAGTTCTTGGCTTTGAAATGTAGTCAATGAAAGATTCTGTGCTGTTTTGTTCTTAAAGTCAATTCTTTGATGTTGCAAGTCATTGAGTTAACCTTTTGTTGGTTGATGAAGTACTTTGCGTCACTAACTTGATTTTATCTGAACAGGTATGCATGAAAGAATTGCATTGGAGAAACAGTCCATTGATTATGTCACAGTGTGGATCCAAGGGTTCCCCTATCAATATTAGCCAGATGATTGCATGTGTTGGTCAGCAATCAGTTGGAGGTTCCCGTGCTCCTGATGGATTCATAGATCGAAGTCTCCCTCATTTCCCTAGGAAATCCAAGACCCCTGCTGTAAGTAGAGTATTTATTTTTGTCTTTTATTCTGGTTCCAAAACTTAATCTCACAGAGGCATAGTCACCATCTACCAAACATTATCGTACAACAATAGACTTGCTATTTGCAGTGATGGATACTATCCCTTACCTAGGATCTCTAAACTGTATAAAGTGAGCTATTGTTTGAAAATGGGAATTCATATGCTTTTATGATCTCATATATCTTCAGATGCCTGAAGTGTCTGGACATGAGTGTGGTAAAGCACATTTGCCATGGACTACTTTGCTCAGAGTTGTCATTCTGCCTAAAATACTCATGTTGAGTGACATGGCAAAGGAATGGGAGTAAAATCTGAGTGACATTGCTAGATTTTTTTGGATATACCAGCTTTGTGGAACAAAGTTCCTTATTGAGAGCGCTTCATTTTTTTGTCTTCTTTATCTGTAACAGTCACAAAATAGTTGGCTTTGTCCAGAGCGGTTGAGTCCCCCCCCCTGGTTATCCAAAGGGATCTTAGTTTGCCATGCTATTGCCATTACAGTGGGCTCTCACTGAATTTATGGTTGAATGTAAAAGCCTCCAGTTTTATTGGCTGGGTAACATCATACTCATGTAAGACATGCTCAGGTTTACTCTTGAGATGCCCATAAATTTGTGGGCATTCAGTTGTGATTGTTACTACGCCAACAACAACAAAGCCAACAAAGAAATAACCTGTTTTATTTTTTACTAGAAGATATGCATGCTATTAGGTTCTTTCTTTGGGAAGACGAACCCAGTTATTTCTATGAGCGATTTGTACTTGTAGCCAATATCTGATCTAATGTTGGATGATTGTTGTTTTGTGTCTGGGTTAAGCTGGATGTTGCAGTAGTTTGACAACCTATCTAAACATGTTTTGTCCTTCTCTTTTATATGTTGTTGAAGGGGGGAAAAGATCCATGCAGCCAATGGCTACTAGCTTGGAATTTAGAATTAGATGGGTTGATTTGCAAAAAGCATGTGCACTTGTATTTTTATGACCATATGCCACCTGTGTTCTCAGAAAATCATCCAGGTTAATATTTTGTACCTAAAAAGGATTTTTTTTATTTGTATATGTTATGGAGTCAATGAATGGTATGATGTTGGCAGATTCAGCATTGTTGGTTTTGACCTGCATGGAGTTGGAGGGTTGCAGTAGGTTGAAAACTGGTCTAAATATGCTATGTTGTTTTCTTTTACATGTATTTTGAAGGAAAAAAGAACTATCCATGAAGCCAACCCCTTATAGCATGGAATTGAGATTTTTTTCTTTGAATTGAGGCAAGCATAATTTGCATACTTAAATATTTTTATGCCCTTATTCCATCTGGATTGTCAGGAATTCCGTGTTTAATATTGCTATCTTTGTAAAAGATCTCTCTTTTTTATGTAGTTTCTTGTTAGGGAAGTTATATTCAGTTATTACCACTGATTATTGTGATTTGTTTATTTATATGATAAGTAATTTGAATGAAATTATTGACTAGTAATTAAGATTGATGAAATGAGTAGAATTATTTACTCTGTAGTAGACTAGTAGCCCTTGAAAGAGTTTTCTGTCAACTCTATCAATGTCTCTTGTTGAAATTGGTCTGGATTTTTTTTTTTGAAATTTGTCGAATGGAAGTTCTTGTTAGTATCTCTATTTGTTATTGTTACTAACATATGTGAGTGTGTGTCGGACTTAGATCCCAAATCTCTAACTAGTAGCTTAAAGAAATGCTTCATCATTTGGCTCATAGCATAAACAATACATGAGAGTGTTTCTTTTCTTTTGTTTAATTCTTTTTTGGAAGCATGAACTTGTGAAGCAAATGGGGTATTGTAATCTTTTGTGCAGGCTAAAGGCTTTGTGGCTAATTCCTTTTATAGTGGTTTGTCGGCAACTGAGTTTTTCTTCCATACCATGGGTGGGAGAGAAGGTCTGGTGGATACTGCGGTATGGAAAATCCTTTTTTTCCTTTTATTAGTTATCAATTTAAGATTGAAATATGTTTAATATTTTATCATATTGTTTCATTGCTTCTTTGTTATTAACCCCTCATAGTTAGTGGTTTATAGAAAGCTGATGTCATGCTTATATATTAATTCGAAACTCAATTTTGCTTTTTGAATATAAATTGCTGGTAAAAGTTGGGCTATTTTTTTTTTTGCCTTGGAAAAAAAGAATGTTCATGCCTGATTAATGGAAGATCTTCCATAATATTTGTTACAAGAAAAGTAGAGATTTAGTTAATTGGGAATCTATGTATGTTTTGTTACTATGAAAATATTCTATGTTTTATTACATTTTAGGGCCCCATTTTGGTTTTAGCTTTTATAGAAGTGCACATTTTTATTTTTATGTTAGCTGTTGAATGATTAGTGACAATAGCATTCTATCTTCCTCATCCTTCTCTCTAGTTCTTGTTTCTCCGTTATCTTCTTTATTTTTCTTGTCTTTCTTCCCTCTTCTCCTCTTCAATTGCTGCCGTTTAATTGGTATCAATATCAAAGACCAGCCTTGATCTATCCTAAATACCAATCTTCCCTTCAATCCACCATGTATAATCTTTTAAATCCCGAATCTCTATTTTCATAAAAGAAAATAAAAAAGTTGCTACCACATCACTAATGATGATACCGAGACCAAATTGTTTTCTATTTTCACTAAAGTTAATTTGTCTTAATGCTTTCCCTAGTATGGAAGCTTTCTTAGCACCAAAAAAAAAAACCCCATTATTTTGCTTGAAATCAGTGAATCACAAAGTTAACATGAAAAAGTAGTAGCCAGTTAGCTTAAACTAGAAGTATAAATATCATTTGAGGTCCATCGCTAATCTTTTTTTCTTATGTGCTTGACCTGAAGTGTAGTTTCTTAATGCTGTTCCTAGTTTTGTTTTTATTTCTTTTGATTGTTCCTTTTCCTTTTCATTCTTTTGTGATATGGTTTCTGGGGTCACCCAGTTAACTAGAATCAAAGTTTTGAGTAAAATTTAGTTCCCTATGAAAAACTCTCTCTTGGTTATTTGACTACGAGTTTTGCTTTAATTTTCTTCCAAAAATATGCTTTTATGCTAAGGCATCAACTAATAATAATAATAATTACGACCTTTGTGAAAATGGCCCGTCTCATATCAATGAGAAGTGTAAAATAAAAATTTATATGGTAGTTAATATGTCCTTGGAGTTTTGACTTGTTAATGTGGATCCTGATGCCCTACCAATTGCCATATGTCAATGGCCAATAGTATGGTAGGGTGAGTTGGGGGTTTGGGACTAGAGGAAGATGGGTTTATCTTGAGATTTGAAACATGTTTTTATGTAATTTTTTTTCCTTCAGGTGAAAACAGCTGACACTGGATACATGGCTCGTAGACTGAGCAAAGGATTGGAAGACTTGTGTGTTCAATATGATAACACAGTGCAAGATGCAGGTGGGGGTATAGTTCAATTTCTTTATGGAGATGATGGCTTGGATCCTGCTATAATGGAAGGAAAAGCAGGGGTTCCTTTGAATTTTGATAGATTGTTCATGAAAGTTAAGGTATGTTGCCGTGCTTATCTTCTGTGAATTTCCCATGATTTCTGTGAAACTTGATAAGACTATATATTGATTAATTCCCACACACAGGCAACCTGTGGTGCTGAAGAAGATGAGTACCTTTCCCCTTCAGATATCTCAAACATTGTACAAAGTTTGCTACTAAAGCATAATGGGACTCTTGATGGAATTTGTTCTGAATCCTTCAGAAAAAGTCTCAGTTCTTTCCTTGGGGATCAAGCTAAGAGACTGGAATGCTTGATGAAATTGGTTGATGGTGTTGAGGTAGAGAATTTTGATAATATAAAAAATGTTGAAGGGCGCACAGGAATTTCTAAGAATACAGAAAAGATTGCTCAGAAGGTCTCTGGTATTACTGAAAAGCAGTTGGAGGTAAGCATCACTTCACTACCATTCAACTGAACTGATTGATACCTGTGCCTTCATGGTTTAAATTTATTTGCTATTTCCTTTGTGTCAATGGCTTCTTTTCTTTTGGTGTCATGATGTTATAGCACCATATGAGTCAGTAGAAGCTGAAGGGATATAAATTAATTTGTCGAGAGTGTTTTTGTTTTCTAATGCTTTATTAATTTTAGTTAATAGGGCTAAAAAATAAGGCAAATAAAAATTAATCAGCCTCTACCATCAGAAGTAAGGTAACGTGCTAGATGTGGAACCACTCTGGAATTGGGAGCTTGAATAAGCAGTGGACAAATGGGAGCTTGATGAACTTTCCCTGCTACAAATGTGTAGCTTTTTTATCTAAGAAATTTCTTAATTTAAACTTGGTTTTCCTCATTGTTGATAAAATAAGTGAAATTTTAACATGTAAATGAATTATAAAGTTGAGAATTTCTGGTTGCTTAGTGGGCAAGTATAGAAGGTCATTTGTCAGATGCTGATTGTGGCCCTTGTGGGTGTTGAGAATAAAAAAAAAGAGTGCTAGAAGATGCTCGCTGATTAGAAACATAAACTATTAGAGGAAACTGGTATTTCACATCTTTGGAAAACAAGTGGCTATGATTCTTTATTCCACTAAATAAGAAGTTGACGCACAAAAATTTGTGGTGCTTGTACTACCAGCAAGAGTTTTATATTGTCAGAATAAAAGGATTATTCAGATTAAATTCATAGTGGAAAAGAGTCATAGTAGATAACCTTGTGTTGTGAATTGTGATGACGTGCTTGAAAATTTTGCAACCTTTCAAAAACAAATTTTGGTATAGTCAATCATTAGCTACAAGGGTCTAGGATCTCACTTTATTCTCAAACCTCCACTCTAGTCTCTTGTTTCATAGTAATCTTGTTCTCACAAGTCCTTCATTGGCACAATATTTCTTTACTTAGGCATTGGTATGTCTCCCAAGGTATTGTGAAAGACATCTTCTCTTAATTGTCTTCCTATAACTCAATATGATTAGTAGCAAAAGAAACCATTTATAACAGGGAGTATGTCATGAACCAGAACATGTATGGCATTTGACAACGGAAACAATTTCTTTTAAGGTCATGCTTTCTTGCTTGAGTTATCTAAATTGAAGCAAACACTATCCTTAAAAAAAAGGATGTTTGACAATGCCTTGTGCAAATTAAATGTACTTACCATTTTTTTACTGTTCCCTGAAAGAATGAGTAATAAGGGTGTCAAATTGGCTGACCCATGCTCTATGTGGATTCCTTAGAGGTAGGTAGGTAGGTATCAAATGGATGTTGTCACTGCTAAAACAGCCTTTGGAAGTTCATTTGGATGCTCCAATATGTGTATTGATCAGCATATAAAGCATATATTTTTCAATTTGAGAAATAATGGAAATGGAATTGAAGTGGTACTTGATGAGATCTGTGATTCTTTCTAATGTGACAACAATAGCACCATGTACGTGTAGTAAAATGCAAAAACAGGAATGTCACCAAAGATTCCAAAACAGTGTCCAGCCCCAAAAGCTGGCATACTAAATAAAACACTTCTGCTAGTTCACGGGCATTGTGAACAACAGGACAAAATGTGTAGAAATTATTTCTTAATCTTAATGTTCTTGGCAGATTACCAGCAGATTGGACATATTTTGTAGCTCATCAGCTTCAGTTCAATGGGTAATAGGATTGAGAAGTAATGATTCTAGGTTTAGATTTTAGCAATAAAAAACCTTATCATGTGTGTTTTATTTTTTATGGAACCTTAAGAGCAGCAGAGCTAGAAAGAAACAGTGGGAGAAATGAATGCAGAACTAGATGGACTTTTTTGCTTCTCTCATTCAGTTTCATATCGTAGAAAGGTGGTTAAGCCCATTTATAAATTGATCAAACGTATGATTAATATCTATACATGAAAAACATTAGTTTTCTAGAAGCAGAATACTCTACAGTGAGTTAATCAATCCTTTTGTTATTCAATGAAATGGCTTGATTTAGAAATGTTAGTTTTTTCTATACAATTTGCTTACAAGGATTTTTTTACCCTGTATTGTATATCTAATACTAGAACAGGTCTTTATTGTTTCCCTTATAATTTTTAGTGAACTGTCTTTAATGAGTGTTGATGTAAAATAAATTTTAGGTTTTTCTGAAAACCTGCCTTGATCGCTATGTCTGGAAAAGAATTGAACCTGGAACTGCAATTGGAGCAATTGGAGCTCAAAGTATCGGAGAACCAGGAACGCAAATGACATTAAAGACCTTTCACTTTGCTGGAGTTGCGAGCATGAGTATCCTTACTAATTTCACATTTTTTTTATTGGCGATTGACACTTTATCTTGTAAGGACTTTGGCTATCGTTATGTCTTAAGTTGATTTCTTAGCATTATTTTAGATATAACACAGGGAGTTCCTCGTATTAAAGAAATAATAAATGGTGCCAAAAGGATCAGCACACCTATCATTACAGTAGAACTTGAGCATAATAGTAATGTAAATGCTGCTCGAATCATAAAGGGCCGCATCCAGAAAACTGTTCTAGGCCAGGTATGCAATCAATTCATTGTCGAAACTTAATAACTACCTTCTTGTTGGGTTTGAATATTTGATATAATTTTCACTAGTCTCTGTTTAGTTGTTGTAGGTGCAATCATTGGTGATTTCAGCTTGTACTTTCTTTTGGCTTCATTAATTACACCTTCATTTATCCATTTTTTACTGAACCCAGAACCCTTTTGCACAATTGCTATCTGCTCTACTCAGCAAAATTCTTATAAATATATTCATTGTTTATCAGCTCTTCAGATTTCTAATTAAGCTTGTCATCCAGTTTCTATTAAGTTCAATTTTGTTTCCTGATCTTGTTTTGCAGGTCGCGAAAAGTATAAAAATTGTAATGACTTCAAGATCAGCATCAGTAAAGGTTACACTTGACATGAAAACAATTCGTGAGGCACAGTTATCCTTGGATGCTAACATTGTAAGAGAATTGATTTTAGAAACTCCAAAGATTAAGCGGAAGCTGCAGGTGATAACTTCTCACATGGTACTGTTTAGCATTTGCAAAGTTATAAGTGTTAATCATCCCATGGAAATGTTAACCTGCAGCGTATTAATGTTTTAGAAGATGGAAAGTTGGAAGTTTTTCCAGGCGGTGACAGAAACAAACTTCATTTTGAACTCCATTCTCTTAAAAATATGCTTCCAGCAGTTGTAGTAAAGGTGAGATTTATAGAATTGTTGGATATTACTTATCTAGAGAATTCTGCATTTTCTTTTCACGTGGTCATAATTTTTAGGAGTAGATGTGTAATTACCATGTTGTCTTTGGATGATAGGGCATAAAAACAGTTGAACGTGTTGTTATTGCCCAGAAGAAGCTTGATGATGCAGAGAATGATCATGGTGGCCCGAAATACAACATGTTTGTAGAAGGGTGAGTTTGCTGTAACTGCTGTCTTTTTTCCAATCATTTACTTAAGCTGTGACATATTTTTTTATGGTAAAATCCTTTTGTGCCACTTTATCTTAATGCCATCAAATACAATATGCTCTTATAAGGGTGTAAAATATGTTTCAACTATTTAGATTGGGGTTATTAGTGCTTCCAACCTAAAAGTCTAAGCTATTCGGGAGAGACTCACACATGCCTTAACTAAGATGGTATTTATCGAAGTTACATTTTGAGGATCATTTTATGCACCATTAACATGTTGCAGTCATACTTCTGCTTTTACTTTATATTTTTGTGTGTATCTTAATAGTTCTGTGATGAGAAAGAAAGTGCTGCCGCGAATCACATCATGTGAATTCAAGTAACCCATGAGTGGGACTTTAGGAAATACAAAGAATGATTTTGGAAAAAACAATGCTGATGTGGAAAATGTAGAAATCCTTTTCCGCAGGGGTTCCTTGAATTAACAATGAGACTTTCAATCTTACTAGGTGAATCACTCAAAATGGACTATCCACTCTCTTTTTTTAAAAAAAGAAAATAGAAAATAATAATCCCACTCCTATTTATTTTCTTAAAAAAAACAGGAAAGAAGAAAATCCTCTCAAGTCTTCATTCTGCTCATCTCATTGACTCCTTATCTTTATTGCACCATTTAGATTGTCATTTGACTTTAGGAGTTCAGACAACACATTATGTCAACCTTATTTTAGTTGTTGTCTACGAGTTGCACTAATTTATGCATGGAAGTTGTAAGAACTGAAGTGCAACTGTGAAGCATACTTTGTAATAGGCTACATGCCCTAGATGGAAACATCCCGAGTTTCCAATCTCGTTAGCCTAAACAAGTGTGGTGGGTCCCTGTGGAACTGCATCAATTTCCTCCTAACCACTATTATCTTAAACTCCATTTGCAATATATTTTTATAATGGCTGGCTATTAAAGAACTCAAAAAATCATTTGAATATATCATTGATCGAGGAATCACAAACAAAATTAAAAAATCATTGATCATCGTTGAGACTCTTCATCTTGCTTCGCGGTATTTAGCAACTCATATTATTGATTGTGAAAATGCAAGTTCCTGGATATTTACAAGTGATTAGTCCAAAAGACATTAAGAAATTTTTTAATCCATGTGATGGCAGGTGAGCAAGAAAGTAGAATGTTTTATGGTATGCTGCATGACATTCTGATCATGATCTATGAATTGATTGTTCTTGAATCAGTCATGACTCTAACATGCAGCATAAATATATTTGACAGATTGTTAGAAGCTTTCCATTCATAATGTTTGATAATGTTTTGTGAATCTGTTTAGCACGGGTCTTCAAGCTGTTATGGGGACTGAGGGTGTTGATGGTCGGAAAACAAAATGTAATCATATCATTGAAGTCCAGGAAACTCTTGGAATTGAGGCTGCCAGAAAGTGCATCATTGATGAGATACAAGGGACCATGGAAAGTCATGGAATGAGCATAGACATACGTCATATGATGCTTTTAGCAGATGTGATGACTTCCAGGGTGAGTGATTTGTTAAAATTTTGTTATGTTTAATTTTTAATTGAACCAAAAGTGGTTCCGACAGATTTGGATTCTGTTTTACTTTTCTGAATATTCATTTTATGGGGAACAAAATGTGAATGATGTTATAACAGGGTGTTGTTCTTGGAATCACAAGATTCGGTATTCAAAAGATGGACAAAAGTGTGTTGATGTTGGCTTCATTTGAAAAAACATCAGATCACCTCTTTAATGCTTCTGTAAAAGGAAAGGATGATAAAATTGAGGGAGTAAGTGAATGCATCATAATGGGCATCCCAGTTGCAATAGGCACCGGTGTACTCAAAATTCAGCAAAGGTAAGAATACAATATATAATTTAATATTGTTGAATACCATGTTTTTGTGCTACTAATGTTCTAGCCATGAATTTGCAGTTATTTATGTTATGTGCAAAGCTGATCGTTTGTATGTTATGTGCTTTGCTTATTGCTTCTATAAATTAATTCTACTAATTGAGGAAAATTGTCATTCTACGAGTTCCAAAGTGATGGTTTACTGAGACGTAACTTTTTTTAAAATTGCTATTTTAGGAAGAAATATAGAGTTCAATTTTTCTTATTAAATCAGGACTATCAAGTAGGTTTCTCCTATTTCTATTAGATTTTGCTAGGTTTTAGTTTTCCTGTTTCTATTTGGTTTGGTGTCTAAAAATCTCACCATACCTAGGAGGAATTAGCTCTCTGGTCCTTATAATTTAGGGGTTGTCTCCACTATGTCCTTACATTGTAATTGCAGTCAATGTATCCTTGATTATGGACATAATTCCCAACAGATCCTTTGTTAAAAAAATTCATCCAAGCTAACAGATTTTGGTATGTCATTATATGCGACCAATAGATAACTAATTTATGACTGAACTAACCTTTCTAATTTGTGTCCAAATCAAAATAGAAAATAAGCCAAAAAATCACCAAGAGAAAACTTACCCTCCTCAACCATCACCTCCGTTCAAATCCTCAAGAACAAATTCCCCTTCACCACTACCTCCCACTTCACCACAATTGAAATTCTCAAAAACCAGATCTGTACCTCTCCCTCCACTGTCACTAACTGCCATGAAAACCCATCATAATCCGTGGCCAAAAATACTGGCACCCACAACCTAGTCCTGCGATTCCACCTCACCTGTTAACAAATTTAAAACCATCATATATGCAAACACCGTTTGACTCACCTCAACATCCCAAATCCACCAGAGTCTCGACTAGTGATGAAATAGCATCCTCAACCATTGATGCATTTTTTTTCTGCCACTTCACTTTAGATGTTGCAAAGAACAAGATCCAAATGGCTTGGATCTGGAGGAGTACTTGGCAAGTACTCGTTAAATTGGTGAATTTTAATGTCTCTAACAAGATCCAAATGAGTGGTGTGATTAATGTTGAAATATTTTAGGCTATTTGATGGTTAATTTCCATCTCTTTGTTACCTCATTCTCCAAATCTTTTCTTTTCTTTTTCTTTTGTCTTTTTTTAAATTATTGAATAATTATCTGATTTATTTATTGTTACTTAATCACAACTGTGTAATGGAAGGAATTAAAGTGTTTCGAGAGTTTAAACTTTGAATTGGTTTATTATAAAGTGAGCACACATGAGAGTGTGTTTTAGTAAGTTCAAGAAAATTAAAACCATTTGTGAATGTTGACAAATAAAAAGATTATTTTTTTGATTGACTAGCCATAGTAGTTTTGGTCAAAAATTAGTTATTACAGGGTCTTCAATGCAAGTTGCATGTCAAAAAGGATCTATATGAGATTATATCTCTATTCAAGGGCAAATTAGCTGCATTTAGGCCATGTTAGGGATAT
This sequence comes from Populus alba, assembly GCF_005239225.2. NCBI lineage: Eukaryota > Viridiplantae > Streptophyta > Magnoliopsida > Malpighiales > Salicaceae > Populus > Populus alba. The sequence goes on from NC_133299.1 coordinate 3,629,154, forward strand.
TGTGAGAGAACCCATAAAAATGTAAGGATATGTAAAGCTCCCCCATGCCTAGACATTCAAGTTATGTTATGACTATGAATTATCAAATCAATCGAGTTTCAGAGAATTGGTTCTCTTGATTTTCTGTTCTTGTTGGTGGTTCTACATAAAGACTCATCAAAAGCTTTTGATAACTCGTGTACTAATGGTGCTTGGTGAGTTTTATCAGTGGAATTGGTGTATTTTCTGTTACATTTAGGGTAATGATGGATCTAAAATTGGAGATTTATGCTCCTGTTTCCCCCAACATGGTCTTGTGGTTTTCACTTTTTTCCGGTTGTGCATTACTAGTTAAGGTCTGGTTCACCTATTAAAGGTAATTATTTTTCTAGCACTCTAGTATCAACATCAGATATTTTACTGAAGTTCACTACTTTTACGTGGTGAAAAACCTCCAGCACTCCTATAGTACTGGAATTTTACTGTATATTCCCACACCAAAAAATGCCAATTATGTCCATGTTTTCACCACTAGATGAAACAGCATGTTAATCTCCAATTTCCTACCTACTTGTGAATAGACTCTCCTGCCCTCTCCCTCTAAAGCCTCAGAACTCCATAAATCACTACCCAAGGTTGCATAACTCCCAAATCATGAGAACTTGACAGTCTATAAACTAAAATTATAAATTGCTTGGGAATTGACCCAGGGTTATAGAAATGCAGATTTATTAAAACTTGGAAACGCAAGTGATCTTTCCTCTAATTTTATCAAAGCTTAAAACCTTTTTTTTTTTAATAAAAGAAAGCCAATCCAAAATATAAATCTATTTTGCAACAAATTAATTGTGGATGTTAACAATCATCAAAAAGTGGTGTAAAAAGTTCTTTTATCCTTGCATCTCTTTAATTTATTACCATCATTGCTAAAATGAATACTATAAGAAGAATCAGGTTTTTGACAGGTGATACAAAGTGATCTCTGAACTACACCATCTAATGGTTACTTCTTTCTTGTGTGGTTAATTTAATTGATTACTAAAGGCTGCTAACAAGACCATGATATTTGGTTAATGGGATTGTAGGAAATTTTGAAGTTTGCTCTAAGTAGAATGACGGGGGGTTGTGAGAGGAGGCTGAAAACTTATAGATGATAGATAACGGAGGTGTGATATAATGTTTAACAGAGGTTCACGTTTTAATTTATCTGATTTGGCAAAATGGACTTGGCATATTTTGAGTATTGGGGATGCACTGAAAAACTCAGTACTACGGAAGTACTAAAAGTTTTATCCCTTACTTGTTGGTTCATTGGTTAGGAAATCTAATTTCAACATTTCAATGAGCAGATAAATTTGTGTTATTTTACTGAAGCATAACGAGGATTCATACCTTCTAGCTGCCTTTATCTATTTTCTTTGAGTATTTATGCTGCCTTTACTACCTGGATATATATATACGAACACTTGATCACCTGTAATTTTCTGATAAATCTTACTCAAAAGGTCTTGCATTTTACTTCTATAATCATAATATTCAAGATATGCTATCTTGTCATTGTACCTGGAAATTATAAATGAATGCTTCATCACCTGTCTATTTCTGATAAATCTTACACAAAGGTCTTACATTTTACATCTATAATCATAATATTCAAGATATGCTATCTTGTCATTGTACCTGGAAAATATAAATGAATACTTCATCACCTGTATATTTCTGATAAATCTTGCATAGAAATGTCTTGTTTTCTTATATGTATGATCAAAATATAAGACATATTAGATTGTTTATTGCTTTGTTTTGTTTACCTTTTTTTCGTTGTGCTACAGCTTTAGTCAGTATGCACAAGGAAACAGCATTGTTACCCAAGCATTGTTGAGATATCTGTTTATGCCTAGTAAACAAATGAAATTGATCAGTAAAATTGAGAAAGCTTTCTTCTCATTTATCAATGTTTTTTTTTTTTTTTTTTCTTTTGTCATCTTTCTTTATGCTTTACTGCATTAGAGATCTATAGTGTGGCATTGTTTTGATGGACTAGGTTGCTTTAGTAGTTTCTGAAGTGTGTTTGGTTTGAGGGTTTTGGAGGCAACAGAAAGGAAAAGTAGGGTTGAAAACCTTTATTGTCATAAGGATGATTTATAAGTTTCCATCCATGATGCAAGTATTGCTTGTGTTCATAAGGGTGTATTCTAAAATTTCTAAACGAAAAGAGCTGTTTGTGAAATCCAAATGACCTATCATCTTAGAGGAGATTTCAGCGGTTTAGCTGTTAAAATAATTAAGAGGGGAACTCGGAAAACTGCCTCCCTCTTTGGAGCTTCTTGAATGCCGATCTGCATGCTTTAAATTCAGTTTTCATTTATTTTTGGGAATTAAATTTGCTCGTAGGCTAGTGCTTGAACAGTTTCCTAGTCGGGGGATTTTCTCAAGCTTGTATGTGCCAAATGCAGCAAATCAATTCAGTCTTACCTATTTTTATTTTCTCCATGCAGAGTTGATCCACTTCCGATGTTGGATTATGGATTAGATCCTATCATCTCTTGAAAGTCATCAACATGTTTATGGAGTTACATATGCTTGCAAATTTTCCAGTAGACTTGGTGCACATGCCTCACTGTCACTTCTTGAAGGTTAGAGATGTGCATGGAAACATCACTGTCACTTCTTGAAGGTTAGAGATGTGCATGGAAAACATCACTGTCACTTCTTGAAGGTTAGAGATGTGCATGGAAACATCACTGTGAATTGTTGGTTCACTTTTGTTTTAAACCGCAGGATGAACTTCTAAAAGAAGGTATTGAAACCAAACATCCTCGACCCATCTACCATCTTTTGTTGGATTCTTAACATGTATATATATACATACATATATTTTTGGTTTAGTTTGGTTTTTATTTAAAAAAAAATAACTAAACTGAATTTTTTTTAATTTGGCTTGATTTGGTTACTTGATGTTAAAACTAGAAAAACATGATTTTTTGTTTGGTTTTTTTTTTTTTTTTGGCTTTATAAGGCTTTTTTGAAAGCTTTAATTAATGTAAAAAACATGTTAAAATTACCTTGTGTTTTTTTTTTTTGTCTTTTAATTGAATTTTTTTGGGACCTTTGATGTGCTTTTAGAAAAACTTTTAATGATGTAAAAAAACCTGTTGCCTATTTTTTTCTTGTCTTTTTTATCTTTGAGCTTGACCTTTAAATTGTTTTTGGATGAGCTATTCACCATATCAATTTATCATGCTTTTTATAGCTTAGTCACATGAACAAACACAATGATGCAAACAATAACCATAAAGGAAATTATGGTTTTTTATGGAAAAAACACATTGATCCATCAAACCAATTTAGTGTAATTGTATGTCAGAAGCCAGGAAAAGTAGATGAAGGGATGGTGTTTAATTGTTAAAACAAAAGCAAAGATGTTGCCTGATGAGATATCAACTTGTGCAATGCAAACATCTTCGTATTGTTAATTACTTGACTAAATATAACTTGCAATCGTAAAGTTAGCAGGTTGTGAAAAGGAAAGACAATTATGAACCATTTTATATATATATATATATATATATATATATATATTTTGAGAGGATAGAAGACAAAATCACTAGTTAGTACACCACACTTTTGTCAGAAATATAAGACAAATAGTACAAAATTTTGCTGACATTTCCCTTAAGAACTGTAGTTGTAAAATTAACACAGAATTGTAACAAGTGATAAATCAATGGTTAAGAGCACCACATGAATTTACCGATAAAAATCCATAGGGAAAGAACACATAAATTGTGGACAACTTAACACTTACATTAGAATGAAAAGGAAAAAAAAAAAACTCTAGAGTATAGCTTAACTAGTCATATCAGAGATTTATATAATTATTAATTTTAAAATTTATAAAATTAATCCAGATCCGTATAAATTGCTCAAATAATCATGCTAATAAAATAAAAAAAAGATGTTGGTTAAAAAAACAAGGAACCACTTATAGATAGAGACAAATGAAACATTGGTAATAGATAGAAGCAGATTTGATTTGTGTCTTTGAGCCATGATTTAAAATCTCTCTTTCCCTGGACCAATTAATGTCCAACTAACAAGTAAATATCAAACACGAGTGGTCAGAAACAAGTAGAAGAAGGGGAAAAGTTATTGTTGTCTAGAGTAGAGACAGAGACTGGCGATAGTGATGGAGGATAGAGAGAGATACTGGTAACGGCTATGGAGGATAGATAGAAGAGAATGAGAGACGGAAAGCTTGTGAGGATGAAAGACACTTGAGAGAAAAGTGGAGGCATCTAGGTTTGATTTAGGCTTCAAGGTTAGGAGAAAACTAATTCATATTTGGTTTTTAACTTGGTTTAATGTTGTTTAAATTAGTTTAGTTCTGTTTGATTTAATGGGTTTCAGATTTTTAAAATTGAAACCTAATTGAATAATTTTTTTTTTGTTTTGTAATTAGTTTATTCAATTTTAGTTTTTTCAAGTTTTTTCCTCAGCAGCTAGTACACCACCCTTTTATGTGATTATATTTTATATGTTTTTAGATATATATAATTTTTTTTCTTATAAATTAACCATGCAAATATAATTTGATATATAATTAAAACATAAATTAAAATAATATTTTTGAAGTATTATAAAATTATATCAAAATTCCCAAAAATATATTAATATTAAAAAACTAAACCAAATAATTTAATAAATAAAAAAAATATTAAAAAAAATTAAACTTTTAAGTAAAAAGAGAAGAAGCTAGATGTTGGTGGCCTTAACGAGCTTCCTTCCTGGTCTCCAAGAAAAGTAAGGTCACGTGTCAGGCTTTTTTATTATTTATTTTTGAAGAGTAGACTGTCATATGCTCTCTTTTTTTCAACGAATTACAAATTGTCACTTGCCGTGTCACGTGTCCGGTTTGTGTATTTGGATCTAAAAAATATCAAAGAAATCTCAATAATTATATTTTGAAGCTGAAAACATCTTTTAATAAGTTTAAAAATGCAAAGTAAGTTGAATCTAAAATAAATTAACTGGTCTTTATTAACTTTTCTCAAAATTATCTTCATTGAATTCTATTATTTATTGGAACGTGTTTGGCTCACTATTTATTTTTTTTACTGTTTTTCAATAACTTACTCTTTTGTTCATTAAAATCTAAGAATTGAAATGTTAAAATAATTAAAGTTTTGAACCTCAATTATAAAGTCAAATACTAGAGATCAAATGAGTATAATTCAAGATTTCAGGGATAAAAATTAAAGTTTTTCACTTTTTGTGTGTGTGGAAATAGCTTTAGTTTTTTTTTTTTTATGAGTTCGTTTCTTATTTTTTTTAATTTTTTGGCAACAAATTGTATTTTGTAAAATAAATCTTGAATTTAATGTTAAAATATGTTATTACATATTGAATACATGCAAGTAATATAAATAGAAATAAATATTAAGACATTTAAACCATGAGAATAGAATTTGAAAAGATAAAATTGAAAAAAAAATATACAATAAAAAAAATTGTAAAAAAACATTAGGGATTAAAAAGGAAAATATATATATTATTAACATGAACAATAAAATGTGAGGGGCTTCAAGTTATCAAAAGTATAAAAGGGTAGTTATTTTAGTTTATTTGCTAATTAATAAAAAATAAATTGGTAGTTGGTTTTTCACAATAGCACTAGCATAATTTATTGTCGATTATTATAGTAAAATTATCATTTTATCCTTAGATGGGAAAAATAGAAGCCTTGGTGGAAGGGATAATTCATTTTCAATGACTCATTGGTCGTTAAGAGATTGTTCGGGGTATGTCAATCTTTTTTTTATTTTTTGCAAAGTAAAATGATGTATTTTTCTTCAAGATCAACAAAATTTAGAAATGTTAACCAAAAGCTATTTTGACTTTTTCAAAAAAATTTAAACAATAAAATTATTTATTTATCTCTAGGATAAAAATAACCAGAGTTGTTGGCAAATGATTTTTTTTCTTTTGCGTTTTGTTCTTAGAATACAAAAAAATTATGATTTTATCATTAGAAAAGACAAAAAAAAAAAAGAAGGCATACAACAAGTAATTTTTTTTTTCCCTTTACACAAGTTTTTTTTTTTTTTAATTTTTCAGGCTCATGAAGGACATTTTAGTATTTTTAAGTTGGAAAAATAATTTTTATTTGAAAAAGTTGTTGACGCATTTTTATTACACACCAGTCCATGAAGGGCATTCACGCTTTTATAGCAGATTGTGCGACATCATCTAGTGGCTAAACTTACCCTTCCACGATGTCTTTGAAAACATCATTGTGTCCTCTACCTGCTGGCATGATGTGTGGCAATGGATGAAAGGTAGTTTATTGTTGGTATTAATTTTTTTCTTTTTTTCTTTCTCTCTCTTCTAGAGAAAGTACATTTCGGTCCTCTTTTCTTTTATTTTTTTCAATTTCAGTCTTTATGTTCTTGATTGTTTGTTTTCATCACTAACCCTTTTATAAAGGTTTTTATGTTTTCAATTTAGTAATTAAATTACAATTTATCATATATATATATATATATATATATATATATATATATATTAATTTGATCCTTATTCTTTTGATTTCTGATTTTTTTCCTTGGCTCTTTTGTTAAAATTTTATTGATTTTTCAATTTCATCGTTCTGGTTTTTAATTTCATAGTTCAATCAAAGTTTATATTATTTTATCATTTCTTTTTTCAGTTTAACCCTCATTCTTTTGATATTTTTTTTTTCATTTGTTTAATTTTTTGTTCTTTTCAATTTAACCCCTTAATTTAAATTTTTAATGCCCTTCTAATTTATTTTTTTATTTTTATTTTTACCCTCATTCATTATATGTTTTTTGTGTAATCGATTTTTTTAGGATTTCATCCTTCGACGTTTGATTTGTTGGAGATTGGGTTTCATGTTTTTCTCATTTGTGATGCTTCTGATATAATGACATGGTTCATGATTTTGAAAAGTTAATGCGGTTCAATATTTTTTTTTTATCATTTTCTTTTATGATTTTATCATTCTATATTAATTTTTTTGTTTTTAAATATTGGTTTTGTGGTTATCTTCAAAAACATTTATATCAGTTTATCCTTATTTTATGACCTAAACTACAAGTTTTGCATGTATTGTTTTAATAGAGATTTTTAAAAATTTATTTTGTTTGTATTTAAATTTTAAAGAGCTATTTTTTATTCTATACATATGAGCTTTATTTTATAAAAATACTATTTCTAATATTCAGCTTTGTATAATAATTTTTTTCTTTTATTTTATTAAATCAGTTTTATATGTGTTTTTATTTTTATTGTTTTACTTGATCTATATTTTTCGCTTAATTTTTCAAGTTTTTCTTTTAATTATTGTTAACAATTATTTTTTTATTTACATAAATGATTATATTAATTTTGATTGATTAAATAATTGCCACAAACTTTTTGAATTATATTTTGAATTTTTTTTTTCAAAAAAACAAGTATCAAAATAGATTGTATACCCAATTTTTTTTTTTAAAATTACGACCTACAGTGCAACGCGGGTCAATAGAAGGCAGAGTTTGGGGTAATTGTTTAGTTGACTAAAATGCCCTTCATATATTTTATATTATCAATTGGTGATCCCTTTATGTTATATTGATTGTGATCTTTTCTTGATGTTTTGATATATTTAAAACCTTGAAATAACTAGAATGGAAGAAAACAAATAGAAGAATTTTATACTAAGTAAGATTAGGGTGGCTTTGAAGATAAATAAACTAAAAACTCACAAAATCACCATCGTCCTCGATTTTTTTTAAATTCAATTCCAATTTGGATATATTTATCAGGTGGGTTTTTTTTTTTTTAACACTTGTACTTTTTTATATATATATTTGAAAGGATTTTTTTAATCAAGTTCTTTTGTTATCTTTTCATTAAAAATTATCAACGTATTTATAGAGTAAACATATTATCATATACTTTTGCTTCAATTTTGTAATTATAGAGTTATAAATTTTCAATGTACTATGAGCAGACACATGATGCCTTATATATATATATATATATCCGGACTAGCTTGCGTGTACCTCAACTAATTTTACTGGCTCTGAAGTTAACGACTATGTAAGTTTTCAATTACCCTGAAATTTGTGAGACTCGAAGTGATGACTTCTACCAGTTGAGTTACACCCCTCATATTTATTTATACTTAAATTTTGTAAAATAGAGATAATGACCAAATATGTGTCTCTATTTATTGATTTTTTCTTCAACTTATTTTTTTTTCTTTCTATTGAAGGGTTCTCATCAAGGTTATTAAAATCACGATTTTAACATGGCACAAAAAAAAAAAGCAAAACAAACTCGGATCGTAAAATTGTAAAATCATAAGGAATTTTAAAATACATTAAAAAAATATTCATGCTTTAAATAAAAATTCATACATAGTTCAAGCACCTTAAAATACATGCTTCAAATAAAAATTTATACATAGTTCAAGCCTTTAAATAAAAATTCATACATAGTTCAAGCAACTTAAAATACATGGTTTAAATAAAAATTCATACATAATTAAATAATTATTAACTAATAATTAATAAACTTAAAACAAACAATCTACTGTGTGTCATGTAAACTAAAACTAGCTTTATTGCCTTCATCTTCCTCATTATTTTTCAGGCATTCATCAAAATCATTAACATCAAGAGGATTATTAATGTCACTACTAGTACCAACACCAATATTATGAACATTATTGCTGCTATTAGTACCAACACCAATATCATCAATTTGAATCTCCAAATCATCTTCAGTACCATGACTCTCCATTTCAGCATCATTAGAAATTTTTTCTTCATCATTTTCATCTTCATTACCATTTTGTCTTCGTGTTGCACTGTCAATAGCACAAAGCAAATCAAAGTTTGAATGTTTTTCTCCCTCGGTTATCCAATCAGCATTAGATGAAAGATCATCTTCTACACCAAAATCATCAGCTTGCTTTTTGAATTGGTTATCATTTAATTTCAGATTGCACATTACAAATACCAAGTCATTTATTTATTTTTAGTGCAAATGATTTCTGTGTTTTATATGAACCTAAATAAACAATTCAAATTTATAAGATTTTTATCAAATATTTCAACATTTAAAATAATAAAAAAAAACTCACCATTTCAAATGCACTCCAATTACGCTCACATCCAAATGAAGCACAAGTCAAGCTTAGAACTTGGATTGCAAACCTTTGTAATTCTAGACATTCATCCTTATAAGAATCCCACCATTGAGCTAGAGGGTTTTTTTTTTTTTTTTAATATCTTGGTAGCGTCAATGCCAAACAAACTTTTGCATCCTTGAATGATTCAAGTTGTAAATCAATTTTGCACCTTTCACTTGCATACTAAGCTGCTAGATGTAAGGGTCTATGGAGTTAAAGTTTCCATCTTGCATCAACAATATTCCATATATATATATATATATATTGCAATCTAGGAATATCTCAATTGGAAGATATTAATATTAATAGATGACAACATTTGAAATAAAAATTAGCAAGATATATATATATATTTTTTTTACAGAACCAAAATTCACTTATATCTTCTCTTTTACTTCATCCATTGCTTTATAAATAAAACTCATAGTTGGTTTCTCATCTGAATCAACTAATCGAAGAACTTTAATTAGAGGATACGTTGTCTTCATACATATAGTGACATCATGCCAAAACTTGTTGTCCAAAACACAATTTTGAATTCGTTTCCCTTCTTCTGTTTGGAAGTAAACATAGTCATCAACTGTATTTTATGATCATTCAAACATCCTAGAGTCAAACATGCAATAGCAAACCGAGTGGCAGCAGGCCTAATCAAATCCCTTCCTTTCGTGAAGTGCCTTAGCATGGAAATAAGAATGGTTCTTAAATAAATATATGAGATGATTTTCCTCCCCTTCGCAATAGTTACTTGATGAACCTTTAACTTCTTCTCAAAATCTTCTAATATCAAGTCAATACAATGAGCAGCACATGGTGTCCAAAACAAACTCTTTCTTTTTTCCATCAATAATTGTCCCACTGCCTTATAATTTGTAGCATTATCGGTGACTACTTGATGCGATCCAGGTAAGGTCAAATATTTGACCTTGCCTGAATCGCATCACTACTTGGACAACATTTTCCTCCTCAATCCTCTCCATAATAGCATCTAACATCTCAAATACCTTATCAACAGTCTTGTACATATTAGAAGTATCCATCGATGACAAAAAAACTGTCCCTTTAGGACTATTAACCAAAAAGTTACAAATACAACGTCTTTTTTTATCTGTCCATCCATTAGACATTATTGAACAACTTGTTTTTTTTTTTTTTTTTCCATTCTAGCTTGTACTCCTCAAGCAATTTCATTGTTTGGTCCACTTCTTGCTTCAAATACTTCTCTCTAATATTATAGTAGGATGGAGGCTTGAAACTTAGCCTATGCTTTACAACCATTTCAAGTGCCTTAATAAACTCAGGATTTTTTACACAATTAAATGGAATTGCACTAGTGTAAAAAAACCTAGTAATTTATTGACATACTTCTTCTCTAATATCATTTTTAGCAATTGATTTAGGGTTGTTTATGTACTTCCACTCCCGCTACCTACTCTCTTTCCTTTATCCTTGGAGCTAATTTCTTTTATTTCATTATCATCATCATCATTTCCACTATATTGATGGACCTTTCTTCTCTTTTTAATTGCTTCTAGATTTTTCACTAAAACACCTAAAATCATCTATTTAACATTTTCTGGTACTTGCTGACATGACTCAACATCCTTACGAGTGCAAACCAAATGCTATTTAAAACGAAAAATACCTTCACTGATAATTTTTGACAATACTTGCATAGAACTTTTCTAGAATTCTTATTAACATCTATATTATGTTGTCATCCCGCATCAAGCCTATTACCAAAAGCATTTTTTCTAGATGCCATAAGTTTAACAATTTAAGGATCAACTCAAATCAATCCTGTTATCAATCTAAACATTTTATGATTGTAATTAATTTTTTGTTAAAAAAAAATACCATAATATATGTGTTAGAACAATAATGCATCTAGATATTAAACATTCGGCTTTCAAAAAAGGATTAGCATAATACTGAATTAAAAAACTAATTAAAATCAGTAACCTAGTTAACAATTTTAAGAAGTAAAACATTGAATCCAAAACACATAATATAACATTATAACTCATGAATTACGTTTTTCTCCAAATGATTTATTTGTTGTAGTGTTTTCCTCTCTGTCCCGTAAGCTTTGAAAAATAAACAAGTCAAAGTGTCAATTGTCAAACCATTCTGGAAAATAAACAAGTAAACCATTTTCAAAATCATAATCCAGTTTTCTATCAAACCATTATGTCAAAGTGTTTTCCTCTCTAGTTATCTACCGTGAACCTAGTTTTCTGCCATCTATATAACATTCAAAATCAAAACTTTTTTTTTTCCAATGTGTCTCAAACAACCTTAATGGCCTTCAATCCTTCACAAAAACTATAAATTTAACAAAACAAAACACCGCTAAACAACAGTCAAACGTACTCAACTCAAGCATTCACAAACAGTTAGCAAACACTATTTGACTTGTTTTCGAATAACAACTAACCTTGAATAAAAATTCACAGACTTGTTTTCGAAACCTAGCCCATCAAATTATAAACCTGTCTTTTTTGTTATCAAAAAATAAAAATTCAAACAGTTGTGTAAATTGTAAAAGTCACGGTTCTCTACAAACAAGTCAAACAATTGTGTAAAATTCACAGACTTGTTTTGTGTGTGACCCATGGAAACTGAATTATAAATATAAAAACACCAATTTAGACAACTTAATTGACTGGGATTTGGTGAGAGACCCATGACACAGGGGACAGGGATATGTCCATAATTTTACAAATAAATTACTATAGACTCTAAATCATAATGCTATTTGCAGGAGGTGAAAAAAGATAAATAGAATAACTTACGATGGTTGGTGGAGACTGGAGAGCCACCGTTATTGTTGCTTGAAATCTGGATCTCATGGTGGCTGGTGGAAAGGACGTCGTCAAAGATGGAAAAATAAAAAAGATGAGGGTTATTGGTGGTGGACCGGTGGTTGATTTTGGAACTTGGACGGCTGAGAGAAGGAGAATAAGGATTTAGTGACTTAGGGATTTTAATTTTTTCCTGTGTTGTGTTGTATGAAAATCGATGAAAAAAGAACGTGTTACGTGTTAATTGTTTTGCTTTTTATTTTGTGTGTGTACTATGTAATAGGCCAATAATCACTTGACACATGGAGCTGGAGGGAACAATGATTCACATTTGCTCTTTTGTGCTGAAAGCGTTAAATTGGTGGTGAAATTGCATTTTTGCGCGATTTCACACAATTTTAGCGATTTTCCCCCATTTCACCCATTTTTGAGTTTTTAAAACGATTTAGCACGTTAAGTGTATATTGACTCGTAAAATCATATGATTTTACGAGTTAAATCGTGATTTTAACAATCTTGGTTCTCACTACTACATTTATTTTTATTTAAATACTTGTATCAATTTTTGTTTTCCATTGATAGGGCTGTTATTTAATCTATTTGAGTATTCATTTTTCCTATTTTTCATTTATTTATTTTTAAAATATAATTAACTATTCTTCAGAAACAAAATAAAAATCTCAAATTGGTCACAGCTAATTAATTTCTTAATTAATGAATTTTACTAAAAAGTACAAAAGACGAAAAGGAACAAATGCTCTTCACTCATAGCAACCACTCTAATTTTGTAATTAACTCGAAGAGAAGGATATTAAATAAATCCAAGGACAATAATTTCAAGAGTGAAGTACACATGGAACTGCTGCATGTTGCCATAGCACTCACATCATTACACGACCATATCAAAAACCTTAATAAGCAAAAAAGCAATCAAATCATTCATTGATAAAGGGGGAAAAAAAGAAGATCAGAGGTGGTCTTCAGGGCCAACCATCTTCTTCTCCTGAATACTCCTGAATACAAAGCGTTAAAATACTCCTCAACTCAGCTGAAAACAACGTGTTAAGAACTTGATTAGAAGAAGGGACATGATAAGACTACGACTACTATCTAGCAAGAAGCATGTCTATTGCAGAAATTAATATCACCTCTTCAGAAGATATTTGTCTGTAGATCCTGCATTCCAGGATCCACAACTTTGACTTCCTCTTCTTCTCCAGACTCCAAAAATGGTGCCTCGAGCTCAGGAGGATTCTGGGAATCCATGAATCTGTCAGTGCCTAAACTCTGCTACTCTAGGATACGAAGTGATACAAGGACAGGTTTGTTGTTATCTTACCAAGCAGCGAACCAGTGCCCAGTTGACACCCTTGAAGAATGGATGCCGTTTAATATCGTTCGCTCCTTCTCGCGAACCCAACCTGTTTTTGGGGTCCCTATGCAGCAAACGGTACATTAACTGCTTCGCGTTGAGGCTAACCTGCTCCATGACAAAGTTAAGAATTCCATGTTATTCTCCTTGTCGTAAATTCTTGTGCACAGTGACGAACACTCCCATGAAGACATGAGCGCATACTGATCAAGAAATTATCTCACCGGTATACGTCCAGGGAATTTGAGATCCTTGTGAAGAATGTTGGCGAATGTCTTTTGCCTGGTCTTCCCCCTGAATGGTGTGTATCCATAAAGCATTTCATATAGCAGAATTCCTGCGACCAAAAAGAGAATCAAACGAAAGAAGTTAGAGAGGAAGAATATTAGAATCCTGAAAGCTACAGTTTTGCCAAATTCAATGTCTAATTGATCGAAGCATGATGATGGACATGGCATCAAACATTTAAGACATTTCAAAGATCAATGTGGTAGATAATTACCTAGAGCCCACCAGTCCACAGCACTGGTATGGCCTGCCCCAGTTATGATTTCCTGCAATGACAGAAGACAATTCAAATTCTGTAAAACAAAAGAGAAGAATAGCGTACGCATGAAAAGAAGTAATAAAACCTACGTACAACTTCAGAAAAAAAAAAAACTAAAACACGAATAAGATCAAATATATATATATATATGAAAAGCAGGTTCAAGTAAGAAAACAAACCGGAGCTATATACTCTTCAGTTCCAACAAAAGAATTTGAAGCTCTCATTGGTTCAGCCATAAAGACTGGCGGCGCCTGCTGATGTTTACGGTGCCTTTTCTTTTCATTTGTACTTGGAATCAAGAGCTGAAGAGAGCATAAAAAAAATATTATGTTAATGTCAGTATTGAGTTACAGGTCAGGAAAAAAAAAAAAAAATCAGAACTGAGTACATACCCTAAGTAGCCAAAAAGAAAATTCTTAAACAAAACATTCTGAGGCATATAGAAGAAATGATGTCAAGTGGGAAAAAGGATAAAGTGCAGCTGGGATACCTGGGGTTTGCAGGATGTTAAACATGATAGATCAAAATCTGTCAAGGCCACATGCCCATTGCTCTGAAGTAGAACATTCTCAGGCTTTAGGTCCCTGTAAATTATCCCTGCAAGAGAAACAGCAGAGTTCAGTAATGAATAAAACCAACGGAAGAACATAATAGCCTCGTAATCCTTTTATTTATTGGATTATAGTTTTGGAAATTATGTGATTCCAATATTCACTGAAAAGTTCCTAGCAGAAGACACTGCTTTCTCTAGACTCTTTATTCACCTAAGTTAAAATCACTCTTCTGAGTTTACTAGGAGAAAAGCTTAAAATAGTTTAATATAACTGCTGATCAAGCAGGCCACATAGAAGAAGGGATATCTAGGGAGAGGCAAATCAGAATAATACAAAAAAAAATCTATGCAACTCAAATTAGAAATTACGTTCATACTTCCAAACATATATTAGGGATAACGTAGGAGACATCTCTATTTCCCCCCGGAGGAATCTTTAGAATTACCATTACCACTGCTTAGCTTGCTAACTTAGAAGAAAAGGTAAAAGGGCAAAGGAATGTTCTTGTACAAGTCAGGGCCATCATTCATATGGATTCAATCATCGCTTAGTGTCAGTTTTGAAAACTTCAAATATTAAATCAACTCAGTTCTTACAATAATTACATATTGATGATCAACTCAAATATCTACCTTGACAATGAAGGTACTCCAATGCAATGACTACCTCTGCAGCATAAAATCTACAAAATCATAAGGAATTTGTCAGGTATTTCATAGTTATGAGTCCCAAAAGTGACTAGGCCCCTTATGGACAGCACACACATTTTCAAATGATCTGTCCTCCTTTGGGAATAAAATCTGCATTTTATTGAACTAAATTGAGAGTAAAGAATATCCAAGTTTCTTGCTTCATTTCTAGTGAAATGTTTTTTTTACCATCATGAAACTATTCTTTGTTTTTACCTCACAGCATCTTCCTTCAGCACCTTCTTTGGCTGTCTGTCCAAAAGCAGGAAGAGCTCACCACCAGGGCAGTAATCAGTTATCAGACAGATATGTGTTTTGGTCTGAAACATTATCATTAGAATTTTAATAATCTACATATGAATCAAGTAAATGAATCTTAAAAACAGATTCAAATACAATCACTTGACAAGATTAGGCACCTAAACTTTAATGTTCACCATTGCAAAGATTAGGCATTCTAGAAAAAAACTGTCAGTTCAACCCTTGCCCATTGTCTAACCTGAAATGATGCATACAACGCAGGAAGAAAAGGGTGGTCCAACATGTCAAGAATCTCTCTCTCTGCACAAGCTCTATGCACCTGCATTGAAAGAAAGCATGGATGAACATCAGAGCATAACCATGGCATGTAATTTATTGGCTAACAAGCAGCTATAACACTCAGGACATTCAGTTTATCCAGAAATACTCAAAACTTTTAGAGTCATTAAAACAAGTTTGTGGAAACGAAAATGTCATTATCTAATTTTAGTGAAAACAGTATGAGCTGTAAACATGAATTGCTGAATGTGAAGGAAAGTTAGCTAGTTGACCAGCAAGAATCGAGAAACTATAGATATCAAACGTCAACATTAAAGATAGTTAATAGTTACCTTATTGCGGTTGAGCATAGCAGCCTTGTCCATAGTCTTCATGGCAAAAAACTGACCAGTTCCATACAATTCTACCAAATGCACGCTGCGTGCCGATTGACAAGTTAGAAAACAATTTTCAAGATTAATTCAGCGTGATTATAACAAGTGAAAGGAAAATGATCTTGGTTAACAAAAAGACCGTTTAAAAATCTATTTGAAAAGGCAAACTATCAGCAACACGTTTGTATGATTTCTTGCTACAGGTGCTGGAGGTAAACCAAGGAAATGGAAATCCCTCTACTATGAATCACACAAGTTCAGCGATCTGAGGATTCAGTACAAAAATGGAAAGACAAACCTGCCAGTGTCACCGGATCCCAGGGGCTTTACTGGCCTAAAATGCTTTAGGCCTAATTGTTCTCCACTTTCTAGAATCTGCAGATAGGTGAGCAAAAAAAAACAGAGAGATAAAATTGGCATGTGCACATTGAAGAAAAATTGAAGTCCGACAATTTGCAGAACGATGCCAACGATTTGTATATCACGTCATAAAATCAGCTTTGGATGACTTGACAATTAGATTGTAATCTATTGTCATTGTCACACATATTCAAGGATCCAAAGGATAATACCTTTTGAATCGCTTTCCATGATGGGCTGTCCTTTCTGTGAGGCTTTGGATAAACCACTTTTGAATGATTTGCCCACAAATCTTCTGGTCTCTGCAGATAGGAGAACTTTTTGCTAGAATCAAATCACAGAAGGACTATTTAAAGATCGGATTACTTTTTGCTGTTTAGGGAGTTACCATATTAGCATCCGGAAGTTCTCTCACTGCGTCATCAACATTTTCTGCAGTTTGTTTCACCTGATAGTGGACACCAGTCAAGCTCGTTAGGGGAAAATGTATACCTCTAGAGAGACATTGTTAACGATGTGCATGAAATAAATGATCGTGACAATATTAAACCACTGCTTCTTCAGGAAATGGGAGGTGAAATTTTAGCATTCTTGAGCTTTGAATTTTCAGAGAACTAATTTAACATGTATATTAGCAGTGTTGTTTGAAAATCTTAGCTTTACAGGGATTTAAACAGAGAAAAGAAGAGAATTTAGACCAGTTGTTCACTCTCTATAGCTGTTGTCTCTGGGATACTATTGGTACGTGGCTCAACATGCTCACTGCCATCTAATTGTACTCCAATAAAATACTGCACTTCTCCCTGTTCACAAGAAGATAAAGCTCATAAAGAACCTTTCACTTTGGATTTCCATGAGGATTCATTTCATACAAATAGTGAATTACGAGATACAACATAACATTTTTTGGTTTGAAGAGATGCAGGTGATGTACCTTTTGGTCACGCATTGGCTGCAGATGGAACAGGTTCCAGAACTTCTTACCTGGATCAAGTGTGGAAGGCCATGATTAACTTAAAGGGAAAAAAAATTAAGAAAATTACAGGTTTTCTTTTTATGGTGTCAACAAGAACAAGGAGAGTTGTTCATTTCAGAATTAGCATTACGGTAAAAATAATAATAATGAGAGAATCTAAGAAGGAATGTTCTCCAGATTTGTCTTGAAATGCTTTATACTTGATTAAAAAGAACAGATCAATATATGAAAATAAAGGAAGTAGCAAGACGCAAAACAGCAGTAATATTCGCTTTGCTTTGAAGGCATATAAATACTACCATGAACATGTAAGAAGTAATCTAAAGCTACATGCTTTTGAGTTAGCTATCCATTCTGAAATGTCACAGAGAATTCAGACAGCAAAAGTTAGCTTACCACTCTTGGTATAGTTAATCAGCTGCACGGTGACATCTGTCTGGTTATCAATTGCTTCCCTTATTTTCCTCACAGTCGCTGGATCAGTTTCAGGCCCTTGCAAGAATCTACAAAATCCAAGCATGAAATAGATTGCAGTATATTCATTTGCATTTCATTTTATTTATAGACTTTAAGAATGTTTACTGCACAAGTCTTCTTTTAATCCAGGGCACTGATGTGGTGTCAACCTGGCAGTTTTAATGTCCCCTCTCCTGTAGAAACATGGCTAAAATCTCTGACATTTTCTACATGACTTGAAACAAATTTTCATCCCACTGGAATCAATGTCTAGCTACCCATGTTAACAGCTTACTCGTTCATGAAGTCTATGTTTAAGTTCAAAAATAAACTGTGTCATAGTAACTTATGGTTACAATTAAGAAATTAATCTAATGTTTTCAGATAGATTCAAACTAATCACAGCATTTCAGAACTGCATCAATTCAGGAGCGCACCTGCAATTTCTTCCCAAGATTTCTTCACGACTGTACTCTGTCAGCTCTAAGAAGCTATCAGAGGCAAATATCTGAGAATTTTAAACAGTTAGGAAAATTATACATCTCAGTTTCCTACTACATCATGCAGAATGAATAAATAGATGTATCTTGTTGAAGTGAGAATCTTACAATGGGATTATCAGGCAGCCTTGGATCAGTGATGACAAAGTTTTTCTCTATACGTTCAAGAGTGGTGGCGAGATCAATACCCTTTCTCATTTCCTTCTTCCTCACTTTGTCATCAAGGCTATCAGGCCTTGCGTCGTCATCCTCGTCATCACTCTCAAAATCATCATCGAGAGTAATTCCAACATCAAAGCTCTCATCATTGGAAGGAGTACTTTTTCTCATGAGACTAAATCGAATTTCCAAACAATATATGTCAAATAGTAGAATAGGAAGATATGCCAACAAAAAAAAAAAAAAAAAAAAAAACGAATCGCATGCTGGTGTCTACTGCTACAATGGCCATCAAAAAGCAGTTATACCCCATGAAAGAAAGGCGGCTAGATTTTCTTGGTTCCTTTTCCGGCAACTCGCTGATACGTTGCATTGAGTTTCGAGTACCCCCGTGAGAATTCCGTCTATTTGGAGCCACATTCTCTGAGTTTCGCCTCCCTATAGCTCCTTTTCTTTCCTCTTCTCCACCACCTTCTGATTTTCTCATCAACGGACGATTGGTTGATTCACTGAGTGCACGGGGTCTGTTCACAGCGTGAACAAGTTCTGTTACAGAACTTGTAGCCATTTCTTTTTGACGTGCTGCAAAGCAAGATATTGGTGTGGCTCAAATGTACGCAAGACAAAAAAATTGAGTTACCTAATCAAATGAAAAGAAAAGGTAAATCATACAATAAGTTATCTGCTTATTTGCGTATCAGTTTATACTTTCAAATGCCATTTGTTAAGGAGCCAGCAACTTTGTTTCATTTGCGCAATTCAACCATATTTTTTCTGATATTTCATCAAAAATTCAGTTTATACTCATGTACGTAGCAGCAGCAGTATGACTGCTGTAACCGAAGGCCTCCTATCAGTTCGATAGCAGCGAACCTCAAAACCATTTAAGAACATATATAGGTGTCTTGTTTTTATTCGATGTTGCAGCAATTTGCATGTCTTTAGTTTTTGAGACTAGAATATAATGCTAAGATTTTATCATAATCTTCTAAATCTTTTCCTTCTACCTCAGTCCTCTGGTATGGTACATGGCTTGATGATTACTTGACTGCAAAGGCAACTCCTCTCCTAAAAAAAGAAGAGAGTTGCTTTCGCAGTCAATGAATCATCGAGCTAAACAAGAAGAAGCTAAGATTGGCTCCCTCATGATACCGCAACAAAATCTACTTTAGGACGTTCTATGGATGTCAGCTAAAGCACAGAACAGGGTTTTAACCTTCCTTTCAAAATCCCAAGAAAAGGGAGAAAAAAAGAAAAAGTTTATTGTCATGATCTGAAGAGGCCATGAATCCTACTCCATGTCATGTCCAATGCTGGCCACTGAAGTAAGATCAATAATAATTGCGTGACATATAGTCGAATGAACAGTAATAATAATTGAAGGGAGATAAGAAGCTTAGAGTAGTACCGTCATATCGGATCAAGGATCCAGGCAATCCATTGGGACGCAAGGTCTTATCCTTGGACCCCTCAGTATGCTTGCTAACCTCCACTAGCATTCTGCCAAGTAAGCAGACATAAGAACATGTAAACTGGCAAGATGATTAGATATATCTACCATTTTAAATTAATTGTCAAATATTCTCCCCTCTAATTTTCATTTTCAGACCATGCTCTTCCCCCCCCCCCCCCCTCAATCAATGGGGTCCAGAGTCCATCACTGTCAGGCATTGAGTCTCAGTAGCAGGTGGCCATTAAGAGTATGGCTAGCTAAAACCCCAGTTGGCACATCAAAAAAAAAAAAAAAAAAATGAATTATTGGGTTGGGCATCTTATTCGTATGGGATGGGGCATTTCTTCTTCCTTTTCTCCTCCTTGCTTATCATGTCGCGTCTTTGGGATACAACCATGCTCCTAAATTCTAGATCTACCATTGCCATGTTTTTTTATTAAACCCGTGTCAAGTCTAGAGCCAGATAATGTGTTGAAAAAAGATGAACAAACTTGATTAAAATAATATTATTTTAATTTTATTAAAAAATAATATTAAAAGGAAATGTTAATTTTTTTAAAATAAATTAAATTAAATTTTGATTAAATCAACTACTACTTAACCTGTAGTGAACTCATATTTTTTCATGAGCGTATAGCCCTTGTATTTCAAGTTATTCAAGAATATGATTATGGTTATTTTTTAAAATATTTTTTACTTGAAAATATATTAAAATAATATATTTTTTATTTTAAAAAAATTATTTTTAATATTAGTATATTAAAATGATTTGAAAATATTAAAAATATATTAATTTGTAGTTAAGAAAAAACTAAAAAAAATTAATTTTTTTTTTAAAATATAAAAATAAACAGCAAGTACCCTCTCCTCGTAAAGCCTCCCTGACATGGGATGTCACTTCTGATTATTACTAAGATAAAGGATAATTTGAAAAAAGAACAAAAAAAAGAGTAATTACCCAATGAATTTGAGGACTTTGCCAGAATCGTCCTTGATGGGTGCAATTGTAAGAAGGTTCCAAAAGGGAGAACCATCTTTCTTATAATTCAACAATCTCCCACAGTAAGTACCCTCTCCTCGTAAAGCCTCCCTGATTTTCGCTACATCTTCTGGGTCGGTGCCTGCGCCCTGTAAGAACCGACTGGTCCAACCCGCCATATATATTCATACACACACATGATCACCATTAATACACCACTGATGAAAACCATTAGTACGTTGAGAAATATGCTTACCAATTCCTTCCAATGACCTCCTTAGAGGTATATCCTGTCATTTTAAAGAAGCCAGCACTTGCATACAAGATTGGATAGTCTGGTTTTGTGGCATCTGATACCACAAATGTTTGTTGGAACGTGGACAGTGCATTTCTTATGTCTTCAGATACTCTTGGGATATTGCTGCTGTTACTGGTCCCTCCATCATCTGATAACTCACTAGAATTTCTCACCGAGTTATTCGAGTCCCTTCTTGATGTACCCGGCTTTGCATTCGGGTCATCCCCACCCGAAGTTCTCACGCCAACCCCTTGTGGCTTGCCTGTCTCGTCGTCGGTCTTTAGCACCAGGCCCCACTCAGCCGCTCTTTTTGCTGCCACCCCAATTTCACCCGACAGTTGTTGCTTCGGTTTTTTCTCGTCTTGCTGTAGGGGTGGTACTGGGGTAGGGACCGGGTCCTTGAGGGCCATCCATGAGGTGGTGATGGGTGCTTCTTCGGGTTCGAATTCGGGTTCATTTTTAGCACTTGAATCAACCCAGCTTTTCCAGGTCGGGTTTGGTGAACGAAATGCTGGGTTAGTGGGTCGGTTCAAGTAGGCATTGGAGGGGTTGAATACTTCAAGTGATCCCCGGGAGTCTCTTGGCAGTGGTGGCACGTTACCAGAAGATTGCTTGGATGACTTGTCCGTTGCTTCCATTTTATGACGATGACCTGCATGATGCCTTAACTGATGAAACAAACCACCACTTATATACTAATAAAAATACAATTCTCGATGTATTTAATAATTTTTCGTATATAGATCCCTCATTTTCATTATGCTAAAAGATAGATATTGTGCATAGCATGTGGATCTAGCTAAATCCACCAAAGAACTGTACGTGGGGTATGAACTGGATTGACGACGACATGGAGTCGACGACATGGAGTGCAATATCTCTAGCAACGCAAAAGTAATCTAAAATGAAACATCTAAACATGAGGTGAGGAAGAAGTGTGGAGTCAATATTTGGGGACGGTGGGGCTGGCGGGTCATGCATGTTCATCTACTTGTGCCGTTTTAACTCATGTCAGCTAGCTGAAGTCTAGTCACTATAAAGGAGAACCTTCAGCCTTTTGGATTATTGCTTCTTTTTTTTTCCTCAACAACAACAGCAACAAGACACGGATAAACACAAACTTACTTTAGATGAATTAATGCAGTCTGAACGATCAAGAAAATAACGGGAAAACAAAATTGAATTTGGTGTCCGAGAAAACAAAATAATGTTCGGGTAGTTTGATAATTACAGCTGTCTGTCTCCAGCAGCAGTCTTCGTTTGCTGGCCCGTGAGAGTGAGTGGTAGCAGAGGTGGCACAGTATTCATGACAAAACACAAAAGCTTTTGAGTTTGTGAAAACTGAGTTCAGAAACTTACAGCCTCAGAATATTACTGTTTACTCTATTTTTAACAGAAAACGAAAAGAAAACAACACAACGCCTTGAACTAAACCCGCTAGTAAATCAGCAGTCACTCGTGACCATGTCAATAATTGGACGTTGAACAGAGAAGTGGATCAGCTGGCTAACAAATTTAGACAAAACAAGAAAAAGAAAAAGAAAATGGACTCTGAATTGATCGAACAAAAACAAGGACATATCCCAGTATACAATTAACAAAAAACAAGAATTAAGTATTAGCTTTTTCTGATGAAAATGTATAGCCAGCTGCAGAAAAGAGCACTGATATACAAGTAGTAAAAACAAGAATTGATCGTTTGATCGTACCTGGAGCTGATGATCCAAGTCTTTCTTCAATGTCTTGAAGCTAACTAAAACTGCTGATCACCTGGAGATTGTATTTGTATATATAGTAATGATCATAGACGAGGAATGATTGTACTGAGAGTGTGGGAGAAACGACGAAAATAATTGAGCAGAGAGAACTTTTAATGCAGAAAGGCCATGATAACACGAGGAATAATTGTCGAAAAAGCTTGGCTCTCCCCCATCCCTCGACACCTATAATTCACATGGCACCTGCTCGTACCCCTAGAGTTCTTACCCTTATTTTTCCCGCAAGAAACAGATCCTGTATGGGCCATATAATATTAATGGTGAAACTTGCAACTTCTGTTTCTAGACAGTTAATCACTCGCACATCCCCGATTTCAGCTGCTGCTGTTTCTGCTCTCAAGGGAGGAAAGGGGCTGGCGACGAAAGCAGAAGCAGGATAGATGAGAGAGACGTCTTGCACGTTGGGGGTTGCAGCTTCTACCGACCGGGCCTTCCTGGGACAATGCTTCTTCTCTGTCTTCGTGTCTCACCGGTGAAAAGGTTAGATCAGGATAGAGTCATGTTTGCAGCTGCTTTATGTCAGAAAAGAAAAACATAGTTAGCTATACATTTTTGCTATGAATTTTACCAAATAAATTGGGATATGGTTTAGAGACGTGTCATAGAGGGCACTTTTGTGTGCGTATTTGAGGATAGGAAGGAGAAAAAAAAAGAAAAAAGTATGCCCTCTTGGGCATGGATATTAATTAGAGGTGGACATATGCCCAACTGTTTAGGCTTTGGTGTCAGGATATTTGCACATTAACTAGTTGATATTATTGTCATAATTATCATGATAGTTATACGACCCAGTTAAATTTTTCTTTCGACAGCCACTAGTTTTTAAATAACTACTTAAGTGATTATATTCAGTTTAATTTGGTTTTTATTAAAAAAAAATAATTAAATTGAATTTAAAAAAAAAAACAACTAAAACCGGTTCAAACCAACTTGTTTTAGTTCGGTTTTTTTTTTAAAAAAACCAGTTCAAACCGGTTTGACTTGGTTTTTTCCGGTTTCGGTTTGGTTCGCTTTTTTTCAGTTTCAGATTTATGAAACCAAAACCGAACCAGTTGGTTTTTTCAAAATTCTAACCAGTTTATTTTCATGGTTCGGTTTTTTCGGTTATTTTTTTCTAATTTTCTCGGTTTAATGGGTTTTTTAATTTTTTTGCTCACCTCTACTACTTATCATTAACGGTTTTTTTTTTTTTTTTACAGTTTAAAACTTGTATAATTCTATGCTATTAATTTAATTTTATATTAAAAATTAAAATACTAGTATTTAAACTCGTAATTATTTAGTAAAATGTAATTTTAATATTATATAAAAAAAATTTATAATTATAAAATTTATAAAAACCCTTAAAATTGTTTTGTATCAGGACATGGGTAGGTCCACAACGGTTGCACATAAATAAATCTAAAGAAAACACATGGAAAATAAACCCTCACAATATGTTTCGAACGTTCAAGGGTTTGGTTTTCTTTCATTATTATAATTAAATTAAGAAAAATAAAAATAAATGAGTGTAGCAAAATATTGTTTAAACAATGTAAAACATTATTCATTACAATGTTGATTTGCACTGTTCATTAACAACTTTTTTTTTTGGTTATTTGTCATTATAATTTTCAAAGTTTACATTTTAATTATTAAAATTTTATTTCTGTCACTTTATGGTAGTTGAGAAAAGAAAATGAGATGTTGAAAAGGAAAATGAGAGAAAAAAATCTTGGGCACCACTCGCATTCAACTCATAAAAAATACTAATCTTGATGATACTAGATTCATCTTTAATACGAGAGTTTAATGTAGATAGCTTGAGCCTTAAATCATACTAGAAAATATAAATTAGAATTTAAAAAATATGTTTTGATTATGAGTGTTTAGATTAATTAAAGTGTGTTTTGAGATTGATAGTATTTTATTAGGGTTTTTTTTTTTTTTGTATGTTATTAGATGAAATAGGTTAAAATTTGAGTGTTGAAACCAAACACATTAAATCTTGATTTTTTAATTACCAATAATTTCAAAAAAATATTTTAAAGGATGGCACGGGTTTTTAAAAAATCATTAAATATATCTAAATTATCATTTGAAGTCCAAAAGAACTTGGACTTGATTCTCTCATCCCTTTTTTTGTTTTCTTTTTAATATTTAATTGTTTTACTTTTTGCTATTTTAAAGTAAAATCCTATTTAAATAAAAGTTTTATAATGATATTGTATAAATCATTTAATAGTAAGAAGTTAGTACTGTCGAAATTATCTTACTAGTACGAGATATTACTAAGTATATATACTACTTGTGTTACTAGCTAGAAGACTCACTTTTCAGTTTGGTATTGCTTAGCCACAGAAGTCAGCTTCGGGTTAAAAGTGGTGTAAGACTAACAGGACAGGAGTGTATATAGATGCTGTTTGTGTTTTCGTATTTTTAAATTATTTTGATGTATTGATAATAAAAATAATTTTTAAAAAATAAAAAATATTATTTTAATATATTTACGAGTAAAAATTACTTTAAAAGATATATTTTTCAAATACCATAATAATCTCCTAACAATCCGTTCGAACTCATGGATAATTATTGTACAGCATGAAGCTTGTCCTCTGAACAGAGAAAACAAGAATCCGTCAAAGGTTTTGTACGTAGTTACATCAAGATCCTTACGAGCAACCTTCTCCTACACATCCTTTTTTCAGACATGAAAAACTAGATTATGACTTGAGTAGGTGGTACCTTTTTTGTCACGCCAAACAAGTGTTGTTCGAGGAAGGTTAACCTTTAGTTCTCGAAAGAAAGATCTGGCCCAAGTGAGTTCAGTTGTCGCATCAACTCGAGCCTTATACACTAATTTAGTAAAAGACTTTGCCACGGTTCTTCGCGTGCTTGATTCCCAAAAGCATAAATATCCCCTGGGAGGATGGCGTACCCTCTATAAGATCTCATGTCTTCCATTCTGTAAGGCTAGTCAAAATCCATATAAACTTGGAACTTTTGTGGTAGAGATTGAGGTTGGTTACCACTTAATTATGTATAAAAATCAATTATAAAAGTTAATTTTTTTTTTTGTTTTTTTAGCTTTTTAATGGGTCCATACACAAAACTCAACTTTTACCTCTAAACCACACACATACTAAACCAACTCGGAATTTCAAACCATGATCTAAAGTATGTTTGTCACGGTATAAAACACACATGACTACCATCCAATACTCCTTGGTACGTGGATGCATAGCCTGATAGTATTTGTTAATCGTATATACAAGATCAGGCCAAGTCAAAGTGAAAAATCATTGAGCACCAATAATTTGACAAAATACATTATCAAATTTAATAGTTTTGCTGATGAAAATTTCCATCAATATTTATACTTATAATCTGTCGGTAAGTATTTTACAGACGGGCTCACGGACAGAAGCATTCCATCAGAAAATTCTCGTTAGTAATTTTTGGTCCGTCGGTAATAAATTTACTAATGAATTTACAAATGAACAAAGCACGCAAAAAAAAAAAAATTACTTGCTTCATTCCGTCAGTATCTTTCTCAGGAAGTTTGCCATATAACAGACAGAATACCATATGCAATTCCGTCGGTGTTTTTATTTTTCCGTCAGTATCTTCATCGGTAATTATAACATATCACTAACAAAATATCATTTGTAATTCCATCGAAAAGCTAGCAGTAGCAGTGATATTTGCAACAATTCTTTTTTAACTATCTGAAATATACCAACGAATGTGGTTTATCAGTAACTCCATCAGTAATATTTTAAAATATATTTTTTAAAAAATATATTGAACATAAGTAGAAAAATAATTAAAATAAATTAAAACCAAATAAAAATCAAATATATAAAAATAAATTAAAATAATATCAAAATTAATATTTATTATAAATTTAAATATTTGTACGTTCAAATACAATAAATCTAAAACAGAAATGACATTGAAAGAGAAGGAGGAGGCTGGTTGTTGCTAGGACCGTGGAGCCAATAAGGAGGAGCACATGGACCACCCATATGTGATCTCATCTCCATTATCACACGGTAGATTTCTTTATAATCCACAATGAGTTGTTCATATTTTTCATTAAGATAAGTAATCTAATATTGCAGTCATCAGTCTAATATCGCCTTAAACTTGGGAGTTTGAGTGTTCAGAATCAATTGTGAGTATCTAATCGTCGACACACTATAGGTTGTCCAAACTTCTTGGTTGTAGTGTTAGCGGTTGTTATATTTATCCTGGAAATAAATAATAAATTCATCAAATTGAAGAAAATTATAACTTAATAAAAAAAAATGATTGAAAACTAACATACCACAAAGAACTGGACTCGACTATCCATGAATTGCTACATTATTTTTTGGCGGTCACCACTCCACACATGCATTTCAACAAAAAGCTTCATCAAGCTTGGCTCATGTCCAACAAATGTAGCATGCAACATAAAAAGTTGTCAATTAAATATATTTATAAAAAATAACAAATAAAAAAAATGGAACTAAAAAAAAATTTACCATCCGATTCGTATGCAAAACGAACGGAACGAAGGTGTTGGTATGCATGGTAATTGAACCATGAACATGCCGGTGTCGGTTCTCCATACCGGACTATGATCATCAAGTGAAACCTGCAGATATCACATGTTGAATCTAGTTCGTCTATAGCGCCTCCAACATATATGGCGGTTTGAAATCCTTCCAAACTGCCATGTCATTTCAGGTTGAAAGCTTGCTTTCTCTCACTTTTTTATTTTTTTGCTTTCTTCTACCCCTTGTACTAAAAATCACGCAACCTATATGTTACCAATAAATTATTTGTTAGTAAATTTGAAATAAAATTTTAATATTGGGAATAAAAAAAATATATCTTGATTTCAATCTTATCTAGTGACAGCATGATTCTCTCAAACCCTCATCGTAACATTATCATCAACCCTCTCTCATTCAAATTTTTCCTTGCAGTAAAAATTTATTAAAGGAAAATTTTAGTAATTTCAATAAACTAACCAAATTAACATAATAAAAAAAACTATTTAAGTTAATACTAACCTTAAACCTTGAAAATCATGCATCGATTTATGGTTTCCATTCTGAATGTTTGGAAACCTGGCTTCATCGAAACAATAGAATTTTCATCAATGATTTAAAGGACAATGTTATTGTTCTTACAGCCTCAATGTTTGTAAACTTGAACTTGCATTCGTTAAATAAAATTATTTTAAAAAAAAATTATTAAACATATCGCTATGAAAGCAAGTCAAATTTACATTGAAAGATCATCCTTCCACTAAGCCTTATACTTGAGGGTAAATTAATTACGCTATGAAGGGACTCCCTCTAAATGTTGCGACATTGCGCTCAACGACCTCACTTCGTGAGTCGATGTTTGTGTCTTAGGTGCCTAGTTTTGATCAGCACCTAATAACTAGTGGCCATCAACATCACTGCTACAAAAACTAGCAATGATCTTGCCATCATCACGTGCAATAGACTATCCGGCCCCTAGGCATCTACACAAATTAATGAAAACAAATTAGATGATTTCTATTTTTAAAAAAAAAAAAAATCGGCATCAACTCTCCTATATAAGTGGCTAACTAAAATTTATAAAAATGTAAATACACAACAAATATACCACAAACCAATTGATTTTATTCAATTTCTTCCAACAAATTAGAATAATTCAATTTTGAACAAAATTCTCATTTTCTAAGTGCTAATATATTTAATCCTAAAATTAAAAAAATCTAAATTAACAAAAATTCAAAATAATAATTAAAATTAGTCCTACACATTTAATTGAAATCGAACAATAAAATTGAAAAAAATAACTAAAATTATTCAAAAATAATAAAAAAGTTAATTAAATAACAACTAAAACTCAACACAAATTTGAACAAATATAATGAAAACAAAAAAAACAAAAATAATACAAAGCAAAAAACACAAGTAAAGAATAAAAAAGAATGAAAAATTCTTATATTTATGGTGTGCTTAGTGTCGGCCGAGAATTTAAAAAAAAAAAAACAAAAGAGAAAAATAAAATAAATGAAAAGGGATTGTTAAAAAACCCAAAAAAAATATATAAATAAGAAGAAAAATGAAGAAAGACAACATACCTTTTGATGAGAATAGAAGATGATGCTTGATTTCGGCTCGGGTCATGAACAATAATAAAAGAATGAAGAAGAAGAGAGAAAAATAGAGAGGATAAAAGAAGAAGAAGAATGAAGAAGATGAAGCCCTATTTGTTGTGTCTGTGGTCTTTTATATTAGGTTTTAGTGATGGAATTCCTGACAAAATATTAAATATTAATATCTTTAAAATTTCTGTTGGTGATTTTGTTTGTGAAATCAAGTTAAAATTTGCAATTCACACGAAAAAATTCAGAAACCTCTCTAAATATTACCATTAGCTTTTTATTCTGTTAGTGGTTTTATCGGTAAAAGGGTAAATAGTCAACAATCAACAAAAGCAATAATTACCGGCCCTTTGGAATTTCCATTCCGTCAGTGATTCCATTGAGGAACGTGTACCACAATCTAAACAACCATTAATTATCAGTGCGTTGTTGTTAGTGATTCTGCTAGTAAAAAAATTAATTATCAATGCCTTAAGAAGTAAAGAATGCCTTGGGAAATGAACAATTCTCAAGAAGTGGAACAATTCCAATTGGCAGTGGAATATACTAATAAACACATTTTGTTGGTATTTGGTATTTTTATTGGTGTAAAACAATGTCTGATACCAGATTATATATGTATTTTCTATCTATTCATCATTTTAATACAAAATTATTCTTGAGTTTGTTCCTCTAAGTATAATATTCATTACATTGCAATTATAATATTTACCACTCAACACATTATTTGTAATTTTTTTTGGATAATCATTGAGAGAATATTAAAAAAAACCATAAAGTCAATAACCAAAGTAAAAGTACAAGAACATGACCAAAAAAAAAAAAGGAACAGAATTGGGGGAATCTATTACAACAAAAACAAAGAAACTACCTAAGATTTTTTATTACACTACAATTTAATGTCATCAAAAGATTTTAAGAGGTCATTTCCTATATAAGTAAAGTTTGAATCCAGAGTATATAATGAAATAGCAACTCGATGAAGGATGGTGAAGAAACAATCAAATAAGTTAATAGTTTTTTCCTCAAAAATAATTTAGTTCCTCAACAATCAAATATCTCAAATAGTATTACGGGAGATTAATCTTCAAGCTAACCTTTAAAATTTACCTTGCATCATTTCAGGTCATTGCAAAAACCACAAGTCTAGAATGCTCAATGAAGAATATTGGATACCCCATCAATCCAAAACTTTCATAATATATACACATGCATGCATGTGGACATGAGACACCAGCATGAATAACAGGCATGGTGTCCCCATGGAAAACGATTCACTTCTGCAATTTTCCTTTTCCAAAGTTCAAGGAAAGAGTCTTGGTTCTTGGTACTTGGTTTGAAAACAGCTCACAAAATGGATGGACTTACAAAAATCATCCTGATATTTGATTATTCTATTTGATATTTTGTATGTGTGTGAGAGAGAGTGTGATTTGTTCATTAGACTAATTAAACCTATGTACTTTACAGATATTTTTTAGCTGATGTCCAAATCAAGACCGTGATATCTATAGTTTCTAGTAGAAAGAAACTCTATGCATTTGATAGACGGCCATCGGCTCAAATTTGAGGAGTCACCGGACTGCACTAAGTATTCTCTCTTTAAAAGTGCCTGAAGCTTGAGACTGGTTACGATGGACACCCTTTTGAGAACAGTGATGGTCCCGATGACAAGTAAAGATTGCATAGCTCAGAAACAAACTGCAAATTTGACGGGCCACTGGGCCTACATGC
This sequence comes from Populus alba, assembly GCF_005239225.2. Lineage (NCBI taxonomy): Eukaryota > Viridiplantae > Streptophyta > Magnoliopsida > Malpighiales > Salicaceae > Populus > Populus alba. Next base: position 3,660,047 of record NC_133299.1, read on the forward strand.
ACCTTGTTTGACGAAAATCGCTGATTACCTGTGAACCATTGATCTCATATATATTAGAGATGGTTTCCTGGGGGTGATGCTCCGTGGCATTAGGGCCTGGGCTGTCTTTGCTTCTGTAATTTATCTTTGTAAGAACTGAAAGAGTCCTCTCAAAGTCATGCAAAGCCAATCCAAGATAATCAACTAACACCTTTCAGTCTGAGAGACTTGTCAGTTGGACCTTCACAAGACCATAACCCCCACCCCCATATCACCGAAGCTAAGAGTATCGTGTCTTTTGCCTGACCAAAATCTCCCAGCTTCCAGTGATTGGAGGTTACTTTTTACGTTTTCTTTTCCTTATCCATCATCTATAGATAAATGGAATAAATGGAAAATATAGGACAGTTCTCTAAGACAAAGAGAGAGAGAAAGTGAATTAATAATTTTTTTAAAATTAACTTTAGTGTTTGGATCAATTTCTGTATATCTTGACTAATTTTACATGCTCTAAAATTAATGATCATGTAACTCTCTAGTAACCATCGTTAATATTGACAACCACAAGGTTTGTTTGAATCTGAAACTACAGGAAAAATAAACCTTCTAATTTTAAATTTTTATCACTAAACTATCTGCTAAAAAATTAAAAATGAATTAATATTACTTTGGGTTGAGTTTGTATGAATCCATGCCAAGGGTTAATTTCTCTATTGCGTAGTAAAATCTAGACAACTATGTGTAAAGTGTGTTCGCGTTTTTTAAAGCTTTATATTCAATTGTTACTAAGCAATTTGATGACGGACATCATGTGATATTAATGATTTGTTGTTGATAGCAATAAGAAAGTGAAAGAAATACATCACAAGATCAAGTTTATATGAAGTATTAATGCAATGTATACTTAAAAAAAAAAAAAAAAAAAAAAAAAAAAAAAAAGGAAAATGGAATTGGTTTAATAACCAACATCTATATATAATATTGCTCAATTTGATAGATGAAAAAAAAAAAAGTAAAAGTAAAAGAAAATAGCACGAAATTTTCAATCTTCCATGCTTAAGAATATTCGAATAACAAATATTATACAAGGAATTAGACTATGATATATAAGAACTTAAATTCCATCATGATCAATTATATCAAAGTCTAAATGTAAAAAAAAGAAAAAAAAAGAAATATATATTACGTTTTATTGAAGCAGTTGATTATATTGCTCAATTTTTTATATACGAACATGGAGGAACAAGAAAAGTTTATTAAATGAAAGAATAATAACAAAACTACGATATGAAAGTAAATTCTATTTGCTTCATCAGAAATTACATTTTTATTATTACTAGGAGGTAGAACTGTTCACTCGAAATTAAAATGCCTCTATATTGACAAAAATCTACGTGCGAGATTTTTTTAAAAAAAAAAGAAAAAGAATGAATTCATTTAGCAATATTATTGAAATGTACATATTTAATATCTGGATGAAGCACCAACGAATCATAGAATTTGCTTTGAAGCTCAAAAAATAATCATAATTATTGTCACACCCGATGTCATAATGATTTTTTTAAAAAAACATAAATATATAACATCTTATTCTGAGAAAAATGTATTATTTATAAAGTTGCTATTCAGTATTATAGTCATTAGAAATTATAACTAATCAATAAAGATTCTATAATATGAGACTGGTTACGTTTAAAAAGAAATATTATCAACTCTATGTATCTTACCTAAGGTACATTACATTACTGATTTCATTATTGTTCATACAAATTTTCATTATTGTTCTGACTACATCGTTTCCTTTTTCATTATTGTTCATTCATCATAGAATACATTTGGTTCTGTGATTTATTTAGACAAATTTTCTTTCTTTTTTATTCATCAGAATTTAAAGTTCCTAAAGAACTAGTATTGTAAGTTCCTAAAGAATTAAATTAATTAATTACAATTATTGAAGAATTAGTATTTTTAAAAAAACTAAATAAATAGCAGTCTTACAAGACTGATTTTTTTCATTTATATTCATGATTTTATTTAATAATTTATTTTTCTTTTTTATAGATAATATTGAATCTAACAAAACTTGAATTTACGACTCTTGATATATCCAAGAATAATTATTTGTCATGAATATTTAATGCTGAGATTCGTCTGGAAGCTATGAACCTTAGAGACACCATCAAAGAAGAAAATAACGCATCCTTGCAAGATCGTGCAAAAACAATGATTTTCATTCGCCATCATCTCCATGAAAAATTAAAATTTGAATATCTCATAATAAAAGATCATCTTGTTTTGTGAAAAAATCTAAAGAAAATATATGATTGTCAAAAGTTTATCACACTTCCTCAAGCTCATTGTGATTGGTTGCACCTAAGGTTGCAAGATTTTAAATCAGTTGGTGAATATAATTCTATTTTTATTAATGACCTCACAACTGAAATTGTGTGGTTAAAATATTACATAAGACCAAATGTTAGAGAAACATTTTCTACTTTTCATGCCTCAAATATTGTCCTACAACAATAATATAGATAACATAATTTCAAGAGGTACTCGGAACTAATTTCATGTCTTCTTGTAGCTAAACAAAATAATGAGTTGTTGATGAAAAATCATTAATCCCATTCCCTAAAGTGAATGAAGCCTTTTTTTGACAGACAAGAAATAACCAAGGGTATAGATATTGAAAAATAAATGAAAAGGAGAAGAGATAATCCTTCAAAAAGCAACTCATCATACCACTAAAAGTGGAGACACAATGAACCCAAACAAAAAAAGGGCAAAAATTTACATAAACATAAAAATAAGTGTCATAAGTGTAGTACGCATGATCATTGGTCTCACACTTGTCACACACAGTTGAGATAAAATTTACAAGTTTATATCAAGCCTATTTAAAACAAAATACAGTTGAGACTAATTTCATTCATAAAGACTATTTTGAAGGTTATAATGCTTATCTTGATGTTTCTAATTTATTTAAAAACCCAAATAAAATAGATAGCATGCTTAGTGGTGGGATCCTTAGGGATAATTAATATTTTTTATTTGTATTATGATATTTTTTTTATTGTATTTTCAATAAACAATATCAAATTTATTTCATTTAAATAATAAAGTTTAATTATATTTTGAATAGAGACATTACTTTTCATTATGGAGATTTATGTCTGACAAACAGTGCAACAACACACACAATTCTTAAGGGAGAGAAATACTATAGCTAATGACATTTGAAATTAACCATAGCTAATGACACTACAATATCAGGTCCAGCAGACATGATTAAAGCTTTTGGAAGAATTAATATTTTATTACCAAATAACACAAAACTGGGCATCAAATATGCATTATATTTACCTAAGTCTAGAAGAAATTTACTCAATTTTAAAAATATACATGCTAATGGTTATCATATATATATATATATATATTCACGTAATTCAGGCCAAAAGCATGTACTTGAAAAATTATCTATTTTCTCTTCTAGAATTTATTATACGATCATGAAATCTATTAAAACAAATGTTGTAATACACCAAAAGTGTTCTAACCTAAAAATATTTATGTTTTGGCATGATCAACTTGTACATCCAGGATCAATAATGATATAAAGAATTATCGAAAATTCATATGGGCATCCTTTAAAGAACCTGATGATTCTTTTACCAAGTAAAAATTCATGCACTGCATATTCTTAAGGTGAATTAATTACCAAACCATCTCCATCAAAAGTTGTTATAGAATCACCATCTTCTCAAAAGAATTCAATGAGATATATATGAACTTATTCATCGACCATACAAACCTTTTATGTATTTATTGTATTAATTGATGCATCAAGTAAATGGTCATATGCTTGTTTACTTTCTAGTAGAAATGTTACATTTTCTATATTAATAGCACAGATTATAAACTATGGGTGTAATTTCCTTATTATCCAATCAAGAAAAATTGATTGGACAATGCTGATGAGTTTACTTCTCAAGGATTTGATAATTTTTGCACTTCTATTAAAATTGATATTTAACATCTTGTTGCTCATATACATACTTAAAATGGTATAGTAAAATCATTTATGAATTGCCTTCAATTATTTACTAGACTATTACTTATGAAATCAAAATTGTCTACGTCTTTTAAGGACATGACATATTATATGTTGTATCATTGGTTAGAATTAGACCAAGTGCTTACTATAAATATTTTCATTCGCAACTTTTTTTTGGTATACCACCAAAATATTTCATCTATGAACTTTTGGTTGTGCGGTATATGTGCCTTTAGCACTTCCTCAACCCCCCCCGCCCCACAAAGTACTAAAATGAATCCACAACGTAAAACAAGAATTTATGTTAGTTTTGATTTTCCATTTATTATTAGATTCCTTGAACCTTTAACTAATGATGTTTTTAAGACACATTTTGAAAATTGTCATTATGATGAGAATATTCTCCCATCATTAGGCAAAGAAAAGTTAGTTCCTGTAGCACAACAAGAAATTACTTGGAATAACCTGAATTTATCTCATTTTGATCTAAGAACAAATCAATTACCAGATGTTTTCACCAACAATGAAAAGGTGGTTAAATCTCACATTCTAACTACAAACACTCCATCTATAATTAAGATCCTTTAAGGGAGAAAAAAAAAAGGCAAAATAGTAGAAAATAAATATATATCACGTCTGAAGCACGAAAGACTTGTTGATCCTAAAGAAAAAAAAATCCTAGAAAACAAAAATTACAACAAATAGATGATGGTACTTTTAAAGATTCTTCATCCATAAAACAGGCAATAAATATTATGTCAAAATCATCTCATAATATTGATCTTTCTGAAGAGATCCAAGTACCTAGAAATAATGAGATCTTTATAAACTATGTTCACACAGGAGAGATTTTGGATCAAAATAAAATTGTCATAGATGATGATTTGTAATTAAGGTTGCTTCTGGCATCACTAGAAGTGATGATGAAATAGAACCACAAACTGTCAAAAAATATCGACATCAAAATGATTGGCCAATTTGAAAAGAAGCAATCCCAACAAAATTAAACTTACTTGCAAAACATGAAGTATTTGAACATGTAATTCATATAACTAAAGGTGTTATGCATGTTTGATATAAGTGGATTTTAGTTAGAAAATAAAATGCAAACAATGATTTGAAATTGTTCGATACAAGACATGTATTGTTGCAAAAGGTTTCTCAAAAAAACTTGGTGTTGATTATGAGAAAACTTATTCTTTAGTTATGGATGCAATCACTTTCAAATTTTCTATTGGTTTAGTAGTCTCAAAAACTCTATATATATGTTTAATGGATGTAGTTACAACAAATCTATATAAATTATTTGATAGATATTCATATGAAAATCCTTGAAGGATTCAAAATGCGTGAAACCTTTTATAATAAACCCAGAAGTGTTTATTTTATTAATCTACAAAAACTTTTATATAGGTTGAAACAATCTAGTTGAATGTGGTATGATCGTCTTAATGAATGCCTTCTAGAAAAAAAAATTAAGAATAATGATATTTGTCCATGTATTTTTATTAAGAAAATTACATTTAAATTTGCTAGTATTATCGTATATGTTAATGATTTTCTAATAGATCAAATTCATAATTAATTAGATATGAGATGATAGCCGGTTATAGAGCAAAATTAGGTAATGGTAATAAAGGAGTGAGTGCAAGGCCATGTTAGTTATAGAGCACGATCATGCTAGGAGAAAAGAATAAGTTATAGTTGAATTTAATAATATAAAAATTAAATATATTTTGGATCAAAATAAAATTGTCATAGATGATGATTTGCATTTAAGGTTGCTTTTGGCATCACTAGAAGTGATGATGAAATAGAACCACAAACTGTCGAAAAATATCAACATCAAAATGATTGGCCAATTTAAAAAGAAGCAATCCAAACAAAGTTAAACTTACTTGCAAAACATGAAGTATTTGAACATGTAATTCATACACCTAAAGGTGTTATGCATGTTTGATATAAGTGGATTTTAGTTAGAAAACAAAATGCAAACAATGATTTGAAATTGTTCGATACAAGACATGTATTGTTGCAAAAGGTTTCTGAAAAAGACTTGGTGTTGATTATGAGAAAATTTATTCTCTAGTTATGAATGCAATCACTTTCAAATTTTCTATTGGTTTAGTAGTCTCAAAAACTCTATATATATATATATAATATGGATGTAGTTACAACAAATCTATATAGATCATTTGATAGATATTCATATGAAAATCCTTGAAGGATTCAAAATGCGTGAAACTTTTTATAATAAACCCAGAAGTGTTTATTATATTAATCTACAAAAATTTTATATAGGTTGAAACAATCTAGTTGAATGTGGTATGATCGTTTTAATGAATACTTTCTAGAAAAAAAAAATTGAAAATAATGATATCTATCCATGTATTTTTATTTAAAAAAAAATTACATTTAAATTTGCTATTATTATGTATATGTTAATGATTATCTAATAGATCAAATTCATAATTAATTAGATATGACATGATGGTGGGTTATAAAGTAAAATTAGGTAATGGTAATAAAGGAGTGAGTGCAAGGCCTTGTTGGTTATAGAGCACGACCATGCGAGGAGAAAAGAATAAGTTATAGTTGAATTTAATAATATAAAAATTAAATATATATAGTTATTGAGGATTAATTAATTAATTAATTTTGATCAATTATATAGAAAAAGTTATAATTAATTCAATTATCAGCGTTGTCGGCGCAGGCTAATGCAAAACGCTAAATATCTAGAGATGAATATCCCTTAAATCTCCGTCTTTAATTAGACATTAATTGCTATGCATGCCTGCAACTAGGATAAAATCCCAGAGGCAGCTGCAAATATTTTTTTCTCATAAATGTATCCAGTGATTTGTTTAAACCCTGATCACAAAGATTTTGATGAGAAAGCTGGTCTAAAGATATTCCTATCATTAAAGAGTGCGATTGCAAGTAAAAGGGATCCATCAAATGAGAAAATAAACTCAGATTACATGTTTTTTACTGATTGAAATCACATCAAGCAGAGGACCTAAAAGCAACGTTACAAGGGATCATAATTCATAGAAGCTAAGAACCGGGCTCAATGAGCAATTCTTGGAAAAGAACAGTAGCCCGGAGGAAAGCTGTTATTGTAATAAGATCTCTCGAGGTACTTCAATGGAGTGGGATTGACCTGCATGAACAGATAGTTCCCTGCAAAAAGATCACCAAAATGAGCCTGACCTTCCTTCAATCTCTTCAGCACCTTGGCACATGAAACCCTAACGGCGGAGACCAGCTTAACTCTCCTCCTCAAGAATCTCCCCAGGCTTGGAACCTTGAGCCTAAACCTCCTCCTTACATGCACCCTCCTGAACCCGTACCAACTTCTTGATTTGACAATATTGAATCTCTGCCTTTCTTCATCTTCATCACAGAAACCCTCATGCTTCAGTTTGTGGTAAGGAAACTCGGGGCCCTTGGCCATCTCGGTGGGAGATACGGGGAAGGATATCAAAAGATAGCCGTGATACGGTCAAGTTTGTGAATCATGAAGTTAGAAGGCAAGTTATTTTTCGATGCACTTATTGCGAGTTTTAAATCACCTGTTGGTTTCAAGAAGCAGTTGAATACATTAAATGCTAAGGCAGAAGCTGCTGGAAAACGGAGTGGGGCCATGCATTATTGCTAGGGTTTTTTGTCCATAACGTACGTGCCCAAGTTCCTTACCTCACATCTGTTAATTTCATTTTTATAAGTGTTTTATTTTTTTAATTGAAATAAAAATGTTGCTGTTTTGAAAGATAAATTAATTATAAATCTTGTAATACAAGCACAATGTCAAACAAATATAATTTTAAAATTTAAAATATTTCTAAATAGTCAAAGATTAAATAGATTTTTAACTTAAAGTAATTCAACTTAAATAAAATATCAAAATATTATCAAAGTAAAATGTTTTAACATAAATATTTTAAATATAAAGTTAAGTCAATGTTATCAAGATTAATGGAATCTACAGTATCTATTGTTTTGCTCAAATTCCTACAAAGTATAAAGATAAAAAAAACAACATGAATATAAACTATATATATTAGTGATAAATCTAGTTTTAAAACATTAATATCATTTTTAATGAAAATAGTAATAATAATTTTTAATAATATTATTAATATCATTGTTATTGAAAATAGTAATGAAAAAGATCTTTTTATAATTGGATGGTTTAATTAATTAAATTGAGCAAAGTTTAATTTAATTCAATAACTTTTCAAAAGTGGAATGGAATATGTGGAATGAAATCGGAATATTCTAGCTGAAATTTAGATGAAAAATCATAAATGAATCAAGATTTAAAATGAGATAAAAATTATTTTATTTTGTTATGTTTTTTAAATTAATATAGAATATTTTGATCATTTCAGGCGAAACAGAACAAAATTAACAACCTAACATACAAACATGCAACTACCATGGGATTATTGCTGTGTTCGTGTATATGATTTGTCACCACTCTCGGCGTCTAGTTTTCCATTGACTATAAAAAGCCTCAAGTGCTTGTTTTTCCCATAGGATCTTGTTTGGAAATCTTGGCTCGGGTTCAACCTCACTGCCATTAACCATTACAGGTACGACGTCGGTTTATTTACAAGAGAAAGGAAGAGTAATTTTGGGCCAGCCTTTGGATTTTAATAAAAAAGCAAAGATGCAATCTCACAGAAATTAGAAAGCTCTCCATTGAAAATCCAATATGATTCAGCAGTGAAGGAGAAACAGAACAATCACATGAAAAATGGGGACTGGACTTCAAAGGTATCCACCCAGCAGGACGAGACCTACTATCTGATTGATATCCTTACAAAAACTAAAATTGCACGCATGAGAATGGGAGAATGTACAAACGGACATACATCTGAATCTGAGACCAACTGGCCTAACATTTGCAAGATTTAAATAACGAATCAAAAACAAAACAAAAAAATAACAACAACGAATGAGAAGTCTAAGGCAGAATGCTACTTAAAAGAGCTTTATTCTTGTTTCGATCGAACTTCGACAGATTGGACATAATTGAAGGGTTTCTCCACATTCGCAACATGTCTGATGGATAAAAAGAAAAATTATGCATCAATTTCTTTCTGTCAACAGAACTCCAAACATATCCGAACTGAGAAAAAATCAGAAGATTATATATCTACCTGATGCCCACAACCAAAGGCCATGTCCTTTGAATTACTGAGGCAAATAGGGCAAAGCTGTACAATAACAACAAAGTTAGTTTTGCAGTCAAATTAGCTGATAAAGTCAGCCTGACTTTGCTGGAAAATTCGTGGAAAAGGCAAGATATAACTTGAAGAAGACAAGGCTTCCAAATGCAGTTCAATCCTAAATAATAATGCTGTTTTTAACAGAGACGCTCTTGTGTGGCACCAAATGGGAATGGCACAAAAGCACATAGCAAAGAGTATGAAATACAACATACTTAAGTGAAACCTAAAACCCTAAACAAATACAATTGACTGGTTCTAAATGCAACAGTTTTATCCAGTGAAGAAAACCCTAAAGAAAGCATCATATCATTGATCAAAAGCATTCCCTAATATTAAAAGCAACTTACCTGATTATCATAAGTTGAACACGTAGCAGGTGGAGCTGAGCTGAAAGGTTGGCTGTCTCTTTGATAAGAAGGAACACTTGGCTTAAAACTGGCAGGACGAGAAGGCTTAGAGCTGCTGAAAGATGCTGCACCATACAAAGGTGGAGGCAGGGCAACTCTCTCAGAAACAATTCCCTTGCTCTGACTGCCCAATAAAAGATGGCATAACAATTAGAATGACAAGAAAACAGATGCAACACTTCAAATAAAAAATAGATCAAAATAATAATATTAAAAAAAAAAACTTTGAAACTAGCCAGAGGGGGAAGCGTGCATTACCCCAATATACCAAGCTCTATAGTTGCCTTGTACTGAGAAGGAATTTCCATCAGAGCAGAAAGCGCAAAATCTGTCTCCTTTCTTGATGTGTCCACATTCTTTGACATTATTTCTGTGAAATTCACAAACTGGAGAGAAGCAGCCATTGAAGAAGCATATGTCAAAAACCACCGTTTCTAAAAACAAAAGAGTAATTAAGATGGAAATCAAATAACACCCCAAATACTTACCTGGAAATTATCAAAATCTCGAGCAGGAATGTTATCATCAAACTCCCTCATCATATCCCAGGGCCCATCTCCCACCCCAACTAATATAATAGATAAGGGAAGCTTGCTGTAAGAAAACAGGTCGATGTTTAGGAAACAACCAGGAAAAAAAAGGAACTCCACGAGAAAAAAAGTCACCCTGACTTTACCTTGCTCGTACAATGGCTTCGACAGTCTTCTGTTCCTGTGGACTTAGCTGGCCATGCTCGGTATCAACACTTCTAGTAACCTGAGACAAGCATCAACAATAAATCAGTAAAGCCTTGGGAACAACACCTAGTTTTAATGAAAACTTTCCTGGTCATCAGTAACCAAACCACCATTCACATGGGAGAAATGATCACCGGTACAATGACAACAGGTTGTCATCATTCTATAATTTCTTGCATAGATAGTCCAATTTTCCATCTCTCATTCCACTCATTTTGGTCACAAAAGCATGGCATTTCTGCCCCTTATTTGTCTCTGAATTGAGATTACAGCTGTAGAAAAGATAGCATACCTGTCCATCTGCAATTATCAATAGTACATGGTACTGGCCAGCGCTCTGCTCAACAATGGTCATTGCCATTTCAATGATTGGTGCAAATGATGTAGGTCCTGCAACAAAATGATATGCATAAACTAAAAAATCCAATTCTAGACTTCAACGAATACTATGAGATGAGAAGCACCAGTATCAAAAAACAAGATTTAAACCTGCAAGTCGTAGATTGGGCACGATTTCCCTATACCGACTCAAGACTTCCTCAAATCCATTGCAAAACCTCTCATCTGGATAGAAACTGAAGACATCCTGATCATGTGTTGATGCTGCCAGAGAAAAGTGTTTGTTATTGGCAGTTGCATCAAGTGAATGCTTATAACTAGGCAATCTTTGATCTATTGAATTCCCATAACCAAGTAATTTATCAATACATACCATCCCCAAATCCAAAACAGGGAATCAAGTTATCCTCATCAAAGGCAGCCAGCGTTTTCCCAATAATGGATATTGCTTGTTCATATGGATTAAAACCATCTCCGATATGATGCAAGCATCGTCTGTTGTATGACCTGGTACCTATTATCAAATCAAATTTAATAGCCTGTTCTGCAATAGGTCAGGCAACATACATTTTAGGCAAAAATGATAAACGTTAACCTGTCCACTCGTTGCTCTTTGTGAAATCAATACCAACAATGAGATTGGAAGATTCAAGACCAGCACGTGCAAGAGCCTCAGTCACCTGCAAGGAAAAGAGGGATTCATTTTACTTCAAAATCTATGAAACTGGCGAAAAGACCAGAGCTCATTTCATGGAAAATGCATGACCATAGGTAGAAAATGGATGACGTTTTTAAAAAGAGAGACCACCACTACCACCAAAACTGTTGTTTAAAGCATAATAAATCATCTAAGAATGGCACAGTTACATCTGATCAAGACAAACAGACATGGAATCTAAATGATATTAGAACCTAGCAAGGAGATACAAACCCAAAACTTCATTTCCAAAACATGCTTGCCCACCAAATCCTTCTTAATGCTGCTTATCTGACAGAAAACCGAAATCCACATAAAAACCACAGCATGTTAAATTACCTGATGTAATGATTTGTAATCATCTGCAATCCTTGAATACTTCCTATCGAGCCTTCTTCTGTCGTCGCCACCCCCGTAGTTTTGAGAGGAAGAATAATGCTGATGCGACCCAAATGATTGTTGTGATGCATAAGGTTGCTGTGGTGGTGGTGGTGGTGGTGGTGGTGGTGAATGATTATAAATTTCTTGACTATGTGATGATTCTTGATAGGCATCCCATGAAGATGGATTCGAACTCCAATTGGCTTGCCTTGAACTTTTGCCCCCCATCAACTTAATTTATCTACAATAAACCCCAGTAATTAAGAAAAAAACCACTTCTCTTCTCCACAAATTATCGATAACCAAGCACCAAAAATGAACCAAAAGAAACCCAACTCTCTGACTTGAATTCTTTATTCAAAACCCACTTCAGAAACACAAATATAAACCCAAAGAAAAAAGCGAAACACAAAACCCTTTAATAATTCCTGAATTCAATTAAAGAAAGGCAGAAAAAAGTGGACTCGGTAACGAAAGAAATAACCAAGAAGTTCCCAAATTTTGCTTTTTTAGCTATAGAAGCAAGTAATAGCCAAAAACAATGACTTCACATACACAACAGGCGGCGGCTGTAGAAGAGAGTGCCTTCCACGTAACTTCAATCTCCACCGCTTTAGACCATAAGTGGGACGCAAGAAGAAAGACTGAAGACAGACAATACATGTTCTTATATCACTTGCAGGTTAAGGAATTAAAACCAATTTGCTTACAATAAATGATCAAAACACGCCACCATTAATTAATTAATCTACTTCTACAATTAAAACAAATTACAAGAAAATTAATAACAAAATATTAAGAAAGTCAACAACAATCTTAAAATGAAGCACATTACCATGATCACCCAAGATCTAATTCAAGGAGATAAAATGATTGATAGAAAATTATCTGTTTAAAATAATAAAGGTAAACAAAATCTGGAGAAGAGAGAGAGAGAGTGACTTACTAACTACTCTTGGCTGGATAATAGTCTAAACGTTAGCGAGATGGATCTGAATCTGTTAGAGAGAGAGATGATACTCTTTTCGTGAAAGTTTTTGAAAGCAAAACGAAAGGGAATAGCCTTTTCTCTTTTCTTTTTCTTTTTTATTTATTTGAGGGAATTGGAAAAGGAAAAGGAAAAGGAAAAGGAAAAGAAGCTCAAGCTTCGTTCTACTTGGGAAAATTTGGCAGCCGTTCTTTTCTCTCTTTTTTTTTTTTTCTTTTTTTTCCAAAAATAATATATGTATTGAGATAAATTTTGTGTAGCAAAAGGTCCCAAGTAATTCCAATAATGGCCTTGTATTTTCATCTATTTCATGCATATTGTGAGGGAGGAAATTAATTTCTCTCACTTTAATAGTAGTTCAGATTACAGTAATAATTGTTTTTTAAAATATTTTTTATTTAAAATATATTAAAATAATGTTTTATTATTATTAAAATAATTTTAAAATTAAAAATATTTTTTAAACAAAAAAAATAAATATATTTATTTTTTTTTTTTAAATGTGGGTTATTAATTTTTTTTATTTGTGTTATGTGCCATCTTGATTTTATTTTTATTTAATTTTAATAAATTTTTATGTAGAATTATCAAGTTTTGTATTTTTATATTAATAAAATTTGATGGCAAGTGTCTAATATCTCTTTGGATGGACTTTTTTAGATATTTCCTACCAAATTCCTACGTTGGTTTGCCGAATTATCAAAATAATACAGTAATTACTTTGTTTTTTCTTTAGTTTAGAGGGGTTCGAGTTTTTAATGATGATAAAATATGAATTTAAGCCATCAACGTCTAGCTTATTTACAATTTATCATGTGCAATGTTGACTTCCAATTCATACGTGTGCCTTACGCCAACTATTATAGTTTACTAGCTATATGGTGTGTTTAGATATTTTTGATATATTAATATTAAAATTATTTTTAAAAAAATAAAAAATTATTATTTTAATTTATTTAGTAAAAAAAAACACTTATTCTTATTATAAACAGTTATTACACTTCTAAATTTCTCATAATTAGCTTTAAAAATTATGATGCATGAAACTAGTGTGTTTGAATGCAAGTCAACTCGTGTTTAATAAATTTATTTTTACATATGAAAAAATTAAATTTTTTATATATTTTATATCGTTTTCATGTGATTATCTAAAAGATAATTTTTAAAAAAAATAAAAAAAATATTATTTTAATATATTTTAACATTAAAAATACTTTGAAAAATAACTCCAATTAAATTACCAAACATTCCCTTAAAAAAAACAACAAATTCATTATCAATTGATTGTCATCTTCTCCACCACGGGGAAATTAACCAAATGGAGCACACAGAGGAAATTCACCTTTTTATTATAAGATGTAGGGGCAAAATCAGGATTGTATCTTTTATTTATTTATTTATTTATTTATCAATGAATGAGCGGTTGCCTTTTGGATATGCATAAGATACAGAGTAGATATGGATTTGATAAAGATGTGTCCATGTCTATCGCGTTATTATATATTGTGTGTTTGGCTGCGATTGGGACACCATAATAAAATTTGTTTCTTTATTTTGACTTCAACTATTCTTTTTGTATTTTTTACTCTCCAGGACATCTGAGGGTCACCAGTAGAATTTCAAATTTACTTTTAATATAACAAGATTAAAATTAAGTGTGATGCATCTTCCAATATTAAGAAATTTTTTACTGTTTAGATTCCTGAGTCTATTTCAAGAAATTCATTAGTTTGAGTATAATAAATTTTCCAGGATCATTAGAAATTTACTTGGTTATTAACTTTAAAATCTTGAAAAATTAAGTCGAGATGTGGATAAACTGGTTCGCTCCAACATTTACCAGTTAAAAAAAAAAATAGATAAGAAATATAAAAGGATGAAATTGTAAAAACAATTCATCATACAGTTGCAACGAAAGCCCGTTTTAAGAATCTGTGGCTTGACTATTACTGCATGTTTTTACGTGGTTAAATACCTTTATCCTTGCCCAATCATCGCTTAAATTTTGTAATATCCAACTTTTGTGTTTTTGGTGGTTATGCAAATATCTTAGCATATGAAAGACTACGACTGGGTTTTGAGCGTTGCAATGTTTCTTGCTTGGATGTCATATATGACCGACAATATAGAATATATAGTCAAAGTCCGGCATCGTTCTTTGTTGGTTCTCGGTAAAATGGCGGCCACGCGTGTTATTTTCAGCACCTGTTTGATTGAATCGTTTTTTTTTTTCAAATTCTTAATTTTCTTATTTTTAAAATAATATTTTTTTATTTTCATATTTTACTATCAAAAATAAATTTTAAAAAATAAAAAATATTATTTTAATATATTTTTTAAAAAAACCTCTACCATATAATCATAGGCTCTTAAAGCAAGTGTTAGGGCATTTCCAATTAAAGATACAAATAAAGAGCTAAAATTAAAATATTAAAATATTAAAATATTTTTTAACTTTTTCCTCTTGATTATGCAGCTAAGGCTAAGCATTTCCGGTTCAGTTCAATTTGGTTTTGAATCAAAATAAACAACCAAACCGAATTTTTTTTTTAATTTTGTGAACTGAACCAAACCAAAAACCGGTTCAAACCGATTAATTTCGGTTCGGTTCGAATTTTTTTGCTTCCAAATCGTTTCAAATCGATAATTAGTGACTGGGAAGACGACCCCCGATGCCTTTCTTCTCATCTCCTTGTTTAGAACATCACTCTTAGCTAAATCGTTGATATTACACCATTAGAGGCTGAGTTAGACAATGACATTCTAAATATCTCCTATAAGTTTGGTAAACTTTCAAGAAGCTATAATCCATGTATTTCATTATCAAAGTTAATACCCATTGCAACCAACTCATTAATAATTCCTTGAAACTTGTTAAAGTGATGTTTCATCTTGGTATCTCAATGATATCATCTACTTTATCACATATAACTTTAGGTTTACAAAGAGTAAATAGATAGGAGAAAAATCAAAGCAAAAGAGAGTAAAGGAATCAAAGCAAAGACTAGAGAGTAAAGAGAGAAAAATCAAAACTAAAACTAAAGTGAGAGTAAAAGGAGAGATGTGCAAAGAAAGGAGTAAAGAAAGAGTAAAGGGAGGGAGAGATGTGCAGAGAAAGGGGGCGTCTGATAACTTAATGTGATTTAGGGTTAGAAAACATTGTATTTATAGTTGGTTTTTTTAAATGCTGGCTAGTTGAACTGGTTCGGTTCCATCGGTTTCAAATTTTAGAAACTGAAACCGAACCGAACCAAAATTTTTTTGTGATTTTTTAATCGGTTAATTCGGTTTTTTTTTTTCCAGTTCGGTTTTTTCGGGTTTTTTTTTCGATTTTCTTGATTTAATCAATTTATTAGTTTTTTTGCTCACCCCTTAATACAACCTTAAAGGGATAGCCAAATAAAGAGCTAAAATATTTTTTTAATTAAAGTCATTCCAACATATATATATATATATATATAAGCCAAAAGCATTAAAATAGACTATTTAAAATCTTTTTCTTTCATCTCCACAATTTTTCTCAATGTTTTTCTTTAAAAAAACAAAAACAATTAATATTGAATATTTTAATTTTCTAGAAAGATATTTTCTAGAAGAATAGTTTTCAAAAACAAATGCTCCCAAAATTTAACCAATTTTTTTTCATTCTTCTAATTATGATATTCAAGCTATCTTTTAAAAATTTGGATATCTTTATTGGAATTCGAGTTCATGACTTTCAAAGATACTATTTTTTAAAACATTTTCCTTAAGTGTTGTTTTATCGAGGAACTTGACACCCAATCTAGGTTTCTAAATTGCATCCAATTTTAGAGATTTTATTTTAAAACGAAAAACTAGAAGACTAATTTCAAATTTACACTATCAAATGTATTAATTAAATAAAATACTAATGCTTTATTTTATTAATTAAATACCTTGAACTAACAATGCATATAATAATTTGTTTAAAATCTATTAGTCCAACAACTAAGACCTTTATTTGGCTGTGTTTGCAAAAAAATTATTATTTTTTTTAAATTTGTTTTGGATGGTTTTAGAACATTTCGATGTACTAATATCAAAAATAAATTTTTAAAAATAAAAAAAAATATATATTATTTTGATGTATTTTTTTTAAAAAAAAAAACACTTTAAAAAACATTTACTACTGCAATAACAAATAGTACTTAATTGTAACACATAACACAACCATTTTAAAAGAGTAAATTATAATTTAGTCCTTGTATTCCTATGATTTTAAAAGTTAGTCCCTTTATTTAAAAAAATACATAATTTAGTCTCTTAATTAAAGTTTACTATTTATTTTAAAAACAATTTATAAATTACCTTTTAAATTACCTTTTAATTTTATAAGATTGAAAGTTTTGATTACAAATGAAGGACACTAGGTGAAAAAACAATTTAACTATAATAAAAAAAACCATCTCAAGGACCTAGGTACAATCAAATATTAAAAATATAGGATTTAATAGTAGGTTTCTTTAGATAAAGGGATCAACTAATTATTTTAAGGACTAAATAATAATATTTTTTTAATCATTCAGACACATAAAAAAACCAAACTCGTACATTATTTGAAGGATAAGGCAACTCTCCAAATTCTTAAAAAAAAAAAAAAAAGAAAAAAAAGAGGGGGGTTAATAGGATCAACTTGTATCCAAATCTAATTGCATAAGATAACTAACTTTTACATTAACAAAAAAATAAAAAATAAAAATAAAAAATAAAAAGAGAAGGAGATTGTACTGTATATCTTCTTGTAAATTACTATTCACTTGAATGATATTTGTTTTTTCTATTGTTTTCATTTATGTTTTTTGTTTTTAATTTTAATTAAATCCTTTAGGGTTTTTTAGGGATCGATCTTCATATATATTTTTTTAATTTAGTTTTTATAAGGTTATCTAAGTCTAATGATCCAGATTATGAGTTTTGCGAGATAACTCGATTGACTTAAGTTTTTTTTTTTTCTCTTTTTCTAATTAACTTTTTTTTTTCTTAATTTCATCATTGAAAATTTAATTGATTGAAAATCAAGTTTCGTGATTTATTTTGATTTTTTTTTCTATGAGATTATCTTTATCTCATGACTGAAATCACGAGTTTGACGGCTTTAACTTTTAATTGTGTCTTTTTTTAATAGATTTTTCTATTTCCAATCCCATCATTTAATATTAGGTTTATTAGATATTTAACTTTATAATTTTTTCTAACTTAAAATTTATTAGGTTATTTCAGTCTCATAATCTAGACCACGAGTGTAATGAATTAACTTGATTTACTTGAGTTTTTTTTTTTTTTTTTTTTCTAATTGGATTTTTCTCCTCAATTTCATTCTTTAACATTCGATTTATTGAGAATTAGGCTTCATGATTTGTTTTGGTTTGTTTTCTATGAAATTATTCTCATCTCATGACTTTAGTCACGAGTTTGGCTGATTAACCTGAGTTACTTCCCTTTTTTTTTTTGTCTTTTTTTAAATGATATTTTTTTAATTTTATCTTTCAACACTAAGTTAATTGAGAATTGTATTTTATAATTTTTTTTAATTTGCTTTCTATTGGGTTGTGTTAGTCTCATGATGTAGGGTGTGAGTTTAGTACGCTAACCTAGGTCGACTTGGATTATTTTTTTATTTTTAATTTTTAATTTTTAATTTCATCATTCAACATTGAGTTTATTAGAAATTAGGCTTCATAATTTATTTATTTTTTCTATATGATTATCATGATCTTATGACCTGATTTGAGGATTGGCTAGTTAATCTGATTGACTCAAATCAATCAAATATATTGTTGTTTCAATATTTACAAATAAAAAATCTCATATTGAATTTTTATTTTAAGTCAAACTATATTTTTACTGGTCATTCGGGTTGTCTTTGAACCCGACAAGTCGACCAAGTCATATAAGGTCAATCCTCACACAATTTAAAAAACTTTTCCTATTAGAAAAAACATTAGCAAAACCAAAACATTTTGTTTATGTCAAAAACAAATTGGTTATGAACTAATTACTACATATATTTTGGATTGACAACGTTTCTTACTTTAATACAAGAAAATTAAAAAATATATATCTTCATCAGATTTGAAATCAAAGTTTTCTTTGGTGTTCAAGATAAAATATTTAGATCTAAAAACACTAAAATATAAAATATTTGGTTTTTTTTCATTTTAAAAATCATTAAGAGTATTATATAAGGCAAGTCTAATAAAAACACAGTTTGAAACAAAACATAAGGTCACCATTTTGGTCCAAAAATATATTAGAAGACTAAAATTATTTATCATGGTTCTAGGAATCTTTTAAAGAATAATTTTTTTTTTTTAACAACATCATTTTGTTAAGGAGTCTTAACAACATATTTGGAACCATTTGGATTGAATTTAATTTAGATATTCTAATGAAATCTCACATTTAGAACCATTTTTAGTGTCTAAAATTGGATTCCAAATAGAATTTAGTTTTTTTAAAATGGTGTAAAGTAATCCAAAGGCCAACTTGATGTGGGTGGAAGCAAAAGATAAAGGGGTTTATTATATGTCAAAATCCTCAAAGATCAAAAACACCATAAATATATAGAGACTCTCAAAATACTTAGTTTTATTCATTCATGTCTTCACTTGTAAAAAAAAAAAAAAAACTATTATAACCTTTTATATAGAAAAAAGAAAAACTAGAAAACCCTAAACTGAAAAGGAATAATATTCCTTTTAAATAGGAAAAAATCATAATAAAGAATAGGAAAATATATGTTTTTTTCTAAAAACATTCTTACATCACAACCCTTCTAATTCACTATGTTAAAGAAGAGAAATTAATGTTAAAACTAGCCTTTTCAAAATAAACATCTACCCATCTCTTTTTTTGAGAGACTATTGAAAGAATGAGATGAAGGTGATGAATGTAATATAAAAAACAAAATGAATTGAATTCTATCTCTTCCTAACATGTGAATTCAACTTATTTTATCAATTGAATTCAAATTAAACACTATAATTGAATTCAATTACAGTAGAGAATTGGTTTAAACAACTTATAAGAGTTGGAAAATTATGTTTAAAATCATTTTCTTGATAAGTATTTTAAAAGCAAAGTGGTTGAACTCTACATCATGATCATTTAAAAAATTTTAAATTGTAAAACACTTTTGTTTGAACATGTTTCTAAAAAAATGAGAAAAAATTGATTGTCTCATCTTTATATGTAAGATAATATCTAAGAATATCTAAGTATAAGAATCAACTATAATAAAAGCATTACTAACCACCAATACTAGTAGTTTTTACTAATCTAAACAAGTCTGAATAAAGTAGTTTAAGAGTTTTTATTAATGAAATCATGCCCTTTGTTGTTTAGAAGTCTATTAACAAGATTATTTTAGCAAGTTTTGAGATCAAATGCATGTTTACACTTTCAAACTTCCTATACAATGTCTAAGGAATTTCTAATATAACATCAAAATAATTGACATCTTAATTAGATATATCATGATATCAATAATATATATGTAATTTAATATTTTCTTAATAAAAAAAATTATGTTATCTTCTTTATTCATCATAATAAATAAAAAAACATAATTTCAAAGATAACTTTATTATTTTTATCATCTAATACAAAGCAAGTTATTGTTCAAACCATTAACAAGCAAATCAAGTTCAATGATAAAAAAGTCATTAATATTACACATGTTATGCGCTTTAACTTTAATATAACCATCCAATATAAAACATCATTCGCTGTTTTAAGAGAAAATAGTGAACTTAAAACTTGTTTCTTACAAAAAAAAATATTATTCAAATTGTTTTGGGTACCATAGGTGTTTAGGTCTATAAAAGTTAGTTAATGTAACATTAGGTATATATGCGGATTTAATTGAAATTTCATTTTTCTTCATCCTTTAAGATTGAGACAAATAATTTTTTTTTTTCATGATTGTTAAAAGTAAAAAAAGAACTAGAAGTATTAGATGAATATATGTTGAGGCTTTTATAAAACTCTTTTTTTTAGGATTTATAACCTAAAACACTCCTTTTAAAAACAAACATTTGTTTCCTTGAAAGCATTTTAAAATATCTCTATCTTGTATAAATTTGTCAAAGTTGAAGTCCAATCTTTAACTTTTATTTTTAAAACGAAAATTTTATATTTTGAGACGTCATAACAAGAAGTAAACATATCAAAAAACACTTTTTTTCCCAAAAGCTCACAACTTTCAAACAATGTATTCTTTTCTATATAAATCCTCCAGTTATTTTGAAATTAAGATCAAATTTTTTTAGGGCTAAATTATTTTATACATGTTTTTCAACTTATTATACACCTTTTTAAAAGTATTATAAAATATTCATGAGATACATCATTATTAAGATTATTTAGCTCATTAGCTTTTTGTTATAAGACATTATTCCTCTAAGGTGTTAATTTTGTCATATTTCATCACTATACAAAGATTGACTCATTTCTTAAATTTATATTCATCATCGTTTCCATTTAGATAAAATTGTTTCAAATGACTTTCAATTACTTCATGTTTTGGCCTTTTGATATCGGCCTTTTGATATCCTATTGTTAAGGAAATCAGTCCTTATGTGTTTGTCTTCTAAGAAATTTCTTTTTTTAGCATACTTTTGAACTTCCTAATAATAAGAGTAACTTCTTATTCATTATTATTATCATGTTTAGTTTAGAGTCCAATATCGTTTTTCTTTATATGTCAATTGTCTTTTTATCTACCTTGAGCTAATGGGTAATGAGATATCCAAGAAGCTCATCATATTTGAGTGTCTTCAAATTATTTAACTTATTAATAGTTTATATCTTAAGATCTCAAAGTCTAGGTAGATATCTCAAAATCTTACTAAAAATCTTGGATTTCTTAATGATTTTTTATAAACCATTCACAAAACCCATACTCATCTCTTTATTCCTTTTATCATACTTCTCTTTAAACATATTAAAATCACATACAATAGTGTTGATTTTGAATTCTTTGACTTGAGTTGTTTTATTTTATAAGTTATCTTTAAAGTTCTCTATATACTATGAATCAAGGTGAAAGTGAAGACCCTACTAAAATTTAATATCACATTCAAAAAAGAAATTAAGATCCTTAGTGTTAAAAACAAGTTTCTCTTTTTTAGGATCATGAAGTTTCTTAATGGGCTATCTAGTATTCACACATTCCATGGTCTTATTGGGAATCTTAAAGCTATTTTCAACATCTCACATGTTAAGATCATGTGAAAGCAAATAAAATCTCCTCCTATAATTCTAATAAATATAATTAGAGCCATTAAACCAAAATGCCTTATACTTATTGGTTATGATATTTTATTTATTTTAATCTTATACCAAATATAGGACCAAGAGTTATGCTTGTAGTTTTATAAAGGATGAATAAGCTTTTATAAAAAAAAAAAACTTATAAAGAAAACTAATATTAATGGAAACAAGTACTAGATAAGTAATGCATAAAGATAATGAACTTGTAAGATAAGAACACAAATACTAAAATAAAAAGTGTAGGAGTAGAGAGATCAAACCAAAAAAATTATCCTAGTTCAACCATGCCCAAATCTAGTCCTCAAGCATAACAAGTGTTGTTAATATATTCTCACTCTTACATACACGACATTTCAATAGAAAAGTAACTAAAGAAATTATGCTAATCTAAAGTGCAAATCAAACCAAATAAGCATTATGAAACAACGTATAATCTTTTAACATATCAAGTTTTTAAGAAAGATGTAGTTATAACTAAAATATTTTTTTATTTGTTTTTCTTCTTTTTCTTATCTCTAAAAACATAGGAATGAAAATACTTCAAAAAACTAGTTGCTATCTTTTTTGTGGAAGTAATCATTGCACAAAATCTTACCAAGATATGTGTACAAAACACTTTTCTTATCCTGGTATCTCCTTTATTAGTTATGGGCTCACTCTCCTTATAATCTTAATGTTCAATAAGTCTTGAGGTATTTTTATCAAGACCAATACTTGATTTTTCTCAAAGTTTTCATTTACAACTAGTTTCATGTGACCTTTATACCCTTGTTGAACATTCATGATCCTCTTAATTTTTTTTTTCAAATATGAATAGTAAGCATCATAGTTGACTTGTAAAATACATAAGATATTTTACAATATAATGCAAGAATTAAATAAAGGAAACTTAATCATTTAAAGCTCCAATATATACATGTAGAAAATAATCTTCAAGGATAAAGCTTTTCTATCTTGAGAATCATATAATCTCCTTTCATAATTGTAAAATATTATGTTTTCATACTTAAAATGTCTATTCATAACAAGTATAATTCAATAATGCTTCCACCTAGCTTATACATATGCTAGATACAAAATTAGATAATTTTAAGTATAATAATCTTAAATGAATAAAACTAGTATGTTAGTCCCTCAAAAATAGAGTTTACAACCCTTGAGCCAATAGATTGGTTATTGGGTAGTCCATTTGATGCTTAGTTTCCTAAAAAGAAGAGGCATTGTTACATTAAATTTATTCATGATAATATGTTAACTAGAACATATTAGGAGCATCAAATTCATTCTATGGTTAATAATTGCAGTTTAGTTTTTGATGTAAAGTGTAATGAAAGGATATGAGGTTTTTTTACATTAAAAAAAATAAAATATAACAAGGCTTTAGAAAAAAATAAACTCATTTTTTATCCATCAATCTTTCTCTTCATCAAAAGGCTATTAGAACCTTTTTAAATATAAAAATCTAATAATATTGAAATAAAAAATAAAAATAAAAATAGATTAAAATTCTTAAGCTATTACTAATTTTCTAAATAAACACTTGCCTAATACAATAGGTAACAAGTTTTAGGAAATATTAAGATTAAATAAATATTATGATAAGAATAATTAAGTCCAAAATTACTTGATACACACATCGTATTAGGCTCTCTTACTTAAAAAAAACATATCCTCTTGTTCACTATCTTAAATTAAACTCTTTAATAATAATAATTGGAATATAGTAATGTGATTAATTTTTGTTTAAGATAGCTCGTTTTATACCTTTTTACTTTAAACTTCACATAATTGATAAAATAAGTATGAAGATAATTTACTTTTAAGCTAAAATCTTCAAATCCAATAAAGTCAACAAAATTTGCCTCTTTAATACTAGAAAAAAAAAATAAAGATTCCCAAATAGACAAATTATATCATATTGTGCGGATTTCCATTTCAATTTTAGTAGACTTATTAGTCACTTGCACATGATGTCTTATAGTCGTTTCATAAGCCAATGTTCTTGCACTTTTGTGTTCTTTATTCTAGTCACTAGTTGCTTAATCTTGTTCGTTTTCATAATTAAATATGAAAGTATCTTTGCTATCTACTTCAAAATCTTTATTTGTAAAAAAGAAAAAAACCATCTTATTTGTAGATTTCTTTTCTTACATGGTTTATTGTTAATGAAGTTATTACATAGACCAATAACTTCTTACACTAATATCTTAGTATACAAAATAGCACTAAATCTTATAGAATAGTGTAATCTAACAGAATAAATATATTTCTTAACTCATGTCCCATACGAAAGAAAAAAAAAATCTTATTAAACATTCTACCTTTTTTCTTAAAAAAAATATTATAGTTCTATTTAGACCATCCAAAAGCTTTTCCTTTTAATCTAATCTCAACCACCTATGATATATTCTTTTGAAACAATCTCAAATATTTCAAGCTAGTCCATGAAATTTTAAATACCTAAATATCTATTAAAAGTTTCAGTACAAACTTTAATAGAAATTGTTTTGGCTTATAATTATATTTATCGTACTCACTAATAGATTGTGATTTATTAGGAATTATTATTTTGAATGTGGCTATGTGGCTCTTTGGCTAGGCACCATCACCATGGTCTTATCACCCTACCAGGCCCAACTTCTTATATAATTGGGTTTAGGCATGTGCTGAGCTCAATGTAATGTGAGTGTGATAACTTTCCAGATCCAATACACTTAGGTTCAACCATGTGTTGAGTCCAAGACAACGTGGGTCTTGAAAGTTGCCAAACCCAGTATAGATGGGTTCATCCATGGAACAAGCTCAATTACCTTGGGTTCAACTAAGGGGAAGATCTCAGTTCTCATAAGCTCAACTACATTTTTTATCTTATTCTCCCTACATCTTTAGATGTTAAAACTTTCTCAATGACCTATCATATGTATCCCTCATTAATGCATATATAAAAGATATTTATCTCTTTTTAAATATTATTAAGGAAAATGATACCCCAACCCCTTCTCTACATAAAAGAACAAGACTCAGAAGCTATCAATACCAAATGGATCCTTCAAGATCCAGGTTTATAATCTCTTCATTCACAATATTTTTAACATATATATTTTCAAAATATATCTCTCTAAAATATCATTGCACTTTTATCTCTCTAAAATATCATTTTATTTTCTCTCTCTAAAAAGATACATACTCAAGCATATGATAGTCTTTAAATCTACAAAAAAGAACATTTTACGGTACTAACCATTAATCACCTTGGCCTACCAAGCCTCAGGTACAAGCTATTAATCACTTTAGCTAGAGATAATGAATCAAATTACTAGAACAAAGATATTAACTAGTTATTCAACTCATAAGTCTTGGTCCTAAGCTACTTGGAGTTTTTGGGACATTATTAGTAGCATTGTTTGTGGGAACTGATAAAAAAGCTATTGGTTTCTTTCTAAAGCTTTATTTTGACATTTTCAGGCAATTTCATGGCAAGAAACCAATATCTACCTGGTCTAGGACAAGAGACATGTCTACTTATTGCTGTGGAAACTCCTACCTAATCGGACTTTCAACAACTCACTAGTCAGGTGTAACTCCTAATAAGGGATTGATTTGGTCTTCTTAGTGCAATAACACAATTATCCAATGAATGTGCAATACTTCTAAGAAGGGATTGACTTGGTCTTCTTAGTGAAATAATACAATTATCCTAGAAATATGCAATTCTCTTAGGAAGATATTCACTTGCTCTTCCTAGTGCAATATTACAATTATCCTAGGAATATATTCTAGGAAGGAATTGACATGGTTTCTCTAATGCAATAACACAATTATCCAAGGAATGTGCAATACTCCTAGAAGGGGATTAATTTGGTCTCCCTAGTGCAATTAAATAATTATTCAAGGAATGTGCAATACACCTAAAAAGGGATTAACTTGGTCTCTATAGTGCAATAACACAATTATCATAGGAATTTACAATTGTCATAGGAATATATTCTAAAACGGGATTAATTTGGTCTCTTTAGTGCAATAACACAATTATCATAGGAATTTGCAATTGTCATAGGAATATATTCTAGGAAGGGATTGACATGGTTTCTGTAGTGCAATAACACAATTATCCAAGAAATGTGCAATACTCCTAGAAAGGGATTAATTTGGTCTCCCTAGTGCAATAACATAATTATTCAAAGAATGTGCAATACACCTAAAAAGGGATTAACTTGGTCTTCTTAGTGCAATAACATAATTATCATAGGAATTTGCAATTGTCATAGAAAGGGATTGACTTGATCTCGCTAGTGCAATAATACAATTATCATAAGAATGTGTAATTGTCATAGGAAGGGATTGACTTGGTCTCCATAGTGTAATAACATAATTATCCTATTACAATAACATAATTAGTCTAGGAATGTGCAATTCTCTTAGGAAGGGATTGACTTGATCTCTTTAGTGCAATAACAAAATTATTCTAATGTAATACTACAACTATCCTAGGAATGTGCAATTCTCCTATGAAAGGATTGACTTGGTCTCCCTAAGATACTAGTTCCATCACTCTCCAAGGGATTAACTTGGTCTTCCTAGTTCAATAACACAATTAACCTAGGAGTGTGTAATTCTTTTAGGAAAGGATTGACATGGTCTTCTTAAAGTAATAACCTTGCCACTTTTCAAATGATGAACTTGATCTTCTTAGTGCAATAGGCTTACCCTCCTTAGGTTCTGCATAACCACCTAGAAATTTTCTAAATATAGGCTCACTTTTTTTGGGCTCCACATAGTCACTTAGAAATCTTCTAAGTATAGGCTTACCATTTTCGGTTTCACCTAGCCACTTAGAAATTTTCTAAGTATATGGCTCCCCTCCTAGCAAAATCTTCTAAGTATAGGCTTGCCCTTCATAGTTTTCTTTACCTATTATAAAATTATTCTAAGTTCCTTTATATTTCTCCTTTTACATATTTAGAAATCCTTTTACATATACCCTTACACATGGGATCTATGGTACATCACCTGGGTTTCAACGACCTTCTTATATAAAAAAATTATTAAACTTGTAGTCCCGAGCATTTTTACAAGACTTTGTGTATAAATATCACAAAGACTTTGGGGGCTACTAATATACCAGAATTTATCATTTTGAGTGTGGCTTTGTGGCCCTATAGTCGTGTGTCCCTATAGCTTTATGACTCCTTAGCCAGACACCAACACTATGGGTTTGTCACCCTATCAGGCCTAACTTTTATATATACTTGGGTTTAACCATGTGCTAAGCCTAAAGCAATACGAGTCTAGCAATTTTTCAAATCCAGTACACTTGGATTCAACTATGTGCTGAGCTTAAGACAACATGGGCTTGACAACTTTCCAGACCTAATACACTTGGGGTTCAACTATGTGTTAAGCTCAAGGTAATATGGGCTTGGAAAGTTGTTAGACCTAGTATAGTTAGGTTCAGCCAAGGGACAAGCCTAGCTCATTTAGGCATGACTAAGGAAAGAGCCCAACTCTCTTGAGTTTTGTTAAGGGGAAGAACTCAGCTCTCATGGGCTCACCTATATTTTGTATCCTACTTTTCCTACATCTTTAGCTGTATAAAGATATCCGAATGACCTATAATATTTATCCCTCATTAATGTATATATAAGAGATATTTATCTCTCATTAAATATTATCAAGATAAAATAACACTTCAACCCCCCTCTACATAAAAGGACAAAACTTGTGAGCCATAAATATCCCATGAATTCTTCAAGCTCCTGATTCATAATATCTCAATTCTCAATATTTTTAGCATTTATATTTTTAGATTATACCTTTTTAAATATCATTGCACTTTGTCTATCTAAAAAGATACTTAATTAAGCATATGAGAGTCCTTAAATCTATAAAAGAGGACCTTTTGCATGTACCAATCATTAGCTAACTTGGCCTACCAATCCTCATGTACAAACTACCAGCCACCTTGGCTAGAGAGAATTGATAAGATTACTAGAATCAAGATATTAATCAATTATTCAACACATAAGCTTTGCTTTTAAGTTACTTGGGTTTTAGAATATCATCACATACCTCTGTTATAATCTTCAATTAAAATTTCATAAAAAGTAGGAACAAGATTACAAATAGACTAACTACAAACCTTTTTCACTAGTAAAACACCCATTATAATCATGATATTTGTTGGCATCTAACATCAAGATATCGGGATCTTTTTCAATCCTTGTGAAATTAACATTAATTTTGCTCAAATTGACAATCATACCTCTATTTTAGATTTATCAATGTCATATTATAGACTTGTATAACACCCTAGAAGGCTTGTATCCTTTGGTATATGTTATTGGGTTGGTTGTTAACACTATGTCCACCATATAGGTTGATCCAACTCTGATATGAATTGACATAGCTTATAACGAAAGGATACATGTCATGCTAAAAAACTCTAAAAAAACACATACGCCAAGGTTATAAGAAAAGCTCATAAAATTTATTTTTTATTCGCCAATAGTCTTTTTTGTAACAAAAAAAAAATATATTACAACCCTTCAAATAAAAAAAATCCTAATAATACTTAATATAAAAATAATAAAATAGAATCTTATAATTAATTTTGTAAATAATCATTAGCCTCATTAAATAAAAATAATAAATTCCAGAGAGTTTTAAAATTAAATAAATATTACAATAAAAATAATTAAACCTAAATTTTTGTGATACGCATTTCATTTGAAGTTTCTTCTAGAACATCCATGTTAATTAAAAACAAAAATGTTTTATATTGAAGGAAGCTCTCTTATAAAATCAAGCCAATTTTTTTGAGAATATAAATTAATAATATTAGAATCATGTCCTCCTCGTACCCCTTTTTCTCACATTATCAAAAAATTACAATTTTGTTTAGTAAAAAGCTAAATGTAACGAATTCATGAAATCTCGAATAGTGAGTATTTATTTAATGATTTGCTCTTAAAGTTGAAAAAAAGCTAGTGTTGCATTCACGATGCCTAACATCACTCTTTTGTGCATTTCCTATCTTAGCTAAAAATCAAATTTTATAACATGATGATACTTATGTATTTAGTTGTCTCGAACCCAAACTCTTTTATTACACTTATATATTATTATAGTTGTCAAATCCAACCTGAAAATAAATTAAACAAAGCTTTGAATCGTTAAGCCCAACAATTTAGCTCGATTGATTGAAGTGATATTTTTTTTCATAAAATTAAAATAAAATAATAAAAAAACATTTATCTATGGTAAATAAATAAATAGCTGGACAAAGAAAAATTAGAATAAGAAGAATAATAACAAATTAAGCATAAATTAACAAATACAACTTAATTTAATTTATTTTCCTTTGAAATATAGTAAAAACGTTCCAGGTAAATAAAAGAGTTTAAAAAATTATTTATTTATAAATAAATAAAATTTGCATTTTTTTATATATATATATATATATATATAATCAACTTTTTCCTCTTTTTTTTTCTTGAAATTAGAACAAGGTGACATACATCCCTCTCATTTAAAAAAATAACGAAAACTTGGATTGATTATGGGAAAAAAAATCTATTTTATCTAATATATTAAACCATAAAAAACCAATTATCCAAATTAAAACCATATAGATGTTTTATTGAAAATTTGATACTAAAAAGACACCTAATCTATTTTATCTAATATATTAAACCAGAAAAAACCTATTATCCAAATTAAAACCATATGGATGTTTTTATGAAAATTTAAAAAACACATCAAGTGTTATCAAATAAGAACAAAAAACACATCCATAAAATCCGACTAATCATCGTAAAAATGAACTATAATAACGAAGAGATAAAGATGTAAATATATACATAAGAGTTTGAGTTTTTGATATTCATACATTATCAATTATATTTTTAATAAAAATTTTAAATATTCACAAACTATTCATCAAATTTTCAGTATTCATATAAGTATTTATAATCTAACTATTATTTAGTATTCAATAAAAATAAAATAGTTAATATATATGTTTAAAGTGTGTGTGTATTAAATTATAAAACTATAAATATTATACATATATGTGTGTTTTATATCTATATTGAGGTGTGTGTCTATATATATATATATATATATATATAAACCCTAAATATTCTACAAATATATCTATATGATATAAATATATATTTTGGGTTAGGTTTGGATGAGGTTTAAGTTGGATTTGATAATATCCATATTTTTATCCATTATTCATTAGGTAAGATAATTATAAAAAAAAATATCTATTTTTTCATGTCGCATTGGTATCCTTCGAGTTCGAGTTCATATTAAATTGTAATTCCTATAAAGAGATCTTAATCTAATCCTAAATCCACAAACTTATTTTTAGTTAAGTCCCAAGCTTATAAATTTTCTTAATTAAGTTCCAAATGTTTTTTTTTTTTTAAATTTTAATCAAGTTTTTTTGTTAATGTTTATCAATATTTTTTATCAAAATCTCTTAAATCAATGTGTTTTAGTGCATATATATATATATATATAGGAAATGTTAAGGATGTGTTTGTTTCCCGAAAAGTGATTTCCAGAAAATAATTTTCCAAACTTTCTTATTTTTTGTTTGTTATTAGAAAAGTTGGTCAATAGAAATACTTTTTGGTCAACGAAAAACACTTTTCAGTCAAAGAAAAAATTAGTTTAGTTTACAGGAAAGTGTTTTTCTTTTATTTTGGGCAGAAAACACTTTCCGAAAGTTGTGAAAAATTTAGAAATATCATATTATTTGTTGATTATATCAAATTTGGTCCTCAAACTTTTGATTGCTATATATATATATATTGTTTTGAATATTTATTTTTCAATTTCATCCCTTAAAATTTAATTTTTCTATTAATATTGGTTCTCATTTTTATAATTGTTATTTGCTTTTTCATATCATTTTTTAATTGAATTTTTTTATCTATCAAATTTGATTATCATTCTTTTGATTATTACTTATTTTATTTGAAATAATTTATGAAATGTTAATTATTATTATTTTAATTTCTTCATCTTTTATTTTTTTTTTATTTTTTAGATTTGATCTCTATTATTTTGATTAATATTTATTTTATTTAAGATAATTTATGAAATTATATTTTTTTTTCAACTTCATTCTCATTCAACTTTTTAATTTGTAAGATTTTTTCCTCATTATTTTAATAAACTTGAAAAAAAAATAAAACATTAATAAGTTATTTTTTAGTTCATTTTCGATGATATAACCAAACACTGAAAAGTGTTTTCTAACTTATTTTTCATTATATTACCAAATATTGAAAATAATTCATTTTCCCGAAATTCACTTTTTAAAAAGAAATTACTTTCCAGTAAATAAACGGGTCATTAATTTTTCCATCAAATGTTTTTTTCAAAAGGACACTATTTTAGTGTATAAAAATATGCAAAGTAGGCTTAAACTATGAAAGAAATTGATAAAAGATACAACATTTGGGACTTAATTGATAAAATTTAGAAGATTGAGATGTAATCGAAAATGCATATATAGGTTTGGGAATAAATTGAGGTTTGGGAATAAAGAAGTAGAGGAGCAAAACAAGAATCTTTGAAGACCGCACGTTGTGCCCAAGGTTGAAGCAGGCAGGCAGGCAGTCAGTCAGTCAGTCAGGCAGGCAGTCCACTCTTATGTCCGGTTTTCTTGCTTTCTTTAAACCCCGCGAAAATCTCCTCCACTGTTAAAAATCTCTCCTCTCCTTGACGAACTGAATTCGACGGCTCCGATATTTTCTTCAGAAATGAAGCAAAAAAGCGAAAAGCTTTACACTGCCAAGCAAATAACCTCTGCTCTGATCGCCTTCATTTTTCTTCTGGGCTTGCTCTGTCTGTACTATGGATCTTCTTTTGTTCCTGCTCTCTCCAGATCTGACGGCGAACATGACGGCACGGATCCTGTTCTCGGCGGGAATATCCGGGATTTTGATGATTTGTTAGAGGACCAAGAACATAACCCAGAAGTCCCCAAAAGCATTCCTGTATGTTTTCCCTATTAATTTCTAACAAATATGAACTGGGTTTTGATTGATTTTGTGTTTAAGCATTGTTTTGTTAGTATTAAATTGTGCCGAAGTATGTTTTTTTCTTCTTAGCATTTTGTTAAGATTTAATTGTGTCAAAGTATGCATTTTTGTTTTTATAAGTTTGTGAAAGTAATGATTTTTAGATCAACTTATTTGTTATTTTTGTGTGTTTTGGTCGGCTATTACAGATCTGTGATATAAAACACTCAGAGTTGATACCATGTTTGGATAGAAACCTTATCTACCAAATGAAATTGAAGCCAAATTTGACTTTAATGGAGCATTATGAAAGGCATTGTCCCCCTCCGGAGCGGCGTTTTAATTGTCTTATACCACCTCCTATTGGTTACAAGGTTTGTGAGAGTGTTCTTGCTGGTGTATGTGTCTGTTTAATTTTTGCTTTGCAGTTAGTTTTGATTTGGACGAAATCAATCAATTTTTAGAATTCCAGATCCCTATAAGGTGGCCGGAGAGTAGAGATGAGGTTTGGAAAGCAAATATACCTCATACACATCTCGCGCAAGAGAAGTCGGATCAGAATTGGATGGTAGTGAATGGGGAGAAGATAAATTTTCCTGGTGGAGGAACCCATTTTCATGATGGAGCAAATAAGTACATTGTTTCTCTTGCTAGGGTAATACAATATCTTGATCTTCTGTTTTGTTCGCTTAAATGTGTTATAAAGTGAGTCTAACCAAGCTTATGTTTTATTTTTTTGCTGGTACAGATGCTTAAATTTCCCAATG
Source organism: Populus alba (assembly GCF_005239225.2). Taxonomy (NCBI): domain Eukaryota; kingdom Viridiplantae; phylum Streptophyta; class Magnoliopsida; order Malpighiales; family Salicaceae; genus Populus; species Populus alba. The sequence continues at coordinate 3,692,973 of NC_133299.1, forward strand.
ATAAACTTCACAATGGTGGGAATATCCGAAATGTTCTTGACGTTGGATGTGGAGTTGCAAGTTTTGGAGCTTATCTTCTTTCCCACAGCATTATAGCTATGTCCATTGCACCTAATGATGTACATGAGAATCAAATACAGTTTGCACTGGAGAGAGGGATTCCTTCAACTCTCGGTGTCTTAGGCACTAAAAGACTTCCTTATCCAAGTAGATCATTCGAACTGGCTCACTGTTCTCGATGCCGTATTGATTGGCTCCAGAGAGATGGAATCCTCTTGTTAGAACTTGATAGATTACTAAGACCTGGAGGGTATTTTGCCTACTCCTCTCCTGAAGCCTATGCACTTGATCCAGAAAATCGAAGGATCTGGAATGCAATGCATGACCTTTTAAGAAGAATGTGTTGGAGGGTTGCTGTGAAGAAAGATCAGACTGTTATTTGGCAAAAACCATTGGGTAATGGCTGTTACTTGAAGAGGGATCCTGGGACGCAGCCCCCGCTATGCAGTACTGGTGATGACCCAGATGCAACTTGGAATGTGCACATGAAGGCCTGCATAGCCCCCTACTCAGCAAGTAAGTAGCAATAGAGTGTACATTTACAGAGCAGAAGTCACTGGATTGTTTTTGCTGATACTCTCATCTTTGGTGGAATTGCTAACTTTGTTTGGATACTGGGAATTCAGATCAACATACACATGTAATTTAAAACATTATACTCTATAACTGGGCCATATGATGTAATATAACCAGATAAAGGAAGAAAAGTCGATATCCTTGACTGGGTTGAAGTATGGATACATTTTGAGAATAGATTCTTTGGTTTGCACCTAATACCTGAAAAATGACTATGAAAATGCTGTTTATTGCTTCTTTTTTTTTTTTTTTAATGACCTTGTTAAGAGTCTAATTTACTTGTCACTGCTTTTAAGCCTTTTTAACATTTCAGTTAATCTTTTTTCCAGTCTCTTAAACTTGCCATTTATACACAGAGATGCACAAGCAAAGAGGAAGCGGGTTAGTTCCTTGGCCAAAGAGGCTTACTGCAGCATCCCCTCGGTTGGAAGACATTGGTGTCAGTCCTGAACAATTCCATGAAGACACTGTAGGTTTTTCAAGTTTATAGCATCGCAGAAAAATGATATATATTGCTCCCCCCCTCCCTCGTTTTTACTATTATGATACCCTTCAGCAAATAAATATTCCTGTGGTGCAGAACATTTGGCAATTTAGAGTGAATGAGTACTGGAAGCAGATGAAATCTGTTGTACGGAAGAATTACTTCAGAAATGTCATGGATATGAACTCAAACCTTGGGGGTTTTGGTGCTGCTCTCAAAGATACAGATGTCTGGGTGATGAACGTTGCTCCAGTCAACATGTCTGCTAGATTGAAGATCATTTACGATCGTGGCTTAATTGGAACAGTTCATGATTGGTATGCATTTAACCAACCTTATATATATATATCTTGAGGCTCACCTTGGTATTGGTGTCAACAATTTTTACTGATGTAGGCTTTCTAAGTTCTCTATCCTGGTTGCTCTATATCTATAAACTAGAGCTCATTTTCTGTTCATGTGTCATAGATAAAATATTACTGGTCTTGTCTGAAGAAACTTGATCCATTGACAATAAATTGACTCATAAAATAAAGCATTTATGCAATGCATGTATTATGGTGAAGAGCAAGATATTTGTTTCTAGCACAAGCTGTTAAAAGGCAAAGAATTTGAACTTTGTGTTTCACTTTTGGAATGATTTTATGCGAGAACTCCAATTGCCTGTCTGGGTGATGATATGAATTCTAATGGGACATAGCATAACCGAGACTCACTCATAACTTTCTCCCACTGTATGTTGCTGTCTTGGTAGCTCAAGTAGGAGGACTGCTTTAATTAGGATTTGAAAAGGATCATGCATTGATCATCCATATAATTATCTAGATACCATGTTAATCCATGATTGCTTTCTGCTAATGAATTTCTCTATGGTGCACTTGAACAAATAAATGGTGTTTAACTACTGTATAGTGCTCCTATTCTTCCAGGCTCTCTCATTTGTGCCACTCTTGTTTTCGAGTTTCTAAATGACTTTCACATAATATAATTTATAGGTGTGAAGCATTTTCTACATACCCACGTACATTCGATCTTCTTCATGCCTGGGGAGTATTTTCTGAGATTCAGGAGCATGGGTGCAGTGTGGAGGATCTATTAATTGAAATGGATCGGATTCTAAGGCCTGATGGGTTTGTCATAATAAGAGACAAGCCCTTAATCATAAACTATATCCGAAAATTTGTGACTGCCTTAAGGTGGGATCGTTGGTTATCAGAGGTAGAACCAAGGAGTGATGCCCTCTCCTTGAGTGAAGAACGAGTTTTGATTGCAAGAAAGAAGTTATGGAGTGGAGGGGTATCAGCAATGTGAGCATGATGCAAGGTGATGCTCTTATCAATTCTTTTTCTTGAAGGAGATTCCTTGTGAAACTTGAATTTCAATGTTAATTCAGTCAGCTAAAATATTGTGTGTAGAGTAACATACTCAAGACTAACATTGTTTTTCAATTGCGTGGAGTAGTTTTGCAAAAGATAACAGGGAATCTTCTCTCTGCAAATTTGGTTTTCTTATCCAATTGATCAATACAATTTTGATGTATTTGTGTTCCTCTGAAGGTGTTCAGCTACATGTTTGGAAGTTTCTAACCACCCAAGAACGTATGGGAAGCCAGGCCCTGTGTTGTGTCATCATTTTTAGAGTAAGATCCTCTATCGGCTGCAAAGGAGACGAAACCACGAGACAGATGATATATTGGTAGAATATCCCAGCACACAGGAGACAGCACAGCTCTGGAGTAGTTCCAAACTCCCATGGGAGAAAAAGGAGAAACCACAATCTTTTAATGAACTATTAAAACTAGGAGATGATGTACTGTATTTATTCAAATGTCACTACCAAACATCACAGCTAACCTTTGGAACTTTTATCCCTCAATATTTTGCATCAACTCTTTCCTCTTTGATTCCTTTTCTTTAAACCTTCATTGCTTAATGATTTATCTTTCAGTGTTTATGCATAGAAAAATAGGAGCCCACAAATTACATGATCGTTGCCTTGATTTGAGACCTCCGTTGATCAGGCAAACCCAATTTTCTTTTACTTGCTATATGACGTGCGAAGGAAAAGAAATATCTAAGATAAAACAAAAATTTCGAATAAAACTTGTGCTAACCTGTAAAATTTGAATTGCATACCATTTGATTAGAAATATTAAATATGATAAAATTATGAAGATTAATTTTTATCGGAAACATGAAATATTGAATGGTGAAAAAAATATCACATAAAAAAACTAAAAGAAAAAAAACAATAATTAAAAATCAAGAAAAAGTGTGAGTCCACTTGAATTAATATGTCAAAATCATGTGTTAGATTATGAGATCAAGATAATCTTATAAAAAAAAACATAAAAAAATGAAGCCTATTTTACAAATAATAATAATAATAATAAATCAATGTCATGTAATGAGATAAAAAAAATTAAGTAAAAAAAAAAAATGATGTGAACCCATGACTTGAGCATTTTGAATGGAAACTTCAAAACTAGAAAAACTATGAAAATCAAATTTCAATAAATTAAATGTTAAAGTATGAAATAAAAAAAATAAAATTATAAAAATTCAAAAGAAAAAAATAATAATTAAAATAATAAGGATTAAATTTGAAAAAAATATATATTAGAGGATGGATAATTTTGGATTGAAGGGTTAAATTGAAAAGAAAAAACAATTTCATAAAAGAATTAAAGAAGAAATCACCAAAGAGAATGAGGATAAAATCTAAAAAAATAAAAATTTTCATTTAAAGAATGAAATTGAAAACACTTGAAAGTTTACAAAAAAGGTTAGAAACAAATGAAAAAAAAAAAAAGGAATCAGGACTAAATTTTTAAAACTTCTAAAATGAAAAACCTAGATTCAAGGATACAATTGAAAAGAAATAAAAAATAAAGTTACAAAAGAGCCAAGAACAAAAAATGAAACAAGTAAAAGACTGAGGATTGATACTCAAATATACCCGACCAAGGAAACTACTTTTAAATTTTAAAAAAGAATTAGGATTAAATTTGAAAAAATCAAAAAACAAAAAGATTAAAAGATAAAATTAAAAATAAAGAATGAGGATTGATACTCAAATATACTTAACCAAGAGGATTGTTGTGAAATTTAAAATGCATTGTGCAAATCTCAAGGGAGGAGAGAGAAAAAAAAAGAAAAAAAAAAGCACTAGAGATAATATGTCTATCAAAACTAAACACACGCCGCCTATTGAGAAAAACGATGTCGAGAGGAATTGAATGACACGACAGAAGAAAGTTTTTAACCTCTATATGATGGCAAACGCATCGTTGAAGCGACGCAGCTTCTCTCACACCCCTGAAATGTTTTTTTAAATTATTGTGAAAAGGATAATTTAGCCATATGTGCCCAAGTCTCAAAACACAAGCCCGTACACTTGTTTTCTTTTTTGAATTTCTTAATAGGGTAGACCACACAATTATCGTCTATCCCATTTGTTTTTTTTTTAATTGGTGGACGACACGTCATTTGCTTGAGCAGATGATATGTCATTTTTAATGGTCACTGAAAAATTAGGTTCCAAGTTTTGGCACCCCCTAAAAACCCATATTTTAACCATTTGTTTTACCTAAAAACATGAAAACAAATCCTATAACCCTCTATAATCCTGTTTTTAGCAACAAAACACATTCCAATCAGTCTAAAATTTTAAAAGTAAATTAAAAAAAAAAAACTTTCTAAGCTTTGATCTACTTTTTTTGGCATCATTGAAGGTAAAAACTACCTTCATTAAGTTCCCAATTCAAAGAGGAATTCATAAATATCAAAATCACAATTATTGATGGTTGGAATCTGGATACTCAAAAAAATTTCTATCTCCCCAAAACTTTTTGCTAACTTTCTGAAGACCTAGAATTGAAATGTAAGAAAAAATAAGTTTAGGATAAAAAAAATCCAAAATTAGAAGGGACTTCATAAGGGGAGAAAATTAAATTGATGGACCAAAGTGTAGATTTACACTCCTCTTGAAAAAAAAAGAAAAAAAAATGTTGTCATTTTATTTTCAAAGTCAAATTTGATCCATGTTTTTTTAATCTTAACCCTCTAACAATTCTAAACTTTCTAATGCAAAATTGCAATACTATTAAATTTCAAAACAATCATTGACACTTATAGTAGGTATAAACTTGAAAAATAAAAGAGAATGAAAAAACATAGGATAAAATCAAAGTAATTTTAAAAGAACAAATTGAAAGAATCTTTATTTGGAGGATAAAAAAAAATCTAGGGATAAGAAGGAAGTCAAGCATTGCATTGCTTATAAATAGAAAAATATGAGAGGATAAATAGGGATAACAATAAAATGTTGACCTAAATTAGTTTCCTTGTTGACAATAATGTTAATTAATGTTAATGTTTCTTTCAAATATATTATTTTAATTCTTACTTCAATTATGTTATATTTATTTGTATATTTTAATATCTTGATGTTGAAAGTATATTTGTTTAGGTGTTGCTAGTAAGACTGTATCTAGAAAAACAACTGTGAGTAATATGATCATTTCTTAGCTATATGATTAATGCATCGTTCTTGTCAATCAACTAAAATTTATGTTTAATTTTTACTAGGTCAATTATTTAAATGATATTTAAGATTAAACAAAATGAGTAATTTGTTTGTTTTCATTTATAAGATTCATTTCATCACTACTTAAGGATGATACATTGTTAAAAGTTCATGACGATAAATTTGATCATCCTGGCAAGTATTCTTATTTGTTTGTCTTTGCATACCTTCTTTCTGATCTTATTTGGAATTTTGGTGTGAGTGCTTCAAAAGTAACATAAAGAAAATTCTTAACCCCACAATCATATCTCATAAGTAAATGATTTTGTCTCTTGTTCTTTAAAATGATTATACAGAACATTGATTTTTGTTCTGTGCCTAGATTCATGATATTGATGAGTGTGATTTTTCTTCTGAGCTCATACCTATTTGTTTTGGTTAATCACGGGTTAACCCTTCATACATCATTATTTTAGAAGGAATTGTAGCTCTTCATGATTCTCATATTCGTGACCTAGTTAACATAAAGATCTTTGTTAACATAGGTTCTTTACCATTATTTTATTTGAACATTTTATTGATTTCATTGTCAATAAAGCAAGAAATTGTGCAAAGGATGGTGACTCCAAACAGTTTTAGATTGGAAAGATTTTGAATATCCTTTGTATATGATGGACCACGTACAAATTAATCTTTGACATCATCAGAGAAGAAAGTTGAATTGATTGTATAGTTTTTGATGAATTAGTGCATTTCATATTAAAATTCTTTTCCTCTTAAGGTCCATGGTTAAAAGGACTAAAAGAAATAAGACTCAATATAAAGGCCAGAAAAGAAGTCAAAACCCATAAAAAAGGGGCTTGGCAGCATACCAGACCCATCTTTCTTGGGCTTGGCTACGTGCCATGCCTAAATGCATGTGAATCTAGGTAAGATTCCAAACCCAAATTCCTCGAGTTTGGCTACGTGATAAGCCCAAATGCTTGTGGGTCCAACAAAATATCAGACCCAACATCCTTTGGCCTAGGATTACTTTGGATCCAAGCATCCAATATGAGAATCTAGGATCATCATCTCCCTACACTTTAGTCATGCAAAAAATTCCACTAAGAGTCATCCATACATCAATCAATATTATGTTGATTACAAGAATTGATCTCATTGATATTTATATCATGTGCAAAATGATATAAGGCCACTTTCTATAGGCATATGGTATTCCTATTAATATTAATGTTGTGTAAGGAGACACTTACATCAACATTAATGTTAATGCAAGGGTCTCCCTCCCTACTTGAATGTAAAAAAAGAAAAGACTTTTGACCCCTTGAATAAGAGGAAAAAAGTTCAAGGTACAAAAGTTATAAATACTTTTTGAACAACCTAGATAAAAGGTTCACAATCTTCACTCTCTTAGAATGTATTTTTAGCATTTATCATACATGATCTATGAACAAACATTCTTGTTCTTAGAATTTAATGCTCATTTATTACAACTCTTCATTATAAAGTCACCAACTTAATCATTAGAGGGTTCCTAAATCCCGCCAAAAGAAACTGTTTTACAGGAATCCAGACATTTGTCACCAACCCTCTACAACTTTAGTTATGTAGAATAAAAGATTAACATAAATGTGTGATCATCCATTATCCAAACATTCAAAAACTCAAGTTTCGTGACATACTGAATTCTGGAGCATCATTAGTATCAATAACAGCAAATACCTAAAGGATAAGGTCAACAAAATACTAATCTAGCAACAATAAACACAAGGACCAAATGGTGATAAATTCATGAATCTTTGAAGATTCCCTTATACACCATTTATTATATGATCAATTTTAATAATGTCGTAAAAATTTGAGTAGCTTGGGAGTAAGGCTTGGATCTTGGATAAGTGATTAATCTCTTGATTTTGACAATCTGATTTGTTCTCTCTAGCCAAGTTGGCTTGAGATAGATGTTTGATACCTGAAAAAAGTCACATTTAATGAATTTGGAGACTCTTCAATGATTAAGTTAATGATTTATTTTAGAGAAAATGCAATAATATTACAAAGAAATACTTTTAAAATAAATATGTAGTATAGAATGGAGATTCCAAACCTCTTATGGTTTAAGGATTCGTGGTCTATTTAAAGCATACAAGTCTCTTATGGAGAGAAGGGGCTAAATCATAGTATTGCTCTGATAGTTTTAATAAGAAAAAATATATTTGACATATGTATTAATAATGATGGAAATATAATGGGCCTTTAGAGGACTTTTACATGCTATCCCTTACACAATATTACTATTAGTGGAAATATGATGGATCCTTAGAAGACTTTTTATACACCTAACGATGTAAGGAGAGTAAAATCTAAAATGTAGTTGTACCCATAAGACTAGGCTTTTTCTCTAGGTTGAACCCAAGGGAGTTGAGTCCTTCCATTAGCTGAGCCCAAGGGAGAGTGAGTCATTCCTTTGGTTGAGTCCAAGGAAGATGGTTTTTTGAAGGGTTTTTTTGGCCTATTAAATCTATATTTATTAGTATCCCCCCAAGTCTTTATGATAATTTCACGTAAAAACTTGTAAAAGTACCTGGTATGATGAGTTTGTTAAATTTTTCTTTTTGTATGAGAAATGAGGTGAAAACCTTGGTAAATATACCAGATAGGAACATTTCTCATATATTACCCTGCACACAAATGAGTTTGAAAAAAACTTATATGTGAACCATGAAGAAACTCATACTTAGAAAATTTTCTAGGAGGGTAAGGTGAAACTATAAAGGAATCTATACTTAGAAACTTTTTTTAATCAGTGGAGAAACCCATTGAGAGTAAGTCTATATTTAAAATTTTTTCTAAGAAACTGAGAAAAATGAATTCCTATCGACACACACTTAGAAAATTTTCAAGAGGCAAAAAGGAACCCATGTCGAAGTTTGTACTTAAAAATAATTCTAAGGAGTAAAGGGGGACCAAATGAGAGTGAGGTGAAACCATAGTGAATCTCATACTCATAAAATTTTTGTAATGAGTGGGGAAACCCAATGAAGATAAGCCTATTTTTGTAATGATTTCATACTTATAGAGGGTAGGGCCCGTGTTTAGAAAACTTCCAAGTGGATGAGGGGAACTGAAGGAGGGTAGGCCTATATTTATAAAACTTTCTAAGAATGTCGACGCCTATACTTAGAAAATATTTTAAGAGTCTAATGGGAACGAATACCTATTGATACCTATACTTGAAAAATTTCCAAGGAGCAGGGGGGACTAACCCATGCGATGCCCATACATAGAAAAGTTTCTAAGGGGCAGAGGAGAACCCAAGAAAAGTGAGCCTATACTTAGAAAATATTCTAAGAGGTTCAGGGGCGCAAATCCCTATTAACGCCTATATTTAAAAAAATTTCAAAGGATGGAGGGGAACCCAAGGAGAGTGAGCCTATATTTAGAAAATATTCTAAGAAGTTGAGGGGAGTGAATCTTTATCGACGCTAATATTTAGAAAAATTCCCAAGAGGTGAAGGAAAACCCAAAGAGAGTGAGCCTATACTTAGAAAATTTCTAAAAGAAAAAGGAGATGTATCAATAATGATGCTCATACTTAGAAATATTTATAAGAGGTAGAGGAGAACCCAAGAAGAGTGATGTTATTGCATTAAAGAGACCAAGTCAATTCATTACAAGGAGATTATGCAACAACACTAGGAAGAACCTCTTTTAAGGATATTTTGCAAGAGTCTAGAAGCTCCCATCAAAGATTTGTAAATAGAAAGTGTATGTTAGAGATGATTATTTTAATTTAAAAATAAACTTACTTCCTATCAAATATAATATATCTTGAGTTGAATTGTTGTACTCTAGGAAGCTTTTTGATCCATTCCTTGAACAGTGATGCTATTGCATTAGGAAGACACTAGGTCAATCCTTTCCAAGGGTGAGGATGTCACTGATGCCAAGATTTGCTGAGGTAGTAAGACTTGATTTTCCCCTTAAGTAACCAACACAACTTGGGTGATGGGTTGCACTTGATTGATGAGCTGTTGGAAGTTTGAATGGGAAAAAATACTCGTGGTAATGGGTAGATCCATCAAGCATTCTAGCTCATGTGTGTTATGGTTGTGTGTCATTGAATGACTTGGAAATGTCATTAGAAAAACAACCAATAGTTTTTTTAACAGCATCCACAGATGACACCAATAATGATGTCATAAAAAATTTGAGTAGTATGGGGGCAAGATTTATGTCTTGGATAATTAGTTAAAATCTTGGTTCTGATAATTTGATCCATTCTTTATAGCCAAGGTGGCTGGAAGCGGGTGTTTGATACATATAAAAAGTCCTCTTTGGTGAATTTGGGGACTTTTCGATTATTAAATCAATGATTTTTTTAGAAAAAATACAATAACATTACAGAGAGATACTTTGAAAATAAATATGCAGTAGAAAATAAAGATTATGAACCCCTTCTGGCTAAAGGATTCATGGTCTATTTATAGCTCATGAGTCTCTTTATAGAGATGAAGGGTTAAAGTATAATATTGTTCTGATAACTTCAATGAAGAAAAATATCATTAACACATGTGTTAATGAGGGAAAATATCTCTGACATGTGTATTAAAGTTGAAGAAAATACAATAGGTCTTTAGAGGACTTTTATACACCTAAGGGTGTAGGAAAAGCAAGATTCAAAAATATAGTTGTGTGTGTGCCCATGGGATTAGGCTCTTTCCCTTGGTAAAGCCCAATAAAGATTAGTCAATTTTTTTAGTTAAGCTTCAAAAAAATGATTTATTTTACAGGTTTTGAACCTATTAAATTTGAATTTATGAAATCTCAAACCTGATCACGCTACAACCTAGTCATGCTTCTAGAGATATTATGAAACAAGTTTCTCTCGATACAACTTATATGTTCCTAAGACAACTATGGGCTTTGCTTTCTGAAATTGAAAACGTCCATACAATCAAATTTCCTTTGACATAAGTGTTGACTTCGTTACTCATGATGATTAATATCCAGGTAATAGTGATTTCATTTTATTACAAGGTTGAATGCTTCTCCTTAACAATAGAATTCAGTATAATATTTATAATATATTATATAATCTTCTTTTGCAAGGTTGATATCATATTCTTTTGTATTTCTTATTTAGAGAAATTCAATAAATATACAGATTTTCTTCGAATAAACATGCAAGAAAATATGAGATGTAAGGTAGGCTATGTAATTAGAAGAAAAACTATATACGTAATGCATATTTTGAACAAGGATGAAGCATTTTATACCACGGGTGCTTATTGTATATAACACATGTTCATCTGTTTGTTTCCAATAATGGTCACCTATAAATAACCATTAAAAATAATTTCACCGTGCAGATTCTGACCTTCGACTTGCAAGGGGAATTCGATGTGATATTGTTGAAAGAGGGAGGAATATCAAGAACATGCTTGACCAAGTCTGTGAAGTTCATTGATTTCCTGAAATTTCAGTTGCTAGATTCAATCCAACTTCCATAATCATTGCTAAATGAAGTTCCCTTGGTCATTCTGACTTGAAACAAGTTTTAAGTAGTTCTTGGAAGACTTTATCTTGCTTTTTATTCACTTGCAGCTTAGATGTTGATGTTTGTATTCCAGTCAAGCAATTACCATTCCACTAGTATGAGTAATGTGGGTTTTGGATATTCCTCTTACAAGCAAGTTACATATGATTTACATATATATTTGCAGTACGCTCAATAAGTGAAGCCAAGTTTTGAAGAGTTTATACTGCTGTAAAAAAAACATACTTCGATGTTATAATCCCTAGAGGAGGAGATAATGATGTCACAATCGACTTGAGAGTACAACATATCCATGCAAAGCTTAGCCAACATTGTACGTGTAAAATATATCAAAATCTTTATGTTATACACTCAACATTTCAGGTAATATTGTTAACTTGATTTTACTGTTGCAATTTCTTCAGTAACCTTTCTTTTTGTAACAAAGTTTTGAATAATTTCTTCATAATTTCTTAATTTGAATTCTCACAATCTTAAGTTTGAGAGGAAATGGAGAATTATCCAGATGCAGGGAACGCACACATTTGTACTTGATGTCAAAACAAGAAAGCATGGTCTAGATCATGGGGTTAATTTCGAATCCCCTATTCTCCAACACAGTCTTAAACTTTCACATTCTCCAAGTTCTATATGGCCTATAATTAATTTCCAGAGATTAATTTTGGATATCTCATCTCTTTAATGCAGTCTCGGACTAGCACCACCCTCTAGTTGAGAGCTCCCATGTCTTATGTCATCCCATAAAGGTCGCATACTAAGAACTTTTCTAAGCCCTTCATGGTTCCCTTCCAAATACTTAGAAATTTTTTTAAACATGATACACACCCCTATACACGGGCTCTTTGGTTTATTACCTAAGGTTTCAACCTCTCTTCTCATATGAAGAAATTTCAACGAACTCATCATAGTAATTGAATATTTTTACAAATCTTTGCAGATTAATACCACAAATACTTGGGGGCTATTGTTGGATCAAAATAAAATAAATCCAAAAAACCCTCCAAATAGGGCAAAAAAAAACCCCTAAAAGCCCAAAAAAATCCTTTTTTGAAACAGGCTACCACGGTTAAGCCCAATTACTACCAAGATACATGGGCTCAAGCAGGGTGACCCAAGCCCATATCAGGTGTGCTATCACGCCCAACCTTGCTTGTTAGGCGTGACACCTTAATAGGCATGTCATGCCCAATAAAAGTTAGGAGTGCTGGGCACACGAACACCTATTATTAGGTCTAAGCATAACACCTAGATCAAGTGTTGGATATGCCAACGCCTAATTTCTTAGGATGTTGGCCATACCCCCAGCACCACAATAGACTCGAGCATGTGCTCCTAGTCCAACGCTCACCTTTGAGACTCCAGGCATGTCTTTTTATATTTTATACTAATCTAATATATATTATTTTGAATATAATACAACTCAAAAATATCACAATGATAAAATTACATTTTAACCTTCTCTTAACAAAAAAACAACTCATAAGCTATAAATATATCATGAATCCTTCAAGTTAAAGGTTCACAATCTTTTTATTCTTAACACTTTCAGCATATATATTTTCAAAGTCCATCTCTCTAAAATATCATTTCACTTTCTCTTGTTCCCCTTTTTCTTGTTTTTTTATGAGAACTCATATGTGATACTTATGGAGAGCAACTGATTGGGATGAGGAAGTTTTGTTTCAGAAATGATAGATAATAAACCTCTTCGAGTTAAGAAAGATACAAGAAAATATATTATTATGATTACAACAAGATTGATGCTAGATTTGAGGGTTATTAAAAAGATTTTGGATGTGAATTCCTCAAGTGCGGTTGTTTAAGAATTCGTATCTAGTAAAAAAATTTAATTACAATCCTTAAAAATCTTGAAGCCCGAAGAGAGAACACTACGTGTACCAGTGGAATTTACTGTGCTCTAGAGAAATGTGAAGGCTACTGGAAATGAAAAAACTACGGCAGTTGCTAGATCAGGGGAAGAATACTCCACAACTGAAATAATTTGATGCAATATTTTCACGAGGTGGCGTTTACATGCAAAATGCATCTTTCTCTTCAGAGGAGATATGTTTGGTTTCTGTGAAACGGAGAAAAGAACACACACACACGCCCCTAAGTCAGTAGAATGTTCATCATTGCTAGATTTAAAACAAACGGCAATCAAACAAAACTTCAAAATGATTAATTTCATATAATTTACTAGACAAAAAAACCAATCGCAAGGAAAATCTTTAAGGAGGAAACCAATTTGGAGACATCGAGTTCTCTAGTTCCTAACATCGACTTACTTTTTGACATTGCAAACGGGTAACAGTCCAAATACTTTGTTTTACAATCTCTCAGAAGTCACATGTATTTGAGCCGATCAACTTGCAGGGTCCTTCTTGCTCTTCTTCTTTCTAGAAGCAGAGCTGCTGGGTCCAATTTCAATTGACATTCTCTTAGCCCTGCAAAAGAGAACAAAAAAGAAATGTTCTCTAAATAAAGCCACCATGAAGAAGAAAATGAAGTTCCAAGAAAGTACAGGAACACAGAGAAAAAAACATACCGCGTCGAGAGCTCTTTTGATTCCTCGTCATTATCTTCGACTGCATCCTCTGTGAAAATATACTCAAATTAAAGAGGATACAAATGTAGCTCTACGTAAGTTTGCTAACTCAACATCAAGGCAGAACTGAAATGTTGTTTCGCAACCATTTAAACCAAGATTATTTGGCTTCCCTCAAAAAGAAGAAGTATGCAAGCAATATTCTTTCAAAAGAGCACACAGAAAGAATAGAAGCGAAAGCCATCAATATCAAAGTAAACTTTGATGACGCTACCGTGCAAGTTGCCAAGGTTAAGCAAAATAATTTGACAGAATAAAATCGAGCTAATGCCACCATCACTTGAACACATCTCACCTTGTAACAAATCACTACTGTACTATATATGCTGTTGATGTCACTGTATTGAAGCTAGTCTGAGTTTGTGCTAAGCTAAGAACTGTGGTTATACCATTAGGGTAACTCGTCAATGTCTGGAAAAAAATATTTCTTAAACCTAGGTATGTTCACCATCGTTCTGATCTTTTACATTTCTGTCCCAAAAATTGCTTCATTGCTTGCATAAAAACCATAGAAAGCAGAATCATAACACTAAACACTAATACTTTTTTTTATTTTGCAACACACACCTGCTGCATTTTCTTCCTGGCTTTCGTGCTCGGACTCCGCATCAGAACCCCACCGATCTCCTCCATCGTCAAAGTCCCAGCGTTCTCCAGCAGGTGGAATCCAGAAATCAGTTTCTTCTAAATCACTGTCCTTATCAGAAGAATCCCTTACTTGAGAAATAATTTCCTCAACCTTGTTTTGCTTCTTCTTATTCTTTTTCTTTTTCTTAGCACCATCCTGGCTCGACTTCAATTCTTCCTCAACTTCCTCCGCTACCAGTCCATTGGATTCCAATTTCTCCATTTCCTTTTGCTCTGTCCACAACAATCATTTCTTCAAATCTTAAAAAGAAACACAAGCCAATACTTGTGCAAAATTACAGTACAATTTTTTAAAAAAAAACAAACCTAATTTGTTAAGAAACCTCTTCCCATTGATGTGCTTCCAAATATGTTCCTCAGACTTGTTGACAGTATCCCCGGTTAATTTACATATCAACTTTGCACTAAAAAACAAACAAAATTTTATTACATAAATTAACGTTAAATATCCAAATGAATCACTAGAAAAACAAAAACCCAGAAAAGAAAAGATGTAGTTAAGGTTCGAAAAGTACCGAGAGAGAGGGTCTTGCTTGAACATGTTGAGAGGGGGTTTGTTGTTGGCTAGAGCAAAGTCTATCAGACCCAAACGGCAGCGTTTACTGTGTGAATAGGATTCTTTGTCTTTGGCTAACATTTCGTGTCCACTCTCTAGGCACTTGAACCTGCCATTTTCGAGCTGTGTGAAGGTAGGTGAGCCCAACAAGTTGCTCCCTTCCTTCGTCTCCATCTTCGTGCTCTCTTCACTCATCGCCGCCTTTCAACAGAAATATCAAAAACAAAGTCGAGCTGTTTTCTTTTCTTTTGCTTTTAAATCTGATAGCTGACTCGTCGTTTTGTATTTTTGCTTCTGAAAGAAAACCGGCATGTCGTATGCACTCCGTTCTTCAAACATTTGACTGCTCTTGCCTAAATTAATTAAATTAAATTATTAAAAGAAAACTAAAAGATCCGGTGGTTTTTCTATAACGACATTCACAATGCACCGTGGAATGTAACAAGTGAGTTTTTTTTTTTTTCATTTGATTTTATTTGATCACTTTGCTTTTTTATTTCTTTTTATTTTTTTTTTAATTTTATCATTTTATATTAAATTTATTTATAATTTATTTTGATCATTTTGATATGGATCCTCACAATAGTAAAAAAAAAATTTAACTCTTAGTTAGTATCATTAGAATCATGTTGATAATAACATCTTCATGAGGCAGTGTGTGGTAATGTTGAAATTTCAAAGCAGTTTTGGTGATTCATTTTTTTCTTTTTCTTTTTCTTTTTCTTTTTATCTCTCATTAGTTTTCCTTAATGAGTCTCTCTAGAATAGAGAAAAAAGGTTGTTAGTTTTATTTTATATTAAATTTGATTTTTATTTTTTTTAATTGTTACTTTTAATAATTATTATTTTTTAATTTTATTATTTAATATTGAGTTGGTTAGGAATTGAGTTTTCTAAAATTTTTCTTGTTTGCTTTTTATAGAACTATTTTAATTCATGACTAATAGATTTACTAGCCTCTACTAGCATAACCAACATTCACCATATAGTAGTAAGAACCTCTTCACCCCATATTAATGAGAAGATATCATAACTAAGCATTTGGTACTTGTTATTTTTAGTTGTTTAATACCAATCTTTGAAATCATGGTTTAAAATATACACTTATAAAACCAAGAAAATATTAAAAAAAATATATATACTAGAAAGTACTTTAAAGATATATGATTTATGAAAAAAGGTGTTCATATATTGAGTTTACTAAATGCAAATAGCTATTAATTTTGCTGGGAGGATGACAAACATGACTTGAAACTATGCAACACTAAGAGATGTTAGTTGTGGTTATGATCACTTTCATCTTTAAAATAAAAGTATAAACATCATTTTGCATATACAAAATCAAATCTATTTGAAAGAAAATGGCATGTAGAGCTAAGAATACCAACTCAATATTGATTATTTAATAATTGTTTATCTTAAATAATTCGTTAAATCAATCAATCAATGCAAAAAATTAAGCTATCCGCTAAATTATCTATAAAATATACACATATTATCTCTACCTAACTCCTCAAAAAAAATAATTGTTTCAAAATTGTAATAGTTATGATATGCAAATTAATCTTTTAAAATAATTATATATGAATCGAAGTTTTTACTAGAATGGTCATACCATTAAGTTGACCCTTCAACTCTTACATAAAATGTCGAACAAGGGTGGCATAACCTTGTAGAGGGGAATCTTCTTTATTGAATGGTGGTGTTTGGAGTATCTTAGATGGTTGGAGATGTCATGTTTATTTGTTTGAATGTGACAACCCGATTAACCTTTTCGATTTAAAAGATAACAAAATAGGAACAGAAGACGTGTTACTTGGTTTATTCATTAAAAGCGAGTGACACATAGTCTCTTTAAACCCTAAAATTTAGGCTTGAGAATTAAGATTTTGTAAATCTCATTTCGGTCCATATTGTTTCAATTGTAGCACATGAACATACAATTGACCATGAAAATTCTTAATTTACATAGTTGCACCATTAAAAACTTTAATTTAACGCCTCTGATTTGAGACCTTTTTTTCAAATTGATCCTTAATTTTTAATTTGTTCAATTTGACCCTTAATTAACCCCTAAACTTTGATTTTCTTATAATTTCACCCCCGACTTCATCTAATTTAATTAACCCCTAGACTTTGATTTTCTTATAATTTCACCCCCAATTTCATCTAATTAAGCTTGTACAAATTAAATTTGATCTTTTAAAATTCTAATATTCTCAATTAAGCTCAAAATAAGCTTTTAAACTTGATTTTTCACCAATTAAGTCCTTAATAAAATTATTTGACCCATTAAAAACCTAATTAAATCCTTGCACTTAATTAATTATTTTAATTTTGGCCTAAATTAATTTATAAACATAATCAAACCTTTAATTAGATCATTAATTAAATCAATTTAGACTATTAAATATCTAATTAAGTCCCCAGACTTAATTTTTAAGTAAATTTATCCAATATTCATTGAAGTTAACCTTGAATTTACATTACCTTTCACATTTAGGACCTTCAAGGGTGCAATTGAATTTCTAAAAATATCAAATATCTAGTTTGGTCCCTTCATTTCTTATTTATGCATGTAGATCCCTCTTCAACCTATTCTTGTTAACTAAGTCGCTTGTCTTTCTATATATTTTTTTTTTTAACCTTTTTTCCCCTTTTATTTTTGTATAAAAGAAAAAGGTTAATTTTAGAGGAACCCAAAATTGGGTTGCGACAAAAGGTTTAAAGCACATGTTGCTAAGTGCTTTACACAAAAAAGAAGTTGTTAACTTCATTAAAGTTCTTTTCAGATAAGAAGTATAGTTTCATCCAAGTATATACTCTTTTGCTAAGTGTTTTCTACATGGTGAGCTAGATAAGAGGGTATAAATGCTTTAGTAAGAGGGTTTCATTACTCAATGTAAAGAAGACCATGTATACTTATTGAAAAAGGCATTGTATGACTTGAAGTAGTCACTAAGGTAATGGTACAAAAGGCTGGATATTTTTATACTTAAACATAATTACTTTATGAGTGATAGTTGTATTTATTTTAAAAAACTCTTAGATGGCTTATTTGTGTATTTATTGTTGTATGTTAATGACTTATTGATTTCCTTTAAGAACATGTTTGAGATCAACAATTTAAAGAATCAATTCAATGGTGAGTTAGAGATGAAGCATTTGAGTGTAGTTAAAAAGATTTTGGGTATGGAGATACATAAAAATTGAAGCATTGGCAAGTTATACTTCTCATAAAGGAAGTATTTTAAGAAGATACTTTAGCGTTTTGGTATGCAAAACTGCAAGCCAATAAGTACTCCACTTCCAGCTTATTTCAGGTAATCTTCAGGTTTGTCACCAGAAACCGAGGAGGAGAAAGAACACATATCATGTGTTTTATATGCTAGTGTAGTTGAAAGCATTATATATGTTATCTTGTTTAGACATTTGGCATGTTGTTAGTATAGTCAACATGTTTATGGGAAATCTTAATAAAGTTCATTGACATGTCATGAAATGGATACTCCATTATCTTATAAGTATTACATATATAAGCTTAGTATATGAAATGAGTAGTAGCACTAGAAGTACTGTTAAGGGCTTTATAGATTTAGATTACGCTAGTTATTTAGATATAAGAAGATCGTTAACAAGTTATGTTTTTACTCTCTTAGGGTGTGCCATTAGTTGGAAAACAGTTTACAATCCATTATTGTCTTGTTTACAACAAAGGTTGAGTATATGACATTAACAAGGGTGGTGAAAAGAAGCTTTATGACTGAAAGGTTTAGTTAATAATCTTGGTCTATTATATGAGTTGATTGTTATACATTGTGATAGCCAAAATGTTATTCATCTGGCCAAGAACAAGTTGTACCATGAAAGAACTAAATATATTAATGTCAGATATCACTTCATTCTAGATATCATGTTATAATGTGTTGTATTAGTGAATAAGATTGTTATAACTGAGAACCTTGCAAGTATATTAACGAAGCTATCCTATAGTCGACTTCAAGCATTGGTTAAACTTGATTGGTTTATGTAGTACTTGAAAGATGTTTAGTGGGACAATCATAGACGAGTTCAAAAAGTTGGCTCAATTTAAGATAAGATGGAGATTTATTGGATTTGTTTTAAATTATAGGTCCAACTAAGAAAATGAATACCAATGTACTTAGTCCATGTATAAAAACTTAAAGTTGTCATATTTTAGGGTTAAGGCTTATTTGTAAGTGTCTTTAATTTCTACACTTTAGTGGCTAGAGAGAAAATGTGAGTTTCTGGTTATTTTAGGATCTTGTGTGAAAAGAGTAATTTTGTATGACACCCTGTAATCTCCTACTTCCTCACAATAAATTTCCTTAGTCATTTTGCCTATGAAGTAGGCCTAATTTGTTGAACCATGTAACTTTCTTGTGTGCTCTTGTATGATTGATTGTACTTGTTATTTTATATTTCTCTACTTGCCAATTTGTTTGAAACTCTAGGATTGTTTCCACAATAATAAGAAATTAGTCACTATAGATAGTTTTTACTTTTCCATTGGATGAAGTCTTCATACAATATATAAGTAGTCGCTATTGAGAATCATTTAAGTAAGAGTCAGTTGTTGTAAAGAATCTCTACTCCATATGAAAAATTGTGTTAGAAATATCCACTTAACATGAAAATATCCTTTATAGATAATTTATCTATGTAGACATTATCCCTTGAAGAGAATCTTTACTTAATAAAGGATTATCCACCTAAAAAGGATCACTTTTAAAAAGGAAAAAAGAAAAGAAATTATTGTATAAAATCTCATCAAACGAGTTAGATTGTGCAAAACTCAACCTGACCAGTCTTGGAAGTCAACTTAGCCTATCTTGACCCAACTTAACTTATAATTTCACTATTTAGTTGGTTCTTGTATAAGTATAACAAGTTAACCGAATTTTAACTTATACTCAAGTTGTTTTATCTATATTCATCTAATTATTTTTGGTTTTTTTTTCCCATGAATTTTATGCAATCAAACTCTAAGTATAATGAAGTCTTCAATTACATTATTTAATATCACAAAGCTTAAATTAATCCATTTTCATTTGATTAATAAGCTTACTCAACTAAATTAAACCTCATCGATTTTAAAATTAAAAAACTGCTGCTTTCTTACTCATTTGTAGATGGTGTTATTCCCACTCATCAGCTTGTTATTCTCAATTCATCTTTGTAGCTTTTAAAACAATTTTTTTATATATTTTTTTAAAAAATAAGAAGAAGTTGAAGAAAAAAACTAATTTATTAGTTATTTTCTATATGAACTTTTAATATTGAATTCATTAAATCATAAAATAAATAATAAATTATTAGTAATAATTTATGATTTATCGTCTATAATCTTAGGTACACAAAATATTAGCATCATGATTTATTGAGTTACTTATTCATAAAATTTGCAATATCCATTGACTTAGTTTTAAGTTTACAAGAAAAAAATATATTACGTAACTTGTATTCTTGAAAAATAAAATTATAAATATTTAGATATAATCCACTATTTTTCTTGTATTATTTTTTTACTATGAGGATTTTAATTAAATAAAAAAAAAATAATAAGATTACTTTTTGGTCTCTACAGTACAATAAACAACGACGTGAAAATAAGAAAAAGAGAGGAAAATGACCAAAAATAAAACTAGAGCAACAGTTTATTTACTCGTGTTTTATATAGAAGGACTAAAATGAGAATTATTAACATTTTCTCTCTTTTCAGCCCTTGTCGGCCCAGTCCAATAACAAATCAGCCCACTAAAAACAAAGCCCCTAGGGTTTCGTTTCCCATATAAACATCACCAGCCACCCAGCGTCAGTGCTTCTAGGTTTGCAAGCAGCAACAGAGACAGAGAGCGGCAAGAGCAGCGAAAATGGTGAAGTTCTTGAAGACAAACAAAGCCGTGATAATCCTGCAAGGCAAATACGCAGGTCGCAAAGGAGTGATCGTCAGGTCCTTCGACGATGGTACACGTGATCGCCCGTACGGCCACTGTTTGGTTGCAGGGATTAAGAAGTACCCAAGCAAGGTTATCAAGAAGGACTCAGCCAAAAAGACTGCCAAGAAATCCCGGGTCAAGTGCTTCATTAAGCTAGTGAACTACCAGCACCTGATGCCTACACGTTACACGCTGGATGTGGACTTGAAAGATGTTGTGACCGCTGATTGTTTGTCAAGCAAGGATAAGAAGGTTACTGCTTGCAAGGAGACAAAGGCTAGGTTCGAGGAGCGGTTTAAGACGGGCAAGAACAGGTGGTTTTTTACAAAGCTGAGGTTTTGATTTAAAAATGGTATCTGTCAGTTGTTGAGCTTTTTCAAGCCTTTATTATCATGATGGATTTTAGCAGTTTTGTTGATTTTGGATCTCTCTGGGTTTTTTTATAATCAAACTCATTGCCTGGTTTATTGTCTCTGTCGATGCTTTTAATGCTCAATCTTTAAGACTAGTTTGCGAGTTACATTGCTGTTCTTGTATTGTTGCTCAAGTTCGGTGTTTCTAGCATTTCTCTATTAATAACCCATATATTTTTTTTTTTAATTTAGGATGCTAAACTTTGTTGTTGATTGAAATTGGCCAAAAAAATAATGATATGCCAGGCTTAAAATAAGCAAATTAGTTTGTTCTACTGCGCTTGTTTGTTTCTCGTAGGTTAGCAACTGCTGTTTATTAGTCTGAGGCTGCCTTTTAAATTAATAAAACCTTCTGGATTTATTTCGATTGATCTCATAAAATTGTTGCTCCAAATGTTTGTACTCTAGGATTATCTTTTGTAGATGGAGGAAATTCAAATACCAAACCTATACACTATAGAAAAACCTTGTTAGGTTTTGGAGCTTATCCATTAGTTGTGTGTAAGAGGGAGCTAGAGGTCGACAGTGGTGGCATGGTCCATTACTTGTGGATGAAGGTTGTGACTGAGCAAGAGGGATTTTGGGAGCAGTTAGAGATAAGGCTGTCATAAAGGAAAGATGTAGTAAAGTCTGCTTATATTTTCAACTGAGTGTTGACACATCTAGGTAAGAACTACTCAGATTTGATTTGTTCTGGCCACCCAAGTTGATAGCTGTGCAAGACCCAATGTGAGAAAGGAGAAGAGATTATTTGGTCATAGAGGAAGGGAGGGTATCTCTCATTTCATGCTTTAGTTTTGTTGGAAATCATCATTCATGACATAGGATGGTTGTGTAATCTAGCTTTTGATGTAATAAGGTAATGGAATCTACTCATGGACCAATGCATTTGGTCTCGAGTTGTAATTTGCCACCATTTATTCTTTTGAAGTAGATGGATTTAGGAATCTAGTTAGATCGGGGTGTGTTAACCCATTATGCATAATCCAGTTTATGTACATCTGATATTTGTTAGTTGTTGTGGTCAGCATTTTTATTATGTATGTGGTTTTATTAGTGATCCTCTTCAGGTTTGGTAATTTCATATGTTCCGAAGTTCTTATCTGATGGTATAATATACATTTGGAGATATACATTTGGAGATTTTGCCTACCAAGACCTTAGGTGCTTACACCAGAATAGGCTGTGTGTTAAGCATTCATCTAAATGCAGTTTGTAGGTTGAAATTGAACTTTTCTACTTTAGTTAACCCCACAATTCCATTCTCACTTCTGTTCCACATGGTATTGAATGGAAATTGACTATGACAGGTGTTTATTATGACAAAAGTTAATAATGTAGGAGGGGGCTGCTAATCAGAATTTCATTTTATCTCACCATTCCCTCATTTTATTTAGCTTTGTCTAAGTGAGAAGCTTAATGGGCTCTTTTTTTGGAAGGAACATTTAGTTCATAGTTTGATAAGGTGTTTCAAATCCTTATGTTCTTCATGAGGTATAGAATAGAATAATTATTTATTATGTCTGTTTTTAGTTTTTTGATTTGAAATCTCTCTTGATTTGTAGAAGTTATGTGTTTGGTATTGTTTATTTAATTTACCATGTTTGTTTATAGAGAAAAGCCAGTAAAACTTGTTGCTTTTTTGGGTTTTTTTCGTAGCTACCCAATCGATTCCTATAGAATAAAGGCCAAAAACAAAATAAATTCATAAAATAAATTAGATAATTGCATATACATACAAGAAGATATGAATTTATCGTAATCAGCTACCAGCCTGATTTTCTCCTCCCCTCTTCCGTAAAGCTTCTCTTCGGGCAATTGAAGTTCGATATCCCTCCATTTCCACCGTTACTGGTTCTTCCAATCCTTGAGACGATCATGCAACTTTCTGGGAGGAGGAAAGGCGAAACTGGAAGAAAAACTCATGAGAAATAAAGCTGAGGGGAAATCCAACATTCCTACTCCTTCCACGGCCTTATTAGTGAGCTTTTATATTAACAAACCTCTCAAGTTTAAATAGCTGAGAATTGAGATGCTCTCTCGAAAACAGGAGATAGACTTGTATTTCTCTGGTTTTAAGCTTGTTTTCTTGTCTTTTCATTCTTATGTATTTAAGACAAACTGAAATAAATTATATTATTCAATTCCAATTATATTTTTTTAATTGAGAATTGAAAAGATGTTATTTATGTTTTATAAAATAAATTAAAAAATATATAAATTGATAAATTAAAAAAAAATTGTTAATACTAATTAAATATTAAAACATTAAGCTAATCTTTTTGATAAAAATAAAAAATAAATATATATCAAGTGTTTTTTTTTTTTTTCAATATTTTCATTCATATTATCTTACCGACTAACTGTTGTTGCTAATAACAAATAATCTATTTTTTATAAATGTTGTACACAAATATAACTAATTTGTATAAAATATAAAAGGATAAAACTCAAGATAAATCAAGTTAATCTTATTGAAATATCATGTAATTTTAAAAAATATATAAAAAAAACAAATTCCTATTTAAAAATAAAGTTAATTTAATAGAAACTTAAAAATAAAGTTAATTTAATAGAAACAATTAATGAAAAGGAATAAAAAATAACAAAAATAAAAACAAAATAGAGCAAGCACTAATGGACTCGGCACATGCACTTGAATTTAATAAAAAAGCTTAGGCTGCGTTTGAGATTTTTGTTTTTTTGTCTCGGGAGGGAAGGAGATAACATGTCATCAATTTTATTTTTTTAATATGCGATAGTGTAAACTCTTGGTCTAAAATTATAAATCAGTGTTAAATATGATAATTTTTTATCAAAAAATAATAAATTAAGATGATAAATTTAATGATTAAAGGTGAACCCCCTCAATAAATTAATTTAAATCTCAGATGAAATAAAGTAATAATTTGGTATGTAAAATGTTAATATCGGGATAAATCATGTAAAACTCCAAACGATAAATAATAAAAGTAAAAGAAAATTTTTGTGTCGCAAGTGGTGAAAAATCCACGGTTATTTAGTGCAAAACCCAAATGAAATAAAGAATGAAAATTATCAAGATAACTATGATAAAATTAATGAAATAATAAAAATTTTATGCACACGGATTTAACAAAAAATACATACAGGATTTAAATGAGTGGTATTATTTTGATTTTAGAGAAAATTCCTTCTCCCTTCTTGTTATAAACTATCGGCCATGATGGAAGAGAGAGCTTGAAATTTTTGATTTTTCTTCTCATTTTTCCTTAAATTCTCTCAATTTATGTATCATGGGAGTGTGATGAAGTGATAATTAAACTAGTAAATATTAGAGAGATATAAAGTTCAGGAGTTGTGTTTTAGAGAGGAAAAGTGTTCAAAGTGAGAAACTATTGAAGATTGTTGAAAGAGGCTTGCTATATGGGGTTGTTTGGTAGTGGTAAGGTATTGCTTTTGCTTTAAATACATTTATTTTGCTTTGATTGGATGAAGGATAAAAAATCCCTAATTTTTAAAAATATTAGGGTTTATATGAATTTTGATTTATATGCCAAATTGTATAATTGTTAGTTAAATGAATTTTAGATGATATGGTTTAGGATATAAGTGAAAAAATCAAAAACCAATTTAGAGACATCATGACCCTAAATGGCCGACCATGTTGGGTATTTTAAAGAATTTGAAAATTTGATTAAATTAGGTTGATTTTGGTGTTTTAAATAACATTTTGAAATGCTTTGGTTTTCGTAAGAATGTTGAAATGTGGAATTATAAAAAATTAGGTAATGTTGTTATATGTTGGAAAGAAAAAAATGGGGGGAAAATTGTAAGATTAGGTAATGTGAGTGTTTTAATGAGGTTGTTATGTTTAAATTTGATTAATATTATGATTGGAATGATAATCCAAGCAGAAAAATTGAAATAAATCATTGGGTAATTAATATACCTAGGGCCAACCATGAACCATGAGGGAGATTTAGGGTGATAGCAAAAATTGGTAAAACTTGGTGAAATTATGTGTTGATTGGCTATGAAAGTGTGAGAAATTGGACGTGAAATAAGTTTTGGGGTTGATTGTGTAAAGTTTATGTGATAGCTATCTATAGGGAATAGGATTTTCATATTATAGAAGTTAGAGCAAGTGTATTAATTGTATGTATAATTGTTAAAAAGAGTATGTACTTTGACATTGGAGGAAAGAGGTGTAGAATATGAATTATGAATGCCTTGATAAAATTATGAAATTTTTGGTTAAGATTGATCAAGTAGGTGCTCATCATCTTTTTTTTTTTTTTTTTAATCAAGTCAATGTGAATTTTTTCTTTATATGTGAAATGCATTGTTAGAAAGAAAGAAATACAAGGAATCATCATTTAAAAAAATATATATTAAGTTGGTTGAATAAATGGAGGTTTTTAATACGAGCAGGAACTATTGATAAAAATATTTTAAACCAACCATATGAGTAAAGGCTATTGATAAAAGTACTTTAAGTTAGCTATTGTTTAAAATTAAGGTTATGTTAATTATACTTAAGGGGTAAGAAATTAATGTTATGTTTATTGTGCTAACAGAGCAGGAAAATTAATGCTACAAGTCATGCTTAAAATGAATGTTATGTGAAAATACACATATAGGGCGCAGGGGCAATGATATTATAAGAAATATAGTTTTCTTGGCAAAGATTTAAACTTTTTGATTATAACATGAATTTATACTTATATATATAAAAAATATATGTTTCTCTCCCTTATATTTTTTTAATATAGTCCCTTGAAGTCTTAAACAATAATATTGTTAAAATTAAATAGGACTACAACAGCAAGATTTAAATGTAAGAATTGAATGGGACCACAACAAAGGAATTTAATAGTTAAAATTAAATGGGACCGCAATGACAAATTTGATTGTGAGAATTGAATGGGACCATGATGGCAAAATTTAATGTGTGAGAATTAAATGGACCACAATGATAGAATTTTATATGTGAAAATTGAGTCAAAATTATTGGTGGAATTTAATACGTGAAATTTAAATTGATTGCAATGGCAAAATTCAATATGTAAAATTTAAATCAATCACAAAGCTTAGCCTATTATACTAATTGTAAATTTGACTACAACAACAAGGGTTATTATATTTAAAGTATAAGGTACATGTATTTAAAAAAGAATTGTTGATTATGAATAATGTAGAATATGAACTATAACTATTGAAATGGAATAACAAAAGTGTAATGCAAATAAAACACGAGATGTCAAAATAGAAATGAGTAAAGGAATGTGGTTGATGTAAACTTTTAAGGAATGAAAAAGATCAATATATGTATAGTTGACATACAAAATACCCTAGTAAATTGATGAATATGGTGGATTTAAAGCACAAGTTTCTTGTACGAAAATGAATTACATGAATCCATAAAAGTTGATTAAAGCATTAACTAAGTGTATAGACAAGATTGATGAATCTCGAAATGTAATAGATGTATGAGCTAAGTGGATAAATGGACTAAATAAATCCACAAGGTTTATTAAAGTATCAAGCCAAATATAAGAAAGAAATTAAGGAACCCAAATATGTAAGTAAAACACAAGCCATGAATATTGATAAATCCAATTATAAAATCGTGTTAAATCACAAAGATTGAGTAAAGCGTAGAAAGACAGATAAATGACACTAGATTATTTTGAGGCATGATTATTGAAAAAAAATAAATGAATATGGTTGTTTAAGTAATAAGTTGGGACCCCGGAAACTAGTCCGTGGTATAAAGGTTTATATTATTGGATGGAGAGAAAAAATTATTTATGTGTTAGAAATAGGTGTTTAGATTGATTGGTAACTATGTTGTAAAAATAATTATTATTAAGAAAGGAAATGATTGTGGTATTATATGTTTTAAAATGTAGGATAAATGTCATGGACATGTAGTTATAAATGTAAACCGAAAGAGTTATTGTAATAAGTAAGACTAATGTTGTGGAGTAAAACTTAGAAGGTGATGTGAACCTCGTGATCACATGGTAATGCAACACACAATCAAGATTGAGATTTGATCCCAAAAAACCAAAAGAGGTCTGATAAGAGTGTGACACAATATAAACATGTCCCAAGATCCTAATACTATTAGAATGAAGTTGAATGACGTCATAAAACCAATTAATTTTTGATAAATCAAATTCAGTTCATTCAAGAACTAAAGAATGCAAGCATCAAATCCTAACTAAAAACAAAATATTAATTAAGCTCAAACAAGCCTTGAGTTGTTGCTAACAAAATAAAAACAAAGCCCATAAGTCTAAGTCTTGTTTTGTCATGAGAAGAGAAGAAGAAAAGAAAAGAAAAAATTATATGTCTGATACAAGACTTATTTATAGCCTATAATACTGCCCAATAATCCTAGGAACTAAAAGAGAAGTTGTCGCCCCTTTGATTTCCAAGTTAGAATAAGATTCTTATCTCAACCTTGTACTTATCCTTTTTTTGGAAGGAAAAAAATGTTGCATTTATTGCTGCTTTTTATCATCGCATATGATTCCTAAATAAACTTGGATTTCTTTGTTTTTTTTATATATATATTTTCTCCTCGCCTAACAAGGAAAATTAAATATAAATATAAATATAAATTCTTAATATTTAAATGAAATAATTAATTTTTCCACATATAATATTAAATCCAAAACTAGTTAGGAATCTACAAAACACATGAAAACATCACAGAACAAGGTTAGCCAAAACTAATATAAAATTGGTAATGTTGTTGTCCAAACTTTATGGCCCAAATAAAGGTGGATTGAGTCCCTCTTGCACATGAATTAAATGTATTAAGGCCTCCTCTTGATGCTCTAAAGGATTCCAAAGTTTAGTCTTGGCCAAAACTTGCACAACCATTCCATTCAATGCTTCTTTTAATGCGTTCGCTTTGGACCTTGTGATGGACCCATTTGAAATGTGTAATGGGTTATTGGTGTTCATGGACTGATGCACATTATCCCCTCTCTCCCCAAAAGGATTCGACCTTGAATCAAAACTTGTGTCAAACAAAGTAAAATCAACAATATTAAAGGTAGCACTAACATCATACTTACCTGAAACATTAATTTTATAGGTATTGTCATTGATTATCTCTAAAACTTGAAATGGACCATCACCATAAGGCTATAAAATTGATTTATATGGTTAGGAAATTTTTTCTTATGCATGTGCACTCAAACCCAATCACCGAGTTGGAAAATAACTTGTTTACGCCTTTTATTTGCTTTATAAGCATACAACATGTTCATTTTCTCTATTTGTAGCTAAACTCCCTCATGAAGTTGTCTCACCATCTTTTTATTCTTTTCACCATCTAAACTTATCTTCTCTTTCAAAGGCAAATGAACTAAATCCATAGTAGTTAGTGGATTACACCCATAAATAATTTCAAAAGAAAAAAAGTTAGTGGTCAAATACACAATTCTATTATAGAAAAACTCAATAAAAGGCAAACATTATTCCTAAATTTTTCAAATTCTTTTCAATAACAACACAAAAAAATTATGATAAGGTTTTATTCACTACCTCAATTTGTCAATCTATTTGAGAATAACAAGTTATTAAAAATAAGAGTTTAGTTCCTACATTTCTCCATAAAGTCTTCCAAAAAATAGCTAAGGAACTTAACATCATGATCTAGAACTATAATCTTAGGAATGTCATGCAAACGTACAATCTTGTTAAAGAACAAGTCTGCGATATAAGATGCATCATCAACCTTATGACATGCAATGAATTATGTCATCTTAGAAAACCTATCAACCATAATAAAAATAGAGTCTCTACCTTTTATTGACATAGGTAAACCTAAAACAAAATCTATAGAGATATCTATCCAAGGTTTAGTAGATACAAGAAATGGTGTGTATAGTTTATGTAGTTGTACTTTAAATTTTTCCTTTCTACATGCAATCCATTGTTCACAGATTCATTACATATCAATTTTTATCTTATGCCAATAGAAATATTTATGCAATATATCCAAAGTTTTTGCAACCCCAAAATGACCCACTAAACCACCCTCATGTTCTCCACCAATAAAAATTCATGCAAAGAACTAGCAAGAACACATAATCGATTCTCTTTGAACAAGTAATCATTTATCAAATAAAACTTACCAGAAGTTGAATGTCCATATGCATTATATATTTTGGCAAAGTCAGAATCATTAGCATACAATGCCTTCATATATTCAAAGCCTGGCAATCTTATATCCATATTGTTTAGAAGAACATACATGCATGAAAGTGCATTAACCACTATATTCTTTTTGATTGATTACATAATAAAAAGTCTTAATGAATTCAACCCATTTTGCATGTCTCTTATTCAACTTACCTTATCTTTTCAGATGTTTTAAGGACTCATGATCTAAATGGATTACAAAATCTTTTGGTCATAAGTAATGTTGTCATGTCTCAAGTGTTCTTACCAAAGCATATAATTTTTTTTTTTATTATAAGTGGGATAGTTCAAAGTCGATCCATTTACCTTCTCACTAAAATAAGCAATGGGTCTTCGTTCCTGCATTAACACAGCTCTTATTCCTATTTTAAATGCATCACACTCAATTTCAAATGCTTTTATAAAGGCATGTAAAGTTAAAACATATGCATAACTTAATTTTTATTTTAAAAGAGCAAAAGCCGATTATTGTTCCTTCTCCATTTAAACCCAACTGACTTTTTAACAACTTTATTCAAGGGGTATAGCTAATGTACATAAATCTTTCACAAAACGCCTATAAAACTAGCTAGCCCATGAAAACTCCTTATGTCATTTACTGATTTCGATGTAGATCAATTTTGGATGGTCTTAACTTTCTCCTTATCCATCTCGATACCCTGTGCAATTACAACATAGCTAAGAAACACAATTTTCTCCATGAAAAAAGTACACTTCTTAAAATTAACATATAATCATTCACCACGTAACACACTAAGTACATTACATAAATGATTAAGATGCTCATTTAAGTTCTTGTTATAGATCAGAATGTCATCAAAATACACAACTATAAACTTATCCATAAACGCACTCAATACATGATTCATTAAACGCATAAATATACTAGGTGCATTTGTAAATGGCATGACTAGTCATTCATACAAATTATACTTAGTTTTAAATACAATTTTCCAATCATCATCTTTTTTTTATCCTAATCTGATGGTCCTTATTTTTCAAATCAATTTTAGAGAAAATACATGATCCATGTAACTCATCTAGCATATCATCAAACCTAGGAATGAGATGTCTATATTTTACCATTATATTATTGATGGCTCAAAAATCAACACAAACCTTATATGTTTTATACTTCTTAGGCACAAGTAATACAAATATTACACACAAGCTCATATTTTCAGAAATGTACCCTTTCTTCATCATCTCATCAACTTACCTTTAAAGCTCCTTCGTCTCCTCAGGATTGCTTCTATAGGATGATGGTCTATTAGGAATTATAGCCCTGGGTACAATATCAATCGAATGTTCTATTTCCTTTAAGGGTGGTAATATGCTAGAGATATCTTCAGGAAATATATCTTCAAAATCATGTAACAAAAAAACAGCAATACTAGGCACAACATGATCAAAATCGTTAGTATTAAAGTAAGCCTTCTTGTACACAAGTAAAATCATTAGTTTGTTAGTGAAAAATAAAAGCCTTACCTTACCCTCTTGGTGCTAAAAATTCAGTTGTTTATTTAGTTTTACCATATAATTATCATCACAATTTACGGACTTTCTTTACTCCTCTTGTCTTACCTCCACTCTCTGCTAGATTTGGGTGTTTTTGGATAGTGGTTGAATGATCTGATTTGTTTGAAGTGCTGGCCAAATATTTTTTTTATATATATTTAGATGGGTGGTTGAATGAGTTGTAGCAATGTTTTGGGTTCTGTTTGGCTCTGATGATCTTCTCTCCCCTTGTTCCTTACCTTGATTTTCTCTCCCCATAACCTTATGCTCACCTTTTAACTATATTTGATCATTATACACTTATTTGGGTGTAAGAGCTACAAGAATGATGATCTTACCATTCTTTACAATGGTATACCTTTTTTTAATCTCATCATGAATTGCCTTCCTATCATATTGTCATGGTCTCCCTAATAATATGTGACTCGCTTGTATTGGTACCACATCACATCACATAGAACTTCATTAACATATTTCCCAATAAAAAGTAGAACCACAACCTGTTTAGTCACTTTCACTTTACCATTATCATTCAACCATTGCAATCTATAAGGTCTAATATACTTAACAATATATAAATTCAATTTACTAACAAGGGTAATGCTAGCCACATTAGTATAACTTTCATTATCTATAATTAAACTACACAAGTAAGGAAATAACTTCTTTGAGTTGAACCTAAAGTGTATGCCTTATAACCAAGGACTCCTTAATAGGTAATGTCAATTCATTCTCAGTACAATTCTTCAATGGTGGCATGTCTTCACAATTTGATTTGTCACTTTTGGATTCCATATCATCATTGCCTCTCGTCATCAATATCCTCTTGTTTAGATACCTTGAAGCATAAAGCCCCTAACACCTAAAACATTTAACATCACGATTATGTTTACGTTGAGTGTTAGATTTACCTTTGAAACCTATAGAGGCTTCAACGTTAGCTTTAGGTGGTTTGGCTTTGGTAGGGATAAAAAGTTTTGGATGGGCAGTCTCCTCTCTTTTTAAATTTGATTTCTAAGATGATAAAGAACTTGAATTGAATGCTAGTCGAACATGTCCTTTCCTTATGAGTTGTCTCTCCATTTTCATAGCCATATGAACTATTTCTTCTGCCTTCACAAAGTGTTGTAACTCAAAAACATCATATATCTCTCTATTTAGCCCTTTAAGAAACCTAGCTATAGTAGTTTCCCTATATTAAACCAAATTAACCTTGATCATTGTAATCTTCATCTCCTTGTGGTAATCTTCCACACTTTTCAAACCCTGATGTTAAACTCTATAATTTCTAAAATAGTTCTCTGTAATAAAAGTTATGAATAAATAGTTTTCTCATTATGACCTTCATTTCATCCTATAACTCAATAGGTCTTTCATCATTCCTCCTCTCACTCAAAACAAGTTGATCCCACCATATTAGTGCATAATTTGTAAACTCAATAACAATTAGTTTTATCTTTTTTATGTTCTGTGTAGTGATGGTAGTCAAAGATCCAATCAACCTTTTTTTCCCACTCTAGATATGCATCCAAATCATCCTTTCCTTATAAAACAAGTATTTTCAATTTAATGATGTATAACTCTCCACCTGAATCATCACGATGCCTAAAATCTCAGGAATTCTTTCTTTGACCACAAACTTTATCATGCTCAAAGCTTATATTCCTTCTTGCTCTATTCAGCCTAACCTGTTTCCTTGTCCCACAGATGCAAACTCATAATCATCATCACCCACGTTCATGTTATCATCAACAAACTCATCAAAATCAGTTTTATCATCTCGTATAACCTTTCAGACATTTCTTCAGTAATTAGCCCCACTATTTTATTGCTTCATTGAGTCCATTTCATCCTTTAGCTTCTTGGTCATCTTAGTCAAGAGTTGAATTTATTGGCCCATGGCTATTTGGAAAGAAAATTTGACATTTGGTGTTACTAATTTGTTGTTTTCAGACATCCTTTGAAATCTAAAAAAAATTAGTGAGTAGCATAAAATATATTCTCACATCGCTCTTTTTTCACACAAAATCAAGGCTTTTCACTCTAATAAACTTACAATGTTGTTACCTCATAACTTGCTTTCTTTCGGTTCTTTCAAAACTAAAAATCCAACCAATCAAACTTAGAGGCTTTCGCAATGCAATCCAATTATAAATATAGACTCAAGAATTAATAAATGTACTTAAAACAAGCAAAACAAAACTACAATTATGATTTCACGAGTAGCAATGCAAATTCATATGAATTGTGGACGAAACGAAGACGTGAAATAAAACAGAAGCAAAAATTGATGAAGATACTTATTTGACTCCTAAATAACCCAAATATAATACAAAGAAATTGATTTGGTAAAAAGAATAATAGAAAAAACACGTTTTAGAACTTGATGCAGATCTGATTGTTACGTAATTTTAGAGCATCAAAATTGAAACCTAGACCTAACAATATCAAAATGAGCTAAAATTCAATATGTAGCATCTTTATACCCAAAAAACTATCAATTTCAGTTTACAAGTCATTCTCCTATGCCTAGGTATTGAAACTTGTATATGATCAACTTGCGATAAAATTAAACCCCAAATTGAAACCTCAAGAAAATAATATCTAAATAAGCCTAAATTTAATATATAGTGTGATTTCACCCTCAATAAGTATTATATGAAATTTCAATTAATTATGAGGCGTTTTTCTTAGGGTTCTCTATGAGTTGTGTTTCTATAGTAGAATTGCAATAAGCTTTGAATAATGTCTTTCTTCTTCTTCTTCTTCTTCTTCTTCTTCTTCTTCTTCTTTACCTTTATGCTGATATATTTAGAGATAGTAATAAAATTAAATATTATTATTAATATTTTTACTAGTATGCCACAGACACAAAGAAAAAGAAAAAGATCGATGTAAACACTAAAAAAAACTTAACAAGCACTAGGAAAACAAAAAATTTAAAAGGACACAACCTGTTCTCAAAGCCTTGCTATGATATCAACTAACGCGAACCTCGTGATCACGTGGTCACACAACTCACAATCAAGATTAAGATTTGATTCTGAAAAGCTGAAAGAGGTATGATAGGAGTATGGCATAATAGAAACTTGTCCCAAGGCACCAGTACTATTGAAATGAAGTCAAATGACACCATGATGTCAGTTAATCTTTGATAAGTCAAATTCATTTCGTTCAAGAACCAAAGAATACAAGAATCTCTTTTAGGCGTTAAACTGAAAATTTTAGAAGTAATCATCAAAGGTGCTAAATTTTAGGCTTTACATGTGTTTAAATAGTTTTAAGAAATTAACCCTAATGGATCTACTCTTATAGGCTAAATTGACCAACTTACAAAAACTTACCCAAACCTTTACTAGTTAGCCCAAACCTTAATCCAAATAAGTCTTGGATCCTAGCTAAAAACAAAGTATTAATTAAGCCCAAATAAACCTTAGGTTGTAGCTAACAAAATAAAAATAAAGCTTATAATTCTAAGCCTTGTTCTATTGTGAGAAGAGAAGAAGAAAAGAAAACATTATAAGTCTGGTACCAAACTTATTTATAGCCAATGATGTTGCCCAATAATCCTAGGAACTAAAAGAAAAGTTGTCACTCATTTGGTTTTCAAGTTAGAATAGGATTTTGATCTTAGCCCTGTATTTATCCTTCTTTTGAAAGGAAAATGATGTTGTGTTTAATGCTTCACTTTTTCACCATGTGTGTTTCCTAAGTCAGCTTAAATTCCTTTGCTTCCTCTGTTGTGTTTTCTCCTCACCTAACATAAAAAAAAAAATTAAAAAAATAAATCCTAATATTTAAAGGAAAAAATTAATTTTCCCATATATAATAGGAAATTCAAAACTAGTTAAGTATCCACACATATAGAAACATCACAGAACAAGGCTGATTGAAACTGATACAATATTGCTAGCCTTATTATTGAAACTCCATGGCTCAAATAAGGATGAATTGGGTCTCTCTTGCATAAAGATTAAATGCACTAACGCCTCATCTTGATATTCCAAAAGATCCCCAAGTTTAGCCTTGGCTGAAACTCGCACAACCAGTCCGTTCAATGCTTCTTTCAATGCCTTCATTTTAAACCTTGTGATGGACCAATTGTAAACGTGTAATGTGTCTTTGGTGTTGTGGGTTGATCCATATTAAAAGGCTCCATCA
The DNA here is from genome assembly GCF_005239225.2 of Populus alba. NCBI lineage: Eukaryota > Viridiplantae > Streptophyta > Magnoliopsida > Malpighiales > Salicaceae > Populus > Populus alba. The sequence continues at coordinate 3,728,249 of NC_133299.1, forward strand.
AAAAATACTATGGGGGAAGATGAAGACCTTGAAGGTGTATCAAAGATGTGGAAAGAAGGAAGGAATAACTTTGGAATAAAAGAAGAAAGGTCAATGTAAATATCAGATGATAAAAATAACCTAAAAAAATCGCATTAGTATTAGGGTTTAACCCTTTGGGTTATTATAGATAGTGTGGTAATGAATATGTATATACACAAACTTGTATTGTTGTGTTAGCTTATAAAAGTGAGAAAATTTTATGAAAATAAATGGATATAGATATAATTATGATGTATGTTAACTTTTATGGATTTTTATAGATACATTCTATCTGGCATCTTAATCATGATACCTGACCTCCATTTATTTAGTTTTTATATTAAGTAGACTTTTGTATAAGCTAAATAATGATGTGATATGGATACAAATTAAATGTATTAATGTGTTCCAATTGACAATTCAATTGGAAAGCAAAAGAAATTAAATATTTTATAAGATGAATAATTATTAAAAAAAAAATATAAAGTTGCATCACAAATGACTATGCAAATGATTTTTGAACAAGGAAGGTTCCAAATAAATAAAAAATAAATCACCCTATTTACACATTATGTTATTAATAAATGATTAAAGATGCATGTAGATTTTTAGGTCATTATAGACAAGTTGCCTATAGTAAGCGACCTATCACCAACTTGGTGCCTATCTAGAATCTAACCACCACTATGGTGGTTGAAAAATTAAGAGGAGAGTTAGTGTAAAAAATAAGAGGAGAGTTGGTTTAAAAATCTATTTTCAACTTATTTTTACTTGGAAACACCTAATAAGCATCATAAAAACTATATAAATCACTTATCAACAAAAAAAAAACACCCAAAGTCAATAAAAAAAAAAAACCTAATAAAAAAATCTAAAAAAAACCCAATATATTTTTTCAAGCATATTTATTGGAAAAAGTCACCATCGGCAAACTTTCCTAATAAAATAAACTCATTGACCAAAAAAAAAAAAAGTGAGTTTGTCACTAGAAAGTAATCATTTACCAACTTTGTCTCTCCCTTATAATTTTTAAGCAAATTTCTCTTTATTTTTTTCAAATTCAAGGAATGAAAAATTAAAAGAAAAGGTAAACTTTAGAACCAAAATAAAATTGCAAAACCGAAAGGGTTTGCAAAGTAATAAAAAACAGGGAAAACAATGAATGAAATAAAATATTTTTTATAAAATTTGAGATTAACTATAAGATTTTTCATCGTTTTATACTTTGGTCCTGTTTTATTAATATGGGCATGGAATATTGCAATTGAAAAAAAAATAGATACCATAGATTACTACAATGTTTTATCTAAAAATTTTAGTATATTTTATAATTATAATATGTAATTGTAATATTTTATCTGTTAGGGTATTTATAAGGTGCTTGTTTTGAATCTTTGTATTTTATAATTATGGTGTAATGAGTACGGTATATTCATCATTTTATTAATGAAAGTTCTTTTGTTAAAAGAAAAAAAGAATATGTCATATTAAATGTTAATTTCGTTTATAGAAGAAAACAAAATAGTGGTCCTAGGTATGTTCTATGCCTACGTTACAGACTCTAGTGGCTGCTTGTCTGCCTTGCATGCACCCAAACAAACCATGTGGGCCACCTTCGAGAGACTTCTGGCATGCATTATCACCGATTTCTTTCACTTTGAGGATATTTACCATCACAACCACATGATTATCCATTTTAGCCAATCAATCTCAAAATGGAGAACCCTACCGAGTGAGTGTAGTAGGTCCCTCAACATTTAATCCCATGGTCATTCCCTTTGACACCTGTACCTTTTAGTGCACTCACATTTTATCCAATAATAAATAATAGTTATTCAATAGATATTTACCAGCTTATTGGTCTGGACTCTGGAGCATGCCACGGCTGTTTACAGAAATTGGAGCATTAAAAAAATATTGAGGTGATGGTAATATGTTTTTTTTTATATAAATAATCCAGAATTGAATAATATTGTGATCTAAATTTAAAATAAAAAATATTTGATTCATTTGAATTAACTTGGGTTGATTTATAAAACTCGTGAGGATAAATTTTTTTTTTTTAACAGTATTGAAGGAAAAAATATGTAAAAAACAGCATTGGATTAAAAAAATAAAGTAAAACTCAAGTCAACCAAGAAAACTTACAACAAAAGTCATACACGTCATCGAACTCAATAAAAATTTTATTTCGGAGATTATTTTTCATTTAATTATACAATAATAAAGCGCATGATATTTCTTTTTTGTATGAAACAATATATTTTATTTAAAAGTAAAAAAAAAAAATCATGATAGGCATGTGGGGCCGAGATACCAAAGGTAAATCATCAACAACAAATAATGAAATTGTATTCTTTTAGGTTTGAATTAAATAAAGAAAAATAAATCATTATTTAACAAAATGATAAAATTATATTTTTAAAAATTGAGGGATAGAAAAAGCATTAAATATAATAATAATAATAATAATAATAGCATGGATGTTGTGGATTAACTTGTTAAATTTGTTACTTGGATAATGGATGTTATTGGGTTCAATTATTTCTTTTATCAAAAATTTTTAAACCAAATATAAAATAGCAAAATAAAAAATATATCAAAAAGAGCCCAACCACATGAGCATGATCATTAAAAAAAACAACAACCTAGGCACGAGGGCTTCTCGCCAAGCCTGTACCTGTCTTATTTTTTTATTTCTTAAAGAGGCAGACAACCTGTCATCAATGTAATTTTTTTAAAAAAAAAGACAATAAATTATATATCGTTTGCTTTCTGTAGATTCCAACGATTAGGGTCACTCAAAAATCAAGGGTTTGGTTTTTTATTTATTAAAAACTCATTTCAACCTTTTTTTTTTTACAAAAAAAAAACTTAAAACACCTTGATAAATCTATCCATGGCCATAAAAAATGACTCAAAAAACTGAAATCAAAACCAAAATTATTATCGGGGTCAGATTTACCATTTCGGTAAAGGAGAAGGAAAAAAAACCTTGGTCAAACTCCTCTCATGAAATGGAACCTATTGATACAAATATCAATCATTTTATGTTTGAAATCATCAACAATGATGAGTTTCTCTCTTTATCCCAAAATCCGGCAAGCCTTTCTCTCCTCTCACAAAAACACACAAAAAAAACTGAAAATTAGAGAAATAAAGTTTGATGCTAAAATTGAATTTCAGAAAACTAAAAGGATTAATTACCTAATAACTAAAAAAAATGGCAGACTAAAATCAACTTTTTAAATGAAATTCTAAGGCACCATTCTACTTTACTTGCCCTTTGCACTTTAATTCTCTTTTTTTCAATTCAACCCTTTCTTCCAAAAAAAAATATGCAATTAGGTGCTCAGAGCTTAATCGTGAAAAACAAAGTTTGAGGACCAAAAAAAATAAAGAAATTTAACTATTTCAACTTAGAGTGATTTGTGAAAGAGTGAACATTGAAAGAAGCTACAATGAATTTTCCACGAAGAAGTGTTTTGTATAATTAGATCATTAACTTGTGTCATGTTGTGAGTCAAATTTTTTTAATGTGAGAAAATATCAAACTAGTGTTAGTGTATTTTTGAATTAAAAAAATTAATCCTCAACTCAAAATATGATGTATATTAATATTTTTCTAATATTGACACTGACATATTTGATGATATTGTTTTTTTCAAATATTGAAATGACTACAAATTGGAGCGATTTGGGTTAACCTGTCAAATCTATGACTCGAGTCATGAGACTATGATAACCCTATAGAAAAAACAAATTATGAAGTATTCCTAAGCAACCTAATTTTGAAGGACAAAATTACAAAAAAAAAAATATTAATTAAAAAAGATAAAAAAAAAAATACACGAGTCAACTTGAATTATCCTATCAAACTCATGACTCGAATCATGAGATCATGATAACCCCATAGAAAAGAAATTGAAAAAAAATTATGAAGTTTAATTTCCAAACAACTCAATGTTGATGGATGAAATTGAAAAAAAAAATCAAGTAGAAAAAAAACCTTAAACAAATAACCCAAGTCAACCTAAATTAACATGTTAAATACACGATCTGAATCATGAAATCAATATAACTTCATAACAATCAAATAAAAAATCCATGAGACCTAGATAACTCCACAAAAAAAAAAAAAAAAACTACAAAACCCAATTCCCAAAAACCTAATAATGAATGATGAAATTGAAAAGAAAAAACTAAATAAAAAAGAATTTTGAGTAGTTACAGGGTGAAGTTAAAAAGAAAAATACTTAATTGAAAAGGGACCTAAAATATGAACCGAGTCGACTTGTGTCTACTTGCCAAACCTATAACATAGATTTGGAGATTGAGATGGCCTCATAGAAAGCAATAATAATAATAATAATAAAGCCCAATTAAAAAAGGACCCAAAAAATATGAAGAGAGTCAATTCGAGTCAATTTATCAAACTCGTGACCCGAGTTATGAGATCAAGATAATGCTATAAAAAAAAATCAAAATAAACTATAAAGCTCAATTTCTAATTAACCTAATGTTGGAGAATGAAATTGAAAAAAAAAATCAATTAAAAAAAAAAGTCAAGTCAACCTAATCTAACTTGTTAAGCTCGCGACCTGAATCATGAGACCGATGTAAATTTATAAGAAATTAATAAATAAAAAATTATGAAGCTCCACTTATAATATATCCAATATTGAAAGTTGAAATCGAGAAAAAAAACTAAATTTATAAATACCGATATATAACCTAACATAAAGAGAGAGAGAAAAAACACAATTCCCAAAATAACCTCACATAAAGAGAGAGAGAAAAACACAATTCCCAAAATAACCTAAATTTCAAGGACAAAATTGAAATAATAAATAAATAAATATAAAGAAGACCAATTATTATAGAGTGAAATTGAAAAAAATTAACTAAACAATAAAAAGCAAAAAAAAACACAAAACATTATCTCAATAAATAGTGTTTTATGGATGTGGCTACAATATTTTATCTACACCCTTTAATATTTTGTTAATATAAATACCCGATATTTGATGAATATAGTATAAATAATAGATTTGTTTTTTCTGTGTTAAATTACAGGTCGAGTCAGATTTTTTCTAACATAAAACAATATGTTAATGTGATGATAACCCTATTTAACCCAGAATAAATTGAAAACACGTGAGATATTAGATTGAAATACCTTGTAGAATGGAAAACGAAACAAACCACAAACCTCAAGGCCTAAAAATCTAATCTCAAAGGATGAAATTGAAACAAAAAAAAAACAATTTTAAAAAAAGTGTCAAAAAAAAAAACCTCGAGTCAACCTGGGTTTACTTTACTAACCCACCACCTGCAACATGAGATTGAGATTGAAAAATTATTTTGTTTAAAAATGACATAGAAAAAAGGATTCAATTTAAATTAAAAAAAAAAATTGAAAGTAAATCTGAGTCATCTAAGGCTAACTTGATTAACTCAAGACCCAATATAACTCTATAGAAAGAAAAAAAAATATAAAACAATTAAAAAGCTCAAGACCTAGTAGCTCAGTGTTAAAGGATGAAATTGAATAAATAAATAAATAAATGTAAAAAAAAAATAAAAAAATCCAAAACAAATCAGGTTAACTTAACTAACCAACGACATATGATAACCGCATAAAATAAGAAAAGGATATAAAAAAAGAGCAATTAAAAGAATGAAGACCAAAATTAAAAAAAAAAGAAATAAAATGTTGAGGGATACAATTAATATATATATATATATATATATAAGAAAAGAAAAAAAAACAATTAAAAAATGAGGAATAAAATTGGATAAAAACATAAATGAAATAAAATGTTGAGGAACAAAATTGAAAGGAAGAAAAATTAAAAAAGGATAAAGAAAGAAATTAAAAGAATGGAGACCAAATTTGAATAAAAAAAAATGAAATAAAATGTTGAGGGGAAAAATTGAAAAAAAAAAACAAATTAAAAAGGATAAAAAAGAAATTAAAAAAATTAAGGACCTAAATTGGAAAAAAAAATGAATTAAAATGTTAAGGGACAAAATTGAAAAAAAAAGAAGAAAAAATCAAGAAAAAATTAAAAAAAATAGCAATCAAAAGAATGAGTACCATATTTAATATAAAAATTAAATAAAATCAAATGAAAATAATGAAATAAAAAAACAATTTAAAACAAAGAAAAACCAATAAAAAGAAAGAGGACGACAATTAAAAATAAATAAATAAGACAACTCTGAATTTTGGCTAACTCAACATGAACTTGAAATAGAAAAAGAGGAAAGAGGGGGAGTGGAAAACAAAATCCAACCCCCGGGAATTGTGCTTCATGCATTGCCTCATCAGTTGTATTGTCGCTAAATACTTCAGAAGATATGGTAGTTAGATCTTTTTTTGTCTTTAGAAGACACCACACAAGCCACATGAAAGATTGGTGCACACTTTTTCTTTTTCTTTTTATTATTATTTTTGTTTGTTAGAATCCGGACTTCCCCTAATTCAAATAGATTATAATAAAAAATATAAACATGATAAAAATATCGAAATACCTTTTTATCTTTGTAAAAATATACCCTCCATTAATTTCATAATATCAAATAAATTTCATGAAAAATATCATTTTATTTAGTAAAAAACTATTTGATTTTTGTAATGAAAGACAAAAATACTATTTCACTATACTAATCCACATTAACATTGCAATGTGTCTAGCCCTTAAAAGTTTGCCGGGTTTATTTTTTAAAAAATAAAAATTTTTTACTTAATAAATAATAAAAGAGATATAAATGTGAAAAAATCTGACCGTGGATAAAACTATTATACCTTCGATTAATTTTATAATATCAAATGAATTTCTTGAAAAATATCATTTTATCCTCATAAAAAAGTCATTTGATTTTTGTAATGAGGGACAAAGATGGTATTATAATATTACAATTCACACTGCAATGTGTCAATCATTGCGGTAAAAGATTGATGAGTTTATTTTAAAAAAAATAGAAATTCTTTACTTAATAAATAATAAAAGAGATATAAATGTGAAAAAACCTGTGTGTGAATAAGACTATTATACCTTCGATTAATTTTATAATTTCAAATAAATTTTTTGAAAAATATTATTTAATCCTCTTAAAAAAGTCATTTGATTTTTTGTAATAACGGACAAAGATGGTATTATAATATAACAATTCACAATGCAATATGTCAATCACTGCTGTAAAAGATTGATGAGCTTATTTTTTTAAAAATAGAAATTCTTTACTTAATAAATAATAAAAGAAATATAAATATGAAAAAACCTGACGGTGGATAAGACCATACCATCCGATGCTAAATCAACTCAACGGTGTGAAACCATATAGTGCTTGCTTGCTAATAAAACGGCAGGCAGTGATGGTGGATGACACCACCAAAAAGAGCAGGTCTCGTATGTGGAAAACAGGAGTGGCCAAGATTAGAGAGAGAGATAGGGAGAGAAAAGTAGATTTTTACTTCAGATCCCAAAAAGAGAAAAAGGAGATATACTTTTGTCCTTGCGCCATTGGGTCTCCTTAAAACACCAGAAGAAGTTCCCAGAGAGCCAGAGCGAGCATAGATAGATAGATTGATAGAGACAAAGACAAATGGGGTTTTGGAGATCAGTTGTGGCAACTTGGTTTCTTCTTGTGGTTTTGTGGCTTTTGAGTTCTGTTGTAGTTGCTGATCCCTTGCCACCCTGTGAGTTCCCGGCAATTTACAACTTCGGTGACTCAAACTCAGACACTGGTGGTATATCAGCTGCATTTGTGCCCATCTCTGCACCATATGGTGAGGCTTTCTTTCACAAACCTGCTGGCAGAGACTCTGATGGCCGCCTGATTATTGACTTTATAGGTAAAGAAAAGAAAAACATCCCAGCAATGCAGCATCACACTTACATTTCTTTCTCACTTTCTTTATTGAGTGTTTGTTAAGTGGCTGCTCGACCATTTATTTATTTATTGATGCAGCTGAGCGCTTCAAATTACCCTACTTGAGTGCATACCTGAATTCAATTGGAACAAATTATAGGCATGGTGCAAATTTTGCCACAGGAGGATCAACCATCAGGAGGCAGAACGAGACCATATTTGAGTACGGGATTAGTCCATTTGCTCTTGATATGCAGATTGTTCAATTTGATCAGTTCAAAGCTAGGACCACTGATCTCTACAATCAAGGTTACTAATTTGAATCAAAATTCCCTCTCTTCAGACAGCCTATCATTGCATTGATATTGACTTGTTTTTCTTTTCTTCATGATGTTTGTTTAGTGAAAAGTACCCCAGATGCAGAAAAACTACCCAGGGTCGAGGAGTTCTCAAAGGCTCTGTACACATTTGATATAGGCCAAAATGATCTTTCTGTTGGTTTTAGAAAGATGAGTTCTGATCAGCTTCGTGCAGCAGTGCCAGACATCGTTAACCAGTTGGCATCAGCTGTCCAAGTAAGTAGTGCTGCTGCATATGCTACGATGATTTCTGTTTACCAACATGTTTTTTCACACATTTTTGTAGCATTTATATGAACAAGGAGGGAGGGCATTCTGGATACACAACACAGGTCCAATTGGGTGCTTGCCTGTGAATCTATTCTATGTATCAAACCCAGCACCTGGTTATCTTGACGAGCATGGCTGTGTCAAGGCTCAAAATGAAATGGCGATCGAGTTTAACAGCAAACTCAAGGAGAGGATTGTCAGATTAAAAGCTGAGCTCCCAGAAGCAGCAATAACGTATGTGGACGTCTACTCTGCTAAGTATGGACTTATTAGCAATGCAAAGAACTTAGGTAATGGTCAACATCATTTTTTAACTAGGTTAGACACAGTTCATCAAGCAAACCTCCTGTCAAGATTCACCATTAATGCTGTACGCACTTCAATTTGCAGGATTCGCTGATCCTCTAAAGGTCTGCTGTGGGTATCATGTGAATTTTGACCATATATGGTGTGGAAACAAAGGAAAAGTTAACGATTCTGTAGTCTACGGTGCCTCTTGTAAAGATCCATCAGTCTTCATAAGCTGGGATGGCGTTCACTATTCTCAGGCTGCAAACCAATGGGTTGCTGATCATACACAGAATGGTTCTCTGACAGACCCGCCGATCCCTGTTACTCAAGCATGTCGTCGGATGTGAGTGTAGCAAGCAATAGACAAAACAAGGGGGTCTTAGTGTTGAAAGTGCCATTAATAGAGTAGCTTGCTGTCAAAACCTAAGGTGCAAGGGTAAGGTTGCCAGTGTCGGTGAGAAAGGTCGATGAAGACCTGGAGAAATTGTATCTCAACTAAAGAGAACAGATGAACAATGGGCAATAAACAAACATTTCCGTACTCCATTAATTTTCATCTCATGGATGACTTGTTCAATTATGGACTAGACTCTAGAGTGAATGCTTGATGGTGATATTGAAAGCTTGAGTATGTTTAATTACTTTCTATTTCGACAAGGCAGGAGTTTAGCTTGTAATCCTCTGGTTTCAAATCTTTCATGACTCTTCTTGGCTGCCCAGTGATCTAGGCCCCTCTGCCCTGCCGTTGAACTCTCATTGTATTTATGAAGGAAAAATAAAAACAAATTGAATTCAAGGTCAAATTTAGCATGACAAGCCCTAGATCGGACCAGATTTAGAACTGCATTTAACCATTGGCGCTCAATAATTACTCACTTTTAAACCTTCATGGAGCAATCTTGGGTTCCCTAAAATCTAAATGTTCTGTTGCATCAATGACAAATTCACGACCAAAAACAGAGAACGGTGTAAGGAAAAGCCACTTCACTACACAACCAAACAAATAAATATGGTACGTCTCTTTTCAAGGCATTGCCCCTTTAGGTCAGAGAAAGAAGAGAGGTAAGAGGATGCGAGATGCATGGTCTGTATTACACTGCTACACTGCTACACAGGATCTTTATTTACACACAACTATGAACAAGGACTCATTGACGATGCCCTTCTGGTAAGGGAACCACCTTATAGAAGGGAACAACCCTCTGAGGCAAGGCTCCATCTTCTTCATCGTCATCAAACTCCAGCAAATAACTGTCCAACCAAAACAATAGCAGCTATGAGAGCATGATAAAAATAACATAAATAAGAAGGGCATAGCATTTGGAAACCACATGCATAACATATCTTGTTCCAGACTGTACTTCTAAGGGCAAACCATTTACAATCTGCAAAAGTTTTGTTTCTTAAATATGTCAAGATAGACTACCAGATTAGCCCTCCTATTTTATTATATATTACCATATTGGAGATTCATTGGATAAAACAATTAAGAGAATCTTTGGAATAATCATTGTGTTCATCTATCTAACAAAAAAAAAATGAAGAAAAAGAATAAAGAAAACCATCAGCAAAGAAACGAAGAAAAGGAAAGCAGGGAGAAGGGCATGGAATATTGCAACCATTATAGTGTAACATAACGTAAACACCAGAACAATACTAGACAATTTCCAAAATCAGCAAACTAAGGATAGAACATGAGAAAGATATTACTTACTCATCTGTCTTCCTCTGAAAAACACAGAATGATTTGTTGATGGCATCCCACAGCATGCACAATACAATTAATTGTCAGTCCAAAGTCAGTCACCAACCATATTCAAAACTGGGAAACAAAACTACTGAAGAGCAGGATTTCCAAGGAAAATTGCAGTTACTTTAGTTTGGATTCAAATCTAATTAGGTGGATGGAATAGTTACCTTCCGAAGGGGGCTCACAACAGTTGCCTTATAAAGTGCTGTTGTTCCTGGATAGACAGCCAAAACATGTCTCCCAGGAGGAAAATCTGGGGCACTAGAAGGATCATTTCGCTTGGGGAAAGGAATAATACATGACATGTGCAGCTTGTACTTTCTGAAGCAAGTGAAAAAAAAAAAAAAAACCATTCAAGTGAGTAAACCAGCATACTTGGTTAAGGCATTTCATAGGACAAATCACAAGATACTAATGTACAATCTCTGGGAAAGAAATACTGCAAAAGAGAAATTCAGTTCCTGATAATAAGGGTGTATCAAAAGACAAATCAACCTTTGGCCACCACTCTCTTCGTCATCTCCCGGCTCCTCATCAAGTACTTCGAATCTGCACATAAAGTTACTAATTATGGACAGAGTACCAGAAGATTACATATTGAAATAAATGAGCTGGTGGAGTGGCATTTTCTTTTAAGATTATGTACATTTAGCATTTATTTGAAAATAGAAATCATGTATAATATATTTAACCTGATTTAGCATCACAATAACTTGTGAGGGTTTTTGGCTCAAATAGAAGAAAAAAAATGAGGAAAACGTATACATGTAACTGACTCCAAATAGTTCAAGGTGACGAAGCACGGATAGGGATACAGGGAACGGGCAAGACACGGTATAGAAACGTGATGTCAATTCTTGAAATCTTAGGATATGATATGTTACAGATAAATTTTAATATTTATTCCCATTTACTCTATTATATTTTAGAAGATGTAAGCTATAGCTATTTTTTTAAGAAAAAAGCAAATAAAAAAGCATATTCTATTAATGCACTCGTATTAGTGTGAATGAATACAACTATAACAAGAATGCACAGTCGTATTTTTTTTTTTTATTTTCTTCAACAATATTCACCAATTATAATCCATGCAAGCTTTGATTGATATTATAAAATTATAAACTACAATCTTCTCAAAATATTATTTTCTGTGTCCTCAATTATCCAAAATATTCCATGCATATCATGAAGTATTGGGTCAAGTATGGTATCGGATATGGCCTGATAGGACTAGATCAGAGATTTTTAAGGATATGTGCTTCATAGTGGTTAGAGGTGCAATCAAAATATAGTCCATATACATGACAACATTCTTAAATAATAGGCTAGGTAGGTAGCATCAAAGAAATACCAATGCATTCACATCTATAAAATTACCATTAAAAATGAATTAATAATATGGTGCGCCAAATTATAATAGTCAACAAAACACATCATAAGCGATCCAACTATTAGGCAAGGTAATTATTGAAGAATCTCATGTACAACAGCTCAACTTACTCTTTTGTTTCCCTATCAAAATGAATCACTTTTACAACAAACCACTCATCCTTTTCAGCATTATCACCTGTGACCCTAGCTGCTACCTGAATATAGCAACATGTCAATCACTTCTGCGAAACAGAATGAAATGGAACTCAACTTGCAAAATAATTATATATAAAAAAAAAAAAAAAACAACGAATGAAAGAAAGCAAAGGGGATATAAATATATTCTGTTCTTTAAAAAGACATGCAAACCTGTTCACCCTTTAGACTAGCACATGCTTCAAGTTGACTTCTTACTGCAGGAGAGAGCCTTGAGATATCTGAATCGGCTTTGATTCTTTTCCTTTTCTGATCATTACCTTCTGCAATTTATATTACATTTTCTCATGATATATGGAGTTTCTCAAATAACAGTAGCAGCATCTAACTAAAATCAAGATAGAGAAAATGAAATTCATTTTCCTAGGCATAAGTCATCTATTCTACAGTTCAGCCATCCATGTTTGCATGTCTAAATGCTATCCTGTGTTCAGTATTTATTTAGTTGTATAAGGTCTTGTCTCATGCTCACTTGGTGCAATATATCATAACCAATGAACATGTCAATCTCTAGTTATTGAAAGTCCCAGGTAGTTAGCTGGTAAAATCTTTTGCACAGTACCAGAGACCTAAAGTTATCTTCAGAAAGAATGGTCTTATATTGAGACAACTGGTTTTGTTGTCAGGCCATTGGACAACACATGCACCAAGGACAGTAGTTAATAATATTCAAAGCTTCTATAAATGAATTAATGTCTTGAGACAAGGGATGTCTTCCAAAAGAACTTCATCCTTGAGGGTGTGAGGTGGTTCCTTGGCAGTGAAATAGCTATATGCTCATTCAAGTTACAAGAGATGCTCAATATATGCCTAAGGTACTTGATATCTAGCAGCTTGAGCACTGATTTCCAATTTTTGGAATTGCACGTAGCCCGTACCAGCCTCCTTATGTTCATAAATGTATGCATATACTGCTGCAGAGTTTACTTTCACTTCAATACAAATGAATGATTTGAGTCCCTAATACATCATGTAGTGATAGACCTTCACTAATTTACACATGAGAACTTCCTTACAACATTATAGTAAACACAAATACTTTCTATATGCACATCTCATATGCAAAACTCAACAGTATGTAGCACACACCTATCCTTCTTCGTTGTTGACCTGGAGGTCCAGATGGTAACAGAGCATCCAATTGAGTCAACAGGGCACCGGAAACACTGCATCCAAAGAGAGAGAGAAATATGGTTGGTCTAAACTATCAATTACATTCAAAACTAACACATGTTAGGAGCCATCCACTACAGCATATCTTTAACATACTACACATTATGAAAGAATTTTATTGAGCAAGCACAAACACTCAGCTTTAGTCAGAAGGGAGAGAGTGGTTAACTTTACTAAAGATTTATATACATGTACCTTACTTCACTCTCTGAAAGTTCTTTGGCCTGAGTATATAAACTTTTAAGCTTTGCCAACGAGGTATCACCAGGCTTCTCAACCACCTCAGGAGCTGCATTAAAAAGCAAAAATTCAAAGTTAATAGAACAGTTGAAGAGGAATGCTATAAACACAATTAAATCTTGCAAACAATTATTACCAGTTATTGCTGTGGTTATTCTAGTTCATGACAAACCAATCAAATTAATTTTATATAAACCATCCATCACTTGCCACATCTATATGAAAGCACTTTTTGTATGATTTGTTCCATGTAAAATCTTTCATTAATATAAACTAGCAGTAATAGTTAACAATGTGTATTAAATAAAAAAATCCAGAAGCTGTAAAAAAAAATTTAATAATTATATCCTAGAGTTTTATGTAGATTCAATCACTATCTGCTAAGAATGAAAAAAGGGGGAGGAAAAGCTTGACAAGCTAGACTTCGAGAGGCAATTAATGGGATGCACATTTACAACTATACAGAGGATGCAAAGGGGATGAAACTGCAAAAAGAATCATCTGCCACATTACGTTTGCAAGAAATCTAACATAGAATCATGAGCAGGAAAAAAAATTCCTCCTTTGATATTCTTTAATTTAGCTGCTGAGCTTACTAAAACAATTCTCTAAAAGGTAGAAATTTAAACCAGCATGTGTTATTTATGACTGGAAGTGTATATGGTATATTATATATATATAAAAAAAAAAATTGCAAGTTGGAGAAGAAAGCCAATCTTTAAGACTTGGTTTTCCAGAGACAGGTTCCACTTTTTCCTATTCATTAGCTTCTGCACTGTGTTGTTAAAAGTGCTATATGCAGTTAAGCAACAACAGATCTTGGACGGAAGTTGAAGGCTTAAGACATGGTGTAAACTTGAGGAAATAAAACACAGCTTTGAAATATAATAAATGGTTTACATGATAATGATTCATAAAAACATAAAAGGAAAAAAGACTGGAAAAATTAATAACTTTAACTTATTAAGTCTATTTAGCATGTCGTTTCAAGCAAGACATGTATCTTTCAAATAAAATGCAAAATAGCAAAACATCATACAAGGAAAAATAAATAAATAAACTAATTGGTTCAGCATGCTATGCCATCAACTACAAAAATTCAACAAATATCATCGATTTGATGGCTCATGTTTGAGGTATACATGTTTGCCCAGTTAAGGCACCTTACCTACACTTTAAGAAATGTTGTAGTCTTGGCACTTTATGCCTTGCATCAACAGCATGGTGTAAGGCACAGTTTTAACAAAGATGCTTTTGTGCAGAGCTAACACAAAGATCACTCAATAACAGCACATATATAATTCTTTTATTATTATTATTATTATTTACACGAACAAGCAAAAGATGAGTAGAAAAAATGAAGATCACACCATAACAAGCTTGTTACCTGAGATGTATTAAATCCCATCCAAATCTATAATAACCCCCAAATAAAGCATTACAAGCACGTATAACAACGTGATGAGGCAAGCATGTATTTTCCTTTTTCCAAAGAAACATATAAAATGACGGATTTTGTTAAGACTCTTTCCCCCACCCCACTTTCTTTACCCAAGCAGCTGGCGATCACAACATTTAAGAAAAAATTCTTAATGATACCAAACATTTTCAATCTTTACAAGCTTTGCAAATTACTTAGACATGAGACACGTTCATTTTCTAGTATAACAAAACCCGTGTAAATACCATCTCCACGCCATCAATTTACTACAAACTAACTTCAATCAACTCATGCCATAGCCGTATTAAACTTCAATTACTCATAACATCAATTTAATTCAATGAGTCATCGCTAAATCTTACCACAGGTTGCATTAAAAATGATTACCTGTAAGCAACCTACGTACTACATTGCATAGATTTGATTACGAATTGAGAAAAACCCAGTTATCATTACATGCAATTCACCAGTATAAAACAAACCCATTAAGCGTAACCTCAAATTTAACCCAATCTCAACATGATTCAAGCTAAAAAAGGAAACAAACCCATTAAGCATAACCTAAAATATAACCCAATCTTAACATAATTCAAGCTAAAAATAGGAACTCTCCCTGGCATCAAAATTTCAATAATCTAAAAAAAACCCGTTAATCTATAAGACTGATGACAAAAAAAAAGGGAGAATAGAAGAGAAACTTAACTAGCTTGAAGCTTCTTGTGCATTTTGTTAATCTCTAAAAGAACTTCCTCTTGCTCTTTCCTTAACCGATCGAGCTCTTTCGAGTTCTCCAAAATTAACCCAATGTCCGATGACGCCATCGTTTTCTTGGAAGAACCAGAATCACAATCTGTTGTATATTTTTTCTGTTTCAGAAAGAAGAAAAAACAAAAACTAAAGTTGGAATTCGATCATGTCTTACGTTGTTGTCAATGAATAGAAAAGAACACAAGGCTTTTGTTTAGATATTTTCGTAATTTCTCGGAAATTAGTGGATAATAAAGTATTTTTAAATTAGGATGAGGATTTGACACGTGCGAGAGAGGATACGATCATTGGAGTGGAGTGGAGTGGATCTCGACTCCGTAAAATCTTAACCTGTGTTCACTTAATCCGAGCCTTTTAAAATAAATGGATGGTTAAGATATTAAAAGCTAATATTTCCTTAATAAGTCGTTGAGATTTAATATGATTATTTCCCAAGTGCCTCTAAATAATTTATTTAGGAATTTTTTTAATCTTCTTTTGCTTTTCAAGATTTTCTAACATAAAATTAAAAGTGGATATTAAGGTAAGTATAAACATAAAATGACTTAATATTGTTGATTTACTAAGAAAACATTAGTTGTTGAAATGTTCAGTAATTAATTTTAATTGAAACACAAATTGATTCAAAAATACTTAATAAAAAAAAACTTTATATTTTAAAAATAATTTTTTAATTTTTAATTTTTTTTTTTTGGAAACTTAATCATCATATTTCAAACATTTTGAAATCCTAATTTTTCAAATTGAATGACAAGTATTAATAAAAACTAAAATTTCTTTGAAAAATATTTTTCATTCAAACTTCATGGTACTTATAGAAACTATATAATGATGGTTTTTTTATTTCCATAAAAAATTCATGTAAATTAGCTATTAGGGGTGGTGAGATATTTTCACAAGATTTATTTATCATTATTAAATTGAATAAAAATAATTCAATCTTTATCTATTTTTAAAATATAACAAAATGACTTAATTATATTTCAAAGCAAAGATTTAAAACTAGCATTGATGGGCTTTTTGGTATTTTCATATTGTTTTTTTTGTTATTATTCAATTGGCATGAAGGCAACTTGGCATTTGAATAAATATAAAATATAATTAAAAAAAAAAGTGGCTATCATATGCAATGCATTTTCCAGCATGTGGAGAACACCCATTTCCTTTGAGCGGCACATATGACACCTTTTAGCTATTAAAATCTCATTTTTATTGTGTCGTTGAAAGTGTCGCATTGTCATCTTCCTTTTAGGATCATGTTGGTGCAATGATGCGATGCTGGTAACACTTTTTTTTCTCTCTCTCTTCCCCTTGAAATTCATGCTAGTCATGTAAAGTTTCAGAGTTGCCCCTTGATTTATTAAAATTTCAACTTCAGTCTTTATTTATTTTTATTTTTTTACCCTTTTATAAAGTTTTAATTAGTTTTTAATTTCATCATTTATTCCTAATTTGTGATATGTTATTTTTTATCCTCATTCTTTTTTTTTTTTAATCCTTTCATTAAATTAACTTCTTTTTTAATTTCATTATTCAATAAAAAAATATAGTTGTTCTCTAATCTAATTTTTTATTTCAATTTTGATCCTCATTATTTGAATTGTCCTTTTGTTAAATTAATTTTTATTTTCAATTACACCTTTCAATAAAAGATTTGTAGTTATCCTCATTTTTTTAATTTTCCTTTTCTAAAATTAGTTTTTCTTTTCAATTCTAGTTTTCAATAAAAAAAAAATTAGTTATCCACTATTTTCATGTTGATCATCAGTTTTTTAATTGCTATTTTATTGTTTTGGATCCTTTTGTATAGTTTTTTTTTTTCAATTTCATCATTCAATATTTAATAGTTAAATTTTATCCTTCAATTAAAAAATTTTAATTGTCCACTATTTCTATATTGATCATTAGTCTCTTAATTGCTATTTTATTATTTTAGATCCTTTTGCAGAGTTTTTATTTTTTAATTTCATCTTACAACATTTAATAGTTCAATTTCATCCTTCAATAAAAAATATTTAGTTGTCCTTTAATTTATTTTTTATCTCAATGTTGATCCTTATTTTTTTATTGCTATTTTTTTGGGATCTTTTTCTATGTCTTTTTTCTTCAATTTCATATTTAAACAATTGATTGGTTGAGGATCAAGCTTAGTGTTTTTTTTCAGGTGGGATGCTTTTGGTCTAATGACTTGAGTTATAGGTTTGGAAAGTTAACATAGTTTAACATTTTTTTTGTTTACTTTTTTTTTATTTCATCATTCAACATTATATTTTTTTAATAAAACAAATGAGTTATCGGGATATCTCAATTTCATAACCTGAGTCGTTGGTTTAACAAGTTAATCAAGGTTGGTATGACCTTTTTTATAGGATCTTTTTTTTAAAAAAAGAAATTTTAAAATTTTTTTGAACATTTTTTTACTAAATAATAATAATAATTCGACTTTGCAATGTAGCATGGGTCAACGTATAGTGATAACTATAATTCTAATTTTTTTTTTGACATAAAATCTCTTTAAAATGCCAAACTTGACACCTATAAATTCCAAAGTAATTTGAAAACCTAACCCATTCAAGCACTATTTTCTTTTCCTCGTTTGTTTTAATCCAAAAGTTTGCAAACCCCGAAGTAATTACTTTCTTTGAAAATCGAGCTCTTCAAGTTGTAGCTTTTTTTTCTTTCTTTTTTTCATTTTCTTCATAACCCTAAACTTTAAAAACATGAAATTAAGAATTGTCTATAATAAAAGTAACCCTCAACAACTTAATGGATGACAAGCATTAGCCTAGTAGTGCAAGGAAAATAAATTGAGTTAAAGGACAATTTTAGTAAGATTTTATATCCAAACTAGAATCTGAATCAATCATGTTTATAAATTATAATTTTGCTAATATAATACTTAAATTATGAGTTATTTTTATAGTTTTGAATTTCACTAAATATCCATTGAACCATACAAAATACCTATGCATCCATTGGATTTTCGTGTAGTACTTTCTTTTCACATTAAACCCAAAAAAGAACAAACATACAACTAGAAAGTTATGAAAAGTCTTTACCATTATTCCAGCATCTTGAAGGGTGAGATACTAGCTTGAAAGATGGTATTAGTCCGTGGCCGCTATAAAATTATGGAAATGGAAAGAAGAAGAAAAAGAGAGAGAAAAAAAAAGAATTTGATAGAAAATATCCTATCCCTTTTTATGAATTTTTATATTAGATTCAAAGTATTTATGATACATTACAAGTTTATATATGGGCTAATCCTAGTACATATGGAAACAATATAGAAAACAAATTTTCAAACTAGAGCAAGGAAATTACAAAATATAAATCTATATTTTTTTATATGGTTATAATGTCTTTTACGCTTTCTCATCAATATTAAGCTTTAATAAGCGTTGTAAATGTTTTTTGGGTGGAGGCACACATCCAACTTGGATTGATGTTGTTATAGGATTAAATTAAGGTAAGATTTTTTTTTTTTAAGTTTTCTTCATTATACTTGTTTTTTTTATTTTATTTAAAATTTTTTTTATTCTTAATAATTGTATGAATGTTGTTGTAGGATTTTTTTTTTATGTGAGATCAATTTTGTTGGATTTTAGTTGTTTTTTTTAATTTTATTGTTCAATTTCAATTAAATTAATTTATTTGGTATTGGATTATGAGTTTTGGAATATGTTTTCTAGGTTAGGTGGAAACTGTTTTTAGTTAATTTATTTAATTGTAGTTGTTGTGTATTTTTTTAGTATTATTATTGAGTATCACTATTGAGTTTTGATTTATATTAATTTAATTATTTCTATTTTTGTTAAATAGATTGTTTTAAAAATATTTTTAAATAATTATTGACGGTATTACCGACATATTAAGTTTGTTGATATATTCTAAAGAGTTGGGAAAAAAAAATTACTACAAATATCAATGTGTCCTTGTTTAATCACTAACAAAATTGCATATGGTATTTTTATCAGTTACATGAAAAAATTCCCGAGGGAAATACCGATAGAATGAAGTAGGTAAAATTTTTTTGACGTATTTTTATCATTAGTAAATCTATAGGTAATTTTACTATTGACAGACTCACTGATATATAAAAAATTATCGATGTAGCATTTTTATCTATGAGCCCGTCAATAAATTTATTACCGATAAAATATGAGAATAAATACTGACAGAAAATTCCGACGGTAAATCTAAGAATTCTACTAATGCAATATGAAAATTGACCAACATTAGGACATGCTAGTCTCATGAATAATGTCAAAGACATAGTGATATTTGAAGAAAAATAGCTCATAAGAAGTATATTGTACCTAAATACCAAGAAAGTAACTCAAATGACCCAAGTTTTGAATAAAAAATTATATGCTAAAATGAGTAATTAGATGAGTCATAAAATAAAGATCATTACATGTAATAAGGATATATTCAATATAGACCAAAATATAAATACATATGGTTAAGGATCTGTGTATAAAAATGAAGTTTTTATTTTATATCCATAAAAGTCAAGACATAAAAAGAATTGGTTATGCTGATTGAACAATGCACATGGTGTCTATTTAAGTCTATTTTAAAAGACTTATAAAATTTGCATATATGATGAAAAAAGATAAAGATTAAAAAAAACTTGGATGTTGTTGTATTTAAACATCAATATCAAGAAAACTATTAAGAAATACATTATGAAAATCCAACTAAAAAATATACTAGCCTTAGAAAGTAGCAATAACTAAAATTATTTGAATTGTAGCTGGTTGGTTAACTAGATTGAAGATCTCGTCAAAG
Source organism: Populus alba (assembly GCF_005239225.2). NCBI lineage: Eukaryota > Viridiplantae > Streptophyta > Magnoliopsida > Malpighiales > Salicaceae > Populus > Populus alba. The sequence continues at coordinate 3,748,821 of NC_133299.1, forward strand.
TAAATACCTTTATGTTAATTATACCCTTTAGCTACCAAATGAATCTTATAGCACTCAATAGACTCATTGATTATCCATTTAATCAAGTACATCCATTTTCAGCTTACAACATTTATAGAGAGATAAAAAAAAAAAAACTAAATACTAAGTGTGTTTATGGACCAACATAGCAAATTTTATAGCCATAATTGAATTCCATTTAGGATGTTATTTAGCTTTAGTATAACAATTAGGTTTCAATAAAAAGTGTGAAGCAATCATGCTTAAAAAAAGATGCAGGACATGATAGTGTTTATGATGATGTTAATATAAGGTCATAACATGAGTATGAATAAGAATATGTAGTGGAAGATTCAAAGGAGAAGATGAATTAAAGGAGTTATTATCCATGATAACATTGAGATCAAAAGTAATAGGTAAAAACCTAGAGGTGGATGAATGATGAGAGATAACACAAGACTATATTAAAGTTGGAGAATAAGAACCAGAGAGAGAGAGAGATATGAAGTAACACTTGGAGTCCAACAACTAAGATATAAAGGGAAAAGAGGTAAGATAAAGAAAAACACAGAAAAAAAAAAATAATAAGATAGACAAAACAATGATAATAGATAGAGAATTGATATTAGAAGGATATAAAGATAAGGACTATAATGATGGAGAGAAAACTAATGAAGTGGACTTGGTATAAGGAAATGGAAACTCATGGAATGTACAATGATGGACAATGTAGGCACCATGATCCATGCAATGATATCATAGATGATCTGAATTATAATCAAGGAAGACAATTAAGGTAAAGTGAAAATCAAGTTTATATTTATTGTATCGATGCAGAATAAAAAAGTATAAAGAACCAAAAACCTTTAAAAATGCATGGTCAGGTTATCATTTGAAAAGTTTTGAAAAAAATATTAATAATGAAGAATTGGTGCCGGTATTTAGTTGATAAGAAAAAAAAATAAAAGTTTCAAAGACATGAGGATAAATTGTTTTATAAAAGAGAAGTATGTCCAAGTAAAGTGAGGTCAATTTCAATAATAATACCGATAACAACATTCCACGAACCTATTATGCTCGTATGTATAAGGATAAATAATATAATGTGCAATGCCTACAATTTTAAAATATAAAATTAGTTTCTAAAACTCGCCTCCTTGGTGACTCTAAAATTATTTTATATGAGTTCAAAACTAATTTTCGACTAACTTTTAAAACTAGATAAAAACATCATAAATCTTGAATTTATTACACAAAGAAAAAAAAACCATATGTATTTGAAAAAAATTATCAATAACAATAGCAAACATTCGTATATCTATTCATTGAATAGGATGATGAGGGACCCATAAAATCAATATAAGTTGAGTCTAACAAAGCTAAACCAATATGCTTCGATAAACCTAAATGAGATTGACTAGACTTGTCTAAAGGGAAAGCTATTTAATTAAAATGATACTTGGCCAAGAAAAATCAGAAAAGCCTTATTAGAGAGAATTCAATGCAATATACGAGAACATGGATGACCAAACTATTGATGCCAAACTCCATGGCAAAGTTTATGATAGATAACACTTGAGGACTATAGTTAGAGGGTTGGTATTACAATTTGTATAAACCATTTTTAATTATGTTGGACATAAGGATAACTTTAAAAAATTGATCATTGATAAGATAAAAGTGATTATGAAATTTAAAGAAAACATTATTATCTAAAGAAAATTATCTTATAGAAAAAAGAATTTCATGATATTATGAACATATAAAATAAAAGATAATATTAGGAAATTTTAAGGTATATGAATTGAAGTATTGTCAAGGTGAGAGATATTAATTTTTTTTTTTATCATCACCTGTTTGATCAAAGCTAATATAGGGTTCTATTATGCCTTGACATGTTGTGTTGCTCTAACATTAAGATGCCATAATAGACCATGATTAGAGGAGAGCAATTAGTTAAAGCATTGATGGCAAAACTTGAAAGATCCAAAATTGAAAAGTCCAAAAGTTTCCTCTAAGAAGAGAACTAACACTGGAAAAGAAAAGGAAATATGATAAGGTAGTATGATTATAATTTTTGTAGGCTTAACACTAAGTTTGGGTGTTTTATTATAGTTGATTTGAATCTGATTTACTTTCTCGAAATAAATTTTTTTTTATTTTGCTAACCTCACTGATCTTTATTATGCCTTATAATGAAAATACCATTTTTACTAGAAAAGAAATAAGATTTAAAGTTGTTACATTATCAACAAAAGTGGACTATCTATCGATATTAATCGAGAGGATTATAACATTATTGGTAGACGTGGTCTAATGAAGAGCATGCAAAAGTCATAATTATGTAAGAATTTATGGCTCAAGAGTAAAACTATACAATTTCAAGAAAGTAACTAGTTCAACTCGAGCTATTCAAGTGATCATCAAGCCCTTGAACTCTAATCATCGAACTTTAAACAAATATAGGTTAAAAATTATAAGAGTGAGTGGCTTATTAATTGTTACCACTTCATTGGTGTTTGCTTTCCATGATGCATACACGTATAAATTAATTCTTTGGGTAGTTGTTGCAGTTTAAAAAGGCTCAAGTGAAGAGATGTAATTTTAGTTTGGCAAAGTCAGGGTTGATTTTAGAGTTGTCCAAATAAAGTAAGAAATCTGACAATTATTCATATGAGATAATACATCAATAGACAAAAATACAATTCAAGTATTCATTATCAATTGATTTTGTTGAGCCTAGTGCAGGTGATCCAGGTTTGGGTATGACAGTGGATGTATTTTCTATGATAAGAAGGGTGGATGAACATGGTTTTGACCTATCAATTAAGTCATGCAAGCTGCACATGGGGTTGTGCCTCAGCGGTGGAAGAGACTTGTTCTTTTCCATTGCATATGGGTTCGAATCTTATTATACACGTCTACCACCCCCCGCAGTACCTTACATGTTCACTGGGCTTGCAAGATGTTCAATGGACCCCAGAGATTAGTTATGGTGCCCGCAAGCTAGCCCGAACACCTCGTGTTATAAAAAAAAAAAAATTAAATCATGCAAGCCCTACCTAAAAATAAAAGGCTTGATTTGAGCCTTCCTGAACAAGTAGTTTCTGCTTGCTAGTTTAAAAGAGATAATGATGATGAGCATTAAAAAGTGACGATAATAAAAATATTTTTGTAGTCTGTTTGTCGGTTAGAATGGAAGTTTGCTAACTAGCTAAGAGGAGACAAGTTGTCTACTATTCTTCGATGCTAAATGAGCAAGTGAGATTATTTAGAGAAGTCTTCGAAATTGTGAAGCAAATGCTCATACCATATAAAATCAAAGGAATGAAAGGAAAGGGAGGAAAAGAAGAAGAAAATGAATTCGACTTAAAATATTTTGTCCATTGGCATGATTTTTTTTTTTTTTTTTTTGTATTAGATTCAATGTGGTTCTAATACATTACAAGTGTGTTTGCGTGTACTTGCACACACTAATCATAATATAAATAAAACAAAATACAAAATACAAAAAGTAATAAAACATCTTACTTATTACCATAAGAAAACAATTCACTCATTATTACAAAAAAAAAAAAAAACCTATGAAATTAGGCATACTAATAATGTGTAAAATTTTAGTCAACAATAATTTGTAGATATAGAATTACAAATAGAAACTGCAAGAAATATTACTTAAGAAGTTTAAGTAGAAAAAAAAAAATCTAAAATTAGAAAATACATCATAGCTGTTACAATTAACTTAAACACAAAAAAACAACAACTATAAACGTAAATTTTAAATAGTTAAAATGATTAAGATTTAAAACAAGAATTTATCATTAATGCAACTAAAAAATAATTATGTGACAAAATATACAAAAAATATTTTTGAAAATCAATAATTGATCAAAACAATCTAATAGATAACTTAATTCAATCCATACAATGCGTGAGAATATTAACATATAATAACAACATGCTAATTCTATTACATTACAAAATTGATAGTAAAATATATAAAAATAAAAACAAATAATATTATATAATTAGATAGATTAGAGGCATGTAAGCATAGTTTTAAAACCCAGCCTGGCTTGATGGGTTGACTCGGGATCCAACTAATCTAGGGCTGGAATCAGGCCGGGTTGAAAAAAAAAATAAATAAAGAAAAAATCCGGTGTGGCCCGGCAAGACCTGGTTAAAAACCCAGTTGGAACCCGTTGATTTTTTTTTCTAAAATAATATCATTTTAATTTTAAAAAAATTAATTCAGATAATATAATCAAAACTTAAAACCCGAATTTTAGACCAAGCTGGTCACCAAGCCGTGTCCGAAACTATGCATGTAAGGTTAAATTATTATTATTATTATTATTATTCCCTTTTAAAAAAATGGTATAAATTGTGTTCACAGCAAGCAAAACAAGGCATAAATTCCTAGGGGGAGAGGCATAACCGACTTGTATTTAGTCCTTTCCATTAATACAAAAAAAAGATACCAAAAGTTTGTCCTTTCCCGTTTGGTAGACAAGTGTAACACAGTAGGCCACTCTTATCTCTCTTTTAAGTTTAACCGTAAAGCCACCACCTCCTCTCCTGCCAGTTCCTATTACGCTCCACTTGCTTTTTTCTTCTCTTCTTTACGTGCCCAGTTTTTTTCCCTTCTGTTTCTCTGATAACAACGGCGTCGCTTCTATTGGATATGGCAGGGAAGCTGATGCATGCCGTTCAGTATAGCAGCTATGGAGGAGGCGCCGCTGGTTTAAAGGTTAATTGTTTTTTTAACCAAATTTTGTTATCGTAATTATATGTCCCTTTTCTTTTCTTTGATGGCCATTTAGTTAGTTAGTAATTGTTGAAACATGGAGATGAATTATAGATTGTTTCCCCCATTTCCTTTTGTTTCTAAATTAAATAATAATAATAATAATAATGGTGGCGGTGGCGGTGGTGGAGGCGGCGGCGGCGGAGGAGGAGGAGGAGGAGGAGGAGGATTAGATGTTATGTGAGTTTTGCTTTAATTTTTGATAAAATAGTTGAAAGATAAAGGTTTGAAAGTGTGAAAGGGTTGTTTTTAAAATATTTCTTTAAAAAATATATTATAATAATTGTTTTTATTTTTTTAAAAAATATTTTAATATTAATATATTAAAATAATTTTAAATATAATTTTTTTTAATCAATTTGAACCGCAATCCTAAACAAGTACGAAAAGGCATTGATGCACCTTCTGTGAGTTACTGGTATTATATAAATAGTTTTGCTTGTTGCAGCATGTTGAGGTTCCAGTCCCTAGTGCCATGAGTGACGAGGTTTTGCTCAAGTTAGAAGCAACTAGTCTAAACCCAGTCGATTGGAAGATGCAGAAAGGGATGCTGCGCCCCCTACTCCCTCGGAGATTCCCTTACATACCCGGTGATTCACCACTTTCTTTATGTGGACTTTGATTTTTATATGTAATCTGACTCAGACACTATCTTACTGCTTGTTAAGGCTTTTGATTGCACATAAATTCCGCCATATGGCCTAATCCACAAGGAAATTGTTCTTTGTAATGTTAGTTGATTGCATGATTTTCTTCTTTTAGGTGCTTACTCATTATTTTGATGTGGATTTAAGTTTCTAACGGTGTGGTGTTGCATCTAAGAAACTTTGGAAACGGGCTTGGTGTTACTGGGGACCCTCTCAATAGAATCGTTTCCATATAAATATTAAATATTAGTTGTCAATATTAAATATTAAATATTAGTTGCCAATTTGATACTTTTATGTTCCTTTGTTTAGCTTTCAGAATGCGGAACTTGGAAACTGGCATACCTTTGTCATTTTTTTATGGTATATGACAATGCAAAAGCAATAATCTTTACTTACCATTTCAAACGTTTGACTTCAGTTCAGTGATGTCAAAGTTTTGGGAATTTGTGTTTGGGTGCTGTTTGGCAGAAGGTTTCGTTTCCATGGTTACTCTGTCAGTTCCAATGGCTTGTGGGTTCTTTACTTGGTCTGGTTTAAGCAATGTAAAAGCTTAAAAAGAGGGGTTCCTTGTTAAGATTAGATGGTTGTTGTAGTCACTGCTCGAGGACTTGCATCATTCTCTCTGTTCAATGAATTGCCCCATATCTCAACAAAGATCTACAATTTTTAAAACAAGATACAAATGGAGAAACAACTGATCTAAACTTTATTTCCAGCACCTTTCTGAAAGATAGCTTGTAATCCACGTGGTTAACATTCTTTCAATCTCATGCTGATATATTAATTTCATAGTTTTAGCAATAATGTGTATTTGCCAAGCACACATTCACACACAGCGTTCACTTTTTGACTGAAGAAACCTTTTTCGCAACAGGCACTGATGTGGCAGGAGAGGTTGTAGAGGTTGGACCAGGAGTAACAAATTTCAAAACTGGTGACAAAGTTGTAGCTATTCTAAGCCACCTTGTAAGTTCTCATTCAATATTTTGGTGTTTTTTATTTCCTTATCTTCGTAATTTTTCAAATGATTTACATTGGTGAGGCGACCTCTAGATTATATTTTTTTGGTTTAATGGCTATGTACACAATTGGGGTCAACCTTACCCTCACTTGCGCCTTAAATAATGTCATATCAAATAAGCCAGGTTGCATCAACACAGCCTGAAGGTTACACGACATGGATGACTGGTTATAAGCTAAAAAATCAACATGAAAGGGGGTTGGGGGTGATTGGAAGAGTGAGATAATAAAATTGTTGCATTCATCATATTAGATAAAGCACAAGTAGAAAATTGTTTCCAGGTATTGACAGAGGTATGAGTCAATAACAAGTGTGAATAATTTATAGCTAAATCTGTCTATTGTGTGAACAGCCAACCTTCATGCCCTCAATATCTTTCATGAAAGTGAACGGTGAAATACAACTTTCATCAAGGACTACTTCTTGTTTCTCTTCTCTATAGGCAACTTAGTTTCCTCCCCTAAAAAGTAAAATCAGATAACTCTGTTTTGGACATTTGCTCAGCTTCAATGAAACACAAAAGCGATACCTTAATGTCGTCATTGTAGCTACCTTTATTGGAAAGAAAACGGGTCAAAGCCCTTGATGCTTACAAATATTTTTTACTAGTTGTAGTTTGCCAACTTGAGGCACATTATAGAGGTTAGTTTGCTTAGATGCCTTGCTCATGGATCTTGTATACCATTAAGTATTACATAGGAGTTTGGACCTGGGACTTGGCACATGCTATCTACTTGGTTGTAAACATATGAAAAGTGCATTTTAGCATTTGGCAATCTTATGTGTATGGAGGAATTTTACCATTGGTCTGTGAATTTTGTTTCGTTCTGTTTCTTTGATTAATTGTTGTGTGTTCTACAAACAACAGAGTGGAGGTGGACTAGCTGAATTTGCAGTGGCTAAGAAGAGCTTGTCAGTTGCAAGGCCACCTGAAGTTTCAGCAGCTGAAGGTGCAGGCTTGCCTGTTGCTGGGCTCACAGCTCACCAGGCTCTCACTCAATCTGCCGGGGTCAAGCTTGATGGAAGTGGTAACCAGAAAAATATTCTGATCACTGCTGCCTCAGGTGGTGTAGGTCACTATGCAGTTCAGCTTGCAAAGCTTGGAAACACTCATGTGACTGCCACTTGTGGGGCTCGTAACATTGAATTTGTGAAGAGCTTAGGTGCTGATGAGGTTCTGGATTACAAAACCCCAGAAGGAGCAGCTCTGAAGAGCCCATCTGGTAAGAAATATGATTCTGTGATCCACTGCGCTGCTGGTGTTCCTTGGAGCACTTTTGAGCCAAATTTGAGTGAAAATGGGAAGGTTATAGACATCACTCCTGGCCCCAGTGCCATCATGACTTTTGCTTTTAAGAAACTTACCTTCTCCAAGAAGCAGCTGGTGCCGCTGCTTTTGATTCCCAATGGTGAGAACCTGAATTATCTTGTTAATCTGGTAAAGGAAGGGAAGCTTAAAACAGTCATCGACTCGAAGCATCCATTAAGCAGGGCTGAAGATGCTTGGGCAAAGAGTATCGATGGTCATGCTACTGGGAAGATCATTGTGGAGCCGTGAATGAAAATAATGTGCTTGAATTGCTAAAATTTCTGCAACTGTGAGGTCTTTCCTGTACAATGTGGATCCGATGGCATACACAGCTGATGAGGCATTGTATGATGCGTGATCTTGCACAGTAATTTCTTTTGACTGGATGTTTCCCTAAATGATAGGGTTTGGGTTGAGTTTATTAACTATTGATTATGTTTGTTATTCAATATCAGATGCTTCTGTCTTCATTTTGGTGTTATTTTATTTATTTAATGACGTGAGACTCACCCTTATGGGCTAATTCTAGGTATAGTTTGTCGTCTAGAGAATTGATGTCCAATATTGCAGGGGACATTTCCACTAACTATAACTATGAAAAGGTGAAAAAAAAAAAAAAAGAGGGCTATCACTTAGTTTTGTCCCTTTTTTTTTTTTCCTCCATTTAGAGATAGGATGATGATAGAGAAGGCCTAAAGAGATCTTAGAGAGAGAATCAGGCTGCTAGAGTGATGACTCTGTCACATGCTGTTGGATTAGGCTAGTTTTTTAATATGTTGCGCGCTATGATAGGACCCGCAGTTGGATTAGGCTAGTTTTTTAATATGTTGCACACTATGATAGGATATACAATCTAACTGATTGAATTTTAATAATCTATTGTCGTTTGAGAGATATTGTTATTGGTATTCTATTGGAAAAATTGATTTCAAGGCAGTCATATTTGTCAGGTCGGTGCTCTTCTAGTCACTGTTAAATCTACACCATATTGCCTAGGGAGGTTTATCTGGGTATCCTTTTTGTTCCCAATGGTGGAGGTTAGATTTGCACATCCTTAGAATTTTGTGATTATTGCTAAAACTATTGTTCAAGCATACACACTAATCACCTAAAAACCGGTTAATCGATTCAAAAAACTTAAAAACCAATTTACTGGTTCACCCCTCAAACCCCTTCCCACACCACCATAGCCACTAAATTAGACACCAAGATTGCCCCTAAATCATCGCAGTACCCTAACACAACCATAACCACAAATACCAAACATACCACCACCAACGCCACCAACACAAAAATAAACCTCTTCTTTAGACTTGGCTGAGAGAGTTATTCATTGGTGCTAGTACTCGCTTTACCCTTGACCTTATATCTAGATAGCATATTGGAACCTGTCTAAAGATCTTTAAGGAGATACTAATAGAATTGCTCAGCAATGAAACCGATGCATGATTGGTTTCTTCCCTGGATTTAAAATGCCATACACTATTGTTAACATTATCGCTAACAGAGTATTAAAGAATTGTGGTATGAAGAATTGAGTTCATGATTTTTTGTTTCAAGATAAAGATAAAGATACAGGTAGTACTTGAGAACGACATTTGAATGTTTGGTGGCAAAACCATTATTCTCCAATAATGGCACCCTCATTTTATTTTTGATAAACATAAGATCTTGAAAATACTAGTTTGAATATGCTTCATGGCTTGCTGATACGACCAAAAGATTAATATCTTATCTTAAATGTAGGAATGTCGAAGTAATAAATAACCCGGCAAGACCGAGGTCAAACCATAGGAAGGTGAACTATATAAATTATAAATAATATATATATATATATAATAATAATAATAATAATAAAAAAAGTTTATGAGAATTTTATGGGATATTGATGTAAGGATTAAACAATGATAAAACAATTGTCAGGGTTAAAGGATCTACTAATAGTATTAGAAATAAGTATAGTATAAACTCTTTTTATTAATCAACTGAAAATCACACACAAAGGAGTTTTCAATCGGATGATTTATTCTTAATAGTTCATTTTAAATTTTTAACATGATCATATTAATTATCTTATTTTAGTAACACCATATTTTTAAATATTATCAGAAATTCATGATGTTAACTGATGTTAATAACAAATCAAGTTCATTTCATAGCTAAAAGTGTCAAGCATTTGTTGTAACAAGTGTTATACAACACAAATCTAGATTAACCATTTAACAAGCACGGTATTAAGAATTAATAAGATAAAAAGATAAGACATGTTAATAACAAACTTTATTGGATATAAACATTGAAGTCCATGTTGAGTTTATATTATACTTTTTCTAACACCATTAGTGAAACCTTTTCACCTTGACATAATAAACTTAGCTAAACATAATGAAGAAGAGAAACATAAATAAACAACATAATAACATAAATATAGTAAATGAAATGAAAAGCATAAACAAGAAATTAAGGAAAATATAACATGAAATAAAACTTAAACATTACAAAAATATAAAGAAAGAAATAAAAAGCATGATCTTGATCTGAACAACTAAGATGCCTAAATGCATGGCAAATGCCTCCTTTTATAGGCCAAAATTTGGACTATTGATTTGATGACTAATTGTTGAGTGGGAGACCACATCTTGACTTGGTGACAATCATTATCTTATTGTCTGAATAAAATGTCATTGATAATGTCAGAATTTGAACAGACTTAACTCATGAAAGTTCTAGAAAATTATCTTAGCTTTCCAGCAAAAAACAATTGAGGTCATTTGAACTTCTAGAACTCAAGATATGGGCTGAACACTGAACAATGTCTGGGTTGTAGGACAAATTCAGACTTTTCTGTTATTGCTACAATTTGAACTTGAAAATGACCTTTTTAAATCTTGGACTCCCATGAAAGTTTTAGGCCTATGTCTTAGCTTTCCATTTATATAAAGTAAACCTAAATATAAGATCTACAGTTTCAGATATGACCCAATGACCGAACAATGTTTTAGTTTGGACTGAACCAGCATCTCTTTTCTAAGTTTGGCCCTCTCTTTGTCTTTTAAATTTCAGTAGTTAAACTCATTAATCAATCCTTTGATTTATGTGATAGGCCTGCATTTAAGATGAAGATTTACCATAAATTAAATGTATCTTATAGTATTAGACTTGTTATTATAAAGCATGCTTTCATTAAAGAGTTATTGATACTTCAAGTGTAAAATGATGATATAAAACCTTGATAAAAATGCACTTTTAAGTACTAATCACTTGCCTTTTCCTTTATGGTCCAAGACGGGCTTGAGCTTGACGAATAACATGGTAGGCAAGTCATTTTCTTGTGATGAACAAACATACAACAACACTCGCTTGGAATATGTGATAGTTTATATAGAGTTTGATGCATTGCTCCTTTTCATAAACTAATATGAGATTGAGAACCCCCTATATGAGGAGTCAATTTCAATTAAGGTTGAGTATGAGTGGAAATCAAAACAATATGAGAAGTGTAGTTTGTTTGGCCATGTTTGTTCAGTTTTAGTTGCATAGCCAGCAAGTGATGAGGGTAAAGGGAAAGTAATTGAGGCCCCATCTTTACTAGCTAACTATGTGTTACAGATCCAGGGTGTGGGTGATGCCTTACTGGTATGTAGCTTACATATTACCACTATAGTTGAAAATGTTGCCTCTGTCAAGAAAACTGGTCGATTGGTTTAGTATTAGATAGTCGATCGGTTTTACCCTTTTCCATCTTTAATAGCCAATGCTTTTTTAATTGGTCAGCCATATAAAAAATTACAGGAATTGGTTAATTGGTTTCCTCTATTGACCACTCTATAGGCTGCTAATCCAATTGCTTCGCCTCTTGCTATAGATGAACCACTTTAGGTGATACTGTTAGACCCGATTTTGATTCAGAAAATGATATTCTTCATATTAAAGAAGATTAAACAACTTTGATGAAGAGTGTCCCGTGTCTTGAAAGCAAAACAACTCTCTTGCCAAGCTCATTGCCCAAACCAAAAGGATCTCAAGTAGTCTTTACTACTAAAACCCCTTATGTTGCTCTCTCAAGTACTGACATTGGTCCTTAAACTTGGGGTAAAGGGAAGGGGAAAGTGAGGAAATGGCTTTATGGCCTAATGAGTTCCCTTTTGTTTTGTTTATCCTTTCTTTATATCTATGTTTAATATAGGAAGTTGGAATATATGGAGACTTAATAGGCCCTAAAAAAAGTTAAAAACTAGACTTTTAAGTATAATCTTGGTATTATTGGACCATTAGAGACTAAGATTGCTATGGCTAATATGGGTGTAGTTAAATTGGGTCTTGCACTATCTTCTTGGACTTTTCTTTCTAATGTTAGTGATGACTCTAGATGTCGTATTCTAGTGGGTTGGGATCTTTTTCGATATAGTCTTTCTTGTATGTATACTACTGAGCAGTGGGTTACCTGTGATGTTATTATTCTCCTTTTTAATATTTCTTTTAGTGTGACTTTTATTTATGTCTTAAATACACCTACCAGATGTAGGCTTCCATGGGATTATGTTCATCAACAAACTCAGTTTTTTTCTTCTTCCATACTATGGGTTTTGATAGGGGGTTTTAGTGCCATTTTGAGATCTGCTAATAAATCAGACGAAGATATAACTTGTTATAACATTATATATATATATATATATATATATATATATATATATATATTATATATATATATATATAATTTGTGTTGTTGTATCCATGATTTGGAGCTAGTATAGGTACCTTATACAAGTCGAAGTTCTTATGGTATAATGGTCAATAAGAAAGGGATGTTATTTTGAAGAAATTAGATTGGATTTTTGTTAACCTTTCTCTCTCTTTTTTTTCTCTTGGCTGAATGCTTACTTTTTTGGATATGGTAGGATTGGTTTGGCAATCAAAGGTTAGTGGCAACCCTATTTACATATTCACTTCCAAGCCTCGCTTACTAAAGCCTAAGCTTAAGACCTTGCATTGTCATCATACTAGTCATATATATAGTAGGGTGACTAAGGCAAAGAACCAATGCAATAAAAAGGTTTTGCTTTATAAAACACTTCCGAGAAGCTTCTTATTGCTGAAAGAGATCTTGTTAGAATATACCTTCAGTTATGCTAGGATGAGGAGGCCTTTTACAAATAATGGCCTAAAGATCAGTGGCTTTAGCTTGGTAATAGGAATACTAAGTTCTTCCATAGATATCTAATCCATAAATAGGTTAGGAATATGATTTATAAGTTAACTAATGAGGCAAGGATTAAGGTTTATAATCAGTAGGGTCTTGGTCAATTAACAGTTTATTACTTTCAGAACCTCCTAGCTGCCCCTACATTCTCACATGATATGGATGTCTCTAGGTATTATTCATCTACAATCTCAAATGCCTTGTTGCCTATCTTAGAGATGGATTTTACAGATGAGGAAATTAAGTTAGCCTTGTTCTCCATACCGGATGACACACTTTGGCCAAATGGTTTTACCTATTTGTTCTTCAAAAAAGTTGGGCTATTATTAGGGTGGATCTCATAGCTTCAATCTAGTATTTCTTTGATCATTGCACTCTTTTCAGGTGTAAAAATGCTATTAGAATTGCTTTAGTGCCTAAGGTTGAGAACCCAAATAGTATGAATGACTTTAGACCTATATCTTATTGTAATGTTATGTATAAGTGTATCTTTAAGATCATCATGAGCAAATTAAAGCAAATGTTATCTGATATGATTGGCCTTTCTCAATATGCTTTTATTATGGAAAGTCATATTTCAGATTCTATTTTGTTGACTAAGAAGCTCATGGATAATTATCACCTGGATAGTGGCCCAACTAGATATGCTATAAAAATGGATCTTATAAAGGCTTTTGACATAATTAGTTGGCATTTCATCCTTATAGGACTTAGAGCTATTAGTATTCTAAATTGCATGGTTAGATGGATCCAAGTTTGTCCCTCTTTAGCTACAATTTCCATTACATTTAATGAACTATATGAGTTTTTTCTATCTTTAAAGGCTTTTAGCAAGGTGACCTTTTTTTTCTTCCTATCTTTTTGTACTAGTTATGGAAAGCTTAAGAGGAATTATTAGAAAAGCCACTCAAGACCTCAAGTTTTGGTTTAACTGGAAATGTATATAGAACTTTATCACCTATGATTGTTTTGCTAATGATTTTATGGTATCATGTCATGCTGATATAGACTTGGTGGGTATTTTATGAGGAGCTTTGGATGCCTTTGTTGGGCTTTCTAGATTAGCTAATAGTGGAATGCGAAGGTCTTAATATTATTTTAGATAGAGCTTGGCTTTTCCCATGAGTCATCACAATCTTCATCCTTCAGCCTTTTTAGAACTCAATTCATTTCCATCCTCGGATTGATGTTCTAGATCACATTATGTCTGAAAGGGCAATTATTTATTCATAAAGGTTTACTATTGACTCTGTTTAGAAGGGCATTAGAGATTCAAAAAACCATAAACTCTATGCATACACCTTCTCTAAGTTTCCAGGTCATATCCCAAAATATTTTTTTTTGTACCATGGCTTGCTTTTTAGGTTGGCTTCACATAAACCCATATACAAGACTCAGCATGCATATCAGATTCATCACCTCCCGACTAAATCACCTGAATTTCACTCTTCTGCTTGCTCAGTTAGTCCTCTTAGCCACAATTTATGTCATATAGTATGAAAGGAATAATTGGATCTTCCACTAGACTCATCAACCTTACTATAAATGTTTAGTAAAAAAATATTTTGTAAGCTCATCTAGTCTAGGTTTGATTGAGCTTACACCAACGATATTAGATCCCAGCTGCCCTTAGGTCCCATATAGCACCTTCCAGTATCATGGTACCATCGCTCTTGGTGTCTTTTTATAAGTTCTTAGATTCTGTTCTACTCTTTTGGTAAGTTTGAAACAACCGGTTCCTCTCTTTGGTGTCCTTTAAGTTTTAGTTCAATAGTTACTTACTCTTTTATAGAACTGGTTGATCGGTTACCCATCTCTTCTAAATAGTCAGTCGATCTAGTTTGTGGTTTTTTTTTTTTTGTTTTCTGGTTTTTGCTTATACAACCATAAATTGATTTTAGGGTTTTTAGTAACTGGTTGATTGGGTGCCTAACCGTTGTTGCATTGCAGTCTAGGTCTTGGGATCTTTTTATCTTTTCTTTGGTTTTTTTAATCTTTCTTATTTAATTTTGTACTTGTTGCCTAAGGTTTAATCTAATTTTGGGTAGACGGGTCTTTGTACTTCTAGAGGTATGCCCGCTCATATCTTTTGTACATTTTTCCTTCATTGTTTTTTTAAATTACAACTTATATAAAAAAACACGTTAGTTTTAAATAAAAAGTAACTAGAAAACTTCAAATTGGACTTATAGAGAATTTTAGGTAAGAGATGAGTTTGATACCAATGAAAAAAAAATAAAATCACCTTAAAGTATGCATATCTAAAGATAAGTTTGTTTTGTATTTGTTTTTAAAAGATAAAAGGTGTTAAGTTGTGTTATTGATGTTATGGTTGCTTAAAATAATGTGTGTTATTATTGTGGGTAAAAAATTAAATTCAAACTAAAAGAAAAGTTATTTGAGAACCTTGGAATGTTAGAATAACTAATCTTCACATTTATATAAAAAAAATAGGCTTGAACCTGAAAGATTAATGATTATTGAACTTACCTATTTCATTTTATGACGATCAACAATGAGTTAAAAGCCTATGCATATGCTCTCGAGATGGTTTATGTGGGTTGCGTCATCCTAACCTAAATTCATACTCATGCAAAAGGAAGTGTTAAACAAAAGCAAAAAAAAAAATAAAGAACAAAAGCCAAAAAAATAAAAATAAACAAAAGATCATAGCACCTATATTGAATACTCTCAAATGTAAAATGATACAATAATGTAGACATCCGAATAATATTTATACAATTTAATTTATTTAAAAAAAAGATTATACGATGATGCCGGCTACCGTGCTTAAAGATGCAATAGATTGGAAGGATTGATAAAAATATCAAGCGAAAAAGTATTGAGGGGTACCCTTGAATCCTCAAGTCCAGATTCACACATTTAATAATAATTTTTTTTAAAAAAAGTTAAAATAGTGTCCATACATTAGTCAATTTTATTATCCTCTATGCAACATTGAGGTATAGGGTTAATCATGGTCGTGGGACTATTCCAGTTGATTTTTGGATAAAAAGATGAATAATGCAAAAACATATAAAAAAATAAAAAATCTCGATCTAAGAAAATATGGTGGCCTCAAGACTTAATGATGCAAACATGAGAAATTAAACAAATAAATCACAAATAGATACATCCAATTGTCATCATCAATCACCACCTTCCAAGATTTATTTTATTATACACGTTATACATGAATTATTAAAAAAAATACATAAAAGCATCAATTTTTTAGTGTAAAAACAATGAGAACAAATTTCTATGTCTCAAATAAATCATTATATCAATTTCTAAATTCCTATTATCCTAACCACTCATGGGGTACTAATTATTGACTTTATATCTTGTCAATATTTTTCTTTCCAACAACATCATACCCTTAAAGGTGATTATGCAATGACTCTAACCCTAACACTTCAAATCAAATATATGAACAATATAGGTCAAAGCACTTAAAGACATTATAAATTAAATCAAGGCTCGAGATTAACCTTGGAAGTTACTAGAATATGCTGTGATAATAATAACACGAGAGAGAATTAAGCCACCTACTACATTAAACACACGTTTGAGACGGTGACACGTGTACTTCACGTCTCAATGCTAAACTTAAAAAAAGGTAGAAACAAGAAGACTTTCAAGCTCCTTTCCTACTATTACTACAATTAGTGGTTCTCGCCTCTAGCTAATAGAAGGGGTTTTGGGGTTCCTATTAAAACTACAATTTTAAGACGGTGTAGGATGTTAGTGTATATTTTTATTTTTCTAGGTTTTTACTATTAGCGTTGGTGGTATGGTTCATGTTTGTTTGGTGGTATGGTTTAGGTGGAGGTTAGTTCAAGAAGGGTTTAAGGGTTGAACTAGTTTGGTTAGAGAAAGGACAATGATTTATGGATGTTTTGGGCTATGTTTGTTATTTTGACAATTTGAGGGTTTAGGTAATGGCAATGACAAGGTCAAATAATTGATAATTGGTGATGGTGGCGGTTGGTTAAGGAGAAACTGATAAATAAGTTCGTTGTGATGGTGTTTCGGGTTTTGTGCATTATTTTAGTTAGAGAATGTGGTGGTTGATGATGGAAGTTTTGGGTGCTTGTGTATGGTTGTGTGTTGATGGTTAGCCATAATTGGTGTGGGGAAAAAAAAAGGCTAGCTATTAAAAGAAAAGGTAGGGTTATTTTTTTTCCCCTTTCCTTTCATATTCTTCTTATTTTTATCTCATTCTCTTTGATCTCTTCTCTTCCTTTTCCTTTCCATTTTTTTTCCTGATTCATGCCTTTTTTTGGGATGTGTGTCCTATTCTTTATTTATTTATTATTTGTTTATATGTGTGCTCGCCCTTTTCATATAAAATTTTGAAATATGTATAAGGATTTCTAGATCAGATGATGGGTTGAAAGTCTTATGGCCAACTTTAGTCCCTTTATTTATCCTTTTTTGCTATTCACTATAGTCTCCCCCCCCCCCCCCACACATATATATAAAGATCAATACATAAAATAAATATAATAAGAAATACAAAGAGAAGTGATCACCTCCTATATATTTCATGCCTTCTCCTGTAAAGAAACTCGTGAAGCCAACTCCATTGGTAATTCCATCAATTACTCGTCTATCAAAAAAAGAAGTTAATTCCGCCAATCTTCTTATGCCTTCTGTTAAAGATATTGTATAAAAACATCTATGTAACCACGATTATAGGACCAATCATATATCACATTTATTTATTTTGTCCCAAAGAATTCTCTTAGGACCTTTTTTAGCAACCAAATTAAGGAATTTCAAATTTTGTAAGGATGAATAAATCGGCTTATATAAAAAAAGACGCTATAAATATCCCAAAAGAAGCTATACTAACTGAAAAAGTTGAATTTGTTACAAATTCATACCAATCTACAGACTCATTTTGATTTTGATTGTAATGACTTAAAATTAACAGTTTGGATAATATATCCAATTCATTTCTTCTTTATTGAATTGATTGAAAGGTATTCCTATAGCTCCAATAAACAAGGTAAATAGTACCAAAACAAGCATCAGAAAATAATATAGTATTATTTTGATTCCTGGGGATAGGAAAAAAAAAATTAATACCAAAATGATTAATAGTAATAAAAGGACACGTCATCTTTCTTACAGTACCATTGGTATATTTTCTTCCAAAAAAAATGAAGCTCTTTCATTATTATTTTTATTATTTATTGTTAATAAAGGTAATAAACGCATTTTTTTAAACATTTTAATCCTGTTTACCCCATAAAGATATTGAATAGAATGCGCTGTTTTTTTTTTTTTTTTACCACTATAATTTTGAAAATAAATATTTAAATGCCCTTCAAAAGTAAGTAAATAAACCCGAAAACATATAAAATGCAGTTAATCCTGCTGTGGAAAAAGCTATTATTGCGAAAATAGGTGAATACGACCAACTATCATTAAGAATTTCATCTTTGGACCAAAAACAAGGCGAGAGGTGGAATACCACAAAGAGAAAGGGTTCCTAATAAAAAAGCAAATTTTGTTAATTGGAACATGTTTTGTTAAACCACCCATAAGAACCATATTTGACTCTTATCCGGAGAATAGCCAACAATACCTTCCATTGAATGAATAATGGATCCAGATTTCTAAAAACAACAATGCTTTCGAATAAGCATGAGTAATCAAATGAAATAAAGCGGCTCGATAGGAGCCCATACCTAAAAGCTAACATCGTATAACCCAATTGAGACATTGTAGAATAAGCTAAACCTCTCTTAATATCTTTTTGAGCAAAAGCTAAAGTAGCTCCTAATAGTACTGTTATTATACCTATCAAAGCTATTAGCTTCATTATGTAAGGTATAACTACGAAAAAAAAGGAAAAAACTCGAGCTATCAAGAAAAATTCCCGCTGCTACCATGGTAGCAGCATGTATTAGAGCCGAAATAGGGGTAGGTCCTTCCATGGCATCCGGTAACCACACATGAAGGGGGAATTGCGCCGATTTAGCAATTGCACCGGAAAATAATAGGAAAGCGCACAAGGTAACAAATAAAAAATGAACCTCATTATCATTATTATAAATCAAGTTATTGAATATTTCAAACAAATCCTGAAATTCGAAACTGCCTGTTATCAATAAAGACCTAAAATTCCTAAATAATAAACCAAAATCGCCTACACGATTAGTTACGAATGCTTTTTAGACAAGCATTGGACACAATAGGTCGTGTGAACCAAAAACCTATTAATAGGTAAGAGCACATTCAACCAAATCCAAAAGATATAAATTTGGATTAAATTCGAACTGGTAACTAATCCCAGCATTGAAGTATTGAAAAAACTCATATAAACAAAAAGAAAATCTCAAATAGCCTTGATCATGAGACATATAACTGTCACTATAAACAAGAACCAAAATTCCAACCGTAGTAACTAATATTAACAAAATAGAAATAAATGAGTCAATCAAGTGCCCGAACTATAAGGAAAAATCATTGTTGATGTCAAAGACCATACATATTGATAAATGGAACATATTGATAAATGGAACTACTATTTATTTGTTTAATAAACATATCGGTCAAAAAAAACCATAACTATACTTAATAATAAAACACTCGAAAAAACTCATATATAGTAAAGTTTTTTTTTTTTTTTTAACACTGAAAAAAAGTAGCAATCCCATTCTTATTAACATAGGGACTGGAAGTGTAATGAAAGATCTAATCCGTAAACATTAATATGTATATCCCATAAAAAAAATTATTATTTTTTAATTAAAAATGAATTCTTTCTTGTTTATGATTCATTAACTCTTTTCTCTTTTAATTTTTAAAGAATTAGTCAATAAAAAAAATGAGTTAAGTTTAACTTATTTTATCAATGTCTTGACAATTTTTATTTTTAATCACTATAGAAAATAAAACCTTTGATGCTTTCAATCCAATTAAAAGAAGTATTAGGTATATAAAAATGTGTAAATTTTGACTAATCTAGTTTAGATCATATGTCTAGGCTGGATAATATAAAGTATGTACATTAAATTAGATAAGAGTTTTTAATTTTTAATTTTAAAGAATTTTAAAGTTCAGGATAGAACTCGAAACTTTTTTTATTATATTATATGTCTATAACTCAATACTTAATGGGGTTGCTAAACCTTAACATAAATTTTCTACATAACGAAACCCTAAGGACTAATACAATAAAATAGTTCCAAAAATCTCTTGAATTGAATGTTGAAATTAAAAAAATATTTTTTTTTTCATTAATTTGAATGTTCCTAAAAAAATATTACATTGAATTAACTCCTTCAAGCTCGACAATTAAATAAAAAAGGGTTATTATAATTTTGAGCAAGTCGTCATGGTGAAATTTATAACATGCTGCTTTTAGAAAGCAATGCTAAGAGCATTTCAATTCAAGTCTGAGTGGTGGCATAATATTTTTAAATTATCTTATTAAAAAGATAGAATAAATTCTATAATGAATTTAATTTCATATGTAGAATTATAGATAATTAAATTATTCCCTCTTTTTATGATATTTTTGACATTAGAACATATATTAACTCATATATCTTTTTTGGTCATTTCAATTGTACTTTTTTAACCCAAGGCTTTGCTACTTGGGGTATTTAACTAACATGCATTAATCTAAAATCTTAGTACTAGCTCTCCAATCCTTTGTTAATAATGCACATAGGTATGATGGTATCAGTTATGCAACTCTTTTATATGGATCATTATTATCAGTAGAACTTCTAGTAATTACATTTCGAAAAGTCATAAGAATTGTTGGTAAAAACAATAATTTATTAAATGATTCATTTCCCGTTGATGAGATCCAATACATGATCAAAAAAAAAGTATTTTTAAAAATACTTTTTTTCCTTCTTCTAGGAATTATTACAGGTTTCAATTGATTCAACAATTAGATCATTGGGGTTTTCGTATTCTTAGTATAGGGTTTCTTTTTAAACCATAGGTATTTTTTCAGGAGCAGTCTGGGCTAATGAAGCATGGGGATCATATTGGAATTGGGACCCAAAAGAAACTTGGGCATTTATTACTTGAATTGAGACACGAAAGAAACTTGGGCATTTATTACTTGGATTATATGCTTGCCAATGATTTTTTCTTCTCCCTTTTTTCCCTGCTTACTTAATATTTTTTTCACTCATTTTATTTTGATATATTTATTTATTTTTATCATTCATTTTCCACTCACTTATTTTTTTTAATTTTATTTTGTTTAAAAGATTGATATAAAAAATAAACTAATGTGCTACAAAAATATGAAATGACTGTGATGTTGAAAAATTGATCAAATTGCATTGAAAAGGTATTTTCACGGAAGTTTTGTAATTTTTTAACTTGAAGATATATTGGAAAAATAAGGGTAAAAAATACTCAAAATTTATATTTTTTTTATGGCAACTAACTCTTTTTTATAATACTCATAGCATGAAGACATTGGAGAACTCATTTTTCTTTAGCTTGTTTAGTAAGTTTGCGAAGAAAAGAAAAATAATGCAAGAAAAGAAAAATATTTTTGTATTTTAAAGTTTTGTGTGCAATAATTATAGAATGAAAATAAAAATGATTGTATAAAAAGATGACCCTAAATTTAAAAGGATCAAGTTGAGAGGTGACCTATCCTCATAAAAAAGTAAGAAAAACCATTTTGATTGCAGGATTTGGTTTGGTATACTTGATTGGAGGGTTAAGTCGCATGATTGTAGGATTCGACTCAAGATGTTATTATAACAGGGTTGAGTCTTATAATTGCATGGCAGATTGAACTTGATATCTACTTATACCTCTTTTTTTATATCATCATGAGAAAACAAAATAGATAATTAGAGATAAATTAAAATATGGCTAGTTTATAGAGTAACCAACTCGAATGAATTTTTATTATGTCATTTTATAAAGTGATGAAGTCAAAAATAATTTTTATCATATCATTTTGTAAAGTGATGAGGTTATGTCAAAGTTTTGGGAATTTGTGTTTGGGTGTTGTTTGGCAGAAGGTTTCCTTTCCATAGTTGCTCTTTCAGTTCCGATGGCTTGTGGGTTCCTTACTTGATCTGGTTCGAGCAATGTAAAAGCTTAAAAAGAGGGGTTCCTTGTTAAGATTAGATGATTGTTGCAGTCACTGCTCTAGGACTTACACCATTTTCTATGTTCAACGAATTTCCTCATTTGTCAACAAAGATCTACAATTTTTACAAAAAACAAGTTACTTAATCCATGTGGTTCCTTATCAATCTCATGCTGACTGTGTGTTTGCCAAGCACGCATTCACACATACACACATCACGTTTTTACTTTTTGGCTCTTTGTCGACTTTCTAACTTATTTCCAGCACCCTTTCTGTTTTTCAAATGACATAGCTTGTAATCCATGTGGTTAACATTCTTTCAATCTCTGGTTATTTAAAAAATGCGTAATGAAAGGGGTTGGGGGTGGTTAGAAGAGTATAATTAAATTGTTGCGTACATCATATTAGATAAAGCACAAGTAGAGAATTGTTTCCAGGTATTGAAAAAGGCACGAGTCAATAACAAGTGTGTGAGTAACTTGTATCTAAATCTGTCTATCACATGAACAGCCAACCTTCATGCCCTCAATATGTTCCATGAAAGTGACCGGCGAAATACAACTTTTATCAAGGACTACTTGTTTCTTTTCTCCATGGACAACTTAGTTTCCCCTGAAAAGTAGAATCTGATAACTCTATTTTGGACATTTGATCAGCTTCAATGAAACACGAAAGCGATACCTTATTGTCATCATTGTAGCTACTTTTTTTGGAAGGCAAACAGGTCAAAGCTTTTGATGCTTATGAATTTTTCTTACTAGCTTGTAATATTGCCAACTTGAGGCGCATTATAGAGGTTAGTTTGCTTAGTGCCTTGCTCATGGATCTTGTATACCATTAAGTGTTACATAGGAGTATGGACCTGGGACTTGGCACATGCTATCTACCTGGTTGCAAACATATGAATAGTGCATTATAGCATTTGACAATCTTATGTGTGAGGAGGAATTTTACCATTGGTCTCTGAATTTTGTTTTGTTCTGTTTCTTTGATTAATTGTTGTGTGTTCTACAAACAACAGAGTGGAGGTGGACTAGCTGAATTTGTAGTGGCTAAGAAGAGCTTGTCAGTTGCAAGGCCACCTGAAGTTTCAGCAGCTGAAGGTGCAGGCTTGCCTGTTGCTGGGCTCACAGCTCACCAGGCTCTCACTCAATCTGCTGGGGTCAAGCTTGATGGAAGTGGTAACCGGAAAAATATTCTGATCACTGCTGCCTCAGGTGGTGTAGGTCACTATGCAGTTCAGCTTGCAAAGCTTGGAAACACTCATGTGACTGCCACTTGTGGGGCTCGTAACATCGAATTTGTGAAGAGCTTAGGTGCTGATGAGGTTCTGGATTACAAAACCCCAGAAGGAGCAGCTCTGAAGAGCCCATCTGGTAAGAAATATGATGCTGTGATCCACTGCACTGCTGGCGTTCCTTGGAGCACTTTTGAGCCAAATCTGAGTGAAAATGGGAAGGTTATAGACATCACTCCTGGCCCCAGTGCCATCATGACTTTTGCTTTTAAGGAACTTACCTTCTCCAAGAAGCAGCTGGTGCCTCTGTTTATGACTCCTAAGGGTGAGAACCTGAATTATCTTGTTAATCTGGTAAAGGAAGGGAAGCTTAAAACAGTGATCGACTCAGAGCATCCATTAAGCAGGGCTGAAGATGCTTGGGCTATTAGTATCGATGGTCATGCTACCGGGAAGATCATTATGGAGCAGTGAATGAAATTAATGTGTTTGAATTGCTAAAATTTCTGCAACTGTGAGTTCTTTCCTGTACAATGTGGATCCGATGCCATACACAGCTGAAGAGGCATTATACGATGTGGGATCTTGTAAATAATAGGGTTTGGGTTGAGTTTGATAGCTATTGATTATGTTTGTTCTTCAATATCGGATGCTTCTGTTTTCGTTTTGGTGTTATTTTATTTATTTAATGACGTGAGACTTCCATTTACGGGCTCATTCTAGGTATTGTTTGTCGTCTGAGAGTTCAATGTTGCATGAGTAAATAGAAAGAATTGAACTTGTTAGAAAATAAGATAGATAATTGGAGATAAATTAAAATATAGTCAATTTATAGACTGACTAGCTCGAAGTAATGTCATTTTATAAAGTAATCAACTCGAAGTAATTTCAACAGGCAAACTCATAGTGATTTTTATCATTTCATTCTCCGAAGTATACCATTTGCTAAATCAAACATTGATCCCCATGATAACTCGACAGGTCACTCATAGCCAATTAGCATGCCTGATGCATTTTCTGTCATTTCATTGTTCTTTCCAGTTCCAGAATCGAATTAAGGTTTTTATCACATACATAAAGGCCCTCAAAATTCTGAGGGGATCTATTCAATCATACTTTGGCTCCAAAACTTCTGGGAGTCTGATATGAACTGCCTAAGCAGTTAAAAATAACTTATTGCCTCTTGCAGATCTTTGAAGACAAATGAACTGATCATAGCTTCAGTATATCTCCTCTCCTGATCACACTGTTCGTCCTGAACTTTAGTGATGGCGCAACAGATTGCAATCAGCAGTTAGAAATAATTTTTAGTTATTGCCTCTTCCAGTTCTTTGAATTCCCATGCATCTTCTGCTGAATATTCACCTGCCAGAGAGAAAAAGCGTGTCACCAAAATGTCTCTCTCTCTCTCTCCTCTCTCATTCTTTTGATTTTCTTTTCCTTTTCCCCTGATGTCTACACGATATGATGAGTAAATTAAACGCAGATTACATGCTTGATCATCAATTTAAACTTCGAGAAAAAAAAAAAAAAAGGAAGACTCTTACCAATTGAATCTCTTCGAAGAGCAGTCAAATGAGCACAACTGCAAGTGAAAGGTTAAGTTAGAAACATAACTAAGAAAGAGATGTTAGCACCATATTCCTCATAATGCCATTTCTTTATCTAAGAAAGAGGATGGAGAACTCTGATTATCTTCACTTGAGAGCTTAAATGGTCTAAAAAAAGTCAAGAAATTAAAGTGAAAATACAGATTCTGATTTTATAGGCGTTATCAATTTAGAAATTTCACCAACCATGCTCTCAGAGGTATCCAGAACCTGTTAAAACAAGCTTAAGGAACAATAAAACCTTGGAGCTTAGATTCCCAACTTTGAGGTTCTAGGTTCAAATCCCACAAGGAGAGGACAGTTTTTGGGATGTAGAAGGGCTACCAGCCATTTTGTAGTTCAAGAGACAGTCCTCATAAGCTACCATTTCACCAAAATAGAGCTATTGAGATTGTCCTTGTTCAGGCACTTCGGATGATTCTGGATGCTCAAATGGTTGCAAGTTTTCATGCATTTAAAATGTCAAAGCACAAGCGAAGCTGCAATTTGAAACAATAGGGTTTCTTATTATAATATAGGTTTCATCAATGACAAACTGTCAAAGCCAACTGATTTGGAATTCCTTCTGGAAGTTGGAAGCCAAAGACTACAAGATTTCAGAACCCTGAAACTACTGGCCACAGGATAAATTGATGAAAGAGACCATTGACCAACAAAATATAAGGAGAGATGAACCCATCAGTAAGTCATTACCTTCCAAGAGCCTTTCCAAAATCAGCACAGAGTGACCGAATGTATGTTCCTTTAGAGGATGTCACTCGGAAGATCAAGTTTTGCCTGCAATAACCACACAAAGTCAGCTCAGGTCAGAATACCAAGAAATATGATTGAAACTAGTTCTCTTAGATATTGTCAAATCAAACCCTCCATTAGTTTGTTGGAAGTTCTCCCATCATGAAATTTATCATCCAATGCACAAACTCATAAACCCAATATTTTCAAAGAATAGAAAATAAAAGCATTTCTTGAAAGTGAAATTTTGGAAATGAAATTTTATGCTAGATGTCATCAAATTTTTTTAATTGTGAAAAGATGGACCGAATTGAACATTGGCATGCATTTAGTTTAATCATATGACCTACCCTATTGAGCCTCAAAATAAGCTTGAACTTCTAGTATTTAACCTGATACTTTCAAATAATAGAAAATAAAAGCATTTCTTGAAAGTGAAATTTTGGAAATGAAATTTTATGCTAGATGCTATCAAAGTTTTTAAATTGTGAAAAGATGGACTAAATTGCACATTGCAATTCATTTAGTTTAATCATATGACCTACCCTATCGAGCCTCAATAAGCTTTAGCTTCTAGAATTTAACCTCAGGTAGTTTCAAAGCCCTAGATATTGTTAAGCGACAGTTCAGTGATCAAGTGACTTTTAGGTTGACTCATGAATGTGTCGAACCATAGGTATAAGGTATGGTTTCATAAAGAATCAACAAAAAAATAAATTAATTATGAAGGGACAGACTTGCAAGTGGGTGTGTGCCTACATTCATGCATATGCAACAAGATCTATATGACCTGTCCTCTAAGCTTCGCTCTATGTCGAATTGAAAAATTGAAATTCTTCTAGGCGAGAGCTCAATGCTTTCTCCTTTCCTTGCTTTCTCATACATCCTTTCACCTCCAACCTGTCACAATGCAGCAGAACTCTTAGGAAATAAACTGACGGCCTGTAACAAAAAGTCTTGAATTTGTGTATGCATTTACAAGTCACAACAAGATCTTCAGGTAAAAAAATCCCATCACTCTAGAGTTTCTAAAGGAATTAGAGACCTTAAATTCCCATGATCATGGTGCGAGCAAATAGGCCAAAATGAACTTGAGCATTACCACTCACCACAATTGAGGAGACATGTTAAGAATCTTAGGTTCTCATACTAGATAACTCACTCACCATTTGATCCCTTGACAATGATACATTTTCAATTTCTAAGGAGTAATTGATTACAGAAACAACCAGTATATGATGAAAGATGTGGACAAAATCTAGAAGCATAACTAAGAAGACAATAGCCAATTTTTTACCTGGTAATAGATTTCCCGAGTTCATGGAACGAACGCGGATATATGACATTGTATTATGCCTATTGCGCATTTGCTGATATATAATACACATACACCTAACATGCTCTTAGCCTCTAAGTGCCTAAGCCCAACTCTGTTGAGCTTCCAAGCTATACGACTCTGTTGAGTCTTCAAGCTAGCTCCAAGAATACTTTTCCTCCATTAATATAATGATATGGGACACTTTCTTCGTTATTCTTGGCCTAATAATATCTATTGTTTTATTTCCTTGATTCTTAAGATTTTCTAGGATGTGAAGAGTTTGAAAATAGTCCAAGATGCAACTTGGTAAAACAAGCATGATTTTTTATTTAACCATTGAATCGAGCTAAAATTTTGACTTAAGATTTTAAAGACCCTTATTAGGTTAAAATTTCATTATAATTGAAGATCAAGAAGGCCTTAAAAAAAAATAGAAAATATTGTGAAAAATTATCTTTATTTATCTTGTTGTATTTGGATTATTTTTTCTATTTAGATTAGGACTTTCAATTTAATTATGATTTTACTAGTTAGGAATACTAATGCTAGATGAATTCTATTAGTTATACAAGTTTTAATTAAGAGTAATTTTTCTATAATGATTCTAAGTCTAAAACTAATTACTCAGATTTTTTTATAAAATATTGGAGATTTTCTCAATTCCTCTATAGTGTTTAGGACTGTAATCTTTGGGCTTGAGAACCCTAATTTTATCCATGTTATCCGTTGTGTCAATTGATATTCAAGCGGGATGACCTTTTTTATGGGAAGCAACCCACTCCGCAGTGTAGGAGTGAAGGACATCTGGAGTACTATAAGGGCTCAGGAGGCAACGCAAAGAGCACAAACACATAGGCTGGATCGTTTGAAGCAAACCATAGCAGATCTAGCTTAGCTGATGAGAGGTGCAAACAGAGATCATGAAGAGGAGAGAAAATTGCATGTAGACTTTACCTCGGGGCAACCATAACCCCAAACCCATTCTTGAATTTGATTAGATTCCTTTCAAAGATGAGAAATTTTCAAAGAAAATATTTATTAACTAGTTGACAAAGGTAAAAGCTTACTTTTATTTAACAAGATTATTTGTTATAAAAAAAGTATGGCCTGTTGTACACAAAATTTCTTGTGGTGCCCGAGAATAGTGGTATGAAGTTCTAGAATATAGAACTCGTACAGGTAAGCCTTTAACTCCATCATAGAAAGATTTAAAACAATCATTAATTATGGAGTTTATACAAGATGATTATGAAGAGATTTTATATTGGATTAATAAGCAAATAAATTGTTGTTATTTCAACCTTCTCAAATAGTAAGAGAAAAAAATTTGCAGACTCTTCAAAACAGACAATTTCAACATCACCTCGGTGATAACAACAATATTGTTGCATATACTATTCTACTTATCAATGTTTCATTTACTAATGGTAAAGAAGAAATCCAAGAAACTCTTAAATTAGTATCATTTAGTGATTCTCAAGGTCTTGAAACATTAAAAGAAAAGTTGGAACAAGTTATTGGAATTGTTTAAGAGGCTAAGGTTGACATTAAAAAGGACTTAAGTGTGGATGTGTTGTTCAAACCAAACTAGATCAATATTCTGAAATTATCAAATTCATTGATGGCCAAGACATTGCTGTTAGGGATGACCAAACACATAAACTAAAAATGCCTTCATTTTAAAAGATGGTTTTATGCGAGGCTGGTTTTTTAGGTCTTGAAAAGTTCTGCCTAAATTCAAAAATTCTACATAAATATATCTTTGTTGAAATTGGATTTAAGATATTTGCAACAAGCTATCTGATGCATGCATTGATGACAGTGTTATTTTTGAAGTATCTATTTATTTGGAGTGGTCGAGTTTAATTTATAATAGTTAACTCGAGGGTGAGTTTTTTGGAAGTAGAGGGGATTGACATGGGGCATTTTCTTTATTATTCTTGGCATAATAATGTCTAATATATTATTTCCTTAATTGTTAAGATTTTAAAGAGTTTTAGAAGAGTCCAAGATGCAATTTGGTAAAACATGAGCTTAACTTTTAATCCCCGATAGTTTGATCGATTTAAAATTGTGATAAAAGATTTTGAAGACCCTATTTCCTATATGGTTAAAATTTCATGATGATAGAAAATTGGGAAGACCTTAAAATAAAGGACAAAAGTTATTGTGGAGGATTATCTTTATATACCTTGTTGTATTTGGATTCTTTTTTCTATTTATATTAGGACTTTCAATTTAATTAGGATTTTACTAGTTAGGAATCCTAATATATAGATTAATTATATTATTTAGGTAAGTTTTAATTAGAAATTATTTTCGCAATATGGATTCTAGATTTAAAACTAATATAAATAGAGATATCTAGTTTATTTTAATAACATTTAGATTTAGATTATTATTCAGACTTTTTATAAAATATCAAAGATTTTCTCTATTCCTCTACAATGTTTAGGGTTATAAACTTCATAATCCTAGTTTTGTCCACACTATTCACTGCATCATATACCCTACCTAGCAATTTAATTACCTTTGATTTCCATTTTAGCTGCACCATATTAAGTTTTTCAGCTTTCTGCACATATTTTAAGATAAATATGGATTTATGTATTTAAAAAAAAGAAAAATGATCAGTCAACATAGCTACATATCTCAGGCTACTGATCCAGTACAGGTTATCAAGAACTTCAACACAAATTCTTACTTTGATTGCAGAGAACATTGGTGGAACTTGCCATATCTCCCCACGAAATGATGCAGCAGCTTTCTTAATGTCAGCATCTTTAATGTGCTCCCAAGGCTCACGTTGAATAACCTGCATAAGATGATAGTTTAAAGATTCACACAATGCATGAACATAAATCGGAAATTGACCAATCACAATCAAATGTTTAAAAAAAATTATGAAACTGATCACCAACACACCAAATGATGTCAATGAAGCAAGAATCTAGAAAAGTTCAACTGAAATTATCCATTATAGTGACCATGGAAATTATTGGCATGTCTACTGGAACTGGAAGATAACAATGTAATGTCTTCTAATGTTTATCATGACTTCAACTTCTTCATGAATACATGCACATGTATAATTTATATCTGCAAAATAACCATTCCTATTAGGTACTATTACATGTTGAACATGTTTTGAGTGCCCAGCCAGTGCCACAATTAATGTGAGCTCATTTTCCTCCATTAGACCTCTCCCCAATTTCTTTCACTAACACCAGTAGTTGGACAACAAAAGGAGTGAACTAGTTGGTTAGCAAATCATTGAGCAACCATCTCCAAGAATCTACTTTACATTTCAAAATTGATGTTGAATGAAACGTATAAAGGTGGATTAGGAATGTTCTTTTTTCCTGAAAGGAGAAGACATGGTAATATAATGCAAAAAATGCCTTAATTTTCAGGGCCTCAGAAAAAGAACATGCATATTACAACTGGCATTAGACAGGAAAATAAAAACACAAGCTGCCTTTGAAAGTACATACCGGTGAATCAGCATCCCAAGTTGAAGTAGCCTCCCCTAAACGGAATACTCCACTATAACCCTTAACCATACCTTGATATCTGCATTAAAAAAAAAAGGTCTTGAGGCGAAATCCATGTTCAAAAAAAAAACAAAGGTCGCAGTTTGAGTCTCTGGGTGAAAAAAGGGAACTGTGCAAAAAACCTACATAGAAAAGTATATGTAATGCTTAATGAAGTGATTCTATTTCAATCTTACCTATCTACCAACTTTGTGGCTTTACCAACACACACAATCAATAAACCAGTTGCCATAGGATCAAGCGTCCCAGCATGCCCCACCTTCAATCCAAAATGAAAATAATTAGAGAAATCTGTGACTAAATCCAGATGCAATGGTATCAAAAAGTTGCACCTTTTTCACTTTGACCAGGCGACGCAGCTTTCCACAAACTGTAAATGAAGTCCATCCTGTTTTACAATAAGGACATGACTTTTGTTTAATAAAAATAAAGCTTATGTGATTCACAATTTGACATTATAGGTTTACGTGTTAAATTAGAGAAAAAATTAACCACAGTCGGACAGGCATGTGGGGATAATCGAGAAATTTAATGAAAGAATGCAGTCAACTCTCAAACAAATAACCAAGGGACAAAATAAGGATTGGTGGGTTGTGCAGTAAGTATGGAATTAGCCTTAGCCATATCATGCTACATAATGGTATACCCAATTGCAACACATTATAAAAAAAGAACCAGATGAGGTTTGTCAAATTAACAGTCCACCTTTTCTTCTGCAAAAAAGGATCAACACTGCTTTTTCTTATGGGAAATAGATAGATGCCATATGTTTTCAACATGCCACCTTTCTCTATGGAGAAAAAAATACTTTTACATTTCCATTCTTGCCGCATAGGAGCTTGCTTAAGAGCCTAAGAGGTTAGCTGCAAAAATGACATACTGTCAAAGCCTGGTATAACCAACTTCAGATCAGCAGACAAATCATTTTCTTTTTACCTGAATGTTAGGTACATAGATTCTAATATAACGAGGAACATAGTTTTTCTCTTTTTTGTTCTAATTATTGGCAAATATGTGAAGTATCAGCAAAGGTGAAATGTAGAACCTCTCTTTTACCTACATCTTCAGCCTCAATCCAACCCACAATAGTTTGTAGTTGTTTAGTTTATGACTGGTCCTCAAAGCATAGAAATAATGGTGCTACTCAGATTCTCCGGGAGTGAATTCCAATCTAACTCTATACTCGTTCACATTCTTCTAACATGATATTAAAACAAAAAAGCAACTTCCCCTTTGAACTAAATCCTTTTGTTCAATTAGTGTTCTGATATTGGGAAGGAATGGCCAGCATGGCAGCAGCGAACAAATTCATTGGCAATCGTTTAGTTTTCCACAATTATGCGCTGAAACCGATGTTCCATTCTTTACTAGTTTACTTTCCTAAATTCGAAAATGTTAATTCATACCTTCCTCAATTTATAGATATAAAAAAATCATAACCATGAAACCAAATAACAAAAATAAGCTATCAACTCACCTTTAGGCTTATTCACCAAAACCACAGTCCCATAAGGACCATCCCAACTTGGTGGGAGAGCATTCCTTGTAGAAAGATAAGGATCTCCAGTATCCACATCATTATCCTTATTGGGAACTTTTTTCAAACACTTAAAGAATTCCTCGACTTTCCTCTCGGTAACATCCTTCTTATCATTCAAATCAGTCCCTCTCTCACCCTTCTCCTCTTCGTCAAAAAAAAACCAACTTTTTATCTTCCTCTCCCTCTCCCACCCCACTATGATCTCTCTCCTTCTCTCCTTTCTTAACCCCACTCTTGGTCTTCTTTGGTTTCCCACTTTGATTTACATTATTTGAGTCTTTAGGATCAAGAAATGCCTTATCAAGGCATTGGTCAGGGAAATACTTTTTCTCCAATTGATAAACCATCTTATAATGCTTATCTTTCTCCCATGGATAAGCAAAAGCATCATAAAAATATAACTCCTCCTCTCTCTTATGTAACCTATGAAATTCTACAACGTCAGGCTTCAACTCTACAAAACCCTCTTCATTTTTCTTATTTTCCTCATCGGAATCTGACCCATACATTCTTTTCCTCCTCTTTCTATAATACTTTCTTTTAGACTTATCCATCTCATCTTGAGACAGTTTTTGATCAACCCATGAATCAAGACCAAGTTCTGCATCTGGGTTTTGAGTTGAGTCGGAGTCTGAGTCTGGTCTAGTGACTCGAGCAGGTTGTGGCCGAGATTGGGGGCGTTGGGGCTGAACTGGGCGGTTAATGATCATCTCATATTGAAGAGGGTATCTAGTAGAAGTAGTGGAGAAGAGATTTTGATATAGTGAGAAGATAGGTTTGTTTAAGAGAGCGGGTCTTTTTGAGGGAAAGAGAGAAGGATAGAATGTTGCTTTCGTTGTTGTTGAAAAGGCCATTGGTTTTGGAAGGAAGCAGAGCAGAGAAAGTGATTTAGCCATTGATGATTGCATCAGTTTCTTCTTCTTGTTGCCGTCGCTGCTGTTCGTTTCGGTGGTGTTTGGGGTTTTGGCATGGTTTTAGGATTTCGCGGTTGCTTCTTTGATGTCTCTCTGCGGTTAAAAAATGTTCTTGTATAAATTTGATTTTTTTAAAAAAAAAAAAATATTCTTTATATTTTTGAATTATTTTTATCTGTTCATTTGAAAAAATAAAAAAATATATTATTTATTTTGAACAGGCTTTTAATTAAATTCAATCAAAGGGATTAAAAACTTTTTTAGGAACTTAAATGAGATTTAATATATAGTTGGTGGACTTATTCGAGATTTGCCGAAATCCATATAACAAGTTAAAATTTTCCTCTCCGCGCTCAATTTCCTCTCTCTTGCAATTGCATCCTCCTTGAATCCCACGGACCCTTTCCGTTTTACAAAATTTTGGTTGGAGCCTAGAATTCGCGCTCCAACAAAATGGACTCAGCTTGGGCTCCACAAGATGGCGAAGAGTGGGAGCTCCGCCACGACGACGACGGCTTTACCTACAAAATCCTCAAGCGCCAACGCCTCACCGACCCATCTGCCGCTGTTTCACAACTTCCGTTCACAGATCCAAAAGTTGAAGCGAAGCAAAGGAGAGAACGCAAAAGAAACACGCTCTTGAAACTTAAAAATCAGTACCAAAATGAGATCCACAAGTGGGAGGTTTTATCGAATACCTTGCGTTCAATGGAAGAAAAGACCAAAGAAGTGAACCAAGCTGCCTCGTATTTGGGTTCCAGTAATTCTTCTGTGGTCAAAAAGAGCGAGGATTCTTCTGGGTCGTTAGTTGATGAGCTTCTCTTGCAGGTAAAAGAAATGGGTTGTTCTGGTTTTAGGGTTTTATTTTTCTTTCGTTCTTTACCCTGTTTGGTTTGTGAATGTTTCAGGCAGAGACACAAGAGGCAATAATCCGTGACATATCGAATTTATGCGATGTAGCTGAAGCAATGTGTGATGCCCAGCAAGAACAGTTAGTTCAATCATTTATTGATCTGCCAGTCTGGTCTTCACCGAGTGAGCTCATGAAATCCCTCTGCGACGAGTAAGTCTTATCTTGGGGTGGTTAAATAAGTAGTCTTGTGAAGTTGATGCTCACGTAGTGAAATATTTTGTCTTGTAGATCTCTTTGTTCTTAATGTGAGTCTTCTTGGTGCTTTTCTAATGTTCTGTGATCATGTAAATTAGTAGAAATTGTGGCTTAGAGAAATTTCTGTGGGAGAACGGTTTCTAGCAAGTAAGTTGTGGTATATTCGAGTTAGTGAAATGTTTATTTGTTAACCTTGAGCACTGTTTTACTTTCCAGTGTAGAAAGATGTCAAAATTTCTTTCACTATGGTTGCAATGATTAGAGATGGTGAAAGAATGTGGCCGGATCTCATGCCTACGATTTTTCCATGCAGAATGAATATTTCAGTGCAGTTTGGTTTCGAATTAATTGTGTGATACTCTTGGTTTCCAAATCTCTCATTTTATTAGTTCGTATGGATGAATTTTGGCTCCATGACTTGTTGGTGAACTTCAGTTCCGTGGTCTGTAGACATGTTGTATTTTAATTTCAGAAGTGCTTGTTCTTATCCCTGATTTTGCCATGATTTGATGATTATTTTGGAGAGAATTGGTTTAATATGGTATTAATTGATATGCCTGGAACTAGCCGGCAGCCTCTTTTTTACCCATGAAAGGCATTGCAGTTAAAGAGATGATGTACATTTGCAACTGTAGATCCTTTATTGCATTGTTGATACTTCTGGATCCAGAAACTCAAAACACTTTTTTCATGCGAGATCATGTTTCTGAAAATTACTTGCATTGAACATTGGATGTGCATTTACTTTACTATTTTCTTCCAAAATGATTTATATCCGACTACGCTAGTCGGTGCTTGGTACTCAATTTATGAGCTTCAGATTACTTTAGTCTTTAGACCGCAAGCATGTATGCTTCTAATTCTGAGCCTGCATATTACAACAACAAAACTTGATGACAGTACATTTGATTTAACAAAGTCTCCCTTGGAGAATTGTATGGTAGATCAAAGTATGCATCTTTTTTCTTGTCGGAATCTCCTCACACAATGCTTTCTTGCTCATTTGGATCACAATGGGAAAATGCCATTGTGGAGTAGGTAAATCTCTCACAAGAGACCACCAGAAACCAAAATTGATCGTATAGTTACCATGAATCATGCGCAGCTGGGGCATAGAGATAAATGATTCACAGGGCGTGGTGGGCAAGGGCTTTCTAATCAGGGGATGGAACAATCCATGGCTGTACCCTCCTGCAGTAAGACAAGTGATCAGAGTTCCCATAACTAAGAATTCACCCCAAGTTTGGATTGAGAGCTGCATCCCATGGATCTGAATAACTTCCCATTGCGTTCAATTTGTTTTTAGTAACACTAAACAAGCTTGGCTCCAAGGATATAAAAAAGAGGGCTATTTTCCAACTTAAAATCTATGATTCTGAAGAAAACGTGATCCCAATATGGTAAGCTACAAGCCATCATCGGACTCGGAAATTACTGAGCTCTATAGCATAACGGTGATTCTTCATCTTCTTCTCCTCCTTTTCTCCATCTTGCATGCAAACTTGTCATCACTCCATAGAAAACAGAGAAATTAAGCATGAAACTGAACTTTGCATTCAGAGCATTAACGTGATGGTAACTGCAACACAATCATTGGAAGAGGAAGAAGGAAAAAAGACAAGGCACCAGTGAAAGGCAAGCATCTCTGTCAAACTAGAGCACGCAGAATTTACTGTTGTAGATAAAGCTCTCTTCCATGTTGTCATAATCCCACAGCGAACACAAAGTTTGACGATCAGCTACAAGAAGATGTGATTTTGGCATGCAAGTCCAAGCAACATTGGGCGCAAGTAACTTGGATCAAAACCTTCAATAGGGTTAGAGGACGAGTTCGTATTTTGAAGTTCCATAAAAGAATGGTGAGGGGAAGTTTTTGAGAGCAAAAAGACATGGCAGAAGAGTAACAGGGGGCTAATAGATAAAACCAGCAAAGAAGATCCTTTCTGTATAACCTTCAAACTCGGATTTTTCTTGGTTTGTTAGCCAATAATTTGACCATTAAAAGCAATTTTGATGATTTATTAAGCTATCAAGTCTCAGTTGCTGTATTGGTTTTTGACAAATCCCAACATTACTAGTGCAACGGATCAAGTAATTTGATTGATCTGATCTATCGTCCGCATGGACAAATTACATGTAAAAATTACTTCGGAGTCAGAGACGAGATCTGGCGGGGCTGATGAATCCTGGAAGCGATTTGTCAGACACACAATGACTTCATTTCATGTCGTCCATTACAGAGCTCAGACCTCATAATATGGGGCCAGACTCCGTGCTATATTAAATTAAATTGTCGGTAAAATGTTAATATTTCAAACTGAAAAAAATTGTGTAAAATTCTTTCAAGAGAACTCACTTTGCTGCAGAGAGTTCTGTTTGCATTTCAAATTGCAACAAGTTGTTCAATGAACTATAGATAATATCTACCCAACATAGAACCTTTTTTTTTTTTTTTAATTCATCTTAATGAGAGAGCAAAGAACAATATCGCCAGGACTGCTGGTGAAGACTGAAATTTCTTAGCTTGACAGGGTTATGAGATCATCTTCATTCAGATATGAAGGAACAACTTTCACAGGTTGAATAACAAAACCGGCTTCCTTACAAGCATCCTCCAGAAGTTTTACTTGTGAAGGCCCATCAGGGCAGAAAACAACCACAGCTCCTCCACTACCTGTAAATTTTGAAGCAGCACCCACCCTTCGGGCCACCTCCACCATTTCAATGTTCAAAGAACCAAGAGCATCATCTCCAAACATGATCCTGTAAAAAATGTCCGTATCAGATAGGTTGGTATGGCTATAAAATGCCTGAATCATCTTACAAAAAACAGAGGCACCATTTGTTCGGGAAAGTAAAAGGTAACAACAAGAGCATTTAAAAATTATTGAAACAAAGATATCAATTCTTTTCTTTGTTTCTTACTATTATTGAAACAAAGTCAATATTTACACATATGGCCAAGATAAGGAACTCCATTGCAACGACTTTAGCACAAAGACAAATAATTCATGTTCTAAGACATGAAAAAAGCAGAGATAACAGGATTTGCTTACGAATGTGAGGATTAACAATTTTAACAAGGAAAATTTTCCAAAGACGAATCATCACCAAAACCTAATTAATTTAAATCTGTCAATTCAGAGTCATGGTCCACAAGGTCGTGAATCATTAGCAAAACCCTCATCAAACTTTTAGTATGAAATATTTTTAGTGATTGAAAAATAACAGCCAGACACACACATGATGACAACGATGGTCGTTATGGTGTGAAACACCATTATCAGCATTATAACAATGGTACCGGACTCTTCCTTCTCCATTAAAACTATGGTTGGCATAAACAAATGATGCTCATAAGAATAGCACTTTTGTTCCCAAAACTTTTTTCATTTTCAAAGTGTACGACAAACATGCAAATATTGTAACGTGAAAGCTTTAACGGTATTGAGACACAAAATCCCTGAAGAGCTAAATTCTCTTCAAATCTGATCTAAACTGATTAGAAGCAGAAATATATTACCTTCGAAGGTCAAAATTGCGATTCATAAGGTCTGCAAGTTTGGAATAATCCTTTTCAAGTATTGCAGTTTGTCCTTGTAAAGCTAGATCTGCAACTTCCACCATTGATGATACAATGAACTCATCACCATCAAGCCACCTTTTCCGAACTGTGCTATGTACCTGCACTTAAAACAGACAGAAGATATTACCAAGTTCAAAAAAAAAATCATCGAATGAAATATCAAAGCCATGCCATTAAATGAATATTATACAAAATCACCCTCTTGCATAGAAGCTCCTCGTACAAGCTTGTAGTGCGTGGCATTTAAAAATGTCTGAAAGATATCTACATATAACCAGAACTTGAAAAAAAAAAAATAGGAGTTGCTACCACATGAGAGAAAAACAGAGGCATTGCTATTTAACACACAAGCAGGCACACACAGCTGTTTGAAATTGCTGGGGCCTATAACAATATTCATGAGCACCTCGTTGTACTTTCAAGACATGCTGTCCTTTCTATAGAAGAAAAACTACATCTGGGCACAAAACCAAAATCATTCATGACCACATCAGCAGGAATGATAATTCCATGCAGCCACCAAATGTGAGGTAACGGAGAGAGTATCTAAGTCAAGGGTAAGAAAAAAGTCATCAATATAATGCTAACCTTCCCAGAATCACTTGGATTCTCAGCATAGATGAGCTGGAGAGGTGGGAGAAGACTGATATCCATCGGTGTATAGACACCATGGCCCAACTTTTCCATGTGATCTTTATTAAAATCCTGCAGAAGAGCATGTAACATATGTGAATCATTCTATTTTAACCAATTTGTTTAACATGTTTGCATTAGCACCTACCATGTAA
The DNA here is from genome assembly GCF_005239225.2 of Populus alba. Classification (NCBI taxonomy): domain Eukaryota; kingdom Viridiplantae; phylum Streptophyta; class Magnoliopsida; order Malpighiales; family Salicaceae; genus Populus; species Populus alba. Next base: position 3,787,286 of record NC_133299.1, read on the forward strand.
ACAAGGCCCCCGTAGACCTGTGCCACTCGATCTTGAAGACCAGCAATAATTCCAAGTTCTTTCTCTGCACTTAGTATAAGGTCAGGCCTGATTTCTACTTTGACCAGATGCCTGACTTTGTAGAAGTCAAGAAGGCAGTTTAAGGCTGCACAAACAATTGCACTAGAACCTGAAAGTCCTGTCTGAAACGTCAAAATTATAACTTAAGCGCTGTTTTGCAAAGAATTTAGAGGGAAAAAAGAAGGAAATTGCTTTCAGTACTACTCTACACGATCTGAGATGCATATATGACTGCACCCCATTTTCATTCTAAAGCAAAAAACGATGGCTTAAAACATAGATCTCAAGCACAGATCAGAGAATAAATAGAATGAAGAAAAGTGGATGCACCTGGCGAGGAATGTTAGTGTCATATGACAGAGTAAAGTTTTCCTTACTAAGCTCAATATTATTCTCATTGCAATAGTTGTAGAAAACCTTACAGATTGACATAAGCAATCTTACACCTCCATAGTAACCCTCACTTTGCAACCGATTCACCTAACAAATAAAATGGCACATACACATCATTAAACAGCAAGATAAAAAATGCAACAATCATAGCACAAAAAGAGAAGAGAAGAGAAGAGAAACCAGGTGATCAAGGCCTGAGAACTGGACAAGATCATGAGTAGGATGTGGGGTGATGATGAGATGATGAGAGGGCTGCAGTTTGACAGTGGCCCAGAAATTGGCAAGGCTGAAAGAGATGGTGCGGCCATAATAAACATCGCTGGGATTGCCTAAGAGACCCACACGTGCATACACTTTGTGTTCGATTTCATTGCTTTTTCTTGATGATGGTGATTCCTCGTCCATTGCGTCTTTCTTTCTCTCTGTCTTTTGGCAGATCCACAGGGAGAGAGTTTGAGTTTGAGTTTCAGAGTTTGTGTTGTGTCCTGTTGCCGAGTTGTTTGTCTTGTATGATGTTTCGTTTCTTCTAATGTTTAATTTAATTTATTTTATTGTTAGGATTAGGACGTTACTTGAAGGCATGACTAGATGATGATGAGGTTGGTGTGATTGATTTGGTTAATCGCCAGGCTGGCCCAGTCGAGGAAAAGGCACCGCTTTTTCGGCCAGTTTGAAAAATCGTAGTTAGAATTATTTTTAAAAAGTATTTTTTATATTAAAATATGTTTTTTATTTTTTAAAAATCAATACATTAAAAAAAAATCCAAAATATATCAAAAAAATTAATTTTTAAAAAAAAAATATTAAATTTTTTTAGATAGAACAAAAACAAGGCATTTAAATATTTTCTTAATCCATAAATTTTTTCATATTTTTAAATTATTTTCAATGTGTAAATAATACAAATATTTTTTTAAAATATTATTTTAATATATTTCCCAATAAAAAAATAATTATCATAAAAAAATATAAAATTCAGCATCTAATTTATATTCAACATAAAGAATAAAGCTGTTATGAGATTATTTTCTTGAAATGTCATGCATTGCGAGAAAAATTAAATCAATTAAAGAGAATCACAAATTCCTGCACCACAGGCAATAATTTAGTTACTGTACAATTCACCAGGAATGTACAAATGGAGTGTCAGCAGAAAAGGAACATGCCATGATTTCAAACATTAAACAAGGAAACATTACTCTTCCTCCTTTTCGCTGTCTTCGGGCAGCAGCCCCATGTCATCTCCGACACCTTCAAGTAGTTTATCCACATCCTCCCCGAGCTCCGTTAACCTTGCGCTCAGCTTTTCGACCCTGCTCTGTTCTTGCCCTAGGCACACTAGCAAATCATTCAGCTCCGCTTCGCTCTCCTTCTGGGCTTCTTCCCTGGCTTCTGCTCTTATCGCCTCAACATCTGGAGGTGTTGAGGCTCCTCCACTCTTCAAGGCTTTCACTTCCTTCTCCAGATGGAAATTGGCCTGTTCGAGACTGTTATAGGCATCGGATAGGCTCTTCAGATCGGACTCCATCTTTCCAGCTAGATTCTGGTACATGGATGCCTCTGATTCTATCTTGGCTTTCTCTGCCTTGAGCATCTCTATTCGTTGAGATGCTTCCTGAAGATCTCTCCGGAGTGTCTCCGCCTGGACTCTGTCTGAGCCCCCGCCCCCACTTGTCCTTTGTTCAGGTTGAGATGAGACACTCCCGCCTGTCTTGGCCAAGTTCTCAGCCAGAGTTGCATTCCGACCAAGAAGATTCTAAAGAAAAAAGAAAAATATAAACTGATAAATCAAATACATTTCCCTGCAGCTCTAAAATCCTTTTTTTAAAAACATAAATAAATAAATAACAGTTGCAACTGTTACAAATCTCCCTGTAACACATAATGAATGACATCACAGGTTACCAACACATATTAGAATGGCTTGAAACAATCAACAATGGCAACCATGGTACAATGACATTAATTCCCACGATAGTAATGTATAAGAGCAATAATTTAATTATGGGAACAGAGTGACGTTCTGGTCCACAGGTTCTGATCTAAATAATATGGATGGTCAAAGAAACCAAAAGCCTAAAACACTTTATGCGATAGCATACAAGAGGTCGGATAAGAATACTTGCATCAGTGGTGCAGTTTTCTAACAATCAAATTTCTTCCTAATCACAGTATCAATCATCTTAGTTGTTCCCTTTTCCCGCTTTTGGATACTTTTTTTTAAGTTATAGCTTCACCATTTGATGCTCAGTTTAATATGCAACATAACATTTGCCCAACAGGTAAAGCTGAGTACATCTAACATGCCCATAATCTATCAAGTAAATTTTAAAAGGTCCAGGTCACTTCAAAGCCTCAAAAGTTTTTTGGTGTCCATCATTGCATCCAGCTGAAGGATTAAGCTAAGACTGCTGAGAACCCATGACATGCTCCAACTTTATTTAAATGTAAGGAAAGATATAACTAAACAAGGTAGCTCATGCTTAGCCATTTCCTTTTGTCTTTCAGGAGAATAAGCTGTATCCAGAAATGATTGAATAGAAAAGGTAATCAGCTCTAATACATAAAAAGTACCTGTATCTCAGAGCATTGCTTCTGCACAAATGATTTCAGCCGTTCTACGTAGTCTTTGTCACTTTCTCCTCTCTTTAGCTCCAATTCTGCAGGTACAACAGCCACCTCACTCTGTGGACGACTATATACATCTACAATTGTTTCTCTGATATTTCCTTCCAAACTCTTGACAAAGTTGACAAAATGAGAATCAAATAGTGATGAAAGTATAGGATGATCCTCATTCTTATGGTCAGATGAATCCTGCTCGTCAACATCATCAATCTCTGCCATACTAGCAGCAGCAGATCTTGTCAATGGTTTATGAAGCTTTGTTGGCTTAACAGAGGAGAAAAGGAAGCTCTTCATCATTTCATCAAACTTAAGAAAGTACGATGTGAGTCCAATCTTCTGACTTATGGCATCAACTACTGTAAAAGCATCCTTTCCACTCTCACCAGACTTGTTGTAAATAACACACTCCCCCAAGAGAACTGCTCCCAACCCCCTTATGCACATCGTTGCAGATGGATTTGACACCAACTCAAGCAAATATGTTAGATGGGGACGTGAAGCTAGGAAGCACTGAATTGCATTGGGGCAGTCAGCTAGCCAGGTCACCAGCAATTTAAGAATAATTGGTTGAACATACGAGTTCTCTTTTGTACTTGTTTTTCCATCTTTATTTTTCATGTTGGAAGCAAGGGCCAAGTATTTAACCATGCGGTGCATTAGTGGCTCTGGAGCTCCTAGGGATGGTGTGGGTGACTCAAGCTCAATGCGCAGAACCTGCAAATGTTTTCTTAAAATCAGATAATCTCGAAAAAGACAGGAGGGGAAGGGGGTTCACATTTCCCTTGAAGAAAACTACATGCGATGGGGGAAAAACCAAGTCCACACTTGTTTCTCCCTTGTGCTGGTATATGGAAGAAAAACTGTACTAGTACGTGTGCACACTCCACTTACCTAATTTATCCAAACCCATACTCCTTATCTCCCCGCATGGATTCTTGATCAATAGTATCCATAAATAATTGTGTTGGCTCAACAATCAATCAAAGGCGGTAAAAAGAACACTCAAAAAGCAGACCCTACATTTCTGGTGTATGTTGAAAGGGAAGTGGTTGCAATAGACAGAGTAGCTAAACTTGCAAGGAGTTCATTTCCAGGTGCTTTTAAGCATCAATTTACCAACCCCTCACAAAAGGAATACATTACAGGGGACACTTGGAAAAAGAAATAAAGCAGCAACCATATAAAATGCGACTCTTGCAACCATGAAAGCAACAACTTTCACAGGTTATATGTATCATTAAAGATGATGTTTGAATTTTCACTTCAAAAGAATAAAACATTTATCAGAATTCAAAACAGGAATGGAAAGTGGAGAACAGGAACTCAATCCATCGGTCAGATACAGGATAACATACTTTGAGATGCATTTGTATCATGATAATTTTAAAAGAAACAGTCTAAATCCATGGAAACAAAAACTATAATTCATGAAAGACAGATAAAATTACAAACACATCCCCTCTAGCCATAACTGCACCCTTGATTTGTTTCAAAATCAACTCATTGACAAGCCTCAATTTACAACTACTACGCCTCCAACAACACTTCTTGAATCCATCTCTAGTCACTCCATTACCACTTCTTACATCCACTTCCAACCTCCAGTATATCCAGTCAAACCTTTCTGAATTGTCCATTCCATACCAACTAAGACCTATTCTTAATCACCTTACAAAACTGCTCATTGAAAGCAATCAAATGCTAACGAGTACAAAAGAAGCACTTGCTATTCAAGTTGTTAGTGTTTAGCAGCATTATCTGATAACTCAGCAAAAAGATCAACAAAAAGAAAGAAAATGAAACCACTTGGTCTAGTTGAATCTCTCTTCTTAAGATGATTCAACTTTTAAAGCAGGAAATCTATTGTTCAATTTCCCTCAGTTTTTTCACTTTCTGAATAATTTCAGTAACAAAAGGTTTTTTTTTTTTCATTGGGAAAAATTGTTATTAAATCAATTGTTTGGAGCCTTTTCTTTCTAATGATTGTATCTTGTGACAACAAATCTTTCCTAGGAGAATTAAAAGTATGTGAAAGGGGAGTCAAATATGAGCAAGACAACAAGAGTTTTAGTGGTGATGGTGTTTGAGATGGGTTTGAATTTTTGTGGCAAATGGAGAGGTATGAGATACCACAAGTTTGAAAGATGAAAAGAGAGGCAGAACTGAGTTTAAAATAAAATAAGAGATATAGTGGTAAGTTTGACTAACTTTGCATGGATGCAAGCTTCTAGTTGGTGGATTTGAGAGTCTCATTTTAATATCTTGAATATCATTTTTCAGTCCCACGTCCATGTTAAAACAGAAGAAGAAATATAAGAGATTGCATACCCTTTCCTTGCACTGGATATTGTCCCTGAGTATATGAGAAAGCACACTCGCAGCCCTGCAACAAGTCTGGAGTTCAAAACATTAGATTGATGGTTAACATGCAGCAAGTACCAACATGTATATTTAATGCTCCATAAAGTGCAAGCAACATTTAGGAGCAGATGCAAATTTGATGAGACCATTTCAGGCATTTCTATTCCTATTTCTTTGTCATTGGATATTATGCAATACCAAAACACTGTATTACCTCAAGATCACCATCACTTTCACCCAAAGTAAGACCATGTAACAGCATGCTGTGGAAAAATTAGAGATAAGCCATAAAAAAAAATTATCTGTTAGTGCGGCAGTGGAGTTTAATCAAGGCAATAAAACTTGATACATATCCTGGTTCAAACTAAACTAATTAAAAAGTGCACTAGTAAATGCACTTGAAATATACAAACCTTCCAAATGACATTCTCACATCCTCTTCAATGGGAGCATGAGTCATTGAATATGGTTGAGGTATTAATGTGGATGCTAACATTGTTTGACCATCAGAATTTCTCTGGAAAAAAAATACAAAATAGTCAAATAAGATTTGGAGACAGTAATGGATTACACTTTTAATAACACACAAATTAAGAATGTAAATAACTGATAGAATTAGCATAATCATCAACTACATTAACATAACCCAAAAAAGGATATTACACAGCAAATACATTAATTAACCTCACAAAAGCTCTTAAAAACGTGGTCAGCTTCAATGAACTCTTGCACACTGGATGTCCGCAAAATGATTCGAAGAATAGAATTCAGAGCCGGTTCTACTTGTGGCTGCTCACCAAGAACTTTGCTTGCAAGAGTATCAAGATTCTTTGGGTGTCCAACAATCAAATCACCAATGCACCGCAATGCCTGCCAAAGTGAATAATCTTTGAGTAAATGAATAAGCTTTGGTGACTGTTTGGAAATACTTAGAATAAATCACCATCCAGAAGAACCAACAAAGCTTTATCCCATATGATAACCCATAGTCTTTCACAAATTTTCTTCATTTGAGATGGCTATAGTGCCTTATTTTACAATGACAACAAGAAGAAGGTCCAAGACTTACCGCACAACGTACAGGAATAGGAGCCCATTGGCTTTCGACACCCAACAATAGAAGATAGTCAAACACTTTATTCTGCAATCAAATCAACAGATTTAGGATGGAGTATTATTATACTATCAGAAATTATTGGTGCTGATAAGTGAGCTTGTAACAAACCTGAACCAGGACTGTTCTATTTGTCAGCTTATTCATATCTTTTCCAGGATCAGATTCTGAACCTCCCATCAATAACAAATTAATTGTTTCCAAGGCACTGAGCAGATTAATTGTCTACTGGCAAGACATTTGTATCAGAAACAGCAAAAATCACTGGTAAGGCTTCCAAGACAACATGCCCAAACATCTAGAATGCTCAAACTACAGAAGAAATATTAGCATTTTTGGCAATCAACTGTCTAACCTTCTGTTGGGTAAAACTGTAAGCACTTCCACGTAGCTTCAAGATTGATATTATAGCATCAAAGCCCAATGTCTCCCTCAGGAGTACCTAAACCACACGCAAAATATTAGCAGCTCAACTGGAATATGTGCATCAGAAACTATACCAGAGAAGCTACAAACCTGATTGGAAGCATTGTTGCGAAGAAGATTGTTCAATAGTTCAAGACAGTCCTGTGTAAAGACCAACGTTAGATTACATTAGCAATGTGTTAAAAGATTTCTTCAATGCTTATAAAAATAAATTAGACTAGACTACAGATATAACGAGGGCTGTTTTCATTTTATGCTCCAGACATGGAGCAAAAAACAAGGTCACAAAAATATGTTAGAGCATGTCTTCTGATAAAAGATTAGATGAAATTCGAACCTTTTCCCATCCCTATCCCCCATCCTAGAGGGGAAAAAACAAATGAATCTAGATAATATATATATATATATATGGTATTCAATTTTAGCATCTCATTAAAGAAAATGAAACAATATTTTTTTAGTTTTCAGTTTTTCATCATTTACTGTGCATTTCTCAAAATTCTTGCAATGGAAGCAAATACCCCAAATATCCAAGGAAGATTACTTCAGTCCATTTCTCAACCAAAGCAGTGGACAGCATCAACAGGAAACAAGCTAAGAACAGTTCATGATTATAAGAATCCTACCAACCAGTTCAATTCAGGTCACAAAACATTGGCCACAAATGCATGTGAAAGTGGCCTCTGTAATCAATAGCTATGATCAGAATGTGATGAAGAAAATGAAAAGTTAGACTACAGAGTCTAGAATTGCACATGAAAAGGGGGGGAAAACTAGAGCTTTAGATGAGAGTTGTGCAAAAGAACTACATAATTTACATAAAGAGCCAACAAAACAAAAGGGTCTATGTACAGGTACAAGTGATCTAGCAGCAAGCAAGCTAAACAAGTTAACAGGACTAAATTAAAATTGAGATGAATGTGAATCACCTGCACAACAACACCGCCTTCTGAACCTCCTTCCTCTTTGATAATGCTAAAAATTTTCTCAAATGCACCTTCAAAGACTAAAATTTTTTGAATCTCCTAGATATTACAAAAATAAATCAGTAAGTAACAGAACAATATGCGCACCAGTATGTATTCGGTTATAAGTACAAAAAATGAGTGTAAGAGATGACAAAGAAAGAAACACCTCACCTCAGCTTCTCGAGTCAGGTGAGTAAGAAGCAGCAAGGCCTCATTTCTTATAACCTGAAAGCAGACTAGAAATTATTTCACAAAAAAGCACAATGGCATAATATATATATAAGAAGAAGTGAACAGCACAATAAAAAATCGAAATTAATTTGATATTCCCACCTCCTATTTTAAAGTTTCATAAAGCAAAGAACAAAGGGTTCCTTTTAGTGTCAGGTCATCACTTTACTCTTTACATGGATAGCTGAAAGTTCTACATTGAAATGAAACCCTAGGCAACTAAGAACTTCTTAACAAAGAAATAGCTGTTCAGTTAAAGAGTTTTGAACCTCACGATCCATAAGCATGTCCATGAGCCGAGTTATTCCACGTGGAATGGTCAGAATTGCTTCCTGTAACCTGAAAAGGAACTCAGAAAGAGTCTTTCCAGCATAACTAGAAAAATGAAATACACCAAGGTATAAAAAGAAGATATATGTTGTGAATCCATACCTATTTTGAGAATTTGTGAGAAGCGCAGTCAAAATTTGAAGGGTATAGTATCGCACATAGAAATCTTCTTCTGACTGCCAAAAGAAACAATCAACCAAACAGCAAAAGAAAATGCAATCAGAAAGGTCTCATTTGAACTATAAATGTTAGAAAATACATATACAGGACTCTCACCAATAAACTGAGAAGGAGAGAGATGTTTTCTGCTTCCCGTGAAAGCAAATCAGTATTCATTAAAGCTGGTTGGACCTCGTTCTGTGGCCCCTTTGCATGATCAATAGGCGTCAAAGCACTAACAAGAGTTTCTAGGGCACCTCGAATCTGCTCAGAATAACATTCATTTTCGTTCACAATGAATTCGACCAAGAAACTTATTAAGATAAAAAAAAAATTCAATAATAACCAATCAAAGAGGCAAAGAAATGACCATATGGGCGGATTAGGCAACCAAAAACTTCAAAAAAAGAATGAATAAGCTTCAGCTAGCAGAAGAGAACCATCAATCCCAAAACTTTATAAAGATGCAGATCAGATTATTGGAAAATACAAGACTATCACAGCCAAACACTATACAATTCAATGGTTTAGTAAAACAGATCCTTCATTTTTATTTTTCCACCAACATATTGATAATAAATGCATTCTTAAGAAACATGTCAACCAAAAAGGGCAGAAGGACAAAAATAAGGAGAAAAGGCGAGAAAGAAAGAAATAGAAAAAGAAAAGTAAGTAAAGGATAAGGAAGAGAAGATTGGAAACCATTTCAACATCATCTCGCTCCTCCTTTAAGACACCCATAAGTACAGGAAACCCTGCAAGAGAAGTAAACGAAGCAACTTATCATATGTCAAAGATAATTCAAAAAAAAAATAAAAACCAAAATGAGAAAGAAGCACACACCCATTGCTCCAAAAGCTAGCTGCGCACCCCGACTTTCAGCAACGACGGACTGAAGCTCAGCCATAGCATTCCTCCTGTCGTCTGGTAGGACACCATTGCTTATCCGATCAAGTAACCTTTCAACATAGCTATGGACACAAACCATGTCAGAAAGACATCACCCAACAGCCCCAACTACTAAAATAAAAGCAAAACCTATTGATCCAAATAATGGTAGACAAGATGCTACTCCATACAAGGCAAAGCAAAAAGACCAAAGCAGATACAGCATGAAATTCTCCAACATTAACTCAAAAGGAAAAGGTAAGAGAAACCAGTTAATTTTGTTTACCTGTCTTCATTAGAACCAGAATTGTCGTTGCCGAAAACAAGCCCAACCATTCCCTTGATCATCAAAATAAAAAAGATTTATATATCAATTAATCGAACATGCATAATAACAATTAAAAAAACGCAAGTGCAGTAATAGTAATAAAAATTGGAGGAAGCAATTAGGAGAGAGAAGGGCGATCATGACCTTGTAACCGGACACCAAATCCATGTCTCAGGCTTATTAGCTTGATAATAACCAGAGCAATACCTCTCTCTATTAATGATAATAGAATCGATATAGATATTAAAAAAAAAAAGGAAAACCCTAGTGCTCGGGCAAGGTGAGGGAGGGAGATCGAGTGAAGTGAATAGAGAAGAAAAGGGAAAGGTCAAAATTGGATATGGGCGTCGTTATTTCACTTGCGCTTTCTGACACCCCCCCCCCCCCTCTTTTTTTTTTTTACTTTTTTATCTGAGCGAGAAAGCTGAAAAATGATCTAAATGGAGTCACGTTGACCTTAATCACAGTTTTTTTTTAAATAAAAAAAATAGCATGGTTAAAAAAAATCATAGTTCTAACTCGCGAGCTTTTAAAATCTGTTTATTTTTATTTTAAAAAAATTAATTTTTTTTTTTTATTTTTATTTTAATTTAATTTTTTTTAATTTTTTTTAGATTATTTTAATGTGTCAATATCAAAAATAGTTTTTAAAAAATAAAAAAATATTATTTTAAAATATTTTAAAATAAAAAATACTTTAAAACATTACCACACATCCAAATTAAAATACTGCAAGTAATAACCACGGTTTTTTTATATATAGCACAACAGTTGCTGGAGTAAAGGTGTTTTTTTTTAATGCAACAAATTTTTTCAAAAACTATAATTTTTAATTGTTTTTTTTGGTTAATTGCGCTATTTTCTAAAATATTCCTTCACCTAAGATATTTTCTCAAAACTTTTAAAATTTTATTTTAGTTTAGAAAAACACCAATAATTGAGTCAAATTTGTTTTAACACTAATTTAGGTGTTGAAGGGCTTAATTGTAATTCAAATCTTTTTAAAAAAACTAGTTTGTATTTAAAAATTATAGAAAGAATTTTGGAAAAGCTATCCAAAAATAAACTTGAACCCATGTAACTTACAATATAGTTTACATTAAATATATTATAAAACTGGAATTAACCTGATAAGTTAATTTGAGGTTTAAATCAGACCGAGTTCATATAAAAAATTGCTATAAAACTTTTTTTTTAAATACTAGATTCAACAACACTCGACACTCAGGTGAGATCTAATTTATTTTTGTTTTATTTAGAAAATAAAAAACACCATTTTAAAATAGTGATGAAAATCCTAAATCTACAAACCAGGCAAGCCCATGAGCAGAAGAGTTTTCAATTTAAGGCTTTTGTATTCTTGTATGGGTTGGTTTTCTAAGCTTTGAATAGTGAAGCCCACTGCAAGCCCATGGCTTAACTATACGTTGCATTCTCTCTGCATAACATGAGTTGTGAAGTTTTTTGTAGCTAAAATTCCTGTGAAATTACGAGGTAATCCTGTACGAGGTAAAATTATATTGGAGCATATCCTCTCTTTTCTCTCTCTCTCTCTAAAAACTTTGGACTCGTTTTGGTCCATTAGAGAGAGCATGGAGCAGCAGCACGAAGGTCATGGTTTTACTGGGGGTCGAAATAAGAAATCTTATGCTTCTAGAACATGATTCATGTTTATACAATGTATTGATTTACCGAGAGACTCATGTTTTTCACATTGTGATGGATTAATGAAAATACAAGAGTTCATAATCTCGCAATGTCTTGCTTGTTGTATTGTTAATAAGATCATTTTATATTTGATCTCATTTAATACAGTTAATTAATTAATTGTAGTATTTCAAATAGTGATTTTTTTAGCGACTTATTCTTCTCTACCTTTATTTTCCATGCCAAGAGGTATAAGAGGAAGAATAGATTTAACATGGGATTATTACAGAGAAGCTACTTAATGTGAGATGTAAAAAAAAATTGAATGCTTATATTTTGTTAAAGTTTTTGTGAGAAATGGTGTCAATTGATTCAAACGATATTTAGTTGGAAGTAACAGAGAAGTGGACAATCCCACAAACATCCTCTATTGTTTATCATTAAATTCTTTTTAAATCTTTAAAGGAATGTTGAAAAGAAATGAAAAGCTAGAGAAATGCAAGCATATTTCATTCTATTTTGTGCACAAGAGCATGAAAAGAGGATAATTAGATGATTAGAAAATAATGACGATAATGGAGATGACGACGACAATGTCATTTCTAAAAACTAAATGTTACCACCAAAAGGATGCCAAAAAAAGGAAAGAATAAAAGCACTAGTAGCAATTATGGAAAATATAGAAAAATTACAATATTGGAGACATATTTCATGTCGAGAATAACTCATAGTGCTTAAAAGTATCTCTAAAATTGCTGGCAAAACAAAGTAGCAATTCAATGGTGTGATCTTTTTATATATAAATGGATGAATAATGCATGTATGCCATTTAAAATTATTAATGCTCTTTTATTATCAACGTGTTATAAAAGCTGTAAAAACTATAGGTCTTGGTTATAAAAGACTAAGCTTTCATACTCTTCGTGGTTATTACTTGACAAAAACAAATGATAAAGTGAAAATATATGTTAAGAGTTATCAAGAAACTTGAAAAAAGACTACTTAGACACCAATATGGATAGAAAAATTAAAAGATGAGAACTTTAATTAAATTCTTAGTATATTATCCTAAAAGAATAATTTTTTTGAAGTTTATGGATGCGTCAGATGCCTCAAATACTATTGTGTTGTTGCATAAGTTATGTTATAATGACTAAGCTGGAAATTTATTTCGAGTGAAAATTAAATTATTATACAACCCGAAAAATAAAAATGAGTAGAATAAATAAAATAACTTAAAAGAAATAATGAGATAGGTGAAATTGCATTAAGAAGGGTGGCAAGGCATGAATTAACTAATAAGGAAAGCTTAGGGGTGAAATAAGAAAAACTTAAAAACTATGGGTCAATGTGCAAAATTAGAAAATTCAGCAATATAAATGCCCAATTTTCTTCTCATGACTGGCGGCATTTCCAGCAAAGAAAAGGGGAGGAAATTTTGATTTTTTCTTTCAAGATTCTTGACAAAACCACTCAAAATTAAGAGAATTAGGCTTCGTTTGTTTGCAAGAAAGTTGTTTTCTTTTGGAAAGTGAATTTCGGGGAAAGTGAATTCCTGAAAAAGTATTTTTCAATGTTTGGTTGTGTTATGAAAAATAAACTAGAAAATATTTTTCAATATTTGGTTATGTTATATTATGGAAAATAATTTATTAATGAATTAATTTTTTTTTTCAAGTTTATCTAATATATATAAAATATTTAATATAAATATTTAATCACTTACAATAAAAGAATGAAATCTAAAAAGTATAATGATGATTTTTTTTTTATTATATGCTATATTTATACATAGCTTATTTTATAAAATATAATTATATATGTCATATCATATCATATTATATAGAAATAAGCTTGTGAAATATTTTTTAAGCAAACCTATTAATATATATTTTTTTCAATTTTAAAAGCTTAAAATAAGTTTTTTTTTTTTTCATATGAAGAAAGCCAAATTAGGTTATGGTAAGAGTTATATATTTGGGTTTTTTTTTTGGTATGAAGAATTTTTTAAAAGATAAATAGATACAAAAATATTTTGATGGGTTTTTTGGATAAATATTTTTTTTTTACAGGTAAAGGCAATTGTCCCTTTAATATCCCTTTAATATATATCAAATAAGCATCAAGAAATAAATATAAATATCTAACATCAAACATAGTCATGCATAAATATTAAATTTTGATGTCATATACATACATATTAATTCAAATTACAAACATAAACATGTTAGACCGAATTAAACAAGTAAACATACTTGTCAAATAACAAACATAGTCTGAACCTAAATTTTGAACATAGTCAAACCATCTTAGCAAGTAGGCCTATAGTAGTGTTGGTTCACAAAATTCTGAACCCAAATTTTCCTTAAATTAGCATTTTTTGCCATAAATGATTTTGTCAACATTTCATTTTGGACCAAATGATCAAATGCATTCCCAAGAGTGATCTCATTAAAGCCTTCAATTTTCGTCACTTCCGTATAAAACGCATTAACATCAAGTTGATTTTTGGTGAGGCTTTGAATTGCAAATGCTACATATCCAATCTATTTAGACAACTTTTCAACATCATCATCTTCATACATGATTTCTCTTTCTATGTTGCCTCTTTTATGTACTAGAGGAAGATGTCTCTTTTCCCTTATAAGTTTCTTCATATTCCCCTTCATTTTCAATTGAAATTGATTGCTCTTCAATGTTCTCTTCCAAGTTGACATCAACATATGATTTGGCATCATTTCCAGTTGCCATGTCTTTTCCAACAAAAATTGTCATTGCCTCGTACTTATTAAGTTTTTTGTTGAGATACTTGTCATGATTAGGATGTGTATGTTCATAAAGTTTAGAATATGCAATTTTTTAGTTCATTGTATAACATTTTAGAAACAAAAGTAAATATAAAAATTACAAAGAGTATAATATTTATCATACATTTACTTCTTTTCATCATATATTTTTCGAAACTGTAATCATCTTCAAACAATCATCCCAGCCAAAGCAATTTTTATTTTTAAGTTTGGTTATTATTCCCCATTCTTTTTTCACAGTCTTGAGATGATTGTCCACATTCTTAGGCTCGCATTGCACTTTGAACTTTTGACTGATTTCTGTAGCCACCTTAACAAAAGATTTTGCTTTAAAGGTGGAAAAAGGTTTGCTTTCTTTAAGTACTTCCTCAACTAATATCTCAAACAACATGTGAGACATAGACTTAGACCATGTGAAGTGCTTGCCCTTACATTTTTCATTCTGCGTGGAACTCATTTATACAAAAAAGAAATTACAAATCATATAAAATACAAAATAAAATCATATAATATTTAGATTTAATAAATTTCATATAAAAACTATAATTAATAATTAAAAGAGAAATTATAATAAAGTCAACATCTACTCCAAATACATAACAAAGATAATACAAACTCAAGCAAGACATAATAGAAACAAACACATATAATTAACACTCAATTACTAGTTTCTTTGAGTGTTATAATCATTCTATATGGTTGATGCAATCATTTCTCTTTTTGTTATTCACTCCCTATTCTCTTCTCTTTCCTCCCGTTGACTTAAGTTGATTGTTCGTTAATTGGATTCACTATCCGAACATATTTCTTTTATAAAAAAGTCATAAGGATCAACCCTCATTATGTGATTATGAATAATACAACATGCAAGCACAACATCTACTTGTGTTTCATAAGACCAAAAAGATTTTTCATCAATTGATCTAAAACGACTCTTCAAAATACCAAACCCTCGCTCAATAGCGGTTCTTAATGAAGAGTGTCAAAGATTAAATAGCTCCTTTTTATTTTCTGGTGCACATTTTGTAAACTCATTCAAGTGATATCGAACTCCACAAAAAGAATAAATGATTCCTTTTCGAATACTGTAACCAGCATCACCAAGATAATATTTCCCTAAAAATTAAAAAAAAAATAAAACCTATTACTATCTTTATCTAATAAGACATTTTATATGTTTATTGCATATAATGCATACTTTATTATATACCTTCAAGAATTTTTAGACCACTAGGTCTTGATAATACATCACCTAAAACCCGTGAATCATGTGCACTTCCTTCCCAGCTAACTAAAACATATATAAACTTCAAATCAAAAGTTATAGCTGCTAAAACATTTTGTGTTGTTCCTTCTTTTCAACCTCGAAACTTTTCTTGAATCTCAACATGAACATTTTCAGGAACATGGGTACCATCAATTGCTCCCACACAATCCTATATAAACATGAAAAAATGATTTATAAACTTTTCTTCAAGATGTAATTAATTAATGTATAAAAATATTGGTATTGTTCTCATACCTTAAAATAAGGATAGAATCTTCAATTATTTATTATCTCAACTGGAACTATATCCTTTGGATCTTTAATAAGGTGTTTGTATAACTTAAGAATTGCTTTTAAAACAATTCTAAAGTAACAATGGATAGTTTCAACGTACCTATAGTATATACCACTAATAAAACGAAATCTTTGGTTTTGGCCTACAATTTGTAAGAACACAGTTACTTGCTCTCTAATTGATACATTTTAAGTTGATCGTAATAGGTCATGACTTGTGAGAACATCACACAATCTATATAAGACAACAGGTTTCATACGAATTTGTTCAATGCAATGTCTATCACCTCGATTCAAAATGTTGTCAATATAGAATTCTCGTTGAGCAATTGCATTTATACATGGTTCTCTTAGTATATAAATTCTATTTATTTATTTTTCAATAATAGCTACCCCTAGAGCTATCACAGTTACAGCTGCTCTCATACATGCTGCATGAATTAACTTACTATCCATAACATGAAAATGAAGTTTTCTGATAACAAAACCTAAAAATTTAGGGAAATAAATATTAAAAAAAACATATAAAATACTTACATAATTAATACAATAAATTATGCTGAAAAAAGCTGACAATGTATAATAGTTATGGCAATGATATCTGATTCCCTAAACAAACAAGGTCTCAAAATATATTATTTTAGACCATAACATTCAATTTATCAATGATAAAACCGTTTTAAAATTATACAATTCATAAGTTTACAACAATCAATAGACATTGCACAATGAAATCCATATAATTACCGGCATAGTCCCATAAATTTATCCATATATAACAAATATAATCAAACACTAATCATAAATTAATTAAAGCAAAATAAAACACAAATTTATGTTTATTAGGTTCTGTTATAATTCCGTTGTTCCCATCCCATTCTCCATTCCCCACTCATTCTCCTCACCCTCTCTTGGTTTCTATAATTCCCCATTTCCCCTGTTATATAACATTCCCCTTACCGGTTTCTATAATTCCCCAATTGCATTGTTCTCATTCCCCTCTCCTCTCGGTACCACTTCCCCTGTCCCATTCCTCTCTCCCTCTCAGTTTCCCCAATTCTCCTATTCCCTCTCCTTTTTTGTTTCTCTCATTCCCCTGTTCCCTCTTACTCTCGGTTTCTCCTCCTTCTCTCCCTCGACTACTTGCTCTAGTAACGTTGTGACTTGACAAAAAAAGAGAGCAAGGGTTGACAGAAAGGATATGGTGGTCGGATCCAGAGACAGGGAGCGGTTGCTTTTTGCTAGGGAAGTTTGGGGATTTTGCAAAAAGATATTCATAGTAAGTTCACAGAAATCCCCCCCCCCCGGTTTTGCCTCTCTATGTTAACAGAAATCGCCCCCCTGTTTTGCCTCTCTCTGTTCACAGAAATTGCACCCCCCCCCGGTTTTGCCTCTTTCTATTCACAGTAATCTCCCCCCCTCCCCCGATTTTGTCTCTATGATTGGTTATAAATTCCCCCCTTGTTTGGTTAGATGATTTGAGTTGTCGATTGTAATTGATGAAAAAGAAAACAATCATGGAAAAAATGTATTTTTTTGTGAGTTGCTTGATAAATTTGGTTAGTTTTAACAATGGAATGTGACGAGATAAGATGAAGAAGAAAACTGTGTTATGGAAATGTTATGGAAAAAATATGACAGGTAACAGATTTATCAAGAATATCAAAGGATTTATACCATAATTTTTACAGATCTATGAAGAAGAAGATAAAAACATAAAGGAAATAATAGAGGAAAAAAAATACCTGAAATTAATTGGTCCAGAAAAATGCTTTTGTTCTACATAAATGAATTGCTGAGCTTCCAATTGATTTTGAAATGAAAGAGAGACTGTATTTGAGAAAATGAATGGAGCTGAAAAAAAGAAAAGTGTTTTCCTTTCTTTAACAGAAGGAAAACACTTTCCTTTGATAAAATATTTTTTTTTAGTTTGACTGGAATTCAGTTTCCTTTGACTACTTTTCCATATTGTTACCAAACATGGGAAAATAAGGAAAGTGAATTTCAGGAATTTGTTTTCCTGTAAACAAAAATGCCCTTAATATAAGAGTTAGATAAGGAATCAAAAGGGAGAAATTAAGTGTTTTAGGTAGCTTTTGGGATAGATTAAAGGTTAGGGTTTTGGAAAGAAAAAAAGGGGGAAAAGAAGGGATTAAAGAAGGCTTTGGTTTTTTTTACATCCAATGCTTGTAATATCATCTCATTAAGATAAGGAATACCTTTAAATAGATTAATGTCATTGAATTTGTGATTTTGTTAATGAATTGACATTGTTAAATATATATGAGGATGAAATTGAATTAATTGTATGATGAATGGATGTAATTATGGTTTATTTATATTTGTATGCATGAATTAGGGTTGGGTAAAGATTTAATTTCAAAAACGGAAAGAATAAAACCCCCTCCCTAATTGTATTGAATTTGGCTAATAGAAAGAAATTGATAAATTTATATTAGGATTGTTGAGGATTATGGTTAGATGAATGTTATTGGATGATAGTAAGAATAAGAAAGGATAAATGAATCATATTTTCTTCATTCCTATGTTTGGCCAAGGAAGTATTGAAATGGAGAGGATTATAAATTTTCTTAACTGTTTATTGTGAAAAATATGCGTAAACGAATTTGATTGAGTCACCCGAAAGCTAGAAAAATAAAATAAAATGTGATTGGTTAGATTAAATAATAAGAAATTTATATAAAGATGTGTCAATTAAAAAGAAAATGGAGAATGAATGGAAGAAAAGAAAAGAAATTTTATGTAAGAATAATAATTATTGACAAAAATAAAGTGAGAATTCATAATTTTATTTGAAGAATGTAATTGACTAGTATAATGAATGAATAACAATTGATGTAATGATTTAATTGGTACATGAGAGGTTCTTGGACCTGATCAACAACAAGGGACAAGTTCACGTGTACAGACACCATGTAGGTGTTTGACACCTTAAAACAAACTATTAATTATACTAAATTTTAGATAGAATTTTCTTTATTTTGTATCTTAGTGTGAATTGTGAAAGAAAAGGTTTTTTTTTTTTTTTTAAAAAAAAAAAAGAATAGATAGACTAATCCCTAGTTAATGGGATTAGTGTCTGGGTTATTATTAGTGTGGTTGCTTTTTATGGGGATTTTGCAAAACGCAGGTTACCTAGGTGAATGGACAAACTATTTCCTATGCTAATGGAAATAAATGGGTGAATTGAGAGAAAGAAAAATCCTTGGTTAATGGGATAAGTGCCCAGGTTATTAGTCCAATGAAAAAACTATTGTCTAGGTTAATGGAAATAATGTCATGTTGAACGAGTAGATATAGAGACTAATCACTGGTTAATGGGATTAATGGCCAAGTTATTGGGTGAATGAACAAATCATTTCCTGGGTTAATGGAAATGGTGCCTTGTTGAATGGGCGGACTAACAGACTAAATCTGTGGTTAATGGATAATTAAATAATACAAATCAATTTTACATAAGATATATATTTGAGTTAGCCTAAAGATAGTTTCAGTATACTTATAAAGGTTGATATTATTATTAATGTTATGCGACGATGTTAGTAAAATAAAAACAAACCTTCTTATTAGAGGATGTTGTGATTTAAATATGTGTGTGCAAGAATATATGTAATTCTTAATAGTTAATTGTTATCATGTGTAAAGTTAATTACACCTCTCTTTATATATAATGATATTTCAAGTAACTCACATACCTGAGCTGAGTAATAGTTTAATATATAAGTAGCTTTTTGTCTAAATAATCCATGTATTTTAAAGAACTAATATTGTTGTAATATATTTTTGTATTTTTTAACTTAATTACAGATAATGTAATCAAGTGTGTGTGTGTGTGTCTTCATTTATGTATTTTGAATTATGTTAATTTTAAATGTTTGTTCTATGATATTCTATAATTATAAAATGTCAAAATGTTATTTTTATTAAGTGTTTGTTAAGGGGAAATGTAAGTTTGGTGTTATGGTCGAGATATGAAAGTCCTAGATGATGGGATAGATATTGCAATTGATGTGCACATATTTTAAAACTATTGAGTCGATAACTTAGTACTAAAAATATAGAGAAAACTTTGCCAAAATCTTGATAAAAAATTTATATGAAAAAAATTGGATCATTATAGTTGGTATTTTTTGAGATATAATTGGTATTTATGGGTTACATATTTATAGAGGTTTTTTGTATATTGGGCCTAAAATCATTGTGCATATGATAAATGATAATATTTTCTAAATAAATTGTTGTTTGGCAGGTTATTGATGAAAGAATTACCCCCCCCACATATATATAAACTAAAAGACTTTGGTTGTTTTCATGTTCGTCAACTATAACTACTCTCATGTTTTTACTTCTTTATACCTTAGTCATTATACTTAATTTATTTTTAGTTTTGTACTTTCAAATTCTATTATCATTTTTTATGTATTAATATCTATTTTTATTTATATTTTTTTAGCATATCCGAATTGAGAATGTTAACATTCAATTTAAAGATTAATTTTTTATCATGTTTCTATCCCCTGAATATTGGGTAAGGAGAAAAAAAGTCGTTCAAAAATGATAAGTAGAGAGAAAAGCTAGCCAACCACATTTCAATCACTAAAATGACCAAACTTGATTTTTTTGGTTCATCTTAGAGTGAAAAATTCAATGATGGTGGTTTTGTCCTTTAAATATATAGAAACAATGGATCAAGAAATGTTAGTATGTTTTTTATTTGATTAGAGTTTAAGTTTTCAAACTGATTAAATGGTAATTTAGGTTTCTAAATTTTTTATTGAGATTTCTAGGATTTTTTTGAGGTCCCAAACTTAAATTTTGATTTTTCAATAACAAAAGATAATAATAAAAAAAATAAAGAAACAGATGACGAGCATATGCCAAGTCAAACAACATATCATTCATTAAACAAAAATATATATATATATAAAAGAAAAGATGATAAAAAAAGATGATAACATGTTGTCTGTTCTTAAAAAAAAGTCAGGCAAACGAGCCTGTCTTTTTTCTTACAAGATAGATGTGATAGTGCCTAGTCTCTTCTTTCTATTTATATTTTTTTTCTTTCAAATTTTATACCCTCTCTTTTATTTCTTAGATTATTTAATTTATTTTTTACAAAAAATATTAATTGATCTTTTTTGTTTAATCAAAGGATAGCGAGTAAAGCACGAAAAAAAGTATTTAATAAATGATTATGTTTATCTAACTTTTTTTGATAAACTTAATAACAACATTCGTCTCCCCTAGTGGTTGTGATTTCAATCATAGTAGAGAATTCCCAACACCCTATGCAGAAAAGATGCCTTCCACTCGCCCAAAAGTCGTTGGTTTTTTAAAACCATCTTCATTTCTTCAAAACATTTTTTACTTTATTCTCAAAGTCTAGAAAAAATAAATTAAATTAAATATTAATATAATAATAGAATGCCAATTAATTCTATAAAGTCAACCATTTTATTGACCCTTGGAAAAACAAATGCTGTTATTCATTGGTGTCTATGCAGTTCCATTAAAAGACAGAAGGAATATATATATATATATATATATATATATATATATATATTTATATATATATATATTTATTATAAAGAGAATATGCTTTGTGAATCGGCATTAACTCTGAAGCCAATATATATATATATATATATATATATATTATAAAGAGAATATGCTTTGTGAATCGGCATTAACTCTGAAGCCAATAAATATATATATATATATATATATATATATATATATTATAAAGAGAATATGCTTTGTGAATCGGCATTAACTCTGAAGCCAATAAACTTGTGTTAGTCCGTAGCTGAACTTTCGAGGAAGGTGCAAAGAAACATCGCCGTGGTCCATTTGAAACTTGGAAGCATGCTTGAGGGGCACCTTCCAATCCCGTTTCTTTCTCTTGGATACTTTTAGCTCTTCTGTGTGCTTCCAACTCTCACTCTTAAATTATTATTTCTTTTAAGATTGTGGTCTATATAAATATTGATTAAAATTTAAATTTTGTTTGTTTGTTTGTTATTGTGTTGTAAAAAAAAAAAAAAAAAAAATTTTCAAAGTAATATTTTTTTGATGTTTTTAGATTGTTTTGATGTATTGATATCAGAAATAAATTTTTTAAAAAGAAAAACAAACATTACTTTAATGCATTTTTAAGTAAAAAATACTTTGAAAAGTAACCGTAAACACACTTCCAAACACCCTAAATTTAAAAATATGTTTGTTATTACGGTAGTGGTTAATGTTTTTCAAAGTATTCGGAAATGCATTGAAATAATATTTTTTTTAAAAAAATTTATCTTTTATATCAGTACATTAAAACAATCTAAAATATCAAAAAATTAATTTGATAAAAAAAAATCAAATTAAAAAACGATGGTATTTCTTCAAATTCTGATTTTTCTTTTGGTTGGACAGTGCTACAAATAAATAAATAAATGATGATACTGTCGTAAGCTCTTGTTTCTTCTAACATGTGCTGCCAAAT
The DNA here is from genome assembly GCF_005239225.2 of Populus alba. Classification (NCBI taxonomy): domain Eukaryota; kingdom Viridiplantae; phylum Streptophyta; class Magnoliopsida; order Malpighiales; family Salicaceae; genus Populus; species Populus alba. Next base: position 3,809,695 of record NC_133299.1, read on the forward strand.
TCTTTCTGCAACTATTTGTCACGTTTGACATGGAGCCCCTCATCATATTTATCTTTTGTACACAAAAGCTGGAAGCATGATGATAACAATTCAAATCAAATGGGTTAAAATGTATTCCTCAAGACATTAGCTAAAAACCCCATACTATTAACTATAATTAAAAGGATTAGTAATTTATTGTTGCAAAAATATTATTATTATAAGATTATGTGTGTTTTTATTATAAATTGTACAGTTTGATGCTATAATAGGGTTATTATAGAATGTAAATATTATTACTGTGGATTGCATTATTTAATAGGATACTGCAAGCATGTTTTCTAGGAACTACAAACATCTAGCGCTTGTGTCTTCTAAAACTAGAGATAACTATAATTGCCAATTTTTTTTTTATTTTTTTTATTTTTTTTAATTAACATAGATATTTAAGTTAGCTTGTGTACCTCGACAATTTATAGATCTTGAAGTTAACGACCATGTAAACCTTTAATGGTTTTAATATTTATAAAATTCGAACTAATAATTTTTATGGAATAAATTTAGAACTTGACCAGTTAAGTTATACTTGGAATTTTTTCTTTTAAATTGTTGATTGTTCTAGTACTTGATAAGCATAGAAATTTCTTATGTATATAAAATAATAAAGTCCTTTGAATCTGTCAATAGAGGCAACACCATATATTATGTGAAATTTAAGCTCTCTCTCTCTCTCTCTCTCTCTCTCTCTCTCTCTATATATATATATATATATATATATATATATATATATATATATATATATATTATGGACTAAACTGTCAGGGTGAATGTCACTTTATTTTAAACCAATTAGGGAGAGCATGTTTTACGAGGCGCGTGGCATGGCTTTTTGAGGATTAGAGAAGGAGAGGAGAATAGTGCATCTTAATTTTGTTCTCCTCAAATTATGATCCCAGAATAATGCCTGCCCTTGCTTCCTCAAATATGTATTTCCAACACTAATTAACAAATGCTTAGGATTTTTGTATATAAAAAACTAATAAATAAAATTTAAAAAGTTCATCAATACATCTAATTAAATAAATAAAAAATTATTTAATAAAAAAATTATCGAGCTCGATCCTTACTTGGTCAAAGTTATTTAGCCAAATAAAAGACGCGAATTGATTTAGTTGGGTTTAACAATTTATTTTTATAATTTTTTTTATTTAAAATATACACCTATAAAATTAAGAATTAATAAAATAAAATATTATGGTAATTAAAAAAATCAAATCAAAATAAATTACGTTTCCTAGTTATTCAATAAATATCTAAACAAATAATTATAATTAATTACTTATGAAATAAATATGTAGTATTAGGAATGATATCTATTAAATACCAAATAACCTTTTTTACAAAATAATTAATTATAAGAATTAATTTCATAGAAATGTGTTAGATGTAAAATTAATTATTTTCAAAAGTATTATTTCTTCAGGATAAAATCCAGAATTATTTATGAAAATTAAAGAAAAATTATAAATAGTAAAAAAGGTGCTTATCTTTTCCATTAGAGAGGACTTCCTTTTTTAGAACAATGATCCAAACTGGTCACAAACCAGAAAAAAGGCAATCCCCTTTTCCCCTTAACAAGGAAAAGATTTTTCCTTCCCGTATCAACCCTAAACCCCCAAAATAATAATAATAATAAAATTTTTGAATTTAGAAAGACACAGATTCTGGCATTAATTAATTAATTAATCGACAGAGGAGCCGCAGAAGCACGTAAGTAACGGCTGTCTTGAGCCTTGACCGCTTCACTCGACGTGTGCCTCCAATTCCTCCCAACATTAAGTAGCTTACCATTTCTACCCTTCTGTCTATAATCCTTAAATCAAGGGCATCTATCTTACTACAAGGATTTCTAACCCTTTCTTTTGGACCAACTTGATTTCACCACCTGTTTTTTTAAGGAAAAGCCGATTTTCTCCCCCAAAATTTTATTTTCTTCAATTTGCCCCCTACTTTATCAACGCAAACAAGCAGAGAAACATAATATAGTGGGCACCAAGTGGTGGTTTATGAGTCATTATAATTTAATCTCTGTATAATAAAGTCTCCCAAGTCAAGTCAATTGCAATGATTTGATAAATAGTTTTAATGAAGTCAAGTTCCTCTACATTTGTAGCAAGAAGACTATTTCTCCTGCATTTAAGAGTATATTTGAGTTTTAAATAAACAAATTTAAATTATTTTGTATATTTTTGAATGATTTTGATTTATATACGTCAAAACATATATATAAAAAATACTTTAAATGCATCAAATTTGATGTTATTTCGGTTTAAATATGCTCTTGTAAAAATATTTTTCATTATTAAACACATATTTAAAGGGTGTCTGAGAAAGTGGTAGCGGTTTGTTTTTTAAAGTGTTTTTGCTTAGAAATACATCAAAATAATATTTTTTTAAAAATTTATTTTTGAAATCAGCATATTTAAAACAATAAAAAAAACACAAAAAATAATTTAAGGTAAAAAGTCAAGATTTTTAAAAACTATGATTGAAATGCTGTCCCAAACAAATATTTAATGATATAAAATTTGATGGAGGCCATTATCAATTTGGCATGATCATAGGGGAAATTAATGAAAATGAAACAAAAGGGGGAAATTGGCGAACAAAGGGGAAAAACAAGGATTATTATCGTTATTATCCTTATTAGTTCGTTAATGACAGCAGTAAAAAAAAAAAAGGAGGGGGGGGTAAAAGTAAAAACCAACGAATCCTCATCCTCCTCCTCCTTGTCATGTATGGTAACAACAGAACAGGATTTTTAAAGGCCAAGATCACTTGAAATCCTCCTTAAAAACACAATATCATAACCTCAAGATCAAAAAAATTTCAACCGTCAGATGAAGAAAAAAAAGGTATATCTGAGAGGAGGGACTACGGATAGGGAGAGGGAAAGGGAGAGAGATTTTTGTTAATTATTATTATTATTATTTATCCGCTGTCAAGAGGGAGACCAACAAAAAAAAGGAAAAAATAAATAAATAAACAGGGCAAAATAAAAACCACCAAACGGCTATAATTGTCACTGCAAGGCTTTGTGTGTTGCTCTGTTGGAGAGAGAGAGAGAGAGAGATTTAAGGTTGTGGGATTTTACGGGATTGCTCGGGGAGATATTTGCCTCGGCAAATTTTGGCCACCAGTTTGTGTATCAGGAAGGAGGGAGAGGCTTAGTTTGATCTTGGTTTTAAAAGATCTCAGAGAGGTTTTTAATTGAACATTTATTTTTGTTAACTGTTGGGATTTTGGTTGATTGATCGATCGATTAATCATGTCTGTTGGGTATTATAGTTCCAAGAAGACTGATGATATATGTGAGGATGTTTGTGGCCAGGTAATTTATTCTTCTTATTCTTCCATTAAAGTTTTGATTTTTTTTCATTTGGAGTAATGGATGTCTTGTTATTTTTAGATAATACGCTAAATTTGTAATCATTTATGACTCTTTTAAACTTTTGAAGTTGGCTGCTTTCTTTTGATATTTGAATTGTTGATTTTAAGATTTTGAATTTGTTTTTGTTCTTTTTAATAAAATGAATTCCCCTTCTCTCCTTTCAATCCTCTTTCAGAGATTTGTGGTTTCTTATACTTTGGGGTGAAAATGCATTGGAATGAATATCAGAGTTAGTGATTTTGGGTTTTCTTTTACTTCATTTTTTTTTCCCTGTATAATTGGAAGTGAAGGTACGTTGAGCAATGGATACGAAAAATAATGATGTGGGTTCTTATCAAAAAGTTGTAGATTTTGTAACTTTTGGATTCATAGAGGGTAATATTTGGCTGTTTTGTTACTTTTAGTAACAGTGACAATTTATTTTTTCTTTTTGTTTTTTTGACATTCAATGAACTGGTTCTAATTCTCTATGCACCTGCAATCTGTTAAACAACAACCACAGGTTCAGATGAAGTTCTTGCGCTTGAACTTCATTTTTTAATCTATGGTTGTTGTATTGTGTTCTTGCTGTGGATAATGTTCTACTATCACAGGCATAGCAGGTAGATGTTGCTATTTATTCTGCAAAATCTTGACATCTTAGTTTTACCTAGAAAGTTTTGTTTTAATTTGCAGCAGTCGTCTCGAGCAGCTCTGAGCATGTCTAGGCTGAAGTGTATCTTGCGAGGGTTGGATTTCAAGACCTATATATTCTTGTTGGTTCTTGTTCCATTAGGAATACTCAGTATGTATCTGCATGGCCAGAAGATCACCTATTTCCTGAGACCTATATGGGAATCTCCTCCAAAGCCCTTCCAGATACGTCCTCACTATTATCATAACAATGTATCAATGGAGAATCTTTGCAGGCTTCATGGTTGGGGGATTCGTGAATCCCCAAGACGAGTCTATGATGCAGTATTATTTAGTAATGAAGTAGACATTCTCACGATTCGATGGAAGGAATTATATCCTTACATAACACAGTTTGTTATTCTTGAAGCAAATTCAACATTTACAGGCATACCCAAACCATTGCTCTTTGCAACAAATCGGGACAGATTCAAATTTATAGAGAATCGGTTGACTTATGGGACAGTTGGAGGGAGATTCAGGAAAGGGGAAAACCCATTTGTAGAAGAAGCATACCAGAGAGTAGCACTGGACCAGCTTATTAGAATAGCCGGGATTGAAGATGATGATTTGCTATTAATGTCTGATGTTGATGAGATCCCCAGTGCTCACACAATTAATCTATTGAGGTGGTGCGATGACACGCCCCCAGTTCTTCATCTTCAGTTGAAGAACTACTTGTACTCTTTTGAATATTATGTTGATAACAAGAGCTGGCGGGCTTCTGTTCACAAGTTCAAGAAAGGGAAAACCAGATATGCGCACTATCGTCAGGCAGATGTCCTCTTGTCAGATGCGGGTTGGCATTGCAGCTTTTGCTTCCGCCACATCAGTGAGTTCGTATTTAAGATGAAAGCTTACAGCCATTATGATCGGGTTAGGTTCTCTCATTACCTGAACCCTAAAAGGATTCAGAATGTGATTTGCAAAGGGGCTGATCTGTTTGACATGCTACCTGAGGAATACACATTCAAGGAGATTATTGGGAAGATGGGTCCTATCCCTCATTCGTATTCAGCAGTCCATCTACCGGAATTTTTGTTGAATAATGCTGAGAAGTACAAATATCTCTTGCCCGGTAACTGCATAAGGGACAGTGGGTGAAGTTTCTTGCAAAATGACGAATCTTTGTAAATTCTGGATGCATGCCGTCCTCTGCACCGAAAAGGGCTGTATTAGACAATTGATGGTGATGCTGTAGCATTGGTACAAGCATCGCCTTTGTTGGTTGAATCCATGTCATTCTTAGGGAGATGGGATGAACTTGGAAGGTTCTCATTGTGTATGAAGGGAAATGCTGTATATTCCTTTTTGCGGGACTTGGGTTTCTCCATTATGAAGAAGATGTATATTCAGTTTTCCAAGGGGTAGCTCGTTACTAGAGGTCCTTGGTATGTATGCACAGACCGCTGCTAGTTGGTTTGGCTTATCCTACCTGAATTGCATTAGAGTAGAATGACATTTTCCCATGTTTTTATGTGATGGGGAAGTTCGGCTTTTCTGACTAATCTATTGATGATATATTAATCTTGTCTGTCTAGTTGTTGATTGTACCATTTGATTTCTGCTGGTTTTGCCATTGACCGAAATGCTGATTTATTCATCATTTTGATAGCATTGCAGATTGTGAATTTTTTTTCCTAGTTATTACTGTCTTTTTTCATCTTTCTCAAATTATATATATGGTTTTTGCTTATAACACATGAACCTCCAGGATTGTAATAGAATCTATTCTGTCTGTTTGTGATTGCTGGAGGGGAGGATCCATTAACTAACTTCATTTCGTCTTGAATTCGGACATCTGTAATGGGGTAACCCTTTTAAGATTTTCCACACGTATTCGCGGATTGGGGTCCACAAAATTTCTTTTCTTTCTCGTGGTTGGTCTTTAAGGGAAGCTTGTTGCCTGAAAAAGGTGAGCTTTTTCGTCCTCCCATGGAAATCCACTTTTAAACTTGTGCACGCATTGGCCAACTAGAGGATAATAACCTTTTGAATTATGAATTTCAACTGACCATCTTGTAGTTCTCTTTCCCTGCTGTAAAGTTTCTGTAAATTCAGGGAGAACTCGCTCAAGCTGTTTAGTTAATTGGATAGATGCTTTCTTTTTTGAACACTGATGGTCTTTGCAAAACTCAGTTCAAGAATCAAACTTTGAAACCTTTTGAGAATCGTTATCTCAGTCCAAAGTTGTGGGGTTACAGTTTCTTTTGAGCTTTAATCAGGAAACGCATTGCGTGCAACTTTGATGTTGAGGATCAATCATGATGCTGACAACCACTTCAAGATATGGAATAAGAGTAGAGAACATGTGGGAGAAGTAAAAGATTCCCGCTCCGTGTTTCTTTTGTTAACATTTTGCCTTTACATTGTTGTTGCTCATGTGTTATCTGGTGTTGCTTCTGCTAGGGATGCCCACATCCTACTGGCTCAGCTGTATTATAATCGAAGAAACCCTAATCCAGCAGCTGCTCATGCTCTGGTTCTTCCCTTTCCATGTTCTTTTCATAACCTGAAGGATGCATTCATCTTCCATATCACAGTAGCTTTCCTCAGGCTTCTGTAGAGGTGTCTTGAAGCAACATTAAACAGAAACTCGAAGTTTCTTGAAGCTTTTCATACCCAAAAAACAGAGTTTTGACACAAATGTAACAGGAAAACGAATGAATATCTTTCAAAGTCACATTCTTTTGTTGGCTGTCCATCACTTTCTGTTGCTCCTAATCACAGCACAGAAAATAGCAACAAGAGGCACCCCAAAAGCATACACCAAAAGGACATTATTCCAATGGCAAACAGAGCATTGGTGGATGATGTTCCAAATCAGCACCTCTGCTGTAAACCACACAGATACTGCCTCTGGTTTTTCTGTGGATGGAAAATTTCTTTCGATTATGAGGGTCCTAGCTAGTTCAATAACTATTTCATCAAAAGTTATAAATATATCTGATTACTTAAATCAAAAGTTTCAAATCCGTGCTTTAATCAAAGATTAAGTTCTTAAACCGAGTCTAAAAGAAGAAGTAATGAATTACCGACTAAGGGAGTTTACAAGGTTTAAGGGATGGAGTTCTCACAATCCACTCATATTGGATTATCAAAAATGAAATTGGAAATAATCATTGTTGCCCAGAACGTGCATGAGCACGAATCTACTGGATGAGTTGACTATCTCCCATCCAGCTCAGAACCAATTTTAATAAGCGAAATTATGAAACCTCCACCATGAGCAGCTTGCTTGTATTATATACTATCAAGAACTCAATTCCTTTAGAATCACTCTTTTTTCTTCTTCAAAAATTGGTCATCTAGTCGATGGACTTTAAAAAATAAAAAAACTGACTATTTTTCCACTACTAGCCAAGAACTCAAAAGGAGCTATCGATGGACAAATCCTACTTCATAACCTTCTGATAAACATCCCAAGTCACAACCCACTAGGGCACAGAATTTAGAAAATGAAGCAAGCAAGAAGACAAGGAAAAGTCATAAATATTAGAAAAAAAGGAAAAAAGAAGACAATGAAAACTAACTCAATAAATATTTTGAGCAATAATCTACAAGTCTCCTCCTCCTCTCCTCCTCCTTTCCGTTGATATTTTCCATCAGACATCGTAATAATCTCAGTCAATAATCCAAACTCTAAAATTCCACTTTGAACGAGTCGTTGAAAACGAAGTCATTTAAATTAGGATTTTAATATTTTCTAGCTCGCTCCGACACGCCAAGACAAAGTTTATATGGAGACTTGAAAGGGTTGGTGATGATGGTCTTTTTTTGGTTCGCTTGGCATGAGATTCAATCATGAAAACTAAAAAGAAAGAGAAAATTCTTAATCATCTATTTTACTACCTTTTTTTTTTTTTTTTTTTTAATGTTTGATAATATGATTATGATTATTTTTTAAAAATATATCAAAATATATTTTTTATTTAACAATATATCAAAATAATATTATTATTATTTTTTAAATCATTTTTTATATTAATGAATCAAAATAATATAAAAATACCAAAAAATATCAATTTGAAGTAAAGAAAAAAATAAAATAAAATTTATTTTTTAAAAAAACATTTTTAAAATGCAAAAACAAACATGATTTATATAAAGATATTTTTGGATTAGGTTTTTGTGCATCAAGACTAAGTTTTTTTAATTGAATCTTAAATTCCTCCATATTCACACTAATAATATAATTTAAAAAATTCATTTGGCGTGGCTTTTTTTGTTTGTCATAAAAAGATAGATGTAACTCTTGTGTGAAGCACATATTTACTTGTTAATCAGGTTTGTATTTGTTAGAAAATACTTTTTAATTAAAAATATATTAAAATAATTTTATTTATTTTTAATATTAATACATTAAAATCATAAAAAAAACTATAAAAAAATTATTTTTATTTTCATTTTGATGTTTTTAAAAAAAAACAAAATATAATTTTAAAAAGACTTTAAAAAAACAAAATTCTTTAATATCTAAATCTAATTAAAATAGTGTAATGTAACGAAGGGTGACCTTGGCTTGACATGAATGTAATTACATCATTTGTCTTTCAAAAGAAAGTCATCATGATCCAAATAAATTATTTAAGACTCCATAAAAGAAAGTCATCATGATCAAAATGATAATGTGTATTTTGAATTATTTATCTTAAAAACAAACTAAATTAATTTATATCTTAAAAAGTTTGGCTTATCAATTGTTTATCTATCTCCGCTAATAATTAAGGCTAGCAATAACTTGACTAAAAGAATTATTTAAATGAATTGGAAGAAGAAAAAAAAATCAATTGACAAAGGAATTCCAATTTATTGACCTTGGCATCATGCTGATCACTGCTACTCCAACATCGTTACATAGTTTTTAAATCTGGTCCGATTCAAGGTCTATATTTCAAGTTTTGATAAGGTTATTAAGTCGTTTGGATTAATTTTTTTTTAAAAAAAATCAAAAACAACACCGTTTAATAAAAAACTAAAAATAAAAGTCAACGAGTTGCAACCGGGTTTTGCCGGGTCACACTGAGTTTTTTTATTTTTTATTTTTTTTTCAACTCAGCCTAGTTTCAACAACAAATTAGTTGAGTTTCAAATTAACCCACTTAGACCGAACCAGGTTTTAAAACGATGTATCATAGCCATCACTTTGTTAGCCTTTATTATTATTATTATTATTTTCCCTTTTGCTGTAAGCAAGTGTTCAGCCCAAAGCGGAGACGAAGCAAAAGCTTATATCATGTTTGTTAAATATAAATTATTGAATTCAAATTGAATGGGATAATTTAGTGTATGATAAAAATGGTAACTACTTAACTTTTTATTATTTTAATTATGTTCGCTAATGATGAAATTTAAAACATGATAGGTCTATCCAAACTCAGAAAGAAAATAGGTGCAAATTATATTTTCTTAATTGATGTCTTTGTTAATTTTTTTTTTGTTTTCTCTCAACTAATTGCAAATCTAAATTCCTTTGTTCTTCACACTTTCTCTACACAATATGACTCATATTTCCATATTTTAATTATACGTAGATAAAAATAAAATAAAAAACTTGGTTTATTCTAATTGAAGTTAGAGGTATTTTATTGATACAAAAGTTATTATTAATCATTATTCTAGAACTTTATTTGTTGACCATATAATTTTTTTTTATTATTTCTCTAAGTTAGAGATTTATTTTTACTATAGACCTTTTCATTTATAACGTGTTTGTGATGTCCTAAAAAAAATTCAAGCAACATGGGATTATAATTTATATGTTGGATAATCGATTAATCTTTTAGTTATAACAATCAAATCTAGTCTTCCTTATCAGGGCTGTCGGGTTTAATGTTTGATACCTACGAAAGATTTTTTTTTTCATAAAATAAATATGTCATAGAGAATGGAAATTGAGAACCTCTTCTTTTAAGGATCTAATAGGTCTTTATAGCTTATTATTCTTATTTTTTTTATCGAGGAGAAGACTAAAAAATCCTCTTTTTTTATAGCATTTAATTGTCATGTGTCAAAGAAAGAAATATATCTGCACGCGTGTGGGCTAAGTGTTTGACTAAGCCCAAGAATGCTGAGTCTAACAACTTGCCAAACTCATATATGTTTGGACTCAGCACTTGGCTGGGTTCAAAGATGCTGAGTTTGGTAACTTGCCAAACTTTTATAAGTTTGGGCTCAACACTTAGATAGGTTCAATGATGTTGGGTCTGGTAATTCATGAGACTCTTATATGTTTAGGGTCAGTGTTTAGTTGGGTCCAAGGATGCTGGGTTTGATAGTTTACCAGACTCATATATCATATATGCTTGGGCTTGGCGCTTGGCTGAGCTCAATGATGTTGGGTTATCACCCAGCCTCTTGTTTCTTTAAATAAGGATCTAAATAAAAATAAGAACAAAACATGCTAATATATCAGTAGCCGCCAAGTCTTTATATTTATTATACAAAGATTTTGAAAGGTTACCAATATTAAATGAGAGTATTTCAACCTTCCCCATAAGATTGAGTTATTCCATAAAGAACTGTTATGATTCTTGTGGCTAGGTGACTCATCTTTATTGAATGAGATGACTCTTGAGATGAAAAATGACGACTTGCATTTAATGCAATAGTTGAATGGTAGCCTAGAGTTGATGCTTGACATTTGTAAAAAAATCCTCATTTATAGATTTAGAGACTTTCCGATACTTAAGTATCTTTTTGAGAAAAAATACAATGATATTTAGAGAAAAACTCTAAAAAAACAATAAGTCATAGAAAATGAAGATTGAAAACCTCTTTTTTTGAGAATTTAATAGGTCTTTATACCTTATTTTTCTTACTCTTTTATCGAGGGGATGACTCAAAGGTCTTCTTTTTGTATAGCATTTAATTCTCATGTATCAAAGAGAGAAATATCTCTGACTTTATCATAAATAAAAATATCTATGATTTTATCAAAGAAAAATATCTATGATTTTATCAAAGAAAAAATATTTATTTATGTGTGTGGGCTCAGTGCTTGATTGAGTTCAAGAAAGTTGGGTTTGACAATTCATCCGACTCATGTATATTTAGGCTTAACATTTGATTGATCCCATTAGGTTATTACCCAGCTTCTGATTTCTTTAAATGAGGATGAAAATAAAAATAAAACAAAACATGTTAACCCATTAAATATAATTGTACTTTTAAAGCACAATATAAAAATAAACTAAAATGAATGCTGCCATAAGCAAACTTTTAGAAGGGACTAATTGAAATGATTATCAAAATTAAAGTCAAAATTAACTTTATAAAAAAATTGGGGGCCCATGGCAAGCCTTAAATATGATTCATTAGTTAAATTAGTTTTCTTAAAAAAGGACAAGTAGCCGCAACTGGTCTCTCTCTGTTCACGGTTTTATTTATTTATTAGTATTATTGGAGCCCTCGGTGAGGCTTTGTGCTATGGTCTTTATAATGATTTCCTAGTAAAACACCTTGTGTTCTCGAAAACATCTAGAGTTTGGATTCAACAAGAAATCCCTATTAATTATCACAATGGTTGGTTTCTTTAGAAACAAAATAATGCTTTAATTTTATTCACTAACACTCTTTAACAATGTAAAAGATTAATTTTTTTATATATATTTTTATAATTAGTTAGCTTCATAAATTTAATTGTTATTGTTATTACCTCATAAAAAGAATTTTTTAAGTGAACAATGCGATTTTTAATTTGAATAAAATAGAATTATCATTCCAAAATTAGATTATTATGAATATAAAATATTAAGATGACTATTATAAATTTTTATTTTGATTTTTTTTAGAAAACATAATTGTAATTTTGACATATATCTAAATTTTTTTATAAAAAATTCTTCTTCATTCTCAATAAATGAGCATATTTTTTTTAATTCCTTATTGGAAATCAACAACCCAAAAGGAAAGAGAAAACTAAAATAAAAAAGAAAATAGTTTTTTTATTAGCGAACACTAGTCAATTGATCTGCATTCCACTCGATGTCAAATAAAAAAAGCAAGAAAAAAATATGTTGGCTTTGTTAGCACAATTTCTAGCACCAAAATTTTTTTTAATTATGAACTAGAAATTTAATAAGTTTATTTAATTAAAATAAATCAAAAATTATATAAGCTAATAAATATTAAAAAGAGATGTTTAAATTAACTAAAAACTAAGTTTGTAAGCTGGAAGATAAATGCAGTTTAAGATGACTAATCTTATTATGCCACAAGGAGACCTTACAAATATTTTTATTTAATTAAATGAAAATTATATATTTTTTTAGAAGAATAATAGTTTAAATTTCGTTGAAACAAAATGATTTGTTAGGATAGCTTCCCCCTTTTCTTTATTTTTTCTACAAAAAAATTATAACTTCTTTGTTCTATTTTCTTTATTTAATAAAACTAAAATGTAATTGGAAGAAATTGTTTTTTCAAAAAATGGACAATTTGAAATAAAGATGAGAAATGTATCTCTCTAATTAAAATCCTTTCATCTTATCAATACACTTCTTCTTTCTTTCTTTTTTTTCATAAATTGTTTTAACTAGAATACTTGTTGTTTTTTAAGGAAGATCTTATTATATTCATAAAAGAAAAATTTAGTTATCAAAAAAATATTATGATAATTTTGACATGAATATATTAAAAAATATATAAAAACTATACACCACCTATGTAATGCAAATGAGGAACTTTTTGAAAATGCAACAAAACTTGATCCAATCCAACAGGTCAAATTGGAAACTCCCCAACCCGACCCCTTTCTTTGCCTGGTTCTCAAATTGCTAAGTGAGAGTTGACTCGATATAGCCTGTTAACATGATAAGTCCACATGTGACCCGGTCCAAATTTGGGTAGACTATATATAAATATATATATATTGAGATAACAATGTTTTGCATTCACTCATATCAACTTAAATTAACTTGTCAAATCTGCAATTCAGATTATAAACCTGGTCGGATCTAATTAACTTTTTTAATCTATTTTTATTCAATTATATGAGAATAAAAATATACATGAATAGGAGAGCCACCAAATAACATTTAAGAAAAAAAAAATCATAAATGGTTGTATAAAATAGAGTACTTGCTAATATTATTAAAAAAAAATGTTATAATCTTATTTGAAAACAAAGTAAAAAATTGAATGATATTTAATAAAAATAATATCAAAATTAAGCTTTTAACTAATTAATTTTATTGAATTATAATTAAATTAGAAGGAAACATATAAAAAAATACACAACGGCAAAAAAAAAAGGCCAAACGAGTGAAAAATCAGGCTCCAATCTCTTGGTACAAAAAAAAAAAACCATTTTCAATGTTTTTTTCCCCTAAAAACACTAAAGGAAACACCTCATAAGCGTTAATAAACTTGTATATAATCTTAAAATAATCTTTAATCAATCAAAAAAAATAAAAACTCAACCCAAATAAACGAATTCTTGAGATCCTATGTACTTTTTAGAGCAATATGAAAAGTCGAAAACACTTAAATAATTTTTTTTTTTATTAAATAGAACTCCTTTATATTAAAATTAGCTTTTCTGGTTGTCCCAGTTCGGACAACAAACAATTTTCTTCCTTCTTTTTCTACCTATGCTTTTTCTTCAATTTTAAATTCATTGACTGAAATGTAAATAAAAAAAAAATTAAGATCAAAACACAAAAAATTCAAACTAAAAAGACCAAAAAGTAAGAATAAAAATTGTTTGAGGACCAAAAGTTTTAAGAAGTTCCTTGTCAACAATTGCAAAGCAGAGAAAAAGCCTTCATTTTTACTTTATAGTCAAATTTGATTCCTAAGTCTGAATATTTTATAAGCAATAAAATTAAACTCTATTTACAAAATTGAGTATTTATCTAATATCAACATTTTTTTTACACCATGAAAAATCCATAATATATAAATTCGAATTGAATCATCAACCTCAATTTTTAACCAATATAATATAAAAAAAATAAAAGTTGACAATCACAGGAAAAAATGTTTTAAGAACCAGATAAAAAAAATGAAATAATACTGTTGGAATCTATAAAAATTTTAATTTTTTTATTTGCTTTAAATTAATAATTTTTTTGGTGTTTTTAGATCATTTTAATATGCTAATTTCAAAAATAATTTTAAAAAAATAAAATATATATATTATTTTGATACATTTTTAAGTAAAAAAACACTTTGAAAAACACCTTTAATATCCCATGTTTTGCTTCTTCTTCTTCTTTTCCATGTAATATAAACAGTTTTTTTCTCATTAAAGTATCTTTTAAATATTTTTAAATGGTTAAATTATTTTTCAATCATTCAATAGTAAATAAATTAAATTTTAAAGTAAAATAAATATAAATTTGTCTTTGCATTATGTTATCTTTTGTATCGGAAAATTTTGGATATAAAATGGAGACATTTGTTTTTATCCATTTCACAACATTACGTAAAATTGGTGTTTTTAATAAAAAAAATGTTCTGATAAAAAATTATATTAGTTTGAAGTGAAAAAAAAGGCATATATTAACTCTTTATCCACATAAAATAAAAATAGATTAGCAAAAAATATAATATTTAAGATATATGTTTAAGAAATACATACCAATAGTTAAATTAAAAGAGAGAAATTCAAATGTTAAAAAAGATAAATTATGAGTGGTACTATTTTAGCGCTTCTCCCCTACTTAAATGAAATTGGATCCACGAGGATTTTATTTATATGTGAGTGGAGAAATATTACTAATAATATTTAAAAGAACAATTTTCCAGTATAAAGAAAAAAAAAAACTTGGCCTAGAGTTAGAGCCCATGCTTTCCAGTTGCTTCAAGGCCTTTCGAGGCCCAGTTATTTGAAATGGAAAAAAAAAAAAAAAAAAGAGAAGCTGGAATAGTCAAAGGTCATCTTTGACCTGGACCTCGCTAGAATTCCTCACATAAATTCTCTCTTTTCTAACTTTCTCTCGCTGTTTTTTGTATTTTTTTTCCTACTCTTTTCTAAGCAAATCTAATTATCAAAAGGGGAAGGTGAGGAAAAGTTGTGAACATGCTATTCCAGCCATAAGATTTCCTTAATACAATAGTGAATATTTATCCTTTTTTTTTTCTCAATTTGTACGAAATCCTATTTTTAATTTTTATATTCTTACATTTTATATTTTCTACTTTTTATTTATGCCAACTCTATATATAGATTAGCTTTTTTATTTATTTATTATCATGTTTTACTTAAAAATTATCTTAACACGAATCAAACTTGTATGAAAAATCGAATAAATATTTATTTATAAAGAGATAAAAACTCAAGTTTTTAATTATATTTTGTTACTAGCTAAGAATTGATGGAATGAACTTAACAGTAACACGTGATAAATATATAAAAAAAACAATTAGTTATTGTTAGCATATTTTGCATGTGTTGATTAACAATATATTTTAACATGTGAAGATTAGTTAGTTAGTTAGTTAGAAGTTAGTATATAATTATAAGATTAGTTCATTGCATAAATAAAAATTTATGAGAATGGTGGAATTCAAGATATAAGATTAAATTTTGATAGTATAAACTATTAACTCTCTCTTTCTCTCTCTCTCTCTCTCTATATATATATATATATATATATATATATATATATATATATATATATATATATATATCAATTTCTTATACTTTTTTCTCAATTTTCCTTTAAACTCAATTTTGGTAAGGATAATTGATATCAAAGCAACTTTCCAAGGCCAAATGGAGGTTGTTATTACACCAAAAAACAATTAACAATAGTGGAAAGCAACGAAGGAGAGGTTTTTAAGGAATTTTACTTGCAAATGAAAACTATGTTGGCAACCTTTAAATCCTTCAAGACCAACCACAAAGTAAAGAGGTAAAGAAACTCTAGATTCTTTCACCCACCAAATCAATCCGAATAGAAGTCAATCATCAGAATGATCCAAGTCTAACTTTTTACAAGGAGGATTGTTAGATAATGACTAAACCTTCCAAAGTTATCCATATTCACAATGTGGGGGATAAAGTTTCTGAAATTGATTTGCATAAGTTGGTCCAACCATTCAAGATTATAATAAATATTGTTATGCTTCATGATGAAAATCAGGCTTTCCTCAAAATACAATATGTTATTTCATCCATCAATGTTATTCAGTACTATACAAGCGTTCAACCAATCATAAGGGGAAGGAATGTTTATGTTCAATCCTCTTCACATCAAGAACTTACTATATTGGATCAAAAAAAATTCAAGGTAAAATGCTCTTCTTTAACCAATAAGGAGTATGCTTCTTTCTACAAGAGCTTGACCAATGTTTGAGAGGATTATTTGGTTGTTAAGCATTTCCTTGTTAAGGGTCAACTAGAGTTTAAGACTATTTTTTTTATTCTAAAGAGAGGTTCATTTTGTTTGTTTGGCATCTATAAAAACATGAACCACATCAAGTTTTATGATAAGGGGTTTTCATTATGGATGACTTTAAACAAAATTCTCAAAGTTATCAAGAAGAATTCAATGAATAATATTTATATTTTTGCACACATTCTTGAGGACAAGAATGTATTGAAAAGGGAATTATTGTCATGAGCTAAAGATTGATAAAAGAAACTTAGCTAGCAGCAACAAGTGATAAATACTGCAAAAAACAGTTAATCATTGTTAACATATTTTGCGTGCTAGTTAGCATATTTTAACATGTGGAAATTAGTTATTTAATGAAGAGTTAGTTGCATGAAAGTTAATAGATAGTTAGAAGGTTAGTTCATTGTATAAATAAGAATGTACGAGAATGGTGGAATCCAGGCACTATTACTTCTATCTCTTTCTCAATTTCTTCTATTTCTCCTTCAATTTTCTTCTAAAATCTTATTTGTTAAGGAAGTTCATTAACATATTTTTAGCCAATTAACATAAAGTCATCTCCAATGTACACATGATAACAAATCATACACCATCATATATTTCTTTTGAAAGAAAAAAAAATTTTTTTGTTAGTAATGAATACTTTTTTATTCTCTTTTTTTTTTGTGAATTTAACCATTAATGAAAAAAAAAAAACCCTTATTAACTTTTAAAACTCGTGATCTAGTCATTATACTAGAATCATTGTACATGAAAAAAATCATAAAGCCTAATTCCTAGGAAATGAAACGTTGAAGTATGACTCAGAAAAAAAAATTAGACAAAAAAATCCAAAATAATAGCAATAATAAGGGTTAAAATTATAAGAAAAAAAAATTGAAGGGCAACGATAAAATTTCAATTTTAGAGTTAAATTGAAAAGAGTAAAACCGTTAACAAAAGGGAAAAAATCAAAAGAATAAATATGAACACATCCAATTACATAAATTACAAACTATTTTTTTAAATAAATTAAAAAAAAACCATCAACAATAAATAAAAATATAATTGGAAAAATTAAGTGACAAATGTAGATCTAGATACTTAATATCACAATACGAGTCATTTATTAAGTTGTGTTTAATGAATATATTTATGAAAGTCAATTTCTAACAGAATTCCGCACTCATAAAATTTATTGAATAAAATAAAAGAAAAAAAATTAAGTAGGCCTGCACATATTAAAGATATTGTAAAAAATAAAAGTTTTTTTAATTTTTATAAAAAATTTTAATATATTTAAAATATGAAAAAGATTTTATATGAATGATACCAACCTCATAAAAAATTAAATACACTCAATAGAATTTAAAAATACATATAAAAAAGTATTAATTGTTAAAAAAAATGATATAAAAAAGAAAAAAAATAAGGTCAGACAATGTGAGCTTGG
This sequence comes from Populus alba, assembly GCF_005239225.2. Lineage (NCBI taxonomy): Eukaryota > Viridiplantae > Streptophyta > Magnoliopsida > Malpighiales > Salicaceae > Populus > Populus alba. Next base: position 3,827,576 of record NC_133299.1, read on the forward strand.
TAAGCTAGGCCTAACACCTAGCTCACAAAAAAAGGGCTTGCAGGTAGGCCTACAAGTCCAGGCCTACGCATACAGGCTTTATTTTTTTCATTGTGATCGTCAAAAAAATAGGGCTTTTGTTTTGTGGATCTAAAAATCTATTTCACCCTGTTTTTTAACCCAAAATACGTAGGAGACACCCTTGAAATCTTATTTAACTAATCCATAGCTTTAAAAAACACAAAAACCAGCTCCAAAACCCATAATCAACCTGAAATAAAAAAAGAAACTTCTAGAGCTCAAATATTTTTTTAGGTATTTTCAATGTAAAAACCATTTAATCCTCCTCTCATAAAATGAAACCATTTAAGATAAAAACTAACAGTTTTAGTAGTTGGAATCGTCGTTAATAACTTTTTTTAAGCTGAAATTCAGCAACCCTTCTCTTTTCTCTACTAAAAAATGACTAAAAATATATAAAAATAAAGTATAATATCAAAATATAATATTTAAAAACTATAAAGAATAGTTATCTAATAGCTTAATAAGATAGGGGATTAAAATTGAGCTATAATTTGAGCTTAAAAAAGCTCAATTGTGTAAAAAAAGAGGTTTTGATGATCAAATTAATTGTTTAAAATATTTTTATTATTACAATCCACGGTGGATGAGAGGATACGGAGTGAAAAAAGCTACACTAAAAAAGCCACATGCTTTATATATTCTGTTAATTCAAGAAAATTAACATTACTCTTTCTAGTACTAGCGATAAAAGTATATTCATTCATCCATAACACAATATAAAGACTCTCAACGCTGCAGAATGTCAAATAATATAATTGCTTGTTTTGATTATTCAAAAACAAAATTGTTCCACAGAACGCTGCATGGTGTATATGCTGGTGGCTTTCCGAAAAGGAGCAAGGATTCAATTCCATCAAATGAACAAGGCGTATCCCCCATAGTGTCTTGGCTATCGACTGCTTTCTAGGTCTAGGAGACCCTGCTTGCAATGGTAAAAGATTGGTTTCTGTTTGCGATACCCTGTCTGTAAAATATGAAAAAAGAACACTGCTCTAAGCACTGAACTAATCACTGTCCCAAGTCTCATCCACCTCTTTTCGTGATATCACCTTCTTACCATTTGCTTCATGCTTCTCCCTTTGCTTCTGGAGGTGATCTTCACTTTCACCACTGTCCCTGTAATTATAATCCTTTTCACTACCTGCTCTTAATATGTCTACCTCGTCATCTGATTCCCACATCGCATGTTTTGAATCATTATACATATCATCTGACCCAGAATCTTCCTGGAACGTCTTTCTTCTGGAATTTGCTTCAGCATTTCTCTTGAAAGAACCAACTCCGTTCTTCTGCTTCAAACTTCTTGATATTTTGAATTCGTCACACACTTCATCACTGTCATAGGCATCACTCTGCGGATCAGTTACCCTGGTGATCTCATTTCTCTTCAAGGGATATGTATCCTCCTCATCATCACTGCTGCTTTTAAAGACAGGACTTGCTTCCGCTCTTGATGTTCTTGAGACATGTTCTTCCTCAGCATCTGATTGCCACATTGCATTGTCAAGATCACTTAACATTTCTTCTGATTCAGAATCTTCTTCAGCCATCTTTTCTTTGAATTCAGGTTCAAATTTTCTTTTGATATCATGAGCATTATATACCCTTCCAATCCCATCTTGCTTCCTCCGCAGCCCTCTAGATCTGTGATCTGCATAAAAATCACTCTCATGATCACTATTATCTCTAACATTCCACTCATTATCACCCTCAGAAACATCACTATCATCATCTCGATTAGAACTCATCCGTTTGTCACGTCCATCTCTCCAATGCCTGGCTCCTCTTGCCTCACCATCAGAAACGTCACTTCTATGCATTTCTGGGCTCCTAATCCGCCCACCATAATCTTCCCTGTTCCAGTATCTAATCTTACCAAATTCTTCTTTCTCTGCAGCTTCTTCTGCAGCCCACTCTTGATCTGCTGCATCCTCAATCTCAGCAATAAACCTATCAAGCTCCTCTTGATCACTCTCGTCAGCAGGGGGTTCCAAATGTTCTAAATGATCATGGGGCTCCACCATTGACCCTTTGTCACCATGAAATACATAAGGGCTTCCTTCCTTCTTGTCAATAGCATTGAAGAATGTGGAAGCTACTCTCTGAATGCTGGCCATGGCAACTGGATCCTCAGGGTTTACCCCCATTCGCCGGAGCTGCTGTTCAATTTGCTTGATGTTTAGCTTCTGAGATTCAAGAGCTTGCTCAAACCTAGCCTTGAACAGTGCCTGCACAAATGATGAGCATGTTATAATCCACAAGCTCTTACAGCCTTTCATCATAAGAAAATGTCTCTTTTGCGGAGACAAGTCTCCTTAACACTATTTATCATAAAAAAAAAAAAAAAAAAAAAACCCTCCATCTAAAGAATAGCTCTCTGGATAGCGAGAGATGGCACAAAATTTGTTACAATGATGGCAATTTGCCACTGACTCTTGTCCTCGTTATATCTGGCCACTAGGCACTTAATCCAATCCTCTGTCTATATGGCTCAAATGTATGCTATTATTGATTAAGATTGGCTTAAAAAAAAAAAAAACACATAATTTAACAGCTGGCTAGCATGAAATGAAATACTATCTTGTTTTCTTCAATATCTATTATAATGAAGACTAAAATATACAGCAAGAAATAGTTTCACCCACCTTCCTTTTTGTAAGAGTGTTAAGAGGGATCAACTCTTTTGGTTGGCGATAGTTTCTGCCTCTGAACATGATAATTGTCTTCACGTTATGAACATTTACCACAATACCTCCACTTAGTCTTGCTATCATGGTAGCCATTTCCTTGATTTTTTCTTTGGGAAAGTTGTCACAGCTTACTTGCACAGTCTCATGAAACTTCCAATGCATATGCATATTTTGGACAACTCCTCCAAAGACTCCACGGACACCAACAGGAACGTAATTTTTATTTCTGAAACCAATCTTCTTATATGCTTGAAGCTGCTCAGGTGTCAGGAGCTCAGGGTCATGCAATGGGGATGGCAACTCAGGTAGATCATATTTTTTTAGCTTCTGTAGGAGCAATGCAACTTTCTTCTTAGCCTGGAATAGTCAGATCAGAAAAAATAATTAATCAAATAATACTAAATAAGACTCTGTTGTGAGCTTAACAAAAGTGAAAATATATACTTACAACACAACAAATAACTAGAACTGAGAAGTTGATTATCATTGTTGGATGAAGAGATATAAACATAGTCAACAACTTTTTTCTGAGCTACATTGTTCAGATCCCAATATAAAGAATAGGTTTGTAACTAAGCTCCATTGTTCACAGAAACTTAATTGGTACAAATTAGTCTAATCTTATTTAAATTCTTTCTCAAAGCATTTTAATGTTCATGTGTCATGATATCATACAGATGTTATTGTGGAGAAATGCACTTGTTAATCTAAGATTAGTTCAATGCAAATTAGTCTAATCTTATCGAAATTCTTTCAAAGGTCTCAAAAGCTTTTTAATGTTCATGTGTCGTGATATCATACAGGTGTTATTGTGGAGAAATGCACATGTTAATCTAAGATTGTTTCTTAAGGGTATGAGTAGTGATCTTGGGAACTAGGCCACCTTAGGCTCCACCCATGACATAGGTTAGCAGTCCTTTTTCACATTTAAAACTATATACATGCCCAAATTCATTAGTGCAACTATTTATTACGCAATAACAGTTATGGCTTTGGACGAGGATTTCAATTTTAGATAAATGGTGGCTGAACAATTTTGTGAACTATTCCCATGACCTCGTAACACAGTTGCGCATGCTCTAAAGTTGCATAGCCATGGGAGGAAGAGGGTGGCAGCATTATTCATTTCATGATTTGGAAAGAACAGCATTTCTGGTTTGCTCACCATGAACTTCCCAAGCATGATACATTCTAAACCGTACACATACAGATCCCCGATCACCATTCATTGTACAAGTTAGCCCGTAATGTCATAAATCTACTCACCATTACCATCACTAGCCTAAGCTCATCCCATCAAAACCAAGTAAATTGAAAACCAACCCATCATTGGTCAATTAAGAAACAAGAAATAAAGTAGTAGACATAAGAGATAACATACTCTTTTGAGGTTGTAAATGAGCCTCTCCTCATCAGTCATCAATTTCTTCTTCAATTTCTTCGCTCTCCGAATCTCTCTGAGTGTTTTACCAGACTCTTTACGCATCCGCCTTTCGACCTTGCTCCTCATGCTCCTCCCTTTTGAAGTAGACATTGAACGGCACCATCCATTGTGGGGATAATTCAACAGTGAAAAGCTTGGTTGAATATCATTTGAACAAGCAAGTTTTGGAGCAACATCCTTGAATAACACAATATTACTAAAATACAAAACCCAAAACCCAAAAACAATTGAATTAGATTGTAGTATTACAACATAAACAAAAACCCATCTTGGGTTGCAACAAAAAACATGGGATTTACTAAGAAAACGAAGGGAAAACATTAAATAAGTAAACTTTGGATGTTTTTAAGTACCTTTTGGGACTGGATTGAAGGAGAGAATAGAGTGTCTTAAAGCAACTCCTTTGAAGGTTCCTAGCAGCAAACATTTGCAGACAAAAATCCTCAATTCCTTCGAAAAAAAGCTAATAAAATCAAATAAGAAAGTTGGGTCTTTCTGTTTAACAATGAAGAGGGCGTGGAGCAGAGACGGTGGAGGAGACGAGGTTTTTGGACTTGAGGGGTTTAAGGGAGTGGAGATATGGACTTGGTGCAAGAGTAGAGGTTTGGGTGCGGGTTCAGCCTGTATGGTGCTTGCTATGGACTCCGGCTCTCCTAAAGTTAAGTTAATAGAGTTTTAGGAATATTTTTTAAAGTGTTTTTTTTATTTTAAAATATAATAAAATAATATTTTTTTTTATTTTTTAAAATTTATTTATAATATTAATAAATTAAAACTATTTAAAAAATTTTAAAAATAAAAATATTGTAAAATATTAGTGAATCCAGGATTGGAATCAAGCCGATAAAAAAAATAAAAAAAAAAAAACTTAGTGTAACGATCAGGATCAAAAACCCGGTTGCAACTCATTGAATTTTTTTTTTATTAAAATAATGTTTTGATTTAAAAAAAAAAAATATTACCCGGATAATCAAATGAGCAGGTCAAACTCGAAACTGAACCCCATCAGACTGGATACTATACCTATGAATTAAAGACCCTTCATTTAAAAATATTTCAATGCCTAATAACTACTTTACTTACTCTTTACACAGTAAACTAAAACATAAGCTATTCTTAATTGTACTTGGCGTAAAATAGTTTATTGAGGATTCCATTGTTTCACAACAATATATTTTTAAAAGTTTAATTTAGTCCTACAAGTTTTTAACAAAGTTCAATTTAATTCTTAAACTTTTTGAATTAATATTTTGCATCCCTATAGTTTTTGACGTTTACATTTCCTTTTAAAACTTTATTTTATTCATGTTTTAGTTCATAAATGTTGAGAAAAGTTCAATTTAATCTTTGAAGTTTTGTGAAAATTCAATTTAATCCCTAAAATTTTGATTTTTATATTTTTTGGTCCATGGGTTTTAGGTGTTTAAATTTTAATCCCAAAAATTTATTTTCAATTTGGTCCCTAAAGTTTTTAAAATGTTTGATTTGATCTTTAAATTTTTTTAATTTTACATTTTAGTCCATGTATTTTCAGGTGTTTGTGTTTCAATCCTAAAACTTTATTATAGTCATGTTCTAGTCCTCGAATGCTGAGAAAATTCAATTTAGTCCTTGAAGTTTATAAACTTCAATTTGATCCATAAGTTTTTTTTTTCATTTTTGGTCATTATGGATTTAGGTATTTATATTTTGGTTTTAAAAATTTATTTTACATACATTTTAGTCCTTGTTGATAGAGGAGAGAGAAAGATTTTAGCTGTTATAAAACAAGCAATCTTGGTATTAGTGAGTTTATCTTGTAGAGAGAAGTTTAATGGAGATAATTTTACCCATTAACCATACTAGAAAAAATTAATCGATGCCCGTCAAGTTTTTTATATTTGATTTTTTATTTTTAGACGAATTAAAGAGTGTTTTAGAGTTAAAAATAAGATTATTGAGAAACAAGTTAAAATTTAGGTTTTAAGGGTCTAAAAATCACGATGTTAATAAAAAAGCATATTTTTTATCAAATTATTAAATTATCGCATAAATAAGAAATAAAGATTTTGATTATAGAAATACATTTTTTTCTTTAGTATTGTATTTTTTTTTTTTCGAACTCTTTCAAATGTTTATACTAATCGACTCATCATTAAATAAAAATTGGCTTTGAAAATGGTTTTACTACTTTTATTCTTCCTTTATTCCAGGATTTATTGAACCTATTTATTGTGAACTAGTAGGACTCTCTGTAGTCTATTCTTATAAAATATTTATATATACATCTCTCGTTTATTTCTTATTAAAAAGATCAACTTTTTGTTATAGTTTTCAATTAACATTCACAACTCTTTTTATGATTTATTAGTTTATTTTTAAATGTATTAAGCGTATGTATTATTTTTTTATTTTTTTTCATTAACAAATTTCATGATACTAGAAAATGTATCCATAATATCGATACTTTCTTCTCTTATGTTATAAATTAACTTTGAAATCATGTCCACGACATTATGCCGACATGATAACTAGTTAATATATAACACACACACTCTCTCTCTTTACAAGCTTTAGAATCATTTTGGGAATTTTTTTTTGTCCATATCATTACTAATATGGTTGTTATGCCATTCCTTTGAGCTATCATGTAGTAATGTGAGTGAATGAATAGTACTCCATATCTAATCACAAAAACAAAAAAGAATGCTCAAATATCAAATGAAGGCAAATAAATACAATATATAATAAGAGGCTAAACTTATAAAAAAAAATATACAGGCAAAGCTTAACCCTCAAATCTTTAGTAAAGTCTATCATTAAGGAATATTAGATCATGAGTTTTGAGAGGGGAAATGAAGAAAAAGAATTGCCACCTAGTATTAAGATAATTATAAAACATATTAACTAGTCTATTCAGGGATTAAATGTAAGGGTCGATTATTGTTGCTAATTATTTTTTACTTAGGACTTAACCTATGATGAGATATCAATTACCTCTATCAAATGAAAATGGTACTGCTATGAAAATGGTGCTACCAAAGGAGTAATGGTCATGCTGTGGTGGAAAGAAGAAGGCATATCATGGTAAGTTTAGAGGGATAGGTTATGGGTTGTTATGTTTTCCTATCTTTCTCCCTTTTAGCTTCACGGTTGTTATCGCTACTAGTGATGGCGTGAAGAGGAAGAAGATGTGATTGAGGTATAGAGGAGAAATTATCATCTAGGATATAACTTATCACCGACATTGATGTGGGGAGAGTTGGTCTACTGTGATAGCATGATTGCTTAACAATATAGATATTAGGGAGAGAGATTGTGTTGTTATAATTTTATGGTGGTGTCATCAACGATGTTGGTGATCATGGTAGTGTTGGCCAAAAAATAGGAAAGAGTGACGGTGAGTTAATTGTTTTTGTATCTCTCGCTTTTCAACAAATAGAAAAGGTTAATGCTTATTTCTTTTCTTTTCTTTCTTTTTTCTCCCCACACTCAACATGTTTCTCTCTAGTTTTGTTTTTAATAATGGGTTATTGCTTGTTATACTTTTATAGTGGTGTCATCAATGATGTTGGTGATTATTGTGGTGTTGGCTAGAAATAAGAAAGAGAGGAAAGAATGATCATGGATTAATTGTTTTGTGTCTCTTGGTTTTCAACAAATAAAAAAGGTTATTGCTTGTTTCTTTTCTTTTCCTTTCCTTTTCTTTTTCTTTTTTTTTTCTCCCCCCACTCAACCCATTTCTTTCTAGTTTTTTTTTTTTTAATGGTGGCTAGGGTTTTTAGAAGGGAAGAAGATGAGGATCTCTTTGTGGTAGAGATAAGATTCAATTTATATTACTCTCCTTAAGGATTTTCTTTTTTTAATCCCTTATTTCAAAAATATCCTAAGAATATCTTTATTGTGTATTTGCTTAGTCCTTTATTTTTACTTGTTTTGCATTTTGTTTCCACTTATCCATTTTACTATATATTTTTATTTCTAATTTTGTTTTTTTAAAAAATAACATTAACATCAATTTGATAAGAAAAGTAATCAAGAAATGAGAAATGGATATGAATGCATTGAAAAAAATATTTTTTAAAATTTTTTTTTTAAGACATCAAGAAGAGAAAATTAATCGAGAATTACAAAAAGAGTACAACTGGCTGAAATGCATCAAAAACTTGTTTTTTTTTTAAAAAAAAAAAAAAAGTTTGGAAAATATTTTGAAAATTAGGTTATAATCTAAGTTATGAAAGTTACCTCATTCTTTATAATGCTTACAGAACAAGGTCTTATGAAAGCTTTGTGTGGTAAGCTAGTAAAGAAAAAGAAGGAGAAAGCTTTTAGAAAACTAATAAAAGAAAAAAGGATTATCTCAAGGATCCATCTCAGAGAAATAAAAAGTATCATCTCAGGGATCCAAACATTTTCTTTCTTATGCCAGGCAACCACCCCCTTCCTCCTGCATTTTCTTTCCTTATTTTCATGCATGACATGAATTAATTCATGTCCTGCAACTGTTGCCTTTTCACCAGTGAAGGCAAAAATGGGCTAACCCATTTCAGCCCAGCTCATTCTAAAAAAAAAAGATTGTCAGGCCTTCAGTCGACCTTACCCAACCCGACTAGGCTAAGGTTAGGCCTCAAGACCAAACAGGCCCATCCAAAAAAAAGCAATAAAAAAACTAAAAAAAAATTCAAGGACCATTTTAAAGTCATTTGTGGGTTCATCATGTATTTTTTTTCAACAATTTTGTTTAATATAGGGTTGTAGACTTTTACAATAAGATACAGACTGATATAAAAAACATCTGATTTTTCTTGAAATTTCAAAAAAAAAAATTCATTTTGAAAAAAAAAAATATTTTATTTTCGTGCATATGCCAAATCCTAAAGGTTTTTCATGTATATTTTCTAAAAAATAATAAAATCATATTTTTATCATGTTTTAAAAATACAAAATGGATATTATAACTGGTTTATAATTATCCATTAGGGTTTAGCCAAAATACCAAAAATTTCACAACAATTAGTTTGTTATTCGGAGCATTAGGATTTAGTTGTAAACTTTAATATTTTGGAGTACAAAATTACACTATAAAATATATCTTTAAGTATTAATGATACAAAATAGAAAATAAACTCAACGCTAAATTTGAGACATAGAATGGTTAGGATTTAACCTTATAAGGTAGAGACTTCATCACGAAGGGAGATATGTCTTGAACCTTTAAAAAAACCAATGAATAGAAACATAACCTAGAAAAATAATCAATCAACAATGTAGCTTACCACAAATAGAGTGTACTGGGGTGATGCGTCTTCCCCTTACACAGTTAGCCTTCTTATACATACTCTTACAAACCATTAGATTTTCTAGTAACCATAATATTAGGTGGTGACGCTTGAACTCTATAATCATAACTTTATAATTAAACCCAAAACTCCCCTTCAATTCCAGGAGGCAGCTCTGTCACGCGACGTTGTGCACGTCACGACAATGCACATGCAAATTTCACAACTTGCAAATAAACATCAACACACATTAAAATTCACATTTAACATATAAATTTCACAATTCAAAAACCACATCAACACATGTCAAATTTCACATTCTAAACCATTACACATCGAATAAACCTGATGCAACCTTATCCTCACAACCCCATCATAGGGTATTGATTCTGGTCTTATTCCACCATAAAAATAAATTTCGCAGCGCTATCATACCTTCAAGGTTGTTGCACAACGGGCACGAACCCACAATACTTCAAATATTCTACAACCAAAACAATTCACAATCAATCTCAATCAACAAATATTTCATCATAATATTCAACAACATATTAAAAAATTATTCAAATCTAAATATTTTATAACAATATCATAGAATTAATAATATGTTGATTTTTTTTTAAATAAGGAATAAAATGCACAAGGGATTTAAGATTAACCTTTGAAACTATTGGGGTTGTTTATAAATAGCTGTAACAAAGGTTTTCAACTATTGGAAAATCTTGAAATAGTAGCGGCAATGGGGTTCACGCTCCACTCTATTGTTGGCACGTGGATTCATGTGCCATCACTTGTTCAAAGATGCCACCTAGCAGATTGAATACACCTCTCTTTCTTCTTCACTTCCTCAATAGCGATGTAGCAAACAAATATATATAGAGGAAGATCTACCTATGTTAAAGTCCAAACCTTCTTTTGATTCTCTCTCTCTATGTTGATGTTGTTACCATTGGTTGTTATTGTTATGACAATAGTACTACTAGATGAGCAATGGTCATGTTGAGATGGAGGGAAGAAGGCGTGTTGTGGTAATTAATGGTGTTAGACGTTGGTCAATTTGAAGGGAGAGGCTATTGGCTATTGTGGGTTCGACATGAAGGAGCTATCTTCATGGATATAGTTTGTTGCTGACATTGATGTAAGGAGAGCTTATTTGCCATAAAAGTGTAGCTGTTTGGTTGTGTATATATCAGAGGGGGTTGCGTTGTTATGCTTTTGTGGTATTGCTATTGACAATGCTCATGACCGTAGTGGTGTTAGCCAAAAATGGGAAAGAGAGAAAAGAGTATCAGTGGGTTAATTGTTTTGTATCTCTCAATTTTCCATAATAATAAAAAAAAAGGGTTGTGTTATTTTATTCTTTTATTTTTGTTTCCATTTTTTATTTCCCTCATTTTCTTGCTATATAGGCACATTTCTTTCTCATAAAAGAGAGTTGTGTTATTTGATTCTGTTTTCTTTTTGTCCCCCTCCTTTTTCTCACATTTCTTTCTCTTGTATGTAGTTTTTTTTTTTAAAAAAAAAATGGGTAAAGTTTTTCATATGAAAAGAAGATGAGCCTCTCTTTATAAGAGAAACTAGATAGATTGCTCGTGCTTAGCCGCAGGCTAGATAATTGTTTTTGCAACATAAAAAAAATTGCTAAAGTGTTGTTATTATATTCTAAATAGAAAAAAAAAAAAAAAAAAAAAAAAAAAACCTCATGACTTGATATCATAAAAAAGAAGCTAAAAAAAATATAATTGTCAATCCTCATGAATCAAAATATAGAATGATGAAATCATAAAAAAAAATCAATAAAGAAAAGTACTAAAAAACAAAACACCAGCAAAACTAAGTGAGAGTGTCAAAACCACAAGAATGATCACGTGGATAGGATAACCAAATAGAAGGCAAAAATTAAAAAAAAAAAAAAGGTTTAATTTTAAAAAGAAATGAATTTTGAAGGACAAGATTAAAAAAAGAATAAAAAAAGCAACTTCAAAAGAAACCTTAAGTCACCCGAATAAACAAAGTTCCTTTTTAAAACAAACAAGCTTCAAATGATGTAATCAGTAAAGAAAATGATATCAACCTTGTGTAAACTTTTCAAACCCATCACCCTAGACACTGATTAAATTGGAAGCATCGTATCTGGAAAGCAACTATTTTAAAACTTGGCTCGACCTGAGGGTTTGACCTATGACTGTCAAAAACCCGGGTTAACCCATGTTTTAGTTAGCCCAAGGAAAATCCAATCAAAACAGGGTTGAAGCTTGTTGACTATTTTCTCTTTGTTTTTTTCTTTTTCAACATGGTACCATTTTTTGATATTATATATAAAAAAACAAAAGAATTTGGTTGGCTTAGTTTAACTCAAATCTACTCACTTAACCCAATGACCCGATCATTGTACTAGATTGACTAGGAGACCAAATCTCAATAATTGAAATGTCGAATGATGAAATAAAAAATAAATAAAAGATAAGAAATAGCAATCAAGAGATTAAAGACCTCATTTATAGAAACAAAATTGATAGGACAAAGAAAAATCTTGAATTGAAGGCCAAAAGTGAAAAAAAAATCAAATTAACAAATGAATACAAAAAAAAAAAAAAAAAACCAATTTCCAACTAACCCAATGATAATGGATGAAATTAAAAAAAAAAACATAATAAAAAATAACTAAAGTCAACCTAATCCAACCTTTAGAATTTTGTAACATGGAACATGAAACTGAATTACAACATAAAAGTCAAACTTGAAAAAAATAACAATGTAAAACTCATAAACAACCAAAATAATTAGGCATGAACTTGAAAATACAAATAAAAAAAATGAGTTAAAAAATATAAATTTAAAAAGAAAAGAAACTAAATTTGACACAAAAATAAAATAAAACTAAATCATAAAAGATGAAATTGAAAAATAATTTTGAACAACTAAAAATAACAATAAAAAAATAAGAACTTTATTTAATATAAAAATAAATTGTCAATGGATGAAATTCAAAGATAAATCAATTTAATAAAGGATTCAAGATCAAATAAATCAAAATTAAAAAATAAGAAGCAAATCTAATATAAAAACCAAGTGCAAGTGAATGAATTTGAAAAACAAAACTTGATAAATGATTCAAGACCGGATACACTTCAATTAAAAAAATGATGATCAAATCTAGTATAAAAATCAATTGTTTGAGGATTAAATTAAAAAAAAAAAAAAATAACTCAATAAAAGATTGAAGGTCAAATACATTACAATTGAAAGAATCATGACTTAATTTAACTTAACAGATAAATAGTCCAATCTTATTTTTTTGCAATGGGTAGTACAATTTTCTAGGAAAAAAAAGGAAAGAAGGGATGGAAAAACCCCCTATCCGAAGCACTTCACATGCCTGCTTCAGCACACAAAAGGGTGGCGAGACATATCAAACACCATCCTGGAAGGCGACATTCGGTTATGTTTTGATGTCAACACGCTCCACTCGAAAAGCGGCAGCACCAGCCATTTTAAAATATAAATCATATTACACACACACACAAATACCAAATTATCCTTAACTTCATCAAATGTTAACAACAAAATCATATTAAAATGACAAAAATCCATCCTATTGTATAGCCTTACTTTTTAAAACCCAAAAAAGTAATTTTATATTTGCACTATTTCAAACTTTCAATAGAAAAAAAAAATAAAAAAAACCCTCAACATATGTACACCACCGTAAAGAACATGGCTGTAACATACTGTTTAATTGTTTTTTGGAAAAGACAAGAAACTTTCAATCCATAGGTTAAAGCAAATTAATATTTAGATCCAAACAAACTACTAATCATTCTTTCATTATAAATATATTTCAAAAAAATATAAAAACTTAACCTTTAGCAAGTTTTTTTTAGAAAGACAACTTTATTTTTATATTGTTTCAATCATTTGTTAACTTTTAATTTTTTTATAATAAGTTTCAATTTTATATTTTTTTTACCCCTTATTTCGAGAAAATGCTAAAATATCTCTTTTATCATTTTTTTTTTTATTTATTTTATAGATCACCTATCTAGTTTGCTCTTTATTTTAATTTTTTGATATTTTAAAATTTTTTTTTTCAAAAAAACAAGCATTCAAAAAATATAAAATAAATATGTGAATGCTTTGAAAACATGTTTTTTTTTTTAATTTGGATTTTTAAAAAAAAAATCAATAAGAATAAAGAATAATTAACAACTACAAAAACAAAACAAAAAAATATCATCAAAATGCATAAAAAACAACTTTTTTTAAAAAAAAAAAAATATTTGCTGTTTTTCGAGAATAAAGTTAAAAGTTAAGTCATGAAAAACAATCCAAACATTCCTTAAACACTAAACACATCCAAGTCATACATACAAGTAGTCTAATACTCTATCTTCGAGATGTTGCCAAGGATTGAATTGCTGCTTCCACAGCTTTTGCTTGCTGCGCGGTACCCAGTAGTCGTCCATGTGCTTCACAACAATTACACCTCAGTCAACTCTTAGAATATGGCTTTTCCCTTTAGCCAACATCATTAGCATTAAGTTCAATAATTACTAATTTGAACACCTAAATGGTGGCAAACACCATAGAAGAGCACAAAATCACCAGAAAACCCCATTTCCACCACACCACAGTAGCAGCTCCTGGGACTGATCTCTCGAACAACACAGAATCAGACGTAACAGGACCATAGCCTTGCGATCCTTCAAGTCAAGCCCTGAAGATTTTCATATGCTTCACAAACCCGAAAATTAAGGCTGAACTCCTTGCACCCCTAAAGCAATACTCAAAAGCTAATTTCATTCCGCTGAAGAAAACGCTGGAAATACCAGACAGCTTCACCCAGAAAATGGGAGACACAAAACTTGCAAGTGATTTTTATTGGTGGAAGCTTTTGCTCCACCATGTCTTCATAATCGGTCTAGCCATCCAAGGATACTTTCCTGAGAGCCAATCTGCAGATCCTGTGGAACATATTAGAAACTGAAGATCATACCATTAGTGGAATTAAAATCAACAAAATGATGAAAAAGGGTAAGATTTGAAGCTTACAGCAAGCTGGAAATCTGGTGGAGTGTCCAGCTCAAGGTTCTCCAATTCAGCGATTCCACAAGGTTCGTCATTGTTTCCATTCACTTCGTTTGTATTGTGTGCCATGCCAGTGTATGAAACACGGTTTACCCCTGAATTACTTGGAACACGAGGAGCAGAAACAAAAATTTCATTGCATAACAGAGAATCATCTAAGGCACTGAAATCAGAGTTTTCAACAGCCTGAGATTCACCAGCAAACCATTCAGGGAATTCCACATCACCCTCAAGCTGAAAAACATGTGCTGGGACATCAGGTGCTTCTTCCTTAATCACATTGTTCTAGCCACACAAAAAAAAAAAAAAAAACTTCAGTAAAGATTGAATTCATAGACATGCCATCGAAAACAAAGTCCAAATTTATGAATCTGTTTCATTTTCAATATTCAATGAATGAGCTTTAGCTATCGTTTTGAAATTTTTAAATGGGAATATTCATTTTTTAACAAGTGAATGACCAAGTAGACATAATGTGTTAATTCTTGCATTAGATGTGCTTAAATCTTTCTCAGAGATGAACTATCCTACACACTCCACAATAGGTATATCATATATGCATTACATTATAGAAAAATGTATCAACAAACTAACCAATTTACCTGCACAGCCAACTGCGTTATGTTATCATTGGTAATGTCATCATACATGACAGATTTCGCTGGTCGTGGCGGGTTGGGAGGATTGGAATTAGGGGTCCTTGGACTGGTTTGATGTGACAAAATATCATTATCTTCAATAAGTAGATTGTCATCGTTCTTTTCAGTTTGTTTCTGCTGGTAGAAAATTTTGGAAACTAAATATTCACCTTCCTTTTCATCTTCATCAGTACCCAGATGGTACTGATGCATAACCCATTTAGACTTATCTGGTTTGGACCCCTTCTTTGAACTTTTATAAAGAACCATGATTTTCTTGCAGCCTTTCTGAACTCCATTGTCCATCACAGGTTTTGTCTTGCCTGTCTTGTGCCAACGGACACCCTCCTCATTGGAACCGACTTCACAGTGGATCTTTCGGCGCTTTCGTTGACCAGTAGCATAAGCATTATTTGTTCTGTGAAAGAAATGGACACTATTTCCATCTCTCTTAGCACCTGAAACAAAATTTGGAAATGGTGATGAGAATAATATTTGTGCCCTCCAACAAAGTTTTATCTAATTACTCTTGTTGACTGAGTTTTTCCAGTTATAAATACTTAAGAAAAAACTAGTCATCATGTATTAGAAGATCATGAATGTATGCAGTTTTTAGAAGTTCATGTATGTGTTGGTTCATTATATTTAATGAGTCTTTAAAGAGTCACTTAAAACTTCTATGTGAGAAGTGTTTTAGTCACTGCTTAAGATCGGAAAATTGTACACACATACAAATGCAATAAAAGTTCTCACTATATTCAACAGTTTCTCACCTTCTGCTGCTGTATATAACTTATCATTCCCAACATGGAGGGTTTGGATATCTAAAACATGGCCAACCATGGAGTAAAAAGCTCAACAACTCAAACAGAGCAGCAAAGATTAACTTGTAGGATGATTACTAAAATTTATAATGGTGAATCAAAAATTAGCCAGCAATAACTAGCAGTGACTATGCCCTACACCCCATACTTGAAAAGGTGTTGGTATTCATGCTGGGAAAAGAATTTGTCTGAATCTTTCATAGTGCTTGATACACTCATATTCCATGAAAAAAATTGTCTAATTCAATCAAGTGAATTCATTTTGCAGAAATGGCAGTTAAACGTTCTAAACTGTAGTTATCAACCAGTCATCAAAATGTGGCATTTAGGAAAAACAAGAATAAATATCATGTTTGACAACCACTGACCAGGAAGATTTGCTGGATGGGTATAACAAATTCCTTTATCACCATCTAGTGTTGGAATAAACTCATCAATGAAAATGTGAGGTTTGGAATTCCCAACAGCACATTTTGCTTCTAAATGCTCCAAAAGCTGTGCATCAGAAGGATCAAACTTTACACCAATAGGCAGGCCAGGCCATTCTTGAGTGACCTGCAGATCAGAAGCTCCATGTTAAATACCAACAGCAGTGAGATACACCACAGAAATGCACAATCAGCCATAGGTCCATGATGGATTAACAAGCTCCCAGGTAAAAAATGATAATGCACCTCATGTTAAAACCACAAAGTTGACTCAGGAAAAGTCAGTTAAATAAAAGGAACAGGAAAGCTGCAGCTTACATCACTGTTATCTATATGACAATGACACTTTGGGCATTCACGATTTGCCCCACAGTCTTTGATTTGATAAGCAGAAGATCGAGACACTTTCCTCGCAATTGATCTGCCATCAATAAGCCAAGCCCTGCGAGAATGACACAAGTCATAACCAAATTAGCAAAGCATAATTTCAAAAATATACCAGAAAGAGATGGCAACAGCGACATTTGTAGCAAAAAACAGAGGATTGTCAGAATAACTGTGAATGATACCCCCACTCGTTTCAAATAAGAACTAACAATACGACTAGAAACATTACCAACACAAGTAGACATACAAAACCAGTAATCTTAATTGCTGAAATCATGGAACACAACCAGACATACAAAAGAAGAAAGGGTAAAGAATGGAAGACACATTTTGTTCAAGTCATATCTTAAAAACAAGTTCAAGCAGCTTCAAGCTTCCAGGACAAGACTACAATTTATGATGAGGTTAGTAGGTTTTCAACAAATTTCAGCGATCCTTTTTAACATAATTTGACCTACAACTATAAAAGGAGCACCAGAATTCTAGTCGAAAAGTCTCTCCTAAGTAAGATACTGTAGCTCCTCCAATGCTTTTGGGTATCAGACTCTTCACACAAGGGAATACAATGAGTAGCCAGTTCAAACAAATTATCTCCTCTATATTTGGTTTCATCCGACCGTCAAGAAAAAACTAATCACCACTGATGGAAACTCATTGCATTATAATCAATCCATCAAATATAAACATAAAAGCAGGAAAGTCCTAAGCTTTATGACATCATGCAGGTCCTCCATTCTTCAATTTCTCTTAACTCGGTAGCTCTCGAAAGCCAGAAAAAAATCTTCACCCATCACAGGAGTACAAAAAAGATTAAAAAAAAAAAAAACACACACTAATACACGTATTTCTTTACCAAAATTAGGCAACATTTTTTCATTTATCCCAGGAGTACAAAAATAGAAAAATCCAAGCCAAACCCACATATTAAGATTCCAAAAAAAATTAAATGAATCTAGAATAAGGGACAAAATTAGTCCATAAGTTACAAACATTTGATTTTTCTTCATGATTTCCCACCTTTCAATCAAAAGAAAAAAACCCACAATTATTTTTTTGTAAAAAAGTGTTGATTTCTTCATCGGAAACCAATTTATGTAGAAGCTTATTAAGCACTCCCTCATTAAAATTAAGCTTACCTTGCCATTTCTAGAGAGAGAAAGAGAGATTTCTGAGTATTTTAAGAGCTCAAAAATCTTTCCCTTTTCTCGACCAGACTCAGTGAACTAGAGAGAGAGTGGGTTTATATCTAGATTGTACGCGAGCGGGAAAACTGAGCTTCGGTCTCGCTATGAGAGGCTCGGTTCCCGAACCAGAGCTTCGGGTTCAGAATCTTATAACTAACGAGGTGTGGGCATGACTCTGGAGGGTCCCAAGGTTGACTGAACCTAAACCCGAACCTATGTTCCGTCAATTAAAAGTCGAGCGGTGGAGGACATCGGAAACCGTGTAGGGTGTCATTTTCGTTATTTTGTCCAAATTTAACTTGCTCCCCAAGCTAAAATAGAAACTGTTAAAACTGAAATTACTGCTTTTTTTTTTTTTTTTAACCGCTGTGGATTCGGCTGCTGAAAAAGGTTAATTGATTTTTACTTTTTGTAGTAGTGCTTGCCTTTTGGAAGGAAGGGGAGGAATGTTTTGAGAGTACTGTTTATAACGCGCTGAGAGAGAGGGGTTTATTGGTCTTTAAGTAGATAGTGGATAGATGTCATGTCATGTTGTCATGTCATCGTTAAACTCCATAGAAGAATGAGATTGCCCGATTATTCAGCTGTCAGAGAGATAGATTTCTTTCCTTTTAAAATTGTTTTTTCTTTAATCAGTGCAGTAATACTAGAGTAATACGTCTTTTCAACAAAAAGATTTAGTTAAATAACATAACTTGATTTTATTGTTTTTTTAAAAAATATTTTTTTAATATTATATTTTTAATACATGATAATTATATGCTATGTTTTTAAAATATGATAACTTAAAATATCATCCTTCGTGAGCATAATATTAATTAAAAATTTAATCAGATTGAATGCATCATATATTATCTATTACTCATTTTGCCCTCTCTTCTCTCCTAAAAAACTTGTAAAACACTTAAATTTTGTCTTAACATAAATAAAAAATCAAACTTATCCTAATCTCTAAGCATATGTTAATGTTTTTATATTGAAAATCTATAATTTCTTTTATTGATACTGTTGTTGTCGTTGTTGCCTCAACCATTCTTGTAGTCCTATAACTAAAGTAAATATATTATATTGCTATTAATTTATATTTAGTTTGGTTGAAATCAAATAATTGATTAAGTTGAATTTAGGGTTTGTTGAATCAATAATAAATTAGTGGTTAAATGTTTGCCACACTAAACTTGAAACATGTGGAGAAAGGCTAACTCTTGATGATATCATGATAGAGAACAAGGTCACTCAAACAGGAGCAAGAGTTGGATTTAATCATGCTATTGATGAGCCCAAAATCATCCAATAGATGACGTAAACGTTGATAGATAGATGAATTATATTTGTATATTTTGGGATTACTTGAATATTGTATTATTGAATTATTTTATATTAATTTTTCATATATATATATATATGATTAGTAATTAAAAGTGTATTTTTATCAAGGTTTTATATCATCATTTTACACTTGAAGTATCAATAACTCCTTAACTAAAGCACGTTTTATAATAACAAGTTTGATACTATAAGATACCTTAATTTATGGTAAATATTTATCTTAAATGCAGGCCTATCACATAAATGAAAAGACTGATTGATGAGTTTAAGTACTGAAATTGAAAGGACAAATAAAGGGTCAAACTTAGAAAAGAGATGTTGTTTCAGTTTAAACTGAAACATTGTTCGGTAATTGGGTCATATCTGGAGCTGTAGATCTCAAATTTAAATCTACTTTATATGGATGGAAAAATAAGACGTAGGCCTAAAACTTTCATATGGGGTCCAAGATTTAAAAAGATCATTTTCAAGTCCAAATTATAGCAACAACGGAGAAGTTAGAATTTGTCCTGCAGCCAAGACACTGTTCAGTGTTCAGCCCATATCTTGAATTCTAGAAGTCCAAAGGACCTTAATTTTTTTTCTTTGGAAATATGAGACAATTTGTTAGAACTTTCATGAGTACAATTAGTTCAAATTCAGACATTATCAATAATATTTTGTTCAAATAAAAAGATAAAGATTGTCACCAAGTCAAGATGTGGCCATCCACTCAATAATTAGTCATTAAATCAATAATTTTAAATTTTGTCCTATAAAAGGAGGCATTTGCCATGCATTTAGACATCTTGGTTGTTCAGATCAAGACCATGCTCTTTATTTTTTTCTTTATATTTTTGTAATGTTTAAGTTATATTTTATGTTATATTTTTCTTAATCTCTTATTTATGTTTTTCATTTTCTATACTATACTTATGTTGTTTATTTATATTTCTCCTCTTTATTATGTTTAGCTAAGTTAATTATATCAAGGTGAAAATGTTTCACTAATGGTGTTAGAATATGTATAATATAAACTCAACATGGACTTCAATGTTTATATCTAAGAAAGTTGGTTATTAGCATGTCTTATCTTATTAATTCTTAATATCTTGCTTGTTAAATGGTTAATCTAGATTTGTGTTGTATAACATTTGATACACCAAATGCTTGGCACTTTCATAGCCAACCGTATGGTATAACCTATACCTTTGATATGAAAGAAACTTGATTTATTGTTAACATAAATTAGTATCGTGAATTCCTAACAATATTTAAAAGTTCGGTGTTACTTAAATAAAATAATTAATATGATTATGTTAAAAATTTATAATGCACTATTAAGGATAAATCATTCGATTAGAACCTCCTTTATGTGTGGTTTCTAGTTAATTAATAAAAAGAGTTTATACTATACTTATTTATAATAATATTAGTGGATCCTTTAACCTTGATATTTGTTTTTATCATTGTTGAATCCTCACATTAATCTGACATCTCAAAGTCCTCTTATTATTATTATTATTATTATTATTATTATAGTCAACCTCCATGTGATTCGTCCTCGGTCTTGTAGGTTATTTATTGCTTCGACACTCCTATACTTGGAAAAGACATCAATCTTTTGATCGTGTCAATATATATATGAGAATATGTTGAGTTTAGCTAGAATTTGTTAATTGTGGTTATTGTAGTTTTTTGGAGGTTTTTTTAAACGAGACAAAATTTTAGGTATAGTTCCTAAAAGAGAAAACTCTGTTCAAATTTTGATAAAATTATAAATATTTCAATTCTTTAAAATCATAAAGTAAATAAAATTTCATATTGACAAAAAAACTATGATTTTATAAAAAATTTCAGGCTTAAAACACGAAAAATGACCCAAAACCTTACAATAACCAGAACGGTCAAATCATTTTTGCTATAATTCAACTGTTTTATCAAATGTCTAGTCATTTTGCAAAATAGTTTTGAATCATGTTGCGGTTCATAAATGCGACATTTTATTAATATCGCGGTTGTGATCCATGACATCAGTTGTCATGATTTTAAAACATGATATTTATCAAATGTCAAATTTCTGAACTGCAACATTATTGAAATGTCACGTTTCTGAACTATGATATCTTCAAACTATATTATTTTGCCAAAACGTTTTCATCCTATGCTATTTTGGCATTTAATTATATTTTGGATGCTAATTGCCTAATTTATCCTTTAAAATTATTGATTTTTTTTTCAAAAAAATTATATGTTGAAAAATTATTTGGATTTGAACACAAAAGTATTTTTTTAATATTAATTTTGTATAGAATTTTTATTTTTAATAGTAGATGTATAATCATGTTTTAAAAATAATGTATTTTGCAAATTAATTAACCTTAACAAAAGTTAACTCAAAATTTTATGAAAATTCAATTATCAAAAGATAAGATTTAAGATTCAATGGCCAAGAAAGAAAAATAAGATAATGTAATGTGACATGAGAGAGAAATGAGGGAAGAAAAAAATGGAAAGAAAGAATGGGTCACTGGGTACACATTGAGAATCCATTTTTGATATACTCAGTATCATTAAAAAAATCTCGATGATATAATTCTAACAACATATTGAAAGACCACCAAATAAGGTCATGATTAACCCTAAATTAACCTCGAACAAAACTCCTAACTAATTACAACCTTACTTGGTAGTCTTTTAATGTGTAATTAAAAATTGTCTTATCGAAATCTTTCTAATTTTATCAAGTATGTAAAAAATATGGAGCCTCGATGTATACCTAAAGACCCATTTTTTTTTTCTTTTTTTATTATATTTTTTTCTCTCATGCCATATCAGTTTTTCTCTCAAGCCATTGGATTTTAAATATTATCTCTTGACCATTGGATGCTTGTAAAATTTTAGGTTGACTTTTATACTTGTTATTTAAGACATGAATTCTCGGTTTTGTTCAAATCGTTCTAATTTCTAATACTTTTTTAACTTGCATTATTTTTTAAAATTTTTTATTAATCTGAACTAAAATGACAAAAGACCCTAAAATCATATTCATATTAATATTCAGAGTACGATTATGCTATTTATTAATATTATTAATAAAGTTGTGTTTGGTATTTTTTTTTTATAAATTAATTAAGTTATTTTTTTATAAAAAAAAAGGCTTCAAAAAGTTGTTATCATGTTTTGTTAGAAATAATTTTTATTTTAAATCAAAATTTGTTATTAAGTTAAGAATTTTAATTTATCAAAAGTTAAAACCTTTAATTTGTATCTTCAGGATCCTAACTTATATATTTTTTAATAAAATTAGTTTATGTCTTTTTTTTCCAAATATTTTTCTACTCTAAAATCATTTTAATTCATTTTTACTTTATGGAAAAAAACAACATTTATATTATAACTTAAAGTTAAAAATCATAATTTTAAAATTATATTAAGCAGACTCCTATAGGAACATTCTTTGGCCACCTTTCATGTAACTCTGGTTTGATAAAAAATAGGCTAAACAAGCAAAAATTGATATTATCCACTATACATATGACAGGACCGCAGCTTAAACCATCTCCACAAATGAAACTAATTGGATATCTTTATAAAAAGATTCGACTATAAAAGTAGGAAAAGTAAGTTTTCTTGAGTCAACCTTTGGGAGCAAAATCGTAAACTTAGAGAAAAAAATGTTGAGAATACATTGACATAGTTCATTATTAGAATCATATTAGATTCCTGGCATGCGTGTCAGTTCATAATTTTTTTTAATAAAAAAAATCTTTAAATCTGATAAATATTAAACAATATCTTTTTTATTTTTTTGAAAAACATTCTTCTTTTAAAACATTTAGATGATAACTCTTAGATCAACTTAGATTAATCTGTAAAATATAAGACTCGAATTATGAGATCATGATAACTCTTTAAAAAAAAAAATCAAAACTAATTATAAAAATCAACTCCTAATCAACCCAATACTAAATGAAAAAAATATTCAAATTTAAAAAAAGTTCCTAAAAAGAACTGGCTCAAGTCTATGTGAGTAAACTTGCGACCATGTCATGAGAACATGATAAATAAATAAAAAAAATAATTAAAATAAATAATAAAGTGCAATTCCCAAGCAAACCCAATATTGAAAGATAAAATAGAGAAAAAAAATCAATTTAAATAAATTGGCTTAAAAAAAAACTTGAGTCGATATATGTTAATTTGTCAAAACCGTAACCCAAATCATGAGACTTTGATAACCTCGTAGAAAGTAAATTAAAAAAAACTTCAAAGTCTAACTTCTAAACAAACCAAAGTTGAAGGCCAAAATCAAGAAAAAAAATATTTTAAAAATACAAAAAAAAAAAACTTAAGTCAACTAGAATAAACCTATTAAAATTGTGATTCGGATCATGAGACTTAAATAACTCAATATAAAGAAAAAAAAATCAAAGTCTAATTCTAGACCAACTCAGTGTTAAAATACAAAAAAAAAAAAAAAAAAAAATCCAAAAATACCAACCCAAGTCAATTCGAGTTAGCTATCAAAATCTACAACTCTGATCATGATATTGAGGATCACCTAAAAAAAGTAAAACAAAAACAAATTACGAAGTCCATTTCTTGAAGGATAAAATTAAAAATAAATAAAATATTTAAAAAATATATAGCAATTAAAAATTAAAATCTAAATTTAAAATTAAAAAAAAATAGCATCTCACTTTGCAACTTTAAAAAGAGACAAGCACAACAAAATGGAAAAGGAAAGAGAGGAGATGAAATAAAAGAAGAATGAGTTGCTAGAGCTTCTAATTGTATCAAGGAAAGCTGCTTTCAAAGCATAGAGGGATCTATGCAACCATCCCACTAGGAGGTACTGAACGTGCTTCCCAAATAGTGTTGATGCCTCCACGCATTGGTGTGTAATGAACACCCATCAATAACTTTTTTTTGAATAAAAAAACAATTATCTAATATAGAAACACCAAATTACCCTCCATGAATATGGAATTTACAAAAAGAAACTTGTGTGAAAGGATTAAAATGCCCCTAAACACATGTTTTATTTTTTGTTTGTTTCGAAGAGCAAACATATTGTTTTAGTGTATTCTAATAAATAAAAAGATAAAAAAAAAAAAAAAAACTTTGATGAATAATTCTTTTATTTTTTTTTACTTTGAAAGAAAATAAGTTATTTTACTGTTTACAAATCTAAAAAAACACATATACCATCTAATAATTTTTTAATAACCATATGGCCATTGTAAAAGATCAAATTATCCTTAATACAAAAGCTTTTATTTTTTTCACTAAAAAGAAAATTGGTAATTTTACTATAACAATTCACCTATTAATCTAGTGATATACTAATATTTGTTGTTAATATGTATGCCCCGTGATGGTATTGGATGGATTTTGGAAACTCGTTTATCTATAAATAAGCAAATCTTTAATAATTTTACCATATCATTAGATAAACTATGTTTGTTTTTATTATTCTCATTGTACTATCCATGTAATAATAGCATCATATTTTATGCTTGTAAGAAATATTTAACTTAACCTTAAAGGATATATATTAATTAATCAAATTTTAAATTTATTTTCTAGAGATTATCGGTTCTAATCTTACAAATCTCAAGACACTAGAGGTTTATATGGTGGCTAACTTCAGGCCCCGTAAGATTAGTTAAAATACACATAAACTAACCCGAACATCCACATTAATCTAAAAAAAAAAATATTTAACTTAAAGTTTATTCCATTCAATGCCCAAAAGTAAAATTTGTTTGCAAACTCATTCCCGATTATGATTTCAAATGTATTTTATTTTACTCCTATCCACTCAAACATATCCATTCATTCAAATTAACCGTTTTTGAAATCAATGTCTCTCTAGCTAAAATGAAAAAAATAAAAGAAAATAAATTCAAAAACATGAATATATTATATGTTCTATATTCCAAAGGATGTTCAATTTATATTCTTAATTGATCTTTATTTTTTGAAATAAATACTAAAAATTAAATCATAATACCTAATATCATATTTTTATTAAAAAAATAGCTTAATCAAAAAACTAATAAAAATGAAAATGGAATATAATTTAAACTAAAATAGTTTCAAAAAATTTATATATAATATATGAATATATTCTACAGTGTTAGAATATATTCAATTTAAAGTTGAAAGAAATGTTACAAAATTGCATTACATGATTTTGTAATATTATTAGTGTAGGGTTTAATTAAGAATTAGTAAGGGTATAAATGACATGTAATTTAACTTTTATACTATCATAGTTTTTTAATAATTTAAGGGACAAATAATAAATATAGTAGTTCGCTCAACAAAATTATAGTATTTATATTTATGGATATAAGGTTGAAAATGTAAAATAATAATATTCGAAATATTGCAATGGATATCAAGGTAAATATTACTATTGGCATTTTTGTAAGTTGTAGCTTCAAAAAACAATTAAAGCCATTTTTGTCCTTTTTTTTTTTTTAAATAAGCATCATTCTATCTTATGAAAATCTATTATCATCTGTTTTTGGAGTGAAACCTAATAAAAATGGAATCACCTTCCACTCAAAGAACTCAGGATTATTTAGAAATATAGTTGTGGTTATTTTTTAAAATATTTTTCATGTTGAAATATATCAAAATAATATTTTTTTTTTATTTTTAAAAAATTAATTTTGAGATAAAACGCATTAAAACGATCCAATATATAATAATAATAATAATTATTATTATTATTATTTTTAGCAAAAAAAAAAATTAATTTTTTTGAAAATACAGATTGCCCGTATTTTCAAACGTTTTATTAAAGCTGATTATTAAATATTAATTTAAGATTTTCAATAAAGGTGTAAAAGTTAGAAAAATAAAGGTAAAAACAAGCTCTTAAATAACAATTTCTCAAATTTATAAAACATATTGACACGACCAAAAGATTAATATGTCTTATCCCAAGTGCAGGAGTATCGAAGTAATAAATAACCCAACAAAAACGGGGTCGAACCACAAGGAGGTAAACTATATATATATATAATAAAACAAAGAGTTTATGAGATATTGATGTAAGGATTAAATAATGATAAAACAATTGTCAAGGTTAGAGGATTCACTAATAGTATTAGAAATAAGTATAGTATAAACAATCAAAAAATTGATGTCTTATCCTAAGGGCAGGAATGTCGAAGTAACAAATAACCCGACAAAACCAAAATCAAACTACAAGGAAGGTGAACTATATAAATTAAAAATAATATATATATATATGTGTGTGTGTGTGTGTGTGTGCGCGCGCATGTATAATAAAACAAAGATTTTTATGAGAATTTTATGGGATATTAATGTAAAGATTAAATAATGATAAAATAATTGTCAAGGTTAGAGGATCCATTAATAGTATCAGAAATAAGTATAGTATAAACGACCAAAAGATTGATGTCTTATCCCAAGTGTAGAAATGTCGAAGTAACAAATAACCCGACAAAACCAAAGTCGAACCACAAGGAGGTGAACTATATAAATTTAAAAATAATATATATATATATATATATATATATATATATATATATAAAACAAAGAGTTTATGAGAATTTTATGGGATATTATTGATGTAAAAATTAAACAATGATAAAACAATTGTCAAGGTTAGAGGATCCACTAATAGTATTAGAAATAAGTATAGTATAAACTTTTTTTATTAATCAACTAGAAACCAAACAAAATGAGATTAATTAGATGATTTATCCTTAATAGTTCATTATAAATTTTTAACATGATCATATTAATTATCTTATTGAAGCAACACTATACTTTTAAATATTGTCAGGAATTCATGATGCTAACTTATATTAACAATAAATCAAGTTCCTTTCATAACACAAATAAAGGTTATATCATGTGGTTGGCTATAAAAGAGTCAAGCATTTGTTATACCAAGTGTTATACAACATAAATTTAGATCAACCATTTAACAAATAAGATATTAAGAATTGGTAAGATAAAAAGATAAGACATGTTAATAACAAACTTTCTTGGATATAAATATTGAAATCCATTTTGAGTTTACATTATACCTATTCTAACATCATTAATGAAACCTTTTCATCTTGACATGATAACTTAGTTAAACATTATAAAGAAGAGACATATAAATAAACAACATAAAAACATAAGTATATTAAAGGAAATGAAAAATATAAACAAGATATTAAGGAAAATATAACATGAAATAAAACTTAAACATTACAAAAATATAAATAAAGAAATAAAGAGCATGATCTTGATCTGAACAACCAAGATGTCTAAATGCATGACAAATGCCTTTTTTTATAGGCCAAAATTTGAAACTATTGATTTGATGAATAATTGTTGAGTGGGTGACCACATCTTAACTTTGTGACAATACTTATCTTCTTGTCTAAACAAAACGTCATTGATAATGTTAGAATTTGAACAGACTTAACTAATGAAAGTTCTAGGAAATTGTCTCAGCTTTCCAGAAAAAAAACAATTGAGGTCATTTGGACTTCTAAAACTCGAGATATGGGCTGAACACTGAATAGTGTCTGGGTTACAAGATAGATTCAGACTTCTCTGTTGTTGCTATAATTTGGACTTGAAAACAACCTTTTTAAATCTTAGACTCTTCATGAAAATTTTAGGCCTATGTCTTAGCTTTCCATCCATATAAAACAGACCTAAATCCAAGATCAATAGCTCCATATATAACTCAATGACCGAACAGTATTTCAGTTTGGACTGAACCAACATCTCTTTTCAAAAAATTATATATTTTTTTCAATTACATGGCATTGTTATTTTTTTGTATTTATTTTTGGATCAATTTGTATATCAATTGAGACTAAATCATTCTCTGGATAATCTTAAAAACACATCCCTCACATTGTTCTAGTATATTTAGAAAAAAATTAATAAATTAGTTTAGATAACTTGAATAGCTTTGAAAGGGAAAATACATTTTCTAATTTAAATTTGTAGTTTTAGATTGTTTATTACAATTTATTTCTATTTCTAATATATTAAGAATATATTTAAATATAATAAATTATATTTTTTAATAAGAAACTCTTTAGATAAACTAAATATACTAATATTTTTTAAGACAATATTACCAACTAGTCCATGACTTAAAAAGTGAATTGTGTTCCTAATTTTTACGTAAACACAAATTTTACTTAAGAAGTTAGGGAATTAAAATGATTAATTTTTCTCCAAAATTAATTTTTATATCAATTTCACTCCCTAATTATTTTAATTTCTCAATGAGGAATCTTGTTAGAATCACTAAATTGAAAAGGTTAGAATTTGTTCACTGACCTAATACTATTTCTCTTTTTTCAATTCCAGTTTTCTTTTCTTTTTTTAATGAAAAATTAAGAAATATGTTCATTTGTTAAGAACAAAGAGGACTCTTTCCATCAAATAAAATAAAAAATACATCAAGATTATAACTATTTTTATATATTAAATGAAAACCATAATTTATAATAGTCATCTTAATATTCTATAATTGTGACAATATCATTATAAAATACTAATTTTACTTCATTTAAATTAAGAATTATTATGAAAAGTTATGTTGTTAACTAAAAAAATCTTTATATTAAATTCATAATAAAAACTAAATTTACAACATTATCTAAACATGAAAATATATAAACAAAATAATTTTAATGTTTTACATTGTTAAAAAGTGTTTGTATATAAAAGAAAATATGTATTGTTCATGTTTTTATCCATGGAAAATTTATAGAGAAAAACTGTGAATTTGTTTTTCTAATTATATGAAAAAACAATATTGTAAGAAAAGTAACAATTAAAATTTCATTGAAACAAAATGCTTTATAAGTATAATTCCTCCTTTTCTAATTTGTTTTTTTAATGAAGAAATAGAACCCATGTTCCAAGCCTTTGCTTGAATCGGTTTTCAAATTAAATAGAATAATAGCTGACTTGATATGATATATTTAGAATCCAATTTCATATATATATATATATATATATATATATCTTCTTTTTATATACTGATATGATGATTTTTTAAATTGAATTGAATTAACTTGGATTAATTTCTCAAATCTACAACACATGATACAAGGTAGGTGAGTTTTATAACTTATTTTTTAGGATTTAATTTTTATTTAATTATATAATAAAAAAATCATAAATAAAAGTAAAATAAAAATATTTATAAAGAGCTTCAAAAGAAAAGTGTTCACTGTTATTAAAAAAAGTATACCATAATCTTTTTTCATAAATAAACAAAAACTCAATCGATATAAATTTTTTTAGTATATATTAAAAAAATATTATTAAGGATCGCAAAAAAAAGTGCTTGCCAATATAATTTTAAAAAAGATTGTGATTTTAGTTAAAAAAAAAATTAAAATTTAATGTTATTAAAAAAAAATTCTCAAATTAATGTTTAAACAAT
Source organism: Populus alba (assembly GCF_005239225.2). Classification (NCBI taxonomy): domain Eukaryota; kingdom Viridiplantae; phylum Streptophyta; class Magnoliopsida; order Malpighiales; family Salicaceae; genus Populus; species Populus alba. Next base: position 3,857,347 of record NC_133299.1, read on the forward strand.
CCACTCTAAGTGATTGAGATTAAACATCTTGAAAAGAAAAGGAACAAAACCCTAAATGGGCATTGCACACCTAACCTATAAAGGAGGCCTAGCTCGCAGACTTTGTTACGTTAAAGGGCAGGTGACGTGGTTTAAAAAGAAGGCACAAACTACACGTAATTTATAGTAGTAGAATCCAAAGATCGAAGAGGTCACTGAAAAGTTGGTATAGTTTTTTTTTTTTTTTAATCTATTTTTATTTGAAAATGTCTAAAAAAAAATACTTAGAAATTCAATAAAATTGATATCTCAATCTAAAACACTCATAAATTAGTCTAAAAACATAAAAATTAACCAAATAAAATTTTTCTTTCTCAATCATGGTCAACCTTTTCCATAAAATAAAATAAAAAATAATTTTTTTTTTTTAATAAAACTACTCTTATTAAATAGAACGCATTAACCTTAAGAATGTATATTTTTTAAACAACCATTAACTTTCTCTCCCCTCTCTTATTTTTTAAAAATTCTCTTATTTGTTTTCCAAACTCAAGGGTTAAAACATAAGTAAAATAAAGTTTTTAATCAAAACACAAAAACCTAAAAAAAAAAAAAGATCAAACTTCATGACCAAAATAAAAAAACCTTGTACAATAAAAAGAAGAAAAATGGGCTATAATTTTTTTCTATTATAGATTTTAGTCCTCGGAGTTCTAATTTTTATAATTAATAAAATTGAATTTAATATTTCCAAATCAAATACCAATTTAATGGAAACATATTTTCACATTTCAAGAATCCTTTTGGAAAATATTACAAATAAATTATAAGCCCAAAACCTCATTTAACCTAATTTACAAGTAAAAAAAATCACAACCAAAAATAAAAATTACCAAAAGAATAAAAAGAACTAAAAAAATAATTTCAATAAAAATTGCAATGTGAGAAGATTTACAAAAAAAAACATTTTAGATTGTTTGGAATGATTACTGGATCTTTGGTCAGTCCTAGCCCTATGTTGGGGGTTGAACTAATTTTTTTAATATAAAATTTTTTTTTAAGTATTGTTAATGTCTTTTTTAGTAGAAAAAAATCTAAATCATGTGAGGATTGACTCGATCAACTTAGTGGATTCAAAAACAACTCAAATGACTTATAAAAATATAGCTTGACACAACATAAATATTCAAGATGAGATTTTTTTATATATAAATATTAAGACGAAAACATATTGGATTGATTCGAATCAACTCGAGTTAACTTGCCAAGTCATGAGACTATAATAACCCTAGAGAAAGTAAATCAAAATAAATTATGAATATCAATTTTCAGTAAACTTAATATTAAATGATGAAATTAAAAAAAAATCAATTTTTTAAAAAAATTAACCCGAGTAAACTCATATTAATCTGTCAAACTTGTGACTTAGATCATGAGATTGAGATGACCAAATAGAAAGCAAATTAAAGCCAATTATAAACTCAATTCCCAATCAATCAAGTGTTGAAACATGAAATTGAAAAAAAAATCTAATTAAAATAATAATATAAAAACACTTCAAGTCAATCTGAGTTAATCAATTCTCGTGACTTGAGTTATAAGACGAGAGTAATCACATAGAAAATAAACCGAAACAAATCATAAAACCTAATTCTCAATCAATTCAATGTTAAAAAATAAAAAAAAAAAAAAACACATTCGAGTTAATCCATCAAACTGATGATCCATATCTTTAGACTGAGAATCTTATAAAAACTAAATTGAAAAAAATTATAAAATTTAATTTTTAATAAATCTTTAATTGATATTGATTTTTTTATTGAAAAAAACAATAAAAATCTAAAAAAATAAAACACTATGCTAGTTAATAGTTTGTGATGAGTTATAAATTAAAATTTCGTTTTCTTTTAGTGTAATTGAAACTTAAGTACTTTTTTAATGAATAATATTTTGAACTTAGAAGTACAGTAAAATCTTTTTTTTTTTTGTTTGTTAATAGTATAAATAAAAACAAACCAGGAGCAATGAGTGCATTTTATGTGGAGAATAGCATTATCATGGCTTTAATTTTGATTTTTTAAGCTTCTATTAAAGAGTAATATTTTGAAACAAAAAGGAAAAGAAAAGACAATAACCAGTTAATAAGTCAAGCCGTAGCGGAAAAAAGAAGCTCCATCGACTTCAAGAATCAAGACTTTAGAAGTAGGGATCCATATGCAAGAGGAGGGTCCTGTTTCTGAAAATGAGACGAGATACAGAGAAGGAAGGAATCAAGCATTTGGATCAATCTAAGTTTATTACCACCATTAATACATACACACAGCAGTAGCATATCGACACAAGCCTGAAGGCATATATGACCAAAGCATCATCAACTCTAACAGAGTCATGTATATTCTTGATGAACAGCAGGAGTGAAGGCCTTTGGACGGACCTTATTTTACAATAATGATAAATCATCACAGCAACCCCAACTCCGAAACCCTAAATACACAAGTCGGAACAGACTAATATTCATGGGGGAGAAGTGTGGAAAAGTTAATAATCAGATGATGAGTAGCTTCCTACTGCAACTGAACTAACTAGACTGACATTTTTTTTTTTCAAACATGTAAGTATATTCTAATATCTGAGACTTGCTTATTTGAACGTACCTAGATACCTCCAGAAACGACTTTGTGTATCAGGAGGGATCAGTAACATTGGTTAAAGCAGAAAAAGAAACCTCTCGGCTTGTCTTCTATCTGGGTTCTTGGGGTTTCCCCTGAGTCATCTCTTACAGCCATTAAGGAACTTGTACCAGGAGACTCCGGCGGAAAAACCGCATTCTCAGATGTGAATATCCTAGCTGGGATGGCGGGCTCCGGTGCTGAATTGGTAGAAAGATAATGCAGGAGCATCTGTATAATTTGGCTGAAGTTGGGCCGCGCATTTGGATCTTCTTTCCAACATGAGGTCACAATCAAAGCCAAATCCTCTGGGAGGTTTTCAGCACTGGGTCTCACATTCTGAAACAGCAAAACCATTACGTCAAGATGCTGGAAATTGCAACTGAGCTATATAATTATAATCAATAATTAAAAGACAAGATGATCATTCAGGTTATGGCATATCAAGTTTGGAACCCCTATTAATTTCTGTACTCGAGCAATAAAAGCAGACAAATGTCAGATGGTCCTGGTTTTGATGTCCAGATGCTGGCCTCAAAACTTGAAATGCAAGCAACTTAATATAAAAACTGCATGCTATAATCAAATCCTCCATAAATTGTTGGCACATAGGGGTAAAATCCCACAATGACAAAGATAGCAGCCAGGTGAGGAAGGCTTCTGGGTCAAGGTGATGTCCAACATGTTCATCATCTCGCTAGTGAGAGTTCTCCTCAATGACCCCCCAAGCACAACAGTTTCACTAGGTGATTTTACTTCAGCAATTATAAGCACCATACCCAAACCGTCTCCATCAGTCAGTCCAACAACCCATCAGGTCCGTCTGCTACCCCATCAAAACCACCTCCATCAGGCTGCAGCCCTATAATCGGCATTTATGATTATCAATTAACTCACCAACTTAATGAAAATACTTCACTTCTAAAGAGATCGGCATCCAATCTTGCAGAAAGCAACCTTGTGGTCCAATACTCAAGAGCAAACTCAATATGTCATAAGAGGTGATAAAGTCTAGTTCAGCAGCATTTAAACAGGCAATTTCTCATATAATCTCAAAAGGGCACTGACACCAGCTGGACATCAATATAGTCACCATCCAAGTAAATCCCCTTGGAATAAATGCTTCCTTAAGATTTCATTTGAATTTTGAGATATAATGAAAACAACACTGCTCACCTTAAAAGCAGCTGCATAAGCTGCCTGTAGATTTGACATGCCTTCAAAAGGCAATTTATTATGGATGAGCTCCCACAACACTATCGCAAAGCTATAAGCATCCACCTTGTGATTATAGTGTTTCTTCTCACCATGTCTTAATGTGACTGTGCTGTAAAGCTGCCACCAAATAGAAAGGTGAACAATATGGCATCATATAAAAACAATTCTAGAGATTCTCAGTCATTCAATATAGTACCTCTGGAGCCATCCACCGGTATGTCCCTGTTTCAGCAGTCATCATCTCTGTCAATGACTCTTCTCTGGCTAAACCAAAATCTGCAAGTTTAACTGTTTTATGGTCTGCAGTCAAGATCAAGTTCTCTGTGAATAGGAAAGGAAACGAGGTAGTCAGAAGAAGCCTTGATGCTTGATTACTAAATAATCAAATGTTTTTTGAATTTTAGAGTATCACACTGTATCAGTGCTTAACAGCCTGTTGCTGAGAAAACCCCCTTGTTTTGAAGATGTAATTCAATTCTACATATCAAGAAAAATCAAGATTTCATACAATACAAAGTCACACCCAAAAACCCACAGTCACTCCTTTCTTGCTGCTCAGCTACACCTATCCTCCAGCTAAATTGTCTTTGTGTCTCTTTCAATGGAGATATTGATTTCTTATCTCTCACACTTTGCTACGTCTGATTTGTTGCAGAGAAAACACAAACAGTGTTTATGGCACTAGAATTTTATGGATGACAGCGATGATGCTTGAAAGTTTTTCTCGGAGATGATTTATGCTTTTTGCCCGTGTACCTGGTTGTTTGTCTAAATGTAGTGATGATGGAGCCTTTTTAGTGACAAATTGAGCAAAATTGAATTCTACTAATGGATGAGTTCAGTTTCCTTTTGTACAGAAATATTAAATGTTGAAAAACCTCAGAGTGAAGCAAAAAAACAAACTTTTCATACAAACACATGTAGCAGTTACCTTTTTAATGCTAGACCAATATTTCAAATTTATGGAACCCACACTCTACCACTTACATGTTGACACATCATTTTGCAAGGAAATTTAGTATAAAAAGTTTGTTCGTAAATCATTTTCCTTGAACTCAGCAAGTTTAAACTTTCCAAACAAGAGAGGTGCTCAAATAGAATTGAAATTGCACAAACTAGAAGCTCTCTAAACATGACTGTAAGGCCATCCATTCATTTTAGCACTGCACAAGGACATCTTTATGGAGTGCATATATTCAAGAGATCAAGTAAAAGGGTCCAGAAACAATGAGGTGAAACAAGAAGAAACAAAGACAATTCCTTCAATGCTTTGAATCTGATTCTATCAAACATTATATAAACCTTTTGTGAAGTTTATTTCCTGGCTGCTTACTTATGCTGATCAAGTATTCAGACTTGCACATGTCACTGAAAAAGATTAAATGTAATGCTTGCCAGTTCCCCTACCATCTCTATCCAGCAGTTATAACAATCAGTACAAGCTTATGACATAAAGTCGAATCTAATTGCTATCATGCAGTATCATAGAAAATAAGTATAAAGAGGTGCCTATTAAATACATAACATTGAAGCGCTTACTATTCCTCTTGGCAATCAATTCCTTGTATTAAGGAATAAAAGAACCATAAACAAAAATTTCATCAAGTTTTGTTCCATCACACAAGAAAGCAATTGAAATGTAGTATAATCAATTTAGACCTGACCAAAATAGAATTTTCTATTATCATGCAAAATCATGATAATTTGTGAACTTTCAAATGCACAGGCCAGATGATTGATCTGAAACTTGGATTCATTTTAAATACAACTCAAGATAAGTTCCAAAAGATATATTTTGTTATCTAGAGAAAGAAACTCATTGAGATCTTTGAAGTGAATGTAGGGGATATGGATATCCTTTGGGCAGCTAATTGTCTCCTATTTTGCAAAATGTCATCATGCGCAATTGCAGGAAGCAGGTTGATGAGGGTCCATGTAGATTGTTTAGGAATACTTATTTTAGAAAGAAATATAGGGTTTAATTTTAAAATTCTAGGTTCCTTATGTTTCCTATTTTTATCAAGACTTATTTTATTGGGTGTTTATAAATAAGCACCCTAAGAGACTTTCAGTTTTATTGTATTATTATTGGCGGAAAAAAAAGCAGAGTTTTCTCTAAGATTGAGTGTGTTTCTCTTGCTTTGGTTACCTCAAAATTTGAGTTGGTGATCTTATTGTCTGGTTCTACATCGCAGGGGCAACTTAATTGCGTTTCCACCTCAATTTAATTATTAGAAAGATATTTTGGATCCAAGATACTCATAAAGTAGTCACACATCTATCTACACTCGTATTTTTCAAGTCCCAATTATTATGCTCTTTGATCAATTGCTTATTTAAAAGGATATTACCTCTCTTGCAAGAGAAAATCTTCATTTAAAGAAACAATTGGAAACAGACTAAAAATCATACTGTAATCCCCAATAACATGGGGCCAATCGACTAGTGAAATTAGAAAGTCAAGGTAATAAACTGCCATAGCCGAGCAGAGTGAGTTTCACTAAAACAACTGAAAAAAAGGTATTTATATGAAAGCATTTCTTTTTTGGTGCTGGTATTATATGAAAGCAACCCAACATGCATTGTTTGCAATTCAAATGGAAAGGCAAAGAGAACAGAAATTACAGTAGGTACCCTCTTGAGACAATATTCCAACTGTTATATTCAGCAATTAGTTGACAACTTGCACTAAATGTATGCACGATACAAGCCCCAAAGCTCACAACGACAGAAGATGTCCACCAAACTACGTGGGACTAGTTAGCAAGTTTATAAGCCTCTCACAAAATGCTACTTGTACAAACTTCACATGCTCAAAAGTCTAAGGAACACAGCAAGAAATTTATCATACCAGGTTTTAGGTCACGATGAATGATCCCATGGGAGTGTAAACATTCCATAGCACGAGCAATATCAAGAGCAAACCCAAAAGCAACACGCATTTCCAAGCACCTTGGTCGCATGTTCAGCAAGTATTTGCGCAATGTCCCACCTAAAAGAAGCTCAGTTACTATCACCATGACAGGCTCCTTGCAAGCACCAATAAACTGGTAACACATAGTAAAATTAATTAACAAGAGCAAACCCAACAGCCCCGTTATTTTGTATTTGACCACTTCAACAAATGTTAACTAACAACATGGTAAAATTAATTCACTAACAAGCCTTTAATGCTGAAAATCAAATGCAAGAAATGGTATTGCAATAAAAATAACCTTCACTAGATTTTTGTGTTGAACTCTAGATAACATTGCAACCTCTCTTGCAAACCGAGCTTGTCTCTTGGCAATCTCTTCTGGGGTTTCTCCTCCATGTACAATTTTAATAGCAACATTTTGATTCTTGTACCTATCAAAAGAAAATTCATAAATTCCAGAACGAGATTACTGCACATAGCAATCCACCATTTAGTAAATGATCTAAACTACAAGAAAAGAAGAAGAAGAAGAAGAAGAAGAATGTTTAAGCAACAGCGTCAAAAACTTCAGTCAAATTATCTGATAAGCAGGCATGTAATTGAAAATAAAACTAAAAATATGGGATTTGATATATGCAATAGTCTTTCTCAATTGATCAGCTAAAAACTGGTTAAATTTTGGTTTAGTCTAAAACGATGAGAGAAAAATCCAGTAATAAAGTGAATCAGATTTCAAGAGCTGCAATTTGGAAACAAAAAAACAAAGACTTCAAGAAGTTTGACTTACTTCCCTTCGTATACTTTAGCATGAGCACCTTCTCCAATCTTTGGCCCAACAAATAGAAGCTTAGGATCAACGAGCCACTTGGCATCCAAATTGAACTCTCCAGAGTAGAACATATTACTAGATCCCATTTCTTACTCTATACTAAAAGTAGATGAAATAACATCAACAAACTGAACAAGACCAAAACTTTTGCTATCGCTCTTTTGAAGCAGAGTAAACAGCTAACTAGTCAAGTTAAAGAAATGGAAAGCAGGACACCACTTTGATAGAAAGGAGATAAACTATAAATAAACATGCTCCATATTGTACCCCAAAAATCACACCTTTAGATCCAAAAAGATAAGCATTTGCCTTTGTTTAGGAGGCAAAGAATAAAACCCCACATGTTTTAAAGACAGTCACTAACAAAACAAGAATTTAAAATACAAATGGGAATCAATAAAAAAAAAACTCCCAACAGGCTCTGTCAGAAGCAGATAAAATTATACTATTGAGAAGGGGAAAAATGAATGGAGGATTGAAGGGGAGGAGGAGGCGGCTAAAAGGGAGAGAGACCCAGATTGAGATTTGGTGTTAAAGAGATTAGTTTAAAGCAATCTACGCGTATGGAACTGCTTTGTTTACTTGATCTGAAGATAAAGCCGCGGCAGGATTTGAGTCTCTGTCAGACAACAGTGGTGGGGTTTTTAATTGTGTTTTGTTTCTACATAAGATAAACGAAACATTATTAAAAGGGAGAGAGAGAGAGAGGGAGAGAGGGAGAGGAGGAGGAGGAAATAAATACAGGTGGCAAGGAAAGAGATGGTCTACATGATTGTGTTTTTTTTTTTTTTTTAAGATTAATATTAGTATTTTGTCAACTACAAATATCTCAACCGATCCAATAAATTTTAAAATTAATAACTATTTTAACATTTAGTAGACTTAAATTTTATGAGATTTAAATCAGTAATTTTCAAAAAAAAAAACTCAGAATTTAATCAATTAAATTATACCCCTTAAAATTAAATTAATTTAGTCTTTTCTTTTGTTTTATGCTTATTGTTGCCGTTTATATTATAAAGTGAATAAAATATTTTTTGATTTAAAATTTATTACAATAATGTTTTTTTATATTTAATATTAGTATATTAAAATAAATAAATAATAAAAATCTTAATTTAAATCTTAAAAAAATAAAAAGTTTTCAAAAATACATACCAACTATATTCCTAAACAAACACTTAATAATTGAAATAATGATAAAATAAATGAGAGCTGAAAAAATAAGTGTCCAATACGCCCATAAATGTGATGTATCTTTAATGTGGTGTAACCCATAAATAATGAGTATCGAATATCTTCAATGGTTAATTCCATGTCTCACCGATTTGGAACTTTATTTAAGTTAGATTTTATATACTAGGTTAGAACTTAATCAAATCAAATTTGATTGACTATACAAGTCAATTCATGTTCTGATTAAAATTTAAGCAATATTAATCCAGAAATAACTTAACTAGTCATGCTCTGGGTTTGCTTTTTAATAATTACAGGTTTGAGTCCCTTTAAAATTATAGAATATTTACGTAGTCGTTGATTTTAAAACTTATGGGATTAATCGAAATGCACATAAACTGATCGGGATGGTCACGTTAATAAAAAAAATTAATATTATCTAATTTGAATTTTTTAAAAAATAATATTATTTAATTTTTTTTAATAAGCCAATTATAATCGATCCAACGTTAGATCAGGTAGGGGTGAGTAAAAATACCAAAAAATAAAAAAAATTGATTAAACCAAGAAAAACAGGAAAAAAATAACCGAAAAACCGAACCATGAAAAAAACCGATTAAAATTTTGAAAAAACCAACCGGTTTGGTTTGGTTTTATAAGCTTAAAACCGAAAATACTAAACCGAACCAAAATTGGAAAAAAAACCGAGCCAAACCGGGAAAAAACCGAGCCAAACCGAAAAAACCAAGCCAAACCGAGCCAAACTAATTTGAATTGGTTTTTGTTCTAAAAAACTGAACCGAACCGAAACCGATTGATTTTGGTTATGTTTTTTTTAAATTCAATTTTGTTATTTTTTTTATAAAAATCGAATGAAATTGAAAATAATCACCCTAGAATATAATAAGTTTAAAAGAATATAAACTTATTAGTGATTGCGTGTAGTTCAATCATATAAATGAAAGCGAGAATCTTCAAGAATGCCCGCCATGCCGTGAATCAAGGTAAGTTGACATGCACAACGAATATGTTCAGAAATTAAGCTTAATGATGAACATTGGAAAAATGGTTTAAGAATTTCATATGGTCTGTGCAAATAATGCAAATTATGAAGTCATGGCTTAGAACTAGCTTTGCATACACCTTCTGCTTATGATTCCTTTTTTTTTTTTTTTTTTTGCATATACTTGCATCATCAATTGTCGCGGGAGAAAGTTCTATAACACGATATAAATCGAAGGTCTTGTTTGTTTTAATATTTAAAAAATATTATGAAAATTAGTGCTGCATGCCTTTCTTAGAAGAAGGGTGTCAAGAACGCATTCAGCTGCGCTACTGCTCCATTTTTTTTGCATTATTTTAACGTACCAAACCTCTTATTAGCCTCCGATTAAAGTTCGAGGCGTCATCCATAGCAGAACACAGATCGAGGCGTCATCCCTGGCTGTGCTTATGGGGAACAATGCAACTTCTGCAGAAACTGGTTTCTTTCACCATTTATACAGAGCTTGAGTTTTCTACTCACTGTCATGTCAAAACCAAGTATAAATCTCAGTACGTAAGACTATAATGTCTAATAATCGGAGCTAGGATCTAGAGACCAGCAATAGCTAGCTAGATGTTGCGGATCAGAGCCATTTTCTTTCCTTTTCTTTATCGGATTATGAACCGGAGTTCTTCTGTTCAAGTTCATGGAAGTGATGATGTTGGAAAGAACTAGAGCCCATCAATCAAACACAGTAGTAAAGCATTAAAAGGGATAAATAAGATGAGAAAATACAAAGTACAGAGCTTGTCAATGGCGATCGATGACAGGCGTCCTTGTGCAGGTGAGATACCCCAGATCCGATGGCCAGGTACTAAAAGTCTCACCAACTTCGTTGTAAAAAGCAGGAAGGACATTTTCAACAGCAGACTTCATCATAACAGGAAGATAGAAAGAGAAAACCTCGATCGAAATCTTCCTCCCTCCCTCTGTGAAAAGTACAAAAAAGTAAACAAAATGGCAGAATGTAGAAGATGAAGTCAATAGACATGAGGAAAATTCTTCGAAATGGACATCCAACTGACTATACATAAAATGGCATTTTAAAACGTTGTGCTTCGGGCACAGGAAGATGCTCGCATTAAATAATCGACATCCCATCAATACATGTCAATTTAGCGACTGTTTGAAATTGTTTTAAATTTATTTTTATTTTAAAATAAAATATTTTTTAATTTTAAAATAAAAAATTTAATTTTTTTAAAAATATAAAAACAAACAAAATTTTAGTTATTAGTATTAATTTTTATTAGTGGAGGTTGCTTAGTTAACGGGTGCGCTTTTATCTAACATGGTTATTATTAAAAAAACTAGAATGAAAAGATACAACTAATAATAATAAAAAAGATAAAAGATAAAATTTAAATATTTTTATCCATAATCTTTTAAAATAAATTTTTTATGATGGACCATCGAAAATTTATATGGTTGTTAACTTTAGAGCTTGTGAGATTAATCAATATATGTATAAGCTAATTCGAATACCCATATTAATAATAATAAAAAAAACATTTTATAGACAAATAGAAAAGTTTGAAATCCATAAACTTCTTACCAAGTTTATTGTACCATGGGTATGATAAGTTTGGAATACCTAAATCAGTTAAATAATAAATATATATATATATATATATATATATAGAATCAGGGTTTTTTCTAATTAATTTATTAAATTTTAAATTATAAAATAAAGATTTAATTAAATCCTTTAAAATAATTATAAACATCTTAAGCATATCTTCGTGCACCCGAATACGTTTGTTTTTTTCTCTTTATATTTTTGGTATCCAATTTGTATCATGAAACACCATGCATAAATCTCCGCTCCATGAGCAAATCAACCTGTTACCAATTAAAGCTTATGTTTAAAAAAAAAAAAAAAAAAAAAATAAAACCGACAACGTACGTAATAATGCAAAATTAAAGCAATCAAAATCAAAGCTTCCAAAAACCGAATATTAATCTAAAAAACTTTGTTTGACTTCTACATGGTTTGACACTGCAACCCACACCGACACGGTTACCTGTGATTCAGCCAGTCAACAAACCGAAGCGTGGCGGTGCCACGTCATCTCCTGTTTCAAACATTTCCATCCATTTTCACTTCGCCACATTATTTTCTTTGGACTTTTTGGTTAGGGATGATAATAGATGGAGTTGAAGCTCAATTTTGCTTTTATCTTTTTTCCATCTAGAATATCCAAATCTATCACCTGCCTCCGACTCTAACCGGGTCGGATCAAGTCGGGTAAAAAATCTTTTAAATCGATGAATAACAACTGAATATCTTGAAAAAACCAATTTTACAACAACAAAAAAAATATAAGATAAAAAAAATGAAATTCCTATCAATAAATCATAGAACTATAAAATTGGTATTAAAACCATATGCATAACATAGTAAAAATCTTTCATAAATTATTTTTATACAACTCTTTTTTCTATTTTAGAGTGTATTTAAGAGTGTTGTAATATTTGTTTTTAAAAATGTTTTTTTGTTCAAAAATATACTAAAATAATATATATTTTTTTAAATAATTATTTTTGATATTAGCATATAAAATAATATAAAAATACTAAATATATATTAATTTAAAATAAAAATATTTATTTTTAAAAAAATCAATAAACTCTAAAAAAATGATAGTATTGAAGGCAAAAACAAATTTTTACTCTAGTCAAGTCAAATGGAATTTCATATTAAACTATAGATTGAACGATACCTAATACACAGAGAATCATGGGAAATCGCCAGATCTTAGAGTCAACACTAAAAAAGATATATTATTATTATTTTGAACTCACTAAATGGACAAGGGGGTACTTTATTTAAATTACTTAAAAAAAAACTTAATTTTAATTGACATGTAAAATACCCTATTTATAGAATAATAAAATATAAATGTGTAAGTGTGTAGTTGGTCCCACCAGTCATGAATTTGTTTGCTATGGTTCGAACCGGTGGTTGTACCAAAAAAAAACAAAAGTGCACGGAGAGGGCATTCGCTTGTTCAGTTCTTCTCCTTGGCTATAATTGTTGAACCAAACGTTGCTACAATGATTCTTCCACGTGATCCTGACACGAAGGAAACGGTAACGTTTTGTCATTGCAAAGTGTGATGACTTTTTTGAAAAGATCCGTTGTCCTCTGGAAAATCTCAACTTTTGGAAAAATTGTACTGTTATGTGGAAAAATATGTAAAAAGGTTTTTTTCTATTTTGTTTTTTTATGATAAAAATATGCAGAGGTTTAGCAGTAGTCTTTACGTATATTTAAAAATAATTAACTGAAAGTTTGAATTATGAAAAGTCTCTAGTCAAGAACAAAGTTACAGGCTCTTATTGGAAGGGTTGATCACAACGAATCCTTGGGATTTCACATTGGGAGGTCAAAAAGAGACTTTGGTATACGTTAGAAACAGACGATGGCTTCATCAACTACAATTATTTAATCTCAATCTTCTTCTTCTTCTTATTTATTTATTATTTATTTTTTTGGCAAAAGTCACTAACAAACCTAAATTTCTCCTCACGATCCAAAAAGAATGGATCTAGGTGTTATCTAGATTCATTTTCAACTATTAACAGGCTTAGAAACTAGCATATACCCAATACTTTCTTGGTATTTTTTCAACACATCTACATGAATCTCTTAATATTTTTTTAGCCAAATATATATTATTTTGAGTGGAGTACAATTTAAAATATCACATGAATGAAATGACTTTTCATCCCCTCCTCTTCATAAAAGGACAAGACTCATAGGTTATAAATACCTCATGAGTCATTCAAGCTCTAAGCTTACAATCTCTTTATTTTCAATATTTTTAACATATATATTTTTAAAATCAATATCTCTAAAATATCATTGCAATTTCTCTCTCTAAAAATATATTTACTTGAGCATATAAGAGTCCTTATATATAATAAAAAGGATCTTTTACAGGTATTAGCCACCAGTTATATTGACCTTTACCAGATACCAAATATAAGCTACCAACAACTTTGGCTAAGAAAAATAGATCAAATTATCAGAATCAAGAGATTAACTGATTATCTAATACATAAGTCTTGCTCCTACATTACTTGTATTTTTTAGGATTTCATCATTGATGTCGTCCATGAAAAACTAAATAAAGATCCACTTCATTCTTGTTTCTCAACAGCTCTTTTCATGGTTGATGAAGCCCTAACATAACAATAGTTGTGCTTATCACTATACCTGTGACCACGCTTCACAACTATGCCTGCCCCAAGGTTACGCCTATAATATTTATAGTGGTTGTACACATCAAAAAATTTCATCGGGACTTGAGGGGCTCTAATGATATATAGGGTGTGTTTGTTTTAGCTTTTGTGGTTGAGGTTGTGGTTGGGAGCTTTTTTAGTGGGTTCCACCTCTAATACAAACATACACATAAAATGTGAGTTCCACCTACCACGCGAGCTCCATCTACTCGACGAGCTCGACTTAATGAATGATTTTTACCTACTGGATAAGCTTCATCTACCAAGCAAGCTCTATCTACTGAAAACTCTCCAAAGGATTGATACAATGTCTTTCTAATGTAATAGCACCCGTCTCTAAGAGACTGATATGAGGTCTCCTTAGTGCAACAACACCACCCTCCAAGGGATTGGTATTAGGTCTTTCTAGTACAATAACACCACTTTTCAAAGACATTGCTATAAGGTCTTCCTAGTGCAATAACACCATCCTTTTTGGGTTTCCCTTGACCATTTAGAAATTTTCTAAGTGTGGGCTATTCCTTTCATAGGTTCCCTCTAGCCACTTAGAAATTTTCTAAGTAAGAGCTCTACCCCTAATACGTTTGTCTAATGAAAGTTAAGTTCCTCCAATGAGTTTGGAGATGAGAGTTCCTTTAATGGAAGTTCCTTTAATGTGAGTTTCTATGATAAGAGTTGAGTTCCTTTAATGGGTTTTGATATGAGAGTTCCTTTAATGAGTTTGAAGATAAGAGTTTCTCCAATGAAAATTTCTCTTATGGGAGTTTCTCCCCTGGATTCCTCCAAAGGGTTCCGTTATTGGGTTCTCTTAGCTATTTAGAAATTTTATAAGTATGGGTTTCACCATTAATGAGTTCCTCAATTAGGTTCCACCCATGAGTTTCTTAATTGGATTCTCCTTAGCCACTTAAAATTTTTTTAAATATGGGCTCTACCCTTAATGGGTTTCTCCAATGAGTTTCTTCTTTGGGTTCTTCCTAACAACTTAGAAATTTTCTAAATATAGGCCCACCTTCTTTGTGTTTCCCCTTAACCACTTAAAATTCCCCTTTAATCTTTTAGATTTTTTTTTAAAGTATAGGCTCATTCTCTTTGGGTTTTTCTTAGCCTCTTAAAAAACATTTCTAAATATATATTCACTCTCTATGGGTTCCTTTAACCACTTAGAAATTTTTCTACGTATAGACTCTTTCTTTATAGATTTCTTCACCTATTAGAAAAATTCTCTAAGTATTGATTTTTCTCTATAGTTTCACCTTACCTTCCTGAATTTTTTGTTTTTTAAATATGGTTTCCTCCATGGAGGGACATGGAAATTTTTTAATTATAAGCTCACCCTCCTCAGGTTCCTCCTAACCACTTAAAATTTTTCTAAGTATGAGCTTTATTTTCCATGAGTTCCCCTCGTTCTTTTAGAAAACTTTTTCAAGTATAGGCTCACTTTCTTTGGGTTCCCCAACCTCTTAGAAAAAAATTATAAATATAGGTTTACTTTCTTTGGGTTCCTATAGCCATTTAAATTTTTTTGTATTAAATCAAAGAATGGGTCTAGGCATCGCATAGAACTAACATCTATGGGCCTCAGGCAATTAACTTGGGCCCATTCTTCGCCTTTAAAAGGCTCAGACAACTTGCATAAGCTCAACACTCTCTTGGTGAATTTTTTAGACATCGATGTGAGTTCCTCAATCTTTTATATTGATATAATACATATTATTTTGAATGGAGTACAATTCAAAACATCACATGAATGAAATGACTCTCTAGCCCCTCATCACCACAAAAAGACTAGACTCATAGGCTATAAATACCTCATGAATCCTTCAAGTTTTAAGCTTACAATCTCTTCATTCTTAATATTTTTAGCATACATATTTTCAAAGTCTATATCTCTAAAATATCATTTCACTTTCTCTCTCTAAAAAGATATTTGAGCATCTAAGAGTTTTCATATCCACCAAAGAGAACCTTTTGCAAGTACTAACCATCAACTGTCTTGACTTATTAGACACTATGTACAAGCTACCAATCACATTAGTTAGAAAGAATATATTAAATTGCAAGAACCAAAAGATTAACTAATTATCCAACATATAAGCGTTATTTTTAAGTTACTTGAATTTATTGGGACCTCATCATTTATATATTTTGATCCTTCGTACGACCATTTTCACCACTAAACTTACATAGTTGTTTATGAACTTGATATTAGTAAGCGATTGTGGTGTTAGGTCTAGGCAATTCTTAGAATTTAGTTTGAATATTATTTCTGAAAAAACACAACAACAATACATAGTAATTTGTTTTTTTTATAATTCTCAAGCTAGATTGCATAACAATTACGATTATTTTTCTCATTGGATAAACTTGATGCATCTCCCACATCATCCTAATGTATTTAATTTTTTTTTATTATTAAATCTCCTAAATGTTGAACTCAATATTTTAACATGAAAATTCAAAAAAAAAAAAAAAAAAAACTGAGCCAACTTTGCAATATTTAACTAGTTACTATAAAGATGACCTTTTTAATACCAAGTTAAAAAGAAGAAGAAGAAGAAAGTATACAAGAATAAGTTTTGGAGGGTATAAGATTTAGTTTTTTTTTTTTTTAACAATGTTTGGCATAATGATAAATTGAAAGATTAATTGTTACTGGAACATGAGATAAAATAATTAAATTACTCATGATGAATGTTAAAGGGAAATAAATTTTTTGAAATAAAGAGCAATATATACACATATATATAATTCAAAAATTCAAAAAAATAATTAAAACAATTTATTTATTTATCGCTTGAACTATTATTATTTTTTTATGCTGAAAAATTATATTAGTTTATTTTTAAAAGTCAAAATAAGGATTTTGTTTTCTTAATTTTTTATATACATAACCTTTTTTTTTTGGAATTTGTTTTTTGGGTATTTTCTTATTTTATTTTAAAAAATCATAGAAAAATATGAGGAAACAAATTATGTAAAAAATAAAAAAAGTCATACATATTGAACTTTATTATTTTGCTATTTTATCCTTGCACTTTATATTTGGATTTATTTGCAGGATTCGCTTTTACTAGTGTTCTATTGTATGTGCAAGGTCTCCATGAGCGTTGTGTCAGCTAGTTTAACATCAATTTCATGAAAAATAGTTTTAATTTGTTGTTGGGAAAAACCTATAAGAACAAGAACAAGAACGAGAACGAGGGTTATTTTTTTTTTTTTAATAAAAAAATGGGTATTTGCAAAAAACTTTAGCTTGATCCCTAAATTTTTAATTATATATATTTATATATATATATATTTGACTCCTATTATTTGATGATATTATGTTTAGATTCTAAACTTTATTTTATTTGCATTTTGGTACCCAAATGTCAGGAAGGAAGACAAAATCATTAGAAAAAAAAACGTATGACTAGCCACGTCTTGATCATGAAAAAGATTAATTTTGATATCAATATATTTTTCTTAAAGTATGGAGTTTTATGGAGATAGATTTGAACTTTTATCCTATTAAAAAAAATAGATCTAAGCTCAAGAAGAATTTTTTGAGTTAGTATAAATTTTTGGATTGATTTTATAGTTTTTTAGGTTAAAAATGAGTTTACTCAAGTTAGGGTATTTTAAGGTTAAAACAAGTTGTAAAATAGTTTTGTACTCGGTCCAAGAAATCAAAACCTAATTTTTCATCTATTAGATGTGATCAGAATTTGAACAAGATGATAATAACAACGTCGTGTGTCTAAATACACGGGGTGCCATCTGTTTTATTTATTTTGAATATAATTAATTATAAATAAAATAATAAAAAAGATCTTTAAAATTATAGTTTTGTCATAGTTTGCGATGAAAATTATAGTTTTTATAATAATATTAACAAATGCTTTATAATTATCATATATGATTCTAATATGCAAAATTTATAAATAAAAAATGCCTATTAATATTAATCGAGAATAAAACATGTATTTTTATTATTTTTTAATATAGTTTTTTTTTTAACATAATTTTAGATTAATTACTCTTGCATATTTTTTTAACAAATTATCAAGCATGTTTTGTTTTTCTTTTATTATTAAACCGATCATGATAATTCTCTATTTTAAAAGTAATAATTCTTATAAAAAATTGGCAAAACAAAAAAGAAATAAATGAAAAAGGAAATGATAATTTGACTGAAGAGAGATATATTTTTTCTCCTTAATTCAAGTAATTGAGATTTATATCATTTTATTGGCCTTTTGTTTTGTTTGTTTTTTTTTTTTTTTAATTATTATTCAAAAAGACATGTTACTAATAAAAAAGACAAGTTTTTGTAACAACAAAAAACACGTTAATATGAAAATGAAAAACACCTTTTATGGATTGATTAATTTCTGTAATTTGCAAAAAAAAAAAAAAATCATTTATTTTATTTCCCTGAAAGATATTGCTTTTGTATTTTGTTTTGTGAAATACACATTGCCAGGAGGCAACAAAAACCAGAGCTAGTGTGCCACGACCAACTTGTAATTAAAAAAACTCGAAGGACGGGAAAATAATATAAAAAATACATTTTCCCATGCTATAAACTTAAAAAGAAGGGTATTCCAAGTTACAGAATCTTGGCATCTAATACAGCACATGAATAGAAATCTAAAGAAATAAAAGTTTTACAAAACTTTATCAAAATCGATACTGCTGATAATGCAGTGTTAAGTTCATGCACCAGTCACCTGATAAGGGCAACCTCTGATGATATCACCGACGCTTGTACAAACAAGGTTTCAACTCAGGCCATTCAATTCCTTTTCTCGTCGAAGTTTCTTTTTCCTATAAACAATGGTGAACAGATTAGTCATGCAAATGAACTATTATACTGCTTCTCAAGCAGATAAGTCAAGTGCACAAAAATCAGACTGACATAATCAATCCAGGTTGCGACTGACCTTTTTCTGGAAGTATAGCAAAACAAACATTTTGTTTGAGAAATCCTGCACATAATTTGCATCAGTAAGCATTCTACTAAAGAAATCCATTTATAAAAGTAGATGGAGGAACATATAAAGACCTTTAACGTTGAGGTAAATCCTAGATCAGATATGGCCTTCGAAAACATTTTTGGGTCTGCTCCTCCAGTGTTTGGATCCAATCTGCTTTTTACTTCTGCTATCAAAAGCCACCCACTAAAAGAGCAGATGTAAGTTGCACCGTTAGTTTATAAGAGAAGAAAACGACAAACAGACGATAATCCAGATGCTTCAAGCAAGCACGGAGTGCAGACCTGGGCTTCAGAACTCTGTGCGCTTCCTCAAGGTAACTTGGAAAGTTAGTCCCCATCAATGAGAGGCAAAAGACAGCAACGTCTATGGATGAAGCATCAAGAGGTGTCTGCCAATAAGCACATTAAACAAACCAATCATAAGGGTTCCTGCAAATAGATATTCTAAGACAAGAGTTTAATCCCATGGAATAATTTTGAACCCAATTTCAAAATTCAAAGGCAACTTAAATACCACACATACATTTGACATATCACAAGCAATTACTGAAGGATCATTGGACACAAGATCAAAAGAGAAAACTTTATTCTTCACATTTTTTGCAAGACGTGCATCCCCTACAACAAATGGAGCAACATTACATTGTCAAACCAACCAAAGAAACAAATCAGTGAACCGCAGATATATGTTGACAAAATGAGTATGGTAACCTAGAAATAGAAAGTGGACAGGGTAAAACCTCACCGCAGCCAAAATCAGCAACAACTAAAGAAGAGCTGCGAGCTTTTAGCCACTGTGTGATTATGTTCACTGGCTGCTCGGGCCAATGTGACATCTGTTCTTGATATCCGGTATGATACTGCTCAAGAACATAAAATACAGTCAAGACAGTTTCAGATATGAGAGTAAGAACATCCAAATAATTATGATTCCAATTCCGTTTACTTCCCTAGACTTGCATGTGTGAGTGCAAGTACATAAATGTAAGACATTTGCATAGTGATATTAAAAAGACAGAAAATATAAGGCATATAAAAACTATCCATGTATGAATTGCATGGTAAGATATCCTGAACTTCAAGATTAACATGTCCATGAAGCTCTGATCTACTTGCAACGTTACACTATCAGGCATCTATCAGATGGACATTCTACACTGTTTTGTTCAAAAGTAGATTGAGTTATTACAAGGACTTCCATATAACTCATTGTGACTGGCATCGAGAATAGTCACAGATATCCAGCAACAAGCATTGTGAATTTTTGACAGAAAACAGACATATAGAGTTTGTTTAAATTTTTTGCTTTCATCATGCTCTTTTTTTCCTTCTTAGTTTTCTTGAATTTGTTTCCTCCTACATATATATTTAGCATTTTCATAAAAACAATAAACATATCTCGATCAATTCAACAGACCATTCAGCACTGTTTTATTCGAATCAAGTTTAAGTTATCTAGAGGACTTCCACGGTAACTTTGGCGTCAAGAATTACCATGAATATCCAAGAACAAGCAATTTGAACTTCAGACAGAAAAAAAAAAGACATACAGTGTTTTTCAAATATTTGCTTTTGTCATACTATTTTCTTTCATCTTTTCTTTCTCTTCTCATCCCATCTCATGTTTCTTGAATTTGCATCCCAGAAAAGAAAGCCTACAGTGCTCTCTAGTTTCTACTAAATTCTACTCTCAAGGTTGGAAGGGGAAAAACTCAATATGCGCTTCTGATGTAGAGAAATTCATAGAGTTAAACCTATTCAATGGAGATGCATGTTACGCGTTCAGTTGAAAAATCAAAGTTGAGACGTTGAAATGATTGAATATGGTAAAATTAATGTACTACTAAATGTGAATTTCTCCAAAACTATAAGATATAGTAATTGAACAACGAAAAAGAGAAGCCAACAAACAAGAACAGAAACTAGATAGATCGAGCGTTGATTTTGGAACAAACAAAGGCTACCATATCAAACAATGATGGGTCTTCTTTAAAATAGTCGAGAGCTTCATCTCCACTGAGAAAAGTGAAAAAGAAAAAAAAGAAAGAAAGAAGAAACCATCAGCAAACATAAAAAAATTGTTTAAAATAAAAAGAAAAACCCCAATTACTAGATGAAAAAAAAATTACGTGCAAGTGTAGAGCTTTTCATTAATCATCCTGAAGTGGCCACCTGATAATCTTGCTCGCATCTGCTTTTATACAGCACAATCCATTCTATCAGAATTGAGATTTCCATACAACACACTTAGATAAAGAAAGAAGAAGAGGGAAAGAGAGGGACCTTGTCGAGAAAATTAGAGGATGACTTTGTTATTTTCGAAGAGGCAGAAGCCATATTTTGAGGTTTTCCATGTTTTTCTCTCTTGCGTTTTCTGCTCCTTGTTTCCTTCATTGGTTTGCTGTTGTTCTTCTTCTAAAACCCTCTTTCAAGCTCACACCTACAGACGGACCTTGTTATATTTTTTCAGAGGAAGAGAAGAGAAAGGAGAGCAGCAGGGGTCCTCTTGTCCTGTTTTTAAGAGGCCCATTATAGATTCCACTAGTGATATTAATTTCGGCCCACTAAACTGTACAGGCCCAGGTTGTCTTATGGAACCTTTCGATTTTTTCTATTATTATTTCAGTGTTCGTACTTTTAATTTTATTATTTGAATGTTTAAATTATTAGTTTTTATTAATTAATTAATCCTATTAGATTTTGTTAGATACAAATTGATGTCGCTGTTAAATTAACGTACTAGCATGCTAACATACTTGTCGAGGGTGCATAAATGTTTCACTTAATTTTTAATTGGGTATCTTAACCTCTTTATTATTATTATTATTATTATTATTTTCCTATTTGATTGTATTTGTTAGATTTTATTTTGGGTTTAGAAAATATAAAATATTTTGATGGATTTTTTTTTTTGGATAAAAGACTTCTTATAAGAAGGTTTGGATAATTACCGCTTATTTTCTTTTTCAAGGTAACAATATAATTATTTTTTTTAAAAATAATTGTAATTGTACTATAGTATGAGTAGTTAGTATAATTATAAAATAATTGGTTAAGTTATTGATTGATAAAATAAATCATTACGATATAATAAATAAAAGTAATTAATTATTCATTACTTTAAAGAGACTGTAGTTGTAATATCTTCAAATAATTATAAAAAATAAAAAGATAAATATCTATTTACTCTTTTATTTTCCATCTATATGTATAAATGCTATATGTTTTGTAATATTTGATCAAATAAACTATTCTTCAATTAACTTTCGATAAAAGAATTCAATAAATTTTAATTAATTCATATTTTCTTAATAAAATTATAATATAATCTTATAATTCAAATTCAAAGTTAGAAACTCTAAATTCATAAAATAAAATGAACTCTTTTTTAAAATCCCTTTGTCTATGATATTATAGGACTTCATCTCATATGTAGATTTTTTTTTGTTTTTTCAGGATAGTGTTTTTTTAACACAAAGAGTTCATCCTCTTACAAAACCTTATTTACCCATTATTCATAGGTGATTTTTTTAGATCCCTAAAATTTTTATTGGTTTACACTTTGGTTGTTAAATTTTATTTATTTTTAATTTAATCATTTGAAGTTAACTTTTCATGGTTTTAGGCACTGAAATCTTGATGCAAGACTGGGGGGTAAGAATCCTAGAACCCACAACGAGATTAACAACAATTTTTGAAAAGCTAAAATCAGATAGCAAATAAAATTTTTGACTCACATATTATTTAAATTAGAGAACCAAATGTATTTGATGAAACTTTGACCCGCTGATTATAAGAATCAAGAAACATAAGTATAGAAAGAACGCCATAAAGTCAAAATTTTTTTATAAGTTCGATAAAGTTCATAGAAGAACCAAGAGTAAGAGTTTTGCACATAAAACACACTTGTTTATTAATCACCTACCTACAAAAACTTTCATCTCAAATTTAACTTAAATAGTCCCACAAAGTAATCTTAATGTACCCTTTAGGTTGTAAACCAAAGGCCCAAATAAAACCCAAATCAATAAGTTGCTGAAAAATAAATACATGTCTATGGTTTATCTTGAAACAACTCAAACCAAAAATAAAATACATAAATAACTAAATTTAGATCCTTTGAATATTTGGACTTTTTAGTCCTTGTAAAATAAGGATTCAAACCTATAAATAGGAGATAAACCCCAGTCGCAACCAAGAGTTACTTCCTAAACTGTCACTTGCATTTAATGGTCGGAAAATGAACTAAAATCAACCCAAACTGAACTGCACAAGGTGTTATTATCCAAACCAAATTTGGTATGGTCTAAACCAAACTTGAATTTATTTAAACAAGCTAGAGCAATCGTAACCCACAAGCCATGATGAAATTGAATCATGCCCAATCCAAATCGTAATAACTATAGACTAATGACAAATCTTTTCCTCATGATTTTCTTCATTTCCTCTTAAGTTTCAACAAGCTTCTAAAGATTTCTCTTCTTACTCAACACAAGATAATCCTATCAAATTATAGCATAGTTAATGAACAAAAAAAAAAAAAAAGTTTTACATTCATCACCTCTGAATATTTGTAGCGATAGAAAATCATTTTTTACCTTCCTATTATAAAAAACAGGAGTTTTCATCTTGATGCTCTTTGAGTTTCTATCCAAACCATCACGAATCTCAAAATCACACCTAAACCCCTTATACATATTTGACCAAAACATTTCATCATTAAAACCCCTTTACTGCTGAAATCTTCCACATTGGCTGGATGAAGCCTGCTCAAATTCATTTACATCTTCATCCTCATTATCGCTAACATACTCATTTACAAATGTGGAAACTGATATTAATAACATTTTATAATTAGTAACTTGTGATAGTGGCCTCCCTTCATACTATCCATCCTAGTTTTCTATTGATCTAACCAATTTATGACATTGCTAATCATCAATTGTATTCACTTCAATTATTGCTGCATGACCTATAACACAAAAGAATTATCGAGCTTCCCCTCCTTGTGTGGTGATTCACTTTTGGATAACATATTCATATCTGTAAAATAAGTTAGTAACAAGAAAAAAAATTTCCCTCGCGTATTTCCTTATGTTTTTACACTTAAATAAATGTCACTTTACTCAAGTTTATCTTAAATTATATCTTTTCAAGATAATATGTTTTTTTCTCTCCATCTTTTCCCTCTCGAACTCCCCTTTTTAACTCTTGAAATAACTAAACAAAATAATCAATAAAAATTAGATTGGAAAGTTCAACCTAACAAATTCAATCAATGAAAACAATCAAGGTAAATGAGATACAAACAAGCAATAACATTATAAAATTATGAAATCAATAATAAAACATATGAAATAAACAATATGAAACCAAGAATTAGACCAAAAATCAATACTAGAATAAATACCAAACTAATTGAACCCAATTTGTACAAATCTTCTCAAATGTGTTTGAAATAAATACTTAATTAAACTATTACCAAAATAACAAATTTTCTAACAAATCAAGAGTATGTAATTAATCTAATTTGCCCGAAACTTTTAGATACTTAACAATTCAAACCCAAACCAAAACTTTAATGTCAAACATGATTTAGTTTTGGAATTCTTCTAGCAACCCAAATTTACCACAAGAATTTCTCAAATACCTAATTTAGATAATTTCTTAACAACCTGATTCTAACAACCTACTTTTATGATTTTCATTTTTTTTTAAAAACTTTAATAAAATAATTTACACATAAATAACCCTTCCTTTTTTTTTTTTATATATATATATATATCTTAGAACCATACATAAATCAGACAACAAAGAAAAATTAAACAAAAAACTTGACAAAAAAACCAATTAATCCAAAAAACAATATGGACAAAAACAAATTACAAGAAATTAAGACTAAACACAGAAAATAAAAGATAGATAACACTTGATTTTATAGCATTACTCTGATACCAAATGATGAGAACCTGGAGGTCCAAAATCAAAAGTTTATGGACTCAATTAAATTTTATTGAAGGTTTAATTGAATTTATGGAGAGTTTAATTGCAAGAAAAATTGATTTTTGAGTTAATTTGGACTTTAATTAGAAAAAATTAAAATTCTAGGGTCAAATTATAATTTTTGAAAGTTAATTTGGTCAAGCGATTAGTTGGGACAACTTTTAGCTTTTGCTTCTTTTCTTTTTTCGGTCCAGACAAGCAATCTTACAAGCATTTGTCCGTGCCTCTCATTTGCTTGTACTTTCCAAGCCTGTGGTGGTATTGAATTTATTATTTCGAGCTGGAATTCTTTCCGATGCAAATTCTCTTTTTAAAATAAAAGATAAGAAAAAGGAATGGGAAAGGGATGGTGCAGAACAAAGAGATTACTTAAACTGGGTAACATGTAAAGCTCGCAATTAGTGATGCTGTTTGCATTAGATTATTGAACAAAATCTCCTATTTTCCCCTAATTAGCCATAAATCCATAAAATGGCTCGTGGCAGTTCCTCGAAATTATAATCAGGTAACCATTTCTACGAGAGAAGAACGGTGAAGGACTTGGGACTTTCAGTTAATTCAGACAAAAATGCTCAAGGATTGGCCTGTCTCCAAATCCTCCTTCCTACTTCAATTCTATTTTTTAGCAGGACATGCGATATGAAATTTGAACCTTCATTTCTCCAAATCCAAGTTCGGATGTTATACAGATATCATACCACCATAATTTCAAAAGAAATTTGACCATTTCTTTGCAAACAAGGTTCTAGCTTCGGTTATTTATTTTTGACTTTGAAATTACAATAGAGCATTTCTGTAATATCTGAATCTGTGACAACTAGCACAACTTTCAACGAAGAATATCTTCCTATTATATCGGAAGGTAGCTTTAATTGGTTAAGGGGCAATATGCTCGATTGGTCTAAGAAAAGTGTATGAACAAAGGGCCATAAGATAACAAGACAAGTTCCTTTATGATTATCTGGAATGCAATCTTCTTAGCTTCCTTCAATCATTCTTTAAGAAATTCAGTTTATTTACACTAGGTTTTACAGAATGGACAGGAGGCCATGCAGATACAAATGTCTACTACAGCATTAATCAAATCTTTCATACAGAACAATAAAAAATTACTATAGCTCAACACTCATTAACACTGTTCGCATAAAAGATCGTTGATAGCAAACAAAGATACATGCGAAGTTGATAAAATATTAAAAATAATCTTTCAATTAAAATACATAAACTAATAGCAAATTAATAATGTAAATTATTATTACAAGGTTAACAACCTACAGAATTGTAGGCCTCCTTACGCTTTTTCTTGTAGGGCTTCTTTGGTGTGCGCTTGGAGGAGTCGTCAGAAACTTGGGGGCCGGCACGGTGAGGATGTGTAGGAGCAAGAGCCATGGCAACATGAGGGGAGGCAGGAATCTCGTCTTCAACATAGACTTATCTCGGATCAATGAAGTCCGTACATCTTGCACCATTAAAATAAATCCATTAATAGAAATAATTCCAAGGATAAAAAAAAAAACCACAGGAACAACTTACTTTTTCGAGAAAGACCGTAGTGATATCCCCCCGGGGCAATCCTCGCGAAGAAAGGACGCTTGACCTTTTATCAAACACTTTCCATTTGTGATTTCAATTTCAGCATCTTGCAAATAGAGGGTGTTTTTTTTTGCATTGAAAATTGCTGAAAAACTACTGGAGAATTCTTACATTTCAAAGTAACCGAAAAACTGAAAGGAAATAAATTAAAATGAAAAAAAATAAAAAAAACCACTATCGTTACCACTCTCTCTATAACTCTGCTGAGATGATAGAAAAAAAATAAAGTTACCTTGATCGTTCTTGCTCCGATATCCTATGACTTTGTAGCGATCGTGTTGTTCTATTGTTTTTGTTGCGTCTTGTGTTTTGTTCGGGAGTGATGTGGGGGTAATATGAAGTTTATTTATAAAATGAAAGCTGCAGAGAGAGAGAGAGAGAGTTGATAGGATTGAAGGTGAGAGAGGTGAACTGATGTGTCGTCTAGGCTTTTCACCAGGATTTCTTTTAGCATAATACGCTTGCATCGATATTTTCATGGATTTACTGATGAGATCGTACGGCCACTATTGAGATGATTATGTGTACGCAGGGGAAATATCTTCTTACTTGGAGAGCAAACCTATTTGGTTCGATTTCAAGTGCTAATCTCTGTCCCGTCACTTTCTAATGCCACTTTCTTTTGGAAAAATTGTAGGCCTCCTTACGCTTTTTCTTGTGGGGCTTCATCAGTGTGCCCTTAGAGGAGTCGTCAGAAACTTGGGTGCCGGCACGGTGAGGATGTGTAGGAGCAAGAGCCAGGGCAACATGGGGGGAGGCAGGAATCTCATCTTCAACATAGACTTCTCTCGGATCAATGAAGTCCGTACATCTTGCACCACTAAAATAAATCCATTAATAGAAATAAGTCCAACGATATAAAAAAAAAAACCGCAGGAACGACTTACTTTTCCGAGAAAGACCGTAGTGATATCCCCCCGGGGCAATCCTCGCGATGAAAGGCCGTTTGACCTTTTATCAAACACTTTCCATTTGTGATTTCAATT
This sequence comes from Populus alba, assembly GCF_005239225.2. NCBI lineage: Eukaryota > Viridiplantae > Streptophyta > Magnoliopsida > Malpighiales > Salicaceae > Populus > Populus alba. Next base: position 3,884,991 of record NC_133299.1, read on the forward strand.
TCAGCATCTTGCAAATAGAGGGTGTTTTTTTATGCATTGAAAATTGCTGAAAAACTACTGGAGGATTCTTCCATTTCAAAGTAACAAAAACTGAAAGGAAATAAATTAAAATGAAAAAAAAATAAAAAACCACTATCGTTACCACTCTCTCTATAACTCTGCTGAGATGATAGAAAAAAATAAAGTTACCTTGATCGTCTTGCTCGATATCCTATGACTTGTAGCGATCGTGTTGTTCTATTGTTTTTGTTGCGTCTTGTGTTATGTTCGGGAGTGATGTGGGGGTAATCTGAAGTTTATTTATAAAATGAAAGCTGCAGAGAGAGAGAGAGAGTTGATAAGATTGAAGGTGAGAGAGGTGAACTGATGTGTCGTCTAGGCTTTTCACCAGGATTTCTTTTAGCATAATACGCTTGCATCAATATTTTCATGGATTTACTGATGAGATCGTACGGCCACTATTGAGATGATTATGTGTACGCAGGGGAAATATCTTCTTACTTGGAGAGCAAACCTATTTGGTTCGATTTCAAGTGCTAATCTCTGTCCCGTCACTTTCTAATGCCACTTTCTTTTGGAAAAATTGTAGGCCTCCTTACGCTTTTTGTTGTCGGGCTTCTTCGGTGTGCGCTTGGAGGAGTCGTCAGAAACTTGGGGGCCGGTATGGTGAGGATGTGTAGGAGCAAGAGCCATGGCAACATGGGGGGAGGCAGGAATCTCGTCTTCAACATAGACTTCTCTCGGAATAATGAAGTCCGTACATCTTGCACCACTAAAATAAATCCATCGATAGAAATAACTCCAACGATATAAAAAAGAAAACCACACAAACGACTTACTTTTCCGAGAAAGACCGTGGTGATATCCCCCCGGGGCAATCCTCGCGAAGAAAGGCCGCTTGACCTTTTATCAAACACTTTCCATTTGTGATTTCAATTTCAGCATCTTGCAAATAGAGGGTGTTTTTTTTTGCATTGAAAATTGCTGAAAAACTACTGGAGGATTCTTACATTTCAAAGTAACGAAAACTGAAAGGAAATAAATTAAAATGAAAAAAAATAAAAAACCACTATCGTTACCACTCTCTCTATAACTCTGCTGAGATGATAGAAAAAAATAAAGTTACCTTGATCGTCTTGCTCGATATCCTATGACTTGTAGCGATCGTGTTGTTCTATTGTTTTTGTTGCGTCTTGTGTTATGTTCGGGAGTGATGTGGGGGTAATCTGAAGTTTATTTATAAAATGAAAGCTGCAGAGAGAGAGAGAGAGTTGATAAGATTGAAGGTGAGAGAGGTGAACTGAATGTGTCGTCTAGGCTTTTTCACCAGGATTTTCTTTTAGCATAATACGCTTGCATCGATATTTTCATGGATTTACTAATGAGATTGTACGGCCACTATTGAGACGATTATATGTACGCAGGGGAAATATCTTCTTACTTGGAGGGCAAACCTATTTGGTTCGATTTCAAGTGCTAATCTCTGTCCCGTCACTTTCTAATGCCACTTTCTTTTGGAAAAATTGTAGGCCTCCTTACGCTTTTTCTTGTGGGGCTTCTTCGGTGTGCCCTTAGAGGAGTCGTCAGAAACATGGGTGCCGGCACGGTGAGGATGTGTAGGAGCAAGAGCCAGGGTAACTTGAGGGAGGCAGGAATCTCGTCTTCAACATAGACTTCTATCGGATCAATGAAGAACGTACATCTTGCACCACTAAAATAAATCCATTAATAGAAATAAGTCCAACGATATAAAAAAAAAAACCACAGGAACGACTTACTTTTCCGAGAAAGACCGTGGTGATATCCCCCCGATCTGGGCAATCCTCGCGAAGAAAGGCCGCTTGACCTTTTATCAAACACTTTCCATTTGTGATTTCAATTTCAGCATCTTGCAAATAGAGGGTGTTTTTTATTGCATTGAAAATTGCCGAAAAACTACTGGAGGATTCTTCCATTTCAAAGTAATGAAAACTAAAAGGAAATAAATTAAAATGAAAAAAATAAAAAACCACTATTGTTACCACTCTCTCTATAACTCTGCTGAGATGATAGAAAAAAATAAAGTTACCTTGATCGTCTTGCTCGATATCCTATGACTTGTAGCGATCGTGTTGTTCTATTGTTTTTGTTGCGTCTTGTGTTTTGTTCGGGAGTGATGTGGGGGTAATCTGAAGTTTATTTATAAAATGAAAGCTGCAGAGAGAGAGAGAGTTGATAAGATTGAAGGTGAGAGAAGTGAACTGATGTGTCGTCTAGGCTTTTCACCAGGATTTCTTTTAGCATAATACGCTTGCATCGATATTTTCATGGATTTACTAATGAGATCGTACGGCCACTATTGAGATGATTATGTGTACGTAGGGGAAATATCTTCTTACTTGGAGAGCAAACCTATTTGGTTCGATTTCAAGTGCTAATCTCTGTCCCGTCACTTTCTAATGCCACTTTCTTTTGGAAAAATTGTAGGCCTCCTTACGCTTTTTCTTGTGGGGCTTTTTCGGTGTGCCCTTTGAAGAGTCGTTAGAAATTTGGGTGCCGACACGGTGAGGATGTGTAGGAGCAAGAGCCAGGGCAACATGGGGGGAGGCAGGAATCTCGTCTTCAACATAGACTTCTCTCGGATCAATGAGGTCCGTACATCTTGCACCACTAAAATAAATCCATTAATAGAAATAAGTGCAACGATATAAAAAAAAAAACCACAGGGAACGACTTACTTTTTTCCGAGAAAGACCGTTGTGATATCCCCCGGGGCAATCCTCGCGAAGAAAGGCCGCTTGACCTTTTATCAAACACTTTCCATTTGTGATTTCAATTTCAGCATCTTGCAAATAGAGGGTGTTTTTTTTTGCATTGAAAATTGCTGAAAACCTACTGGAGGATTCTTCCATTTCAAAGTAACGAAAACTAAAAGGAAATAAATTAAAATGAAAAAAATAAAAAACCACTATCGTTACCACTCTCTCTATAACTCTGCTGAGATGATAGAAAAAAATAAAGTTACCTTGATCGTCTTTTGCTCGATATCCTTATGACTTGTAGCGATCGGTGTTGTTCTATTGTTTTTGTTGCGTCTTGTGTTATGTTCAGGAGTGATGTGGGGGTAATCTGAAGTTTATTTATAAAATGAAAGCTGCAGAGAGAGAGAGTTGACAAGATTGAAGCTGAGAGAGGTGAACTGATGTGTCGTCTAGGCTTTTCACCAGGATTTCTTTTAGCATAATACGCTTGCATCGATATTTTCATGGATTTAGTAATGAGATCGTACGGCCGCTATTGAGACGATTATGTGTACGCAGGGGAAATATCTTCTTACTTGGAGAGCAAACCTATTTGGTTCGATTTCAAGTGCTAATCTGTGTCCCGTCACTTTCTAATGCCACTTTCTTTTGGAAAAATTATAGGCCTCCTTACGCTTTTTCTTGTGGGGCTTCTTCGGTGTGCGCTTGGAGGAGTCGTCAGACACTTGGGGTCCGACACCGTGAGGATGTGTAGGAGCAAGAGCCACGACAACATGGGGGGAAGCAGGAATCTCGTCTTCAACATAGACTTCTCTCGGAATAATGAAGTCCGTACATCTTGCACCACTAAAATAAATCCATTAATAGAAATAACTCCAACGATATAAAAAGAAAAAAACCACGGAACAACTTACTTTTCCGAGAAAGACCGTAGTGATATCCCCCCGGGGCAATCCTCACGAAGAAAGGCCGCTTGACCTTTTATCAAACACTTTCCATTTGTGATTTCAATTTCAGCATCTTGCAAATAGAGGGTGTTTTTTTTTTGCATTGAAAATTGCTGAAAAACTACTGGAGGATTCTTACATTTCAAAGTAATGAAAACTTGAAAGGGAAATAAATTTAAAATGAAAAACAATAAAAAAAAACCACTATCGTTACCACTCTCTCTATAACTCTGGAGAGACGATAGAAAAAAATAAAGTTACCTTGATCGTCTTGCTCGATATCCTATGACTTGTAGCGATCGTTTTGTTCCTTTTTTTTTGTTGCGTCTTGCGTTCTGTTCGGGAGTCATGTGGGGGTAATCTGAAGTTTATTTATAAAATGGAAGCTGCAGAGAGAGAGAGAGTTGATAAGATTGAAGCTGAGAGAGGTGAACTGATGTGTCGTCTAGGCTTTTCACCAGGATTTCTTTTAGCATAATACGCTTGCATCGATATTTTCATGGATTTACTGATGAGATGGTACGGCCACTATTGAGACGATTATGTGTACGCAGGGGAAATATCTTCTTACTTGGAGAGCAAACCTATTTGGTTCGATTTCAAGTGCTATTCTCTCTCCCGTCACTTTCTAATGCCACTTTCTTTTAGAAAAATTAGATTAATCCCCAATTATTCATAGCTATTCTACTAAGTCCTCTAACGTTTTACTTTAACAATTAGATCCCATCTATATAGCTTTTCTCCAATTACATCCTTCTGTTAAAATAACTAGAATTAATGTTAAACATTGCACATGCTTGTTTTCTTACTTAAACTAGTGTCCTTTTGTTTTTTTTGTTTTTTTTTAAATATTTTAATCTTTCATATCTAATATTGAATCAATTATTCAATTAATTACTTGTTTTTGGTCAGAAAATCCTCTCGAATATTTTTATTTTTTAATAATTGATTAATCTTGAGATTTCAAATCTTCTTAAATGCCAAATTCACATTCACAAGTTTTTTCTTATATTTTAGCGCATGGGCAATCATAAATATAGTATAAAATTGTTATTATAATTGGGGTATTTTCATACCTAAGAGTTGAGAGAAATTTAAGGTAAGTTAAAAAAATAACTACCAAGTGCACTACATAATGTTGTCTCCGATTACTTTTAAGAAATTGTAGAAGGATGTCATGAGAATAGATTATTAGTGGAGAGATTGACAGGTATATATGTTGTAAAGTGGGCCATACCATGATTGGCCATACTTGGATCCCACTTTCTATACAAGGTGAAAAGGTCTTGTCTAAGCAAGGTGTGATCCGATACTGCTTTGCTTTGTTTACTGTATTTCGGACTTTGCAGCCTCGATAGCGAGATATAAAATAGACTTTGTTTTGATTGCTAGAGGATGAGACACGGGAAGTGCGAAGGTGTATTGTATTTGTGGTTTGGTGGTATATTTTTTTGGAAAAGATTTTATTTATTTATTTAATAATTTTAATATTTATTTTTTAAATAAAACATGTTTTAAAAAATAACTACAATAACAAAATCTAAATATTATGTTAATCCTGTTCACTACACTTTTCTTAGACAATCGAGCATATTGCCCCTTAAACCAATTAAAGCTACCTTCTGATATAATAGGAAGATATTCTTCGTAGAAAGTTGTGCTAGCTGTCCTAGATTCAGATATTACATAAATGCTCTATTGTAATTTAAAAGTAAAAAATAAATAACTGAAGCTAGAACCTTGTTTGCAAAGAAATGGTCAAATTTCTCGTGAAATATGGTGGTATGATATATGTATAACATCCAAACTTGGATTTGGAGAAATGAAGGTTCAAATTTCATATCGCATGTCCTTCTAAAAATGGAAATTGAAGTAGGAAGGAGGATTTTGGAGACAGGCCAATCCTTTGAGCATTTTTGTCTGTGAATTAACTGAAAGTCTCAAGTCCTTCACCGATCTTCTCTCGTAAGAACCCTTGGACCTAACAATTCCTGAAAAGCTAAAATCATATTTCAAATAAAAACTTTGACCCAAACATTACCTAAATGAGAAAACTAAAAATATTGGATGAAACTTTGACTTGTTCATTATAAAAATTAAGAATCAAAAGTATAGGAAAAAGTACCACAAAGTAAAATTCTTTTATAAGTTCGATAAAGTTCACAGAAGAAACACAAAATAAAGAGTTTTGCTCACAAAAACACACTGGTTTTATTAATCAGTCAATTGCCTAAAATTTAAGTTCAAATTTAACTTAAATAGTCCACTAAAGCAACCTTAATAGACCTTTTGGGTTATAAACTATAGGCCCAAATAAATCATTAAGTTTTTTTTTTAAAAAAAAATACAAGATCTATGGTTTTTTCTTAAAAACAAACCAAACAAAAATAAAATACATAAATAACTAGATTCTAAATCCTTTGGATATTTAAACTTCCTAAATACTTGTAAAAATGAGAATTCAAACCTATAAATAGAAAAGAAAAACAATTGAAACCCAAGAGTTTCTGCCTAAATTGCCACTTGTGTGTTTAATGGCCTAAATCAACCTAAAAATTAGCCCCACACCAAGCTTGCCTATGCTGCAATTGTCCAGACCAAATTTGGTCTAGTTTAAACTAACTTTAATTGATCTAAACAAACTAGAAAAACATTAGCCTATAAGCCACAACAAAACCAAACCATGCTCAATCTAAACCAAACCAAAAACCCCAAAAATAAGTTGAAGTCTCGTGAGTTACTATCAAGCTTGACCTAAACCAAATTTCTAAGAAATTCTGGTTTGATGTGCACTTTCATTGGACACCATGGAAGCATATTCTGGATCATATCAAATCTATTTTAATGTTTTTCTATTTCTTACTTGATTTATCATTAAATGTTTTGATGCTAAATGAATGACCTTTATTTTATGAAATTGAATGTTAACTTATTTTAAAAAGTTAAGATATGGAGAACCAAAATTGACATTAAAGAAGAAACAAATCCATTTTCTATAAAAAGGGCACAAAAGTTCCCTTTAATACCTCAAGTTTTTTTTTTTTTCCATATTTCATCCTTGTTCTTTTAGGTTGTTATGTTTTGATCCTAAGCTTCATTTTATCATGTTTTAGTCCATGAAGGTTGAAGAGTAAAGAAAAATCATTGACAAAGTTGTGGAGAGAGAAAAACATTGGATGATTGAATTATGACCACTAACAATTTTGATTTTATTATCCATAGATTTTGTTTTAAGAGAGGAACTCAATAAATATGGTTTTAAACTTTAATAATGCAAGAAAAAATAGATCATCCTTAATTTTTTTTTTTAAAAAAATTGATTTCATTTTGAGCTTTAAGCTGATTAAAATGTGTTTTGTAATTGGAAACAGGGTTTTAGAGGTCCATATAATTTTTTTGTTCATGTTCTTGGTTGAAAAAAAGGTTGAAATTTGGTTTTTTATGGTCCAAAATCTTGGAACTTGATTTTTAGTATCTGGCACATATGGTGACTAGAAAATATTATAGGTAGACGACGAGTTATCAATTATCTTAAAAAATTATCTTGGAATCTAAAACCAAAATATGTGGGTCTACATTGCATACCTAAGCGGGCTTGCATTACAAGCTCAAACATGCATAAGCCATGCTTTTTGGCTAAAATGCTTCATGAGTTGATTCTTTAGGCCCTCATTTATTGTTTTTTTTTTTTTACATATTAAAATAAAACCATATTTAAATAATTAATTACAACGATATTTGAAAATTAATCAATTATTCCATATCTTTAAATAATAAATGATTTTTTTTTTATGGTTATATATAAAACTTATATACACAAGTTTTATAAAAAAAAACTAGATCATAAATAATCAATGAGATTTTTTTTTATAATTTTTCTTTACTGTCAATTTATGATCACATCAAATTTTTTATTATGAGGTAATTATAAGAAATACGAGGCATAATATTCTATTTATAGAAAAAACTTGATGATCCTATAGTGATAAAATATTACTTTGTACCCTGAAAAATATTACATATTTATTCTAGGACAATTTTAGAAATTTATATAATCCAAGTTCTTGACTTTTCTAGGTCTAGAATTATAATCTTTTATATTAATTACATCTAAGTTTTTAATTTTTAAGACTTATTTATAATCAAGTCATACTTGACTAAGCTATATGGTCGAGGGTGTAGACCTCGAACTCAACAACAAGATATTATTTTCTTGTAAATTCGTTTAGGATTCAATCTTAAATGGTGTCATTAAGGCTAAACCTAAAAAAAAAAAAAATTATAGATGACTATGAAATACATGAAGGGGTGATACAGGATCAATTATCCTCTACCTATCAAACTCATGGTTTAACCTAGGTGCTATTTACTTGCCAATTAATAGTTTCTATCATCTTTTTATTGTATCTTAATAAATTTTCTTGTTAAGATTTTAGTTGGGAATGACAATTTAAAGTTGTCTAATCTGGTTGAGTAGCTTTAAATTTAATTAAAATCTAAGAATTAGAAAAGATTTACAACCTTTATTTGTTTAATGAAATATCAGATATGTTGACTTCCATATATAAAAGCCTAAGCCATCTTAAAGTGTGTTTGGTATTGCGGTAGCTGTTGTGATTGTGGTTTGAAAAAAAAAATATTTTATAAAGAGTATTTTTTAGTTGAAGTTGATTTGAAAAAATAGGTGTTTGGTTAAAACTGTAGTTGAAATTGAAGTTGAAGAAAAAGTAGTTTAATGTGTTTTGTTAAAAATGCTTTTAAAATTAAGGTTATAAAATAATTTTAAAAAATATATATTAATATTGATGATTTTTAATTTAAATATTGTGGATTTAACTATTACTATTACATCATAAAATAAACATACTTTATATAAAAATATTTTTTTTATTATTCCATTGAACTATCTACAATTCCATCACGTCTGAAATACATCCGACAATTTTCTTGGTTTCTTTAACACGCAACAACATAACTTGTAAAATATATTCAGGAATAAATTAGAATTGTGATCAAATTCTGCAAATACTATGTCATTAAGCGAATAAAATACAATTAAAAAATAAAAAATATTTTTTTTATTTTACTGGGTCGGACCCGATTCAATGCATTTTGCGCGTTGGACCAGACCCGGTCCGGTCGGAACAGTGTTCATTGCTCCACTGTTCAGTAAATAGTGTAGCATGGTTGCCTTTTGTCGCCACGCAGGAAAGCAGCAATTTGCTGCTTTCCATCTCCCTACGTTTTGCACGTAATTTATTGTGGGATCCATGTACATTAAGCAACTATTTTTTCTTAACCAAATGTTTACTCAGTGCATTTTTAAAGAAATGCAAACTCTAACGCGTAGCCAAACAGGCTCTTAGTGTGATGAATAAATAGATGACTCATCAAGAAGTTTCCTCACTCTCTTTTATTACAAGACAAACATAACACACAAGTAAAAAGGATGCAATATGTATAAACATACAAGTTATTACATGAACTAATCCCAACTTTTCATTAACTCAAAATGATATACACAAATCTGTTAATGTATATGCTATGCATAATGGTTATGCCTACCCACAAAACTTGCATTGCATTTCAATGCATTGCTCTGGTATCAATTGTCATAGGATCGGATTTTTATTGTTGCCCAACCAAAGCCTTAATTGTAAGCTTTTATTATGTGATCATAGTATTGAAAAAATGAAAGGGAAAACCTAAAAAATACCATTTAACTAAATAGGTAGTCTCAATGTTACCATCAAAAAAATTTTGGTATAAATTTTACCATCAAACTTTCAGAAATTATCAATTAAGAAAATTCTTTCAATTTTAAGGTTCTCTATATATATTTCTCTCCAAATTGTAATTTTTTTTTATAAAGAAAACCAAATCATTTTGTAGGGACTTGATGTATATTTTTGCTAAGTGATTCTAATAGAAGTCCTTAATTAAGGAATCAAAATAGCTTTGTAGTAAAATTGATATAAAAAACAGCTTAGGTGCAAAGATGATAATACCCTAATCGTTTGATGGTATATTTGATTTTTGCAAAAAAAAAAAAAAAGTTATCATCTTTGACTCTTGGAGCCTGAAGGATGGAGAGAGATTACCTGCAGTATATATTGCCATAGCGTGTAAATTGCCCGAACTCTACAAAGAAAGATCACTCCAAGATGAGAAATTGAGCAATTCAAAGTTTCTTTCTATCCTACAGTGCAATGGCATTGACTATCAGACATACCTTTCAGTTTCGGACAAGCACAAGCACCACCATAGTCGAAAAACATAAGTTCTTGATGTGTGTGAATCACACATATATAGATTTTGTAGCCTGTCCAAAATATCTATATATGTGAGTCGAAAAACATAAGTCTAGATGATAGGGTCCTGGGGGCAGCTTCAGATGACAAAGCTAACTACGGGTTCTGCGATTGAGATTTCTCGACTTCCAGGATATATTCCTCAAACAAAAGGTGCAAATACTGAAATATTTTTCAACAAGATATTATATATGTCCACTAGATATAAGATGCTGATGCTTCATTTTTTTATTTTTTTTCCTGTGCAGTTATGGATGAGGTGGTTAGCAAGGTTGAGAATGAACTTCTCTGCAGGGCATTCTTTCACATGTATCTGGGAGATGATCCCTTTGACAAGGATACCATAGAAAAATCTGGGATGCCCTTGCTTTCACTGTTCTAATCACTCAGTGGAACACTTTGCTGGACATACAGGAATAAGGTTCGAGTCCACTACCAAGCGACTAAGCATTGGTTCAATAAGAACAAGTATATGGTGAGATTGTAGCTGATTCCATAATCGAATCCAAGTCAATCCCCACCCTTTGATGATAGTGCATAAACTTTTCATGAATCTGATGTTTCTACTTTTTAAGATTTCAAGAAATCTATAACAATTTCTGTATCACAACCATGGCATCACCCACTCTTAAAGTTAACTATATCTTACATGGAAAATACTAGAAAGGCACATCACCTCATCACACAGAGGCAACATAAAAATATCTTGTTGCTCAATAATGTGACAGTGTGATCCCAAAATGATAAGCCACCATAGCAGTTTGTTTAATCTCACTCTAGATATCCTAAAAGACACGAGGGGCAATATACAGAAAAGCAAGAGCATCCATATTGTACATTAAATGAAACAGTTGACATTGCTAACAAGAAACCTTCACTTAGCCCATGAATGAGATCAGTGAAAGCCATATAGAACCTTTCGAGGATCCAATTGACCACTGCAATAACTTGATGACACAGTAGAGAGTTCTTGGTAGCCCTTCCACTCCTCAAAAGGTTTCAAGACAATTGGGGTTTCAATAGAAGCTGAATCCACGCACAACATGCTTTTGTAGTCTTCATCCCCCATATCTGGGAGAGCCTTGGCCTTTCTGTCCCAAGGATTCCACATAACTGCGTGTCAATCATGTAGAAAATGTAAGTAACACAGTGAGTGGATAGGACCACGGCAACTTGAAAGTTCAGCCACACAGTTAGAACATCAAGAAAACATTTTAGAACCTGCATCTGGCATCCCATCTTTCCGCAGTACAAAGGTTCTCTTTTTTTCATGATCTATGATGGCAATCTTTGAGGGGGTGCTCAAATATACCCTGTCAACCTAAAATGACTTAATTTTATTAGAAAAACACAGGAAAAAGGTCATGCTCCAAGACATGGGAATTCAAATAAAAGAACAAAGTTGAAACTCATATGAAATCACAATTCATTCGGTGGCTAGAAATTTCAATTAATATTCTACCTGCAAAAGATTCAAATTCAAATTGACAGTAGAAGAAAATAAAGCATAGTACCTCGCCATCAAAGGTAATCGCATCTGCCTGCTCAGTGAACCTTTCTCTGTGCATTAGATTATCTAAGTAATCAAGTGTCTCCAATCCCTCAACACGCACTTCGCTGCAAATGAAACAGCATCATGCAACCCTCTGAAAAGAATAGCAACGTAATATCTACCAAATTCATGTTCTGCCAACTCCCTTAAAAATGAGAAAAAAAAGCATGCATGTTGATAGCAAAAACTTATAGATTACAGGAATATGCACAATTCAGAATGAATAGGACTGGAATTATGAGGGTAGGGGCACCAGTCACAAACTTTAAGTCTAAGTCATTGCAAACGAAGCAATTGCTTTATAATTCATGAGACAAACCTGATATCTGATACAGATAAGTAGTTACGCAGTGCAAAAGTGAAGGAGAAGGGCCTGTTATCTGTATTTCTCACACGAGATATCAAAGTGAGCTTGCTAGCACTGAGGGTGATACGAAGCCGTAGCTCAAAGCTGCAGAATACCATGAGATTCATAAGTTCATCCAATTGATGATACCCTTGGACATGTAGTCTTATTTTGTAAGGGTTACAAATTTGCAAGCATACCTTCTAGGCCAGGTTTTCAGATCCTCTTCTGTGGACTTCAATATCAGATCCACTGATGACTGATTGTTTGTTGGAGGCAGAGGTGAAGGGTCATTGTCCAATGACCACAATTTGTTCCTTGCAAACCCATGTCGCTCCAATGAACCAAGATTCCCAAACTGAAATTGCAGCATGGACTAAGAAATATAATCTCAACAAGGATAAAATGATACGATTCTGCTTCGTTCGTTAGATCTCAAACCTGTGGAAAGCAGACAGGAATGCCTCCCCTGATGGCTTTTGGTGGCTTCCAAATTGCCTGCTAAGAAAATAATGCCTCATAAACAAGATATTATGGAAGTTATAGCTGTATGTAGCTTCTATACAGTTAATAACTCAAACAATGGTATGCTAGTTTGAGAGCAACTCGAGGTTTCCCATTTTTAATAATAACAGCAGAGCACTAATGGCTAATGAGTAATGAAAAAAAAGTGTGGATTGGATAAGTACCAAGAGAAACAGAACTAATGGAAAATGAAGACCAGATAACTACAGAACAAAACAGTTCAAAATACGTTAAGCTTCTATCTAGTTTTTGTCCTTTCTTGTGGTGATAAATTGAGATAAGCCAGCTAATTCTTTCACCATCATGTTGTCATGGTTGCTAGATCAAAGTTAAGCTATTATTCAAAAACTGCTGGAATCAACCGGTTTATTAATTGCTAAAGAATCTCAAGGCTCAACTACCTTAGACATGTACGAGAACAAAGTGAAGGCCAACATCCAAATCAATAGCATAGCTATCAAAGATTGAATTATCGATACTGTAATATCCAGAAATCAGCAACTTGTCGTTCCTAGAATCTAAATAAGGTTCACATGAAGCTTAAATATATCTGTAGTCTCAGAAGTAGTTAAACATGCAGAAGAAGAACTGCTCACCTTGCTGCTCATAAAAAGTAGTTCCTCTCTTCGTTCATTCTTCCATGAAACAACCTGCCCGCCATACAAAAGCACCTGAAACCATTTTTCAGTGAAGAGTTCTTTAGTGCTGAAGTTGACTCAATTCATTTTTTGCAAGTTGGTAAGAGGAACTTCAATATGTTTTATGGCTTAACCGAAATCCTACACCCGTGCAAACTATCTGTTCATGTGTACTGAGTAGGGTTCACGCATACAGCCCTAGAAGAATTCTTTCACTGTGTGAAATTAGAACTCAACACAGCACAAGGTGTTTATCTCGGCCCAATCTATCCTAAGCCAACCCCTAATAGTAAACTTTTTTCCATTTCTTTGTGTTATTCCAGTTATGATTGCTATTTTTTTTTAATATCACTTTCAAGATTGCATATTTTAAAGGATATGAAAAGTGAGGATTGCTGCTTATTCAACTGAAATTCATTAATTTAATTACTCAATTATTTTACTCCTGCTTATCCTGATCTTCTTTTTTCATTTTTTGAAAATTGTTTGACATAATCCCTGCAAAGTACTCTTAATTACCATAATTAATTGTTAATAATCAAGCCTACACCAATTTCAATTTCTGTCTTAGATTACAGAAACATCACCTACAAGTAACCAAGAAAAAGTAAAGAATAAACAAGAATTCAAGGAGAAAGGGTAATTACCTCAGCAGAAGAGCCAGTAGGGTCAGTCAAAATAATCCTTGGCAGCCCATCAGCATCATGAACCATATTCAACGCCATGGGTTTCAGCCTCAACCTTTCCCTCAGGCTACTCACTATTGGGTTCACTTTCCCTTTCTTCCACTCCAGCTATAACACCCACAAATGGGAAAGGAAAAAAAAATAAAGAAAATCTCACTCACCACCACAACAACAAGAAACAAGAAACCAAGCTAACATGGTACACATACACAGACACAGAGAGAGCGAGAGAGAAGATAAGAATATATCATGGCAAAGTGGGATAACATAATAAAAGAAGGAAAACTTACGTTTATTGATGTAGTAGTAGCTGCTAAGATTTGTTAAACTAATAATAGAAGATTTGTAATCGGCTTCGAGTACAAAGAACAGCCCACCAACTCTCAGTTCATGACAAGTTCATATATATATATATATATAAAGGTAAAAGGTAAGGACCATTAAAAAAAATACCATATGCTTCTTCTTTCCATGTGTGCGTGTGAGGGAGGGAGAGAGAGAGAGAGATGGGAGGATGATGGTGACCTTGGTGAAGAGAAGAGAAAAGGATAGCCAAGGAAATGAAGCCAACTAGTTCGCTTTTGTCATTGGATACTCTGTTTCGTTCATGTCTCTGTCAGTTAGCCAGGATAGCTGTGTTTTCTCTCCGTGTCTTGTTTTTTGTTTGCTTCCCCACATTGGACTCTATGTGCCAAAATTCACTCTAATTGGACGAGTATTGGCCGTCTGATCTTGATCATAATTTCATCCCACGTCCAAAAAAAAAAAAAAACTAAAAGACAGAAGATTCATCGTATTGTAAAACATGTAATTACCAATTTGCTCTTCTTAAAAAATCAATGTTCCTGGGGTCGAGATAATTTTTATTTTCCAAGGTTTATTTTTTATTATTATATTGATTAGGGTTCAAATTGTCTTTTCCTTTCTTGAGTAAAGTAGAATGAATAAAAAGTAAAAATTTTAAACCTGGCATCTACGTCTTTTTAATCCTTTTATTTCTTTATGTAAACTAAAATGGCTTAATTATTTTTAAAAGCAAACTTTTTTAAACTTGAGTCTGTTTTTTTTTTCCTATCATTTTTTTTATTAACAAATTATTTTAATAAATAAAAAATATTATTTAAATAAAACATAATCAATACATGGGAAGCATCCATGTTTTTACGGCGGCGTATGTAGTGTCTCTCAATCTCAACAACCAAAAACTCTTTTTTATCGTGTCATAGAAATCTTCTCGGTGTTTTTTTTTTCTAGTGGGGTGGCGCGTGTTAGTGATGGTGATATTGTTTGTCGGTGGTAGTTTTTTTTTTTCCCTCTATTCTCTCTCCTTCCATCGAAATTTGTGGCATCCATTCAAAATTTTCAATTTATTTTTTTATTTATTAGCATTTCAACTTCGATCTTTATTCTTTTGATTTCTAATTTTTATTCTTGATCATTTTGTAAAATTTAATTTATTTTTAATTTCACCATTCAAACATAATTTGTGATTTTTTTTATACTTTGATCCTCATTCTTTTGATTTTTTTTTTTTTTTTGTTAAATTAATTTTTCTTTTTAATTTAACCCTTCAATCAAAAAATTGTAGTTTTTTTCTAATTTTTTTTATATCAATATTGATCCTCATTCTTTTAATTGCTATATTTGGTTTTGGATTCTTTTATATAATTGATTTTTTTTTAATTTCATCATTCAACAATTAATTTATTAAAAATTGGACTTTATGTTTTTTTATTTTATATATATATAGATATGGTGCTTCTAGCCTAATGACTTGGACTAGTTTGTTTTTTACTCAATTTTGTTCTTTTGTAGTTGATAGAATAAAAATTAAGCTATATTGTTTTTTTCCACAGTTATCATGATTATTTTTTTATTTGGTTCATTTATTATTATTGTTTTTTTTATTATCTAGTTAAATAAAACCAACTTATTTAATGTAATTAAAACAATAACTCAATTGGAAGATTTTTCTTTCTTATTTAAAATAAGTGTGCGGCACATTAATATTATTTTCTTACAAAAAAAAAAAAAAATCTAATCTTGCAACTTAGCTCCGGTACACACTGGATTGGGGTAAGATGCAGAGGTGTACATGAGGTTCATTTAGTCCATCACTCACCATATTTTTTAAAACTTTTTATTTTATTTGATGGAGTTGTTATTAT
This sequence comes from Populus alba, assembly GCF_005239225.2. Classification (NCBI taxonomy): domain Eukaryota; kingdom Viridiplantae; phylum Streptophyta; class Magnoliopsida; order Malpighiales; family Salicaceae; genus Populus; species Populus alba. Next base: position 3,900,905 of record NC_133299.1, read on the forward strand.
GATTTTATGCATGGATTTGAAGTTTAAATCTTATTTTGTGGTTTTATAATTCATCAATGGATATGTAGTTTGTCACTTAAAGTTTAAAAATCTGTTTGTTTTGCATAAAATATTTAGTACAAAAATATTTTCTAGATTTTTCTATATTTGTTTTCAAAAAATATTTTTAGAAAATATTTTTTTGCCTTTTTTCCTTATAAAATAGATCAATGAAAAATATTTTATAACCAACTTTTAAACTTAGTTCGTATGCTGCAAAATATTTCCAACTCATAAAATTTAGTAAAAATATTTTATAAATACTAATCTATTTACAATATCAATCAATTATTCTAAACACCACCACCATCATCTCATTACTACTACCTTCTCCTCCATTACCATGATCATTTAACCATTACCGCCATCACACCATAACCATCATCTTACCCCACCTCTTTTTTTATCATTGTTATCTCACTTTTATTTTTATCATTATTTCATAATAATTATTTTTGAAAAATATTTTATGGGGAAAATATTTTCAAGCCAAATATTAAAAAATATTTTATGGAAAGATATTTTACATGTAAAATATTTTATGAATAAAATGTACCTTAAGTTAAGATTTTTTTTCTTAAAATTGATTCAATATAAAAAATATAGATGGAGTCGGGCACCTGGTTGAAGTGGGACGGAAGTTTATGATTTTGGCTATTTTTTTAATATATAATTCTACTTAAATTTTTAAGAATTTCTAGAATTTTTTACTTTATTTAACTAGACAAGTGGTTTAAAAGGAAATTACTAACATCTCAAATTGCATTTTTATTTTATTTTATATTTATATTTAATATTATTAATCTTTCTTAATTTCTATCAGGATGCAAGGCATGTAGGACACTATAAAGTTCCTTTGCTCATTTCGAAAGTGAGAAATTTCTTTGTTTGATTTTTTGAAGAGGGATTTTGCGAGGTGATTGTCTGTTCTTGAAAGAGCAGAGGATGCATGTTGTCGATGCAATGGTTTTATGTTGAATGCATGGAATTTTTAAGGTAACAATGAGATCGTAGAAAATCTCACAAAGATTAAGTCTTTTACAATTATGGACGATGAGGCTGGAAAAGTTTCTAGTAGAAAGATTAGAGTTGCTTTCTATGAGCTAATAAAACTAGATCTAAAAAACTTGATAAATCTATCAACACTTGTAAGAAAAATACTTTGAACCTTAAGTCAATATGGTGTTTGTTAGGTGATGAGAAAAATAAATATTTTCTAGGTTTAAATATTTCTTAAATTTTGTTTAAATCTTGTATTAGACTTTCGTTTTTTAGATATATATTGTCTAGAAAAATAAAATGTAGAGAAATGAATTCTGACAGACCTTTCATCTAAAAAAATAAAGCTTTGTATATGTAGATTTTTTCAAGATAAATATCTAAGATATTTTATATAAATATCTAAGTTATAAGATACTTGATATAAGATATTTTATATAAATATCTAAGTTATAAGATACTTGATATAAATATCTATGATATTTATAGACATATTTATAAAATGTGTACATTGTATAAAACATTCGAGTAATTTTTTCATGTATCATCACTAAATGATAAACTAGACGACATAAGATGCAAGGTTTGAAAAACTAGAAGCTTTCAAACAAGATTCATGTTAGGTTTAGAGTAAACTTTCATACTTATGTTGGTACTAATGGTAAAGGAAAAAATCTTTTGAAGAATGTGTTGTGTGTTCGCAGAAAGCAAAGTGATGCTTAACGAGGAAAATGATGATTGTATTAAATATTATTATAGAGACAAAGATCTTATCTTATTTATATAGCCTTGAACCCACATAAATGTGTACATGCAAGAATAGGATAATCAATGTGTTTAACACCTATAATTTTGGACAACTTGAAGACAATATGTGTCTTGAAGGATCTTTGCCTTAAACGTGTTTGGGAAGGCAAACCATAATTATCAGACCCGATCTGGAGATTGACCTGATCAAGAAACTAGGTCCCTGGTTACATATGTTGACTCGGATCAACCAATACCAAATCAAATCAACTCGGAAAAATTTAAAAAAAAATTGAGGTTTTAATATTTCATATGATAAAATTAAGAAACAATCCACATGAATATAGACTAGACATGTTATAAATAATGAATTTTAAAAGATTATTACAAAATATTTTTTATTCCACATTGAAAAAACATAATTTTTTTTTCTTGTAAACATAGAGTTTATATAATAAAGAACTTCAAACCCTACATTGAAAAAATAAAACGTTATTCTAGTATTTATATAGTAAACTTTGAAAAGGGTTAAAAATCAACTAAAAAATATAAAAAAGATGGGTCTTTGGCTATGAGAAAAAAAACACATTTGAAAAAAAAAAAAAAAACTAGTCTCAATTGGTTTTTGCTGGGTCATCCAGGTTATGAGTCAACCCAACGAGTCAACTAGGTTTTTGCTCATCTTGGTCTTTTGTCTTACCCGGATCAGTCCAGCCAGCAGGTCGACCCGTCAAACCAGTCTAGGTTTGATAACTACGAGGCAAACAAAATAAGATCGCACTGGATTTGTATGATGCATCTATTTTATATATATATATATATATATATATATATATATATATATATATATATATATATATATATATATTAAAATACATATGTTATATAATAATTTTAATATGTAAAGATATTTTACATAAAAAATAAAACTTGATATTTAATATTATAAAACTAAAATATATTTACATATTAAAATTATTATATTATTATATATAACATATATATTTTTAATATTATTACACACACACACACACACATATATATATATAAAGTGTTGAATGTGACTAATTTGTTTTTTATCAGTGCTCCAATATTTTTTAACATTACAATATTATAATTTAAAAATTAAAAATCCTTGTATTTTAAATACTTCGTTTTTATTATATGCGAAACACAATATTAAAGACCTAGGCATGAATAAAACTATTTTCATCTAAACAGGTCAAAGTTAAAATAAGACAATAATCAAAGGTCTCTTATAAAAAAAATAATAACATCCAATTTATTATTATTATTATTATTATGCTAAAGATAAAAATCTCATTGAAATGAAAATGAGAAAGGCTAAAAAATCTTAGATTTGAAACCAACCAAAATACAAGATGATTCTCTAAATATGAAATTGGGCTTTTTATGCCATATTAAGGGTGCTAAAAAAATATATAATAATAATTTACTTAGAAATTAGAATTTTAAAATCCACATATAAAATATAAAAATTATTTTACAGCGGATGGATATTTGGTACACTCTTTCATGGTAATCCATCAACAATACTCCTTTTCTAGCACACTATTTTAATGTAAATTAATTTTTTAAAACATTTGTTATGTCTATGAGCTAAGCTTTCATGTGAAACATATATATATATATATATATATATATATATATATATATATATATATATATATATAAACAAAACTAAGATTTTAACAAAAAAAAATTGTCTCGATTAATTGAAAACTTAATCATGTTAAGAATCCTTCAGACCACTATCAGAGGGGTTAACAAATGGCTTTGTTAAATTGCCTTTTTTTCGTTGGAGTACACTAAAAAAAAAAAAAAAGCTAAATTACACTATTTAAAATGGTTTTTTTCCATTAGAGATGCACTCAATACTAATTCAAAGAGATCTAAAGCCTAGAATATATAATAAAGAGACAAAGAAAGAAAGTTCAATGGTTGATCAAATCAAATAAGAAGTTATGTATCTTAGCAACACTTGTAGAAAAAACATCAAGATACCTCTCTAGTTATGTTTCTCCTTTTTCTTAAATAAGTGTGCATATTGGAAATGCAATTTGCATAACATGCATTATGTTATACAACTTTTTTTGAGTATTTGTTTTTGGAATTTAGCATAGAAAAAATTTAGAGAAATATCACAATTTCAAACTTGATTAGAAAAATAACACAATTTAGCGAATCATATAAGTCACATATGACTCTCTTAAATTATTAAATGGACTAGCACAAATTAAAATGAGTAAAGAGAAGATAAAAAAAATAGAAAAAGATAGAGAGACATTTGAGGCATACCAAAAATCCAATAACAACATCACTTGTATCATCAAAAAGATTTTAACGACATGAATTCAATGACGTCAAGAAAAAATATCATAAAAAAGATCTTGATAATAAGAGTCCAACAACATTAAAAAAATGTCACCAATAATGATCGGAGTGGGCTACACGAGCCGCATAAAAGATGAGTGAGTCACTATCCATCTTTGGATGGCTCGTGTGGCCCACTTCGATCATTATTGGTGACTTTTCTTGGTGTTGCTAGACTATTCTTATCAAAATCTTTGTGATGGTATTGTTTTTGTCATCATCGAATCTTTAGTGTCTTCCAGATCTTTTTCTTTCTTTTCTCTCTCTCATTTCTCTTTTTGTATTATAATAAAAAGAGTGAAGAAAGAAGAAAGAAAGAAAAAAAAATGATTCTTGAGGCATACCAAAGCTCTAATAACAACACCATTGGTATCATCAGAAAAATTTAATGATGTCACCACTAGTATCACTGAAAAGATCTCGATGGGATAAATACAATAATAACAAGAAAGGTCATCAACAATGATTAGAGTGGTCCACATGAGTCATCCAAGGGTAAGTAAGCACCCACCACATTTTACAAAAAGAACATTTGTGTAGACCATTTCGGTTATTGTTAGTAATTTTTCTTAGTATTATTGGATTTATCTCATCGAGATCCTTTCGATGATACTGAGTGCATCATCATTGGAGCTTTAATATGCCTCTTGAGTCTTTTTTCTTTCTTTCTTTCTTTCTTTCTCTCTCTCTCTCTCTCTTCTTTTCTTATTATAATTTATGCCAACCCATTTAATAATTTAAAAGAGTCACATGTGACACATTCTACTCATGAGTTGCAGTTGTCATATGCAACTCGCTAAACTATGATATTTTTCTAAATATTTTATGGATTGTGTTATTTTTTTTTAATTTTTTATTGTGTTATATTCCAAAACACTCCATTTTTCTCATTTACGTTAAGATGTATGACTTGTAATTCCAATAAGTTCCAAGAGATTTTATCTTACATATTATTGGAGAATATCATTACTGATTTTTTTATCCAAGAAATAGTCACCTCAACCATGGAAGATTATGTGAAGAAGGCAAGTTATTTTTGAAACACTTAATGTTTGTCTTTGTTTTAAAGCTGAAATAAATATTGATTAGTTTCTCCATTCAAAATAGAAAAATCTAAATGTGAAGGAAAACAAAATCAACACCACTCCAAAGATATAAAAACTTAAGAAAGTGTTTGTACCTGGAAATGAATTTGGATTTAATGTTGTTCTAGATCTTAAAAAACCTCAAGCTAGAGCTAAAAATGAAATTGAACTTGAAACATCAAGTTAAATTCATAAATTTTGTAAAGCATTTATACAATACGATTATTTTCATACTAATCTATTCATTTGTAATTTTATTTAGACTATTGTTTTTTTTTTTTTTCCTAATAAATGGATGCTCTCATGAAATGTTGAGTTCTAAATTTTTTACCAATTTAAGATTTTTACATCAATCTCAAATTATCAAATTACCAAGTAATAAACATTAGACACATGATTATCATCATTAAGATTTAAAAGATTCATATCCAATGACATTGAAATTTGTAGATGTCAAAGAGAATGAATTTGACATAAAGAAACACACAATGCATATCTTATCATCAAAATACCTTAGTCCAACTTTCTTTCTTTCCTTCCTTCCTAAAGCATGTTGCCCATGATATTTATTCAACTCACTTTAAGAGCAATAAAATTTCATGAAATATATTTTTATAATATATCTAAATTTTCTAACTTTACATTAGAAGTTTATGATTTTTGAATTTTTTTAATCTTTATTAATTTAGTTATATACTTATATTATTATTCTTCTATTGAGAAATTGAATCATGAATCAATCCCTCGAAAGGAAATAAACATACTTTATAATCTACTAGTAAATCAATGAAACATGAATTACATCACCCGTTCATCCACCTTCTAGGTCCACTTTAATTTTCAAATCCAAAGTAAAATATGTACAATATTAGCTCAACAGTCTTATGGAGTCATAATCCATGAAAGTTCTGGTAGCTATATTTTAAGAGGTCTTTATCAAAACTATAAAAAGAAAAAACAAAGCACTAAACTTGATCAAAATTAACAAAAAAGAAAAACACATTTTTTCAAAACACCAAAAAGCTAAATAATTGACCATGCAAATAAAAAATTAAATTTTATTGAACTTAAAAAAACACAATTTATTCATTGTCAAATCAAACATTTTCCTCCTTCGTCCAAATCTTTCTTTATGAGAATGTTAAGTATTGTATACAAAAAATATATATAAAAAAGGTTATAGGAAATTAATATAGCTGAAAAAAATCCAAAAAAATAAAAATTATGCTCCCAAAAGCTTCAAAGTTCAAATAGACACAGAAAAAAGAGATCCAAAATGAAAATACTCAATCAAGAGAATAGAAAAAGGAAGGAATATATTACCAAAATGTATTTTCACATCTTCATATTTCTTTTCCAAACAAAAGAGATACAAAAAATAAAAAAAATAGAAAAAGGAAGGAGTACCTTTCAACAATAGGTAGGTCTTCATTTCTTCATATATTTTTTTCTTACTCTCTGTACGCAGATCCCTCTCCCTCCCCTACCGGTTCAATAAAACAAAAAAAAACCCATCACCATGTCTCCGTTGATCTATGCCTAACTCCTCAACCTCTCCTTTTTTATGTCCCTCTCCTTTATTTTCCTGTAGTTATCTCTCATCTTCTTCTCTCCCATTTTATATCACTATCCTAGCATGAAGATAAGGTTACAAAAATGGAGAAGGTGACTTCAATCTCATGCTTTTAGATGCAAGAAGTCAAAAAAGATGAAAAACAAATATGGTAGCTACGCAACCACGTAGCATCATGTGAAAAAAGTTTTTTTTTTTGTACAATAATGGAGTTTCTGCAATATCTATAGTGAGAGGGTGGACACAACTTCTAAAATATAAGGAGCCACTTCTCTTAATTATTTGATTTTTTAATGGCTCAGGATTCGTGAAAAAATGGAAATCAAAATTGGAATCACGAGTCTCTCTATTTTTTTTTTTTTATGAAAAAATGGAATGGGATTTCTTGTTTACAAAAGAAATGCTTGAATGTGAGAAATTTTAATGAAAGATAAATATTAATACTAGTTGAACTACAATTCTTTAGCAATAGAATTTCTTTATGGCTATTATTAATATGTAGGGTATGGCTATTATTAATATGTAGGGTGTAAGATATGTTTGTTTTTATATTTTAATAGCATTTTAATAAAAGTTAAATTTTTTTTTGTTTAAATTATATTTTTTTATATTTTTATATTATTTTAATGTGCTGATGTTAAAAATAATTTTTTTAAAAAAAATAATTTTATAATTTTTAATAAAAAAATACTTTTAAGACGTGGTTGTCTGAAATTCATTGAATCTCTAATTTATTTTTTTTATTTCACTTAAAACAGGAAGTGATCAAAGAGGATTCTTCCTCTAAAGTTGACGCATAAAGATGCAATCAATGACTCCAACATCCATTTCATTTTATCAGAAACACTTTTAAACGACGGTTGTCGTTTAATGAACTCTTAAATATGTATTCTTGTAGGTCCCCACGGTTTGTTACTTTAAGAATGTTTGGAGTGAGTTTTTGACTTGTTTATTTTAATAAAATTAAATTTTTTTTAGTTTTTTTAGATTATTTTAATGTATTAATATTAAAATTAAAAAAATATATTTGTAATTTTTTTTTAAAAAAAATATTTTAAAAAACAACTCCAACTTTAATCCCAAACAACATTTTTATATTTTGTCACCGAAGAAAAACAGTCGTCACTAAAAAATGAACCCAAGATGAAATGCTTCTGAGCCATCCAATCTATTCCTTCTTTTATAAAGCTCGGTGCCTTCTAGGAACTTTTATTTTTTAAAAGAAATTATTCGTATACTTAAAGAAAATAATGTTTTTATGTACAAATGATATAATTATAAATTTTGCTAATTATTTTTAGTGTAGGATATTATAAATATGGAAAAATTATAATTTTCAGGTTATTGCTTTTTTAAAAAACAAGTTTTTCTTATATTATTTTTTTCTCTTTATAATTGATATTTTTATCATTTTACATTTGACTACTTTATCATCATTTTTTCTTATCTTTATTTAAAGTAATATTTTTTTTAGTTTTTTTTTCCTTCACTAATATTTTTTTAGTTTTTTCTTTTTTTTTTCTTCACACTTTTTTTTTTTTTGGAATTTTTTTTTTTTTTCTTTTACTTTTTACACTTTGAATATTTATCACTCTACACTTTACCTATTTATACTATTATTTTGTTCTTATCTTTATTCTTTTGTAATTTTTTATTTTTTTTCTTTATACTTTTTATATTTTAAAAAATTAATATACAAAGACTTTGGAAATAATGTTTCATTGTAGCGATTGCAACATTATTTTATTCTTCTACTATCCTAAAAATTAGTTTGAGATTTTATATATTTTTATTAACACATATGATTTTTATTTTAGTTTATTATATGTAATTATTAAACTTTTTAATTCACATTTATATTTTTTACTCGATACCAGAAAATACATTAATAACATCTACACATTAATTTTTTTGCTTTTAAAAAAAATTAGTCAGCCTGCAACGACATTAATACTTTGTTTTTTTGCATTTATTGGTATAGATAATTGTTGATATATTTAATTAAAGCATATATAATTTTTTTTATTAATAATTAGAATTAAAAAAACATATTTAAAAAGTTTATATTTTTTTTAATAACAAAAACAGTTATTTGAACCACGGCAATGCATGAGGTCAAATAATTAGTTGATCATTAAATGGACTAAGTGATCTGGTCCTGTAAATTTGAGCCATCATTGTAACCAACCAAGTTGAATAGTGTATATCTGTAGTGAATATGAGCATAGTTTTGAAATCCGGTCCGGTAAATCAACTAAGACTTGACCGATTCAAGGTTGGAACCTGGCAGGGTTTTAAAAAATTAGAGAGAGAAAAAACCCGGCATGACTCAGTGACTCAGTTGACCTGATAAGACCTAGTCAAACCTGGTTGCAACTCATTGATTTTTTTTTTTTTTTATTAAAATGATGTTATTTTGATTTAAAAAAAAAAATTAACCACGAACAATCCAATTAAAATCTAAAATTCAAGTTTTAAATCAGGTCGACCACCAAACTGAGTTTAAAAACTATGAATATGAGGCACAATGGCGACAAAAAAGAGAGAATCTAAGGTTTAAACTTTAAAATAGGCTTAAAATATATATATATATATATATATTTATTTTCAGTTTAAACGTGGATAGGCTATTAATTAAAATAGTTAAAGATTTAATTTTAACTAGATTGATATTTCATACCACTTCGAATCAGACAAAACTTATTTGTAGCGCGTAAAAATAATATTTAAGTAGTGATAATATTTTTAAAGAAGTAGAGAAACTTGAGAATTGAGTTAAACTAGGTGATATGATACAAAAAAAAAATAATAGGCAACATAAAAAAAATACTATATTAGGTCAGGTCAAGCTAAGCTAACACGTGAAACTCATGACCTGACTCAAAAAATTAGGGTAACCCAATAAAAGGATGGAATTACAAAGAATCAATTGTAAAAAAAGAATTATTTAAAAAAACTAAATAAAACTCATTCTAATCTTTTAAACTTGTGATCTGAAAGGTTAACAAAATCTCAATAAGTAAAATGTTGGGGGATGAGTAGAAAAAATAAGTTCCAATAAAAAAATATTAAAAACAAAACAAATAGCAATAAACAAAATAAGGACCAAATCTAACATAAAATATATTCTAATAAAAAAAGATTAAAAACAAAACAAATAGCAATAAAAAAAATAAAGATTAAATCTGACATAAAAAAGTTCCAATAAAAAAGAACTAAAAACAAAACAAAGAGCAACCAAAAGAATAAGGATCAAATCTGATATAAAATAAATTAAATTAAAATATTGAGGGATGCAATTGAAAAAATAATTTAATTAAGAGAATGATATAAAATATTGAGGGATGTAATTAATTAAAAGAATGATTACAAAAAACTTAACAATTAAGAGAATGAGTACTAAATTTGAAAGGCTAAAAAAATCAAATGAGGGTTAAATTGAAAGAAAATCCCAATTTATGGATTATTTAAAAGTACAAAACATCAATAAAAATATCAGGGATCAAATTTCAAAGAAAAAAAAATCAAATGAATGCTTGAAAATGTGAATGAAAAGGCTCTAAAACCGAGGACGAGAGAGGAAAGAACAAAAACAAAATAGTCACCGAAGCAAAACCTAACATTTGTTTTGGTACACACACCGCTTATTAATGGAGGCAACTCTTTAAGGAATAAAACACTATCATGGAAGCCGTATTTTGGCCACTGTACGACGCCATACTCATCGGACAAAGATCGAGGAAGTAGGGGTGAGCAAAAAAACTGATAAACCGAAAAAATCGGGAAAAAAATAACCGAAAAAATCAAACCGAAAAAAGAATCCTAAATAAACCAATTAAAAAATCACAAAATTTTTTTGGTTCAGTTCGATTTCTAAAGTTTGAAACCGATTGAACCGAACCAAACCGGTTTAACTAGGCCAACACTAAAACAAAAAAGTATAAATAGGAAATGTTTTAACCATAAACCTAAAGTAGCATTCCTAAACACAAAACTAGCTGCCACTCTCTGCATCTCTCCCTTCCATTCTCACCTTCTCTGGATCTTCAGCAAATCCTCCCTTTGCCTTTGGTCTCTACATCTCTCAATTTTCTTCTTCTCTGGATCTTCAGCATGCCCTCCCTTTTCCTTTGGTCTCTGCATTTCTCTTTCTCTAGATCTAAACCAGCAACCCCCCTACAAGCACACACACACAAACACCTACTTGATAAACCTCACAAACAGACTTTTCCTCGACCTTTTCTTCTTCTTCATCGAACTCGAATGAGCTATGGTTTTGCCATGGCTGATATACAGATTCTTCAGTTGCTATTGAAGCTTCCATGCGATAGCAAAAAAAAATTAGACAATCCTTTACATGCAAAAGGTTGTGCCATGGTTGATGTACAGATTCTTGATAAGGATTTGGTTGCTAAAAGCAAACCCCTGTTTTGGCTTGATAATGATTGGGTTGTTAAAAGCAAACCATTGTTTTGTCTTGTACAGATCTTAATAAGGATTCAAACCCCTGTTTTAGCTTGTACAGATTCTTGATACTTGATAAGGATTCAAACCCCTGTTTTGGCCTGTAAGATTCTTAATAAGGATTGGGTTGCTAAAAGTGAACCAAATCGACCGGTTTGGAAGGGAAAAAACTGAAAAAACCGAACTGAAATTAATCGGTTTGAACTGGTTTTTGGTCTGGTTCGGTTCAAAAACTAAAAAAAAAATGGTTTGGTTGTTTATTTTAGTTCAAAACCAAACCGAATAGAAAATGATCAGCCCTACGAGGAAGCATTAACACGCTTTTGCATGAACATCAGGTGCAAGCCACTTTTATAATTAATTAATATTTTATATGTGTCTAAATACTAAACTGCCATTAATCAAACTTGATACTCACAAAAAAATCAAATGAAAAAGACATTAAAACCTCTTCATATAAGGCAAGGACTAATTTAATTCAAGGGTATTTTGATAATGTTATTGTACATTTAAAAATAAAAAATTGAAACAACCCCCGCTAGCTGGCTATTTATTGCCTTCAAGGCCAATTATGTTATGTTTACAAGGGTAAGATTATTATTTTACTGTTCCCATCATAATGACATTAAGTCTAGGTTTACAATAATAAATGCACAGTAAAAATTAGGGGCTTTTATTTTCTTTTAATATGTAGAAGCTAATATGATTTTAGCCATAATGTTTTTTTTTTTTTTAAAAAAAAGATTAAACATATCCATGTAATTAGATGGAGATTCCTTCGATTAATTTTGTTCTCCATCTTTTCTTGTAAAATAAAGGAGAGCATGCACACACACTCATGACAAAAATAAAGCATAAAATCTATTGATGTGGGTGTTTAAATGCATGCATAATTGTTTTTAAATAATTTTTAAAAATATTTTTTGCTTAGAAAAATATTAAATTAATATTTTTATTAGTGTTTTTTAATATTTTTGATGTACTTATATAAAAAATAAAAAACAATATATATATATAAAAATATTTATATATATTTTTAAATAAAAAAGTATTTTAAAAAATATTATTTACTACAATTCCAGATAAAGTAAGGAGTTTATTTGTTTGGAATTAAAAGCATGAATTTTTTTAAACGCCGTCACTACTTTTATTAAAATCAATTATTTGTTCGTAGCATGAGATTATTAATTTTTGGTACAGGATAATATAATATTTTAATTGCCCATTGATTTCTTCTTTTTAATAACTAAATAACAAGTACATATGTCAATTAGTATTACTGGGTACTAGGTTGAATGTTAAAAAGTTTTTATTGAAAAATAATTTTAAACAAAAATTTAATTTTAAAAGACAAAAAAATCTAATCTTAAATATTTTTTATTAACCATTTTAAATAAATTTTCCAATACAATTTGAATGACAAGTAAATAAATATGTGAAATCCCTTTTGAAGTAGAGGGAAACTAAAATAAATATGTAAAATCCGAACATATAATTTTTTTTTTAAAATCCCACCACAAGTGTTTTTTTTTTTCAATGATTATTTTTTTTCTACTTCTTGTTTTGATAATTTGGTTTTGGCTACAAGAAATTACCTTTATAAATTCGACATGATGCACGCAAAAACAAAACAGAAGAAAAATACTTGGTTATTAACCCATGACAATGTAAAATGACCTATAGAATAATTGTTAAATATGACAAAAAAAAAACCTAAAATGAAAATTAAAAACAACATTTTACTATTCACTGCAACAATATAATTCCTTTTTATCCTTAAAAAAAATCAATGACTTGTTTTTAAGAGTAACGTGGTTTATTAATTATTATAAAATATCATTGGGACAACCCAGTCTTTCACTGTTTTTCACAAAGTGCAATTATTAAATTATTTTTAAAAAATAAAAATTAATAAATTGTCATCCATGATTATTTTTGCCTTTTCCGTATAGTTAACACAATCCAATTATAAAAATACATTTAAAAGCAAAACTTAATGACTGTGCACATGCTATTTTGTATTTTAATCATAGTTGTATTTTTATTTTTTATTATAATCATGTTGATGTAGGGGCAATTCAATACTTTAATAAATTTAAATATTATTTAAAAAAATTAACTGACACATGCATTATAAGCATCAGCACATGAGATGCTTTGCCATCTTCAGGGAGAGCGTTTGGCAGCCAACGGTAAACTTTTTTGGTGTGTTGGAATCATCTTGGAAGACCCTCCCTTTCATGACGGTGTATGTTGTGTTTGACCTCCATTGTAGTATCAATGGACTTTTTTTCTTTTATTTTTTTTATTCACCTTGATTTTCATGTGTGCCATTCTAGATTTTTAAAGCAACCCTTTAATTTTTAAAAAAAAAAAAATTTGATCAATGATTTTTAATTATTGTTGTTTATTTGAAATGATTTGTAAAATTAGATTTTTTAAAAAATATTTACCCTCTAGTTTTTTTATCTATCAGAATTTAGTCTTTATTATTTTGGTTATTATTCGTTTTGTTTTATATCATTTTTAGAATTGATTTTTTTTTTACAATTTTATTCTCCAATTTTTTTTCCTATGTGATGTGATCATTATTCTTTTTATTGCAATTATTTTTGCTTTGCTGACTTTTAAAATTGAAATTATTTTTATGATTTCATCCTTCAAAATTAAATTGATTGGAAATTAAGGTTTTTTAAATAAATTCAAGTTTAGAATTTCATGGATTATGAGTTTTGGAAGATTAATCTAGATTTAGGGAATTTGCTTGGGTTAGCTTTTTCCCCCCCCTCTTTTTCTAAGCTAATGTTTATTTTGTTTCATCCTTCAGTATTTATTTGTTTTTTGATTTTGTCCTTCAATTTATAATCTGTCAGGATATTTTTGCAATTTTCATCTTCCTTTAATATTTTTTTGTATGATTTGATCCATATTTTTTTTTCATTTAAATTAGTTGGGAATTAAGATTCTTGATTGAACCAGGATTTAAGATTCCACAGATTACGAGTTTAAAATATTAATCCAGGTTTAGAGGATTTGCCCGAGTTTGTTTTCTCTCTCTTTTATGCTATATATTTTTTTAGTTTTATTATTTAACATTTATTTATTTCTTAGATTTTGTTTTTATTCTGTTTTTTAATCGAGCTCGAGGTTAATTAATATCCAATTAAGGCCCAACTAGTAAAAGAATAAAGGAAGGAAAAGCAAAGAGGCAAGTTGTTCAACTAGGGTAGGTCATTCTGATTGTATTCATTAACTAGATTGTCAATTCAACAGGTGAACGCGGGTCAATATGATGTGTCTTTATCTTTGCATTTCACGGGTTAACATGAGTCATTGCCTTTTTATTTTCCTACATTTTTTTGGCGATTTAATTCTTTAACATCTTATTATTTTGCATTTGAGTTAGGGCCAGGCATGGGTTAAAAAATTGAGACCTTTTTAATTTTTGTGAACGGAGATGTTGGGTTTTGATTGGGGCCACAATGACCCCGAATCTAGATAAGAAAATGGTGGTGGTGAACACGGCGGCTGACTTGCTTTGATGTGAAGGTTTAGTGACCACCCACCTGTTGCTTTCGAATCTTTCAAGAACTCCTGACTTCATCGTTAAAAAATCCACTTGCAATTGGCTTGCGGTAGCCTTTTGCTTTTCATACGATTTGATCGAGGGAAATGACAACATATAATATATTATTGCTCAAAATATCCTTACATAATATATTTCATATTTTTTATTTTTTAATATTTTTTTTTTTATTCCAATTGATATAATTTTATTTTTTGCTCTTAAAAGATCCTTGCACACTTCACTAGTAAATTTTGGTTTTTTCAACAAATTTAATTTCTTTATTTTAAAATTTAAACTTTTGTTTTTTAACTTATTTTGATTAATTTTTATGAATTTTCCTATTATAACATTATATAACTTAAATGCAATTTTGAAATGAAAAACTATAACATTATATAAATGTTATTATATCTATTACAATTTAATTAAATATTATTGGACCTTGAACTTATGTAAAGATTGTTTACAAATATGAAAGATTGCAAAACTTTATAAATTTTTATTTCTCTTGTCCAACAATTCATTTTCAAACTAGGGGTTAAAGTTTCCTATATTTCTCTACTCTTTCTTTTGTGCTTAAAAAGTTCTTTTTATTATTTTCCAAATAAAAAATTTACTTTTATTTTTTTCAACCTAAAAAAATTCAGATAAAAAAATAAAAATTAAAAAATATTTTTTTTTCTAATAGATATATAATATTATAGGAATGAATTCTATCTCAAAGTAATATCTCAGTCCTTGAATACTTGATAATTTTTATTGGATTGGTTGATTATGGATGTAATTATTTTTTTATTATTGTAAACATATTATTTTTATTTTATCAAATTTTTATTTTCTATAAATTATCATTTGTTTGCCTTGAGAATTTTGACAAGGTTTAATGATTTGACATGTAAAAACATAATTGATAAAACATTACCAGAGGACTAAATTTTATTTAATTTAAAGTATGACGACCACAAAATTTCAATTAAATACTTTTTGTAAGAAATAAAATACATGGATCAAAGTAAATATATATTAATAAAAACTTCATGTTGTAGTAACATGACACATATCAATTTATAACGGCTGTTAACGATACTATTTTTATATTGTGTTTTTTTTTTTTTTAATTTTCTTGTTATAATTTCATTGCTAATTTGACTCTTTCGAAGATATAAACTTGAGTTTGTTTGGTAAATGATGAATTTTTCCACTAAAAAGTGCCCTAAGAATTACAATCAAATTTCGCTTTATGATTTTTCTTTAAGAATAATTAGTGGGACCCCCTAGTAGAGACTGTATAAGAAATGATATTTTGTGCTTTGTCGCTATGGATACTCCTGGCATGCACTTGGAGGTGGAGGTATTCTCAAAGCTTTTATTAATAAATAGAATTACTTACTTTACTAAAATAATTGGTGTTTTACCCGGCTACTTCACTGTTTATATAAACAGTGAAGGAGCTCCCCCCTCTCTTTTTTTTTTTAAAAAAAAAAATTCTATCATCTAATTTTTTTTTCTCAATTGAATCATTTTAGCTTTTAATTTTATTTTTTAATAATGTTAATTCTGAATTATTTTTTATAAATTATTTCATTTTATTTTCTATAATTTTACCATTGTCTTAATTAAATAAATATCTTCACAATTGGTTGATACTTAATTTTTAAGGGTCTATTTCAATTTAATTATTTTTAACTTTTTTTTTTCTTCAATTTTTTTCTTTGATATTTCATTGATTTTGAATTTGTCTTCACAATTTATTTTGGTTTGCTTTCTATAAGGTTATCGCATTCTCAAATAAAAGTTCTGACATTTTGCTAATGCTTAATTTTACGCGCTTATTTTTGTTATCATATCATTAAGTGAAAATCATTTTAAAAAATAAAGTTGTTAAACTCTGTAAAGTTCATGATCCAGATTGCAGGTTTGAGGAATTAAGCAGGGAAATTTGGGTCAATTCAATACATCACCATCTCAATATTAAAAAAATTTCATCTTCAAATTCTTTCAAAGTCAAACAATGTGTTTTACAAGTTGTTTCAGTTCTCTTTAGACCCACCAAGTAGGTTGGGTTAGGTTAGGGCAACTCCTACGCGAGTTAATTTTCAACCCAAGCTAGGCAAGGAATTTGGTCGAGAGATTTCAAGGTTGATCCACTCGGTTAGGCCCTTTTTTTTCATTTTCTTATTCTTTTTTTAATAGATTACATCTTCCATTTTTTTCCTTTTGTTTGATTTCTTTTTTTGCCTTTTTTTTTCAATTTCATCTTTTAACATTTAATTGATTTGGAATTTATCTTTATAATTTGTTTCGATTTGCTTCTTATAAGGTTATCACAGCCTCAAACAAATGTCTTGGTGTTTAATTGGTGCTTGATTTTACGAGTGTCTATTTTTGTTATCATATTATTATGTAAAAAATATTTTTTAAAAATCAAAGTTGTTAAACTTGGTAGAATCCTGATCCAAGTCATAGGTTTGGTAGGTTAAGTTGTGAAGCCTAGGTTGATCCAATATGTCTCTATCTCAATATAAAAATAAAAAAGAAATCATCTTTAATTTTTTTTAAAGGCAAATCATATTTTTTTACCAATCATATATGATGACATCAAAGGGTTCATTAGGAGTGTCCATTAGTTTTGTTATAAAGCCTAAAATTAAGTGGATCCAATAAGAGTTCAATGTGCTAAGTCAAGAGATTTGGGTTAAAAAGGTTCAAATATATCAATTTGGACCTTAGTCTACTTTTCAGGTCATATATGGAGCTAAAAGATAAGGTTGGATGTGATTCTAATTGGGTTGAAAACTAGACATCCTTAACTTTCTAACTATATATGATAGGTTTGCTAATTTATTCATAAGATAGAGAACAAAGTGTTTGAAGTTGAACCTAAAATTTGCCATCAAAGTGTGGAAAAAAATGGTTTTATAAAGAGTTATGGATTCCATTCACTACAAGGAGTTCTTAATACTATTTAGAAATTATGTTGCAGCCTTTGGCTTACTTATTTTACATGAATTCCATAACAAACAAGAAGAATTAATTGATCATAAATTAATTCTTATTTTATAAGGCATTAAGGCTTTTGTTCAGCAACGATTCTTCAACAATTATTTGTATTGGATATTTTTCACTATCATATACGACAAGGAGTGGAAAATAATATTATACTATTTATTTATTTATTTTTATTATTTTAAATCTAATTTTAACTTATTCAGGCTTTATTTAAATTAAGTGCATGTCTGATCCATTAGTTTTAGAGTTTACATATAAATATTCTTGTGTAAGGATTTTATTGAGTTTTGACAATAATAAGAAAGCTGTTGTATATTGTGTGTGCTCTGTGTGTGGTAAGTGATTCTCATACTTTGATTCTTAATTGAATTACTCAAACTTATTGAATGATTTATCAATCTTCATAGTGTTTTTTATACTTCTCGTTCAAATCTTGATATAGGCGTAGATTGGGGGTGGTCTTCTTTAAAGTCTTGGTTCTTCAGGATAAGGTCCCTGCTAGGTAAAGCTCAAATTCAAACATGATCTTAGATTTATTGCGAGGAAATCAATTTGATTATGGGTTTGTAGATTCTTATAGCTATAGGGTTCACATCATATCATCTACATGTTCTTTATTAATGCTAACTTCTTCATATTTAAAATTTCTTGCATATATAATTATAAAAGGTTAAAAGCTTTTAAATGTCCATTTATTTTTTATTTTGCACTATTTTATCTCCTTTACTTTTATTTTTCTTAATTCCATTTCTCTACGTTTAAATTCATCTTGGTTGGATCCTCATTTCATTGGAAGCCTTAGTTTCATATTAATCAATTAGTAACCTATCTAAGATGTTGATAAGTGTAAATAGTAGTTTATCTCTTCTCATTGATCATACTTAGTTGTTCATAACATAACTTGGTCTATTCCGACTATTCTAACTTTGTTTTCATCAATGCTTTCATGTAGATGTTCTTATTGTTATGTGATAAGTATAAAAGGCTTAGGTAAGCATTTTATGCTAGTCTTTATAGGTAACAACTAACTTCTGCATTTTCTTAATGTTCTTGTTAGTTATCTCTATAACACCATTCATTTTCAGCCTATATAGGAAGGAGTTTAAGTGTTTAATCCTTCACTTCTTACAGAGTTTAAAAATCATTTTCCCATTGAAGTTTTGATCATTATTTTTTTATCATTGCATATGGTGAACCCATATCGGCATAGGAGGTCTTTCTCAATAAATCATCAAACTACATTTTAGGTTACACAAGTATAAAATGATGCTTCCACCCATTTGATGATGTAGTTGATTATTACTAGAACAAAGCGATGCTCATTGCATGCTTTAGGATTGACTAAACTAATAACATTTAGTTCCCATATAAAATACGGCTTAAAAGATACAATGTTAAACAAAGGTGTTGGAGGTATATTGATCTTGTCACCATATATTTTACCGTTATGACACTTCCTGATGTATTCAATGTAATTCCTTTTCATAGTTATCCAAAAGTTCCCTGATCACTATAATCTTGTTATCTTTTTTTTTTAGAAACTACCACCATGTTTAACACCTATTAAGGACATTCAGCTACTTAAAAGCCTAACCTTTCTTTCTTTCTTTTTACACAACTTTTTCTTAACTTTGATCAATATGTCTAACCTTATTCTTCTCAGCTCCTACTTCACCAGCTTGCAGCCTTGCATCAATGGTAGTTTATGTATCACGATATCTATATCTAAACATAGCATATCTACGCAAAACCATGCCAACATATTTGTATATTATTTTAAAAAGATAGCCAAGTTATGTTTCTTAGTAGATATTAGAGTCCTAACTTTTAGTTCTTTATTGTCTTCATCAATGTCTATATTTACTAATTCTAACTCTTCTTGATTTAGTTTTAAAAGCACACTCCGATTGTTACACTACCATAGTAAAATCTTTAAAGTCACCCTGTTTCTATTCTTTCTTATCCATTGCAATTAAAGTTTCATCAAAACTAGGTCAAATATGTCTAATACAATGATTTTAAAATTTTAAAGATTGATTGCTTTAAAGATTCTTGAAAGCAAAAAGTGTAGGGAATAAACAAATAATAAAGAAAGAAATGACAAGTATAAATAAATGATATAATAAGGCATGAGTTTTAGATAAAAACTAATGATCTCATTAATATAAAAATAAACTAAGTTCAACATAAAGATAGTGATATGATGAAAACAACATCAAAAAATCCATTGCAAGTTCCAATTAGATCAATTACAAGGTCAAAGGCAATGAAAATTATAAATGTATTTAATGAGTTTATTTATAATAATTGAGCCAGGGTGATTTTCAAGGATGCATTAACAAGTGAAGATAAAAGCTTAATTAATTTAATTGTTGCACAAAAAAGGCCTGATCCATCACGTCCTAGGCTTATTTAAATTTAAAATCATGGGCTTTTATTAAAGAAGGCTTGCAACATTATTGAAGAAATTTAATCAAAGAAGTTTTCTTGTTTGATTAAAATACCAAGTAGCAACAAAATGTCTAATTGGCCAAGAATTCTTTTCAAGCAATGAATTTATTCTATATCTGATTTTTATAGTTTATCATGGGTGGCAATTATGGTTTAACATTTCATGTTTATGATTTTCCTAGTATATTTTGATTTTTATTAATATTTGAAAGAAATAAGTAAATAAATATTAACTTTATTTTTATACTGAGTTTTTACATGCAAGATTTATTTGTGATCTCATTTATAGTCCTGGGTTAATATTGCATGCATTTATATAGTGGTTGTCTAGTTTCTAACCCTAAGTTTATATTTACCATGGATCCAATTTTTAGAAATACCCTTAAAGACATTAAAAAAAAAAAAAAAAACCAACTACAACTCATTAGAGCTGAAGAGACCGACCTTTCTAGAAGAGTTAAGCCCATAGACCAACTTTTCTAACCCTTAAAGACATTTTAAAAAAAAAAAAACAACTACAACTCTAGGAATAACCATCATTACTATTAAATGCCAGTTCACCCAAGATATTGCTAATATAACCACAATCACGGTCACCTTATTTATGAGGATCCTGATTATTGAGTTATGAAACATATCAAAAAAAAAACTTGAACTTTTGATTATCATCTTGATCCATGGATTTTAACTAGGTGGATTCACTACATGGATCATTTCTTTGATTGGTATAACTTGTCTAAAAATCAAAATGTAAGGTTTGTAAAGATGAAATTTAATGGTGCCACCCAAATTCATTAGAAAAGAGTTAAAGAATATTTAGCTAGGAAAGGTGAACCTATAATTATTGATTGGGTTGAAATGAAGCAGAAGCTATAAGAGAAATACCTACATCGACCTTATAAAAGGAAATCATTTAGACTAATAAAATAATCTTAGACAATGAAATAAGTTTGTCAAAAAATATATGGCATAGTTTGATAAGTATAGGATGAGATGAGTTATTAGGGAAGATGTAGTAATGACTCCGAGTAAGTTTTATAAGGGTTTAAATGATGATCTTATAAGAAATTATTATACTTCAAGATGTGTCTATCCTTGACCAAGCTTATACCTTAATGCAAAACTGCAAGTTGATAATGAAGAGTTAGTTGATCAAAAGTCAAGAACCCCATAGTATCCCTATTAGGTCTCCTTTTAGAAATAATAATTATTTGTTAGGTGTTTCACCACGTAAACCTAATTCCAATACTGCCTATCTTTCTAAGGAAAACAAAGGTAAATGTGTTCTCAGTGAAGTGTCTAAAATAAATTCAAGGGTTTAATGTTTTAAATATTATAGTTTTGATTATTGCATAGTCAACTATACCAACAAGAGCTAGTTTATCAAAGAGTAAGAGAATGTCGGTAAAGAGGATAACTATAGTGATCAAGTATATGAACCCGGTTTCAAGAATTTTCAGGATCTAGATGAGTAGGATAAAAATAGTCCTAATTTATTAGGCTAATATTTTTTTTTTTAATCTTTATTCACTTAAATTGAGCAAAACAATATAGGATTTAGGACAACTAGATTGAGTGTAGTTAGATATATCCTCACACAACCCTAAAAAAACTAAAGATTTAAAAAGGATTGATATATTTTACACCTATATTAATATGGGGATAGAAACTATAAGTTCATTATAGATAGTGAGAGTTATATCAATACATTATCTTATGATAGTGTAACTTGTTTAGGCCTAAATTTTGTTCCTAACTCTATGCCATATATTGTCTATTGTGTTAAAAACACTTTAATTGTAATCAAATAAAGATGTATTTTTCTTATTAAATTCCTAGACTACCATGATACGATTTAATATGATGCACTTCTAATAGATATAAAGCACCTTATTTTAGGTAGGTCTTGTAATATGATCTAGACTTCACCATTTTTTGTCTATCAAACTCTTGTTCTTTCACTTTTAAAGGTAAAAAGATATAATAAATTGGGTTACCACCAAAGCCTGGTGATAATGAAAAGGTAAAAAGAAAAGTGAAATAAAAAATAATTTTTTTGTGATTTTGTGATTTTAACATGACATTTGAGTGAGATAGGTAATTATGAATATGTCATTCCAGTTATTTGGTTATAATATGTTGATGGTTAGTGATTTTTAAAATAGCCATGAGAAAAGGTTTAGTAAACAAGTTTGGATTATAAATATGTTAAATAGGTTAAAGGGATACATATCTAATAATTTCCATAATTAACAGGTGACAAGAGCACTAAAAAAATACTTTAAAAAAATAATTAATATATAAATCTTTAAAATAGCAATGAGAGTGGGTTTAGTAAACAAGTTTGGATTTGAAATATGTTAAATAGGCTAAATGGATACATATCTAAACATTTTTGTCCTTAACTAATGATAAGGGCACTTGAAACAAATACATTAAAAAAATTGAACGTATAAATTCTTTTTACATTATTAATCTCTCCCATTATTATATTCTATTAAATTATAACATAAATTGGTGAGGTGATTGAAGTTAAATTGGTAATTGCATGGTGTCCCACGGTTTTAAATAAGAATGAAATGTGTTGGCATATTCTATTTAAAGTAACATATTTTTTTCTGAAGGGTTTTTTTTTATTGGAATTGAATTTGAAGTATTATTTTTAATGAAAGATTCTTTTCTTGGTAAAGGAAAGATATCATGTTGCTAGTGTTATTAGAATAGATATATATTGTGGCTAATTTATGTATTCTTCCAACATTGATGATGTGTAGCGGCATCTAAAAATCTTCTTGTGGAATTATTTGATGCTCGTCGTGGTAGGTTTATTGAAAAAGTTTGCCTTCTTATGTGGATTTTCACAATAGTTTGTTAGGCCTAATAGTTTTTTTGGGTAAAAAGTTTTTTTTTTAATTAGTAATTGTGATACACAATAAGTTTTCTTACGTGGTTTGAATGATAAGCATGTGTTTTCTCTTGCATGAGAGATATGGTGAAAAAAGGAGTTGAGCTCCACCCTCCTTGCTCCTCCTCCTCCCTTAATTTTTCCAACAAAACAAACCCTATTTTTTCTTGGGTCTCATGAATTGATTTTGGGCTATTATTCATTGACAATATTCTTAGTAGAATCATCCCCAACATCAGAGCTCTTTTTGAGCTAAAAACACCAGAAAGTGGGGATCAGAGCTGCATTTAGAAATTTAGGAGCATCAACGTTCTTGGTTGAGTAGTGATCAAAGCATATGGAAAGGCACTGCCGAAAGACAAAGCCGCCGTATAGATCCTCAAGAAAAGCAGACAAATTCCTTAAAAAATTATTGTCTTGTGACTGTGATTACTTTCAGTTCCAGTCCTAAATATTCTTACCTTGCTCTCTGCCACTTCCCGCAATTTGGAGAAAAAGAATTCTATATTATCCCATTAGTCATCTTTGGATCACGAGAAACACTCTAAAGTCATGGTGTTCATGACAAGAGGCTGCCTGCTTTCATCCATGTCATCTGAGCTTACTTTCATGGCAGAATCCCTCTCAACTTTCCAACTTGTGCTGTGTGAAATTAAGCTCTCTTGCTTTACTGTTATTACCGTTGTTCATTAATTTCTTCTTAAGGTAGAGCAGGTCCCACGATCACTGGAGACAGATCACATATGTCCGTATTTACATGTTTATAAGTTTGTAACGTAGTGGTCAATTTACTAATACTTTAATCATTATGCCAATAAAGATAATAATATCAAGTCCAATAATTTTAAAAAATAATATAGAGACCCAAAATCAATCTAAACAAGTCCCAATAGGATCCATACACATGATATTTGGAAATAATTCTCCAGGAAATGGAGATGGAAAAACATAAAAACCGCAAGAAAAAGGCACTTGCTTCTGTAAAAGGAAAGTAGACTCTTAGGAATCGTTGTTGTATTTCCCAATTGGAGATTCGAGGAAAAAGCTGAATAAAGAGCAAGAAGTTGCTTCAACATGAAACAATGGATACCCACAAAAGACTAACATCACATTCTCAAGCAACCACCAATATATACCAATATCAATATTAACTTCACTACGCAACAATATAATACTAGCTAGCACCTCAATTATTGTTACACGAGAGAAACAGAGATACCATGGAGGGATTTGTAGCTCAAAATCTTTGCAATGGTAGCAGAGAAGTGAGGATTCAGGCTGCCACTCAACTTGGAAACCTTAATCCTAAGCAAAGGCATAAGTTGGCTGAACGAGGGGTCATTGCTCCTTTGATTTCAATGCTTCAGTCTCAAGATTATGAAGCCATTGAAGCTGCTCTCTTTGCTTTGCTCAGCCTCGCCTTTGGCAATGAAAGGTTAGTCTATCGTTCCTTTCAATTCGTTTCAAATTTATTTGTCCAATGTATATTGAGTGTGGTGCACAAACAAAAGAGATATATAACCTTTATCTGCGTACCAAATAGAATGTCGCCTGCTTGCTATAAAAAGCTCAACGCTTTTGTAGGCAAATTCTCTTTATTTGCTTGTAGGGAACAACAGTGTGAGTATGTGCTCTTTGTTGATTGCATTTTGGCCCTGCCAGAATGACGAAACTGCACTGGTAGCAGAAAATTAGACACAGTAGTCTTCTTGATGGGAACAACAAAATGTAGCGGAATCAGGAGAAAAGATTTTGATAGATGATTAAACTTGATAATTTTCCAGAAACAAGATCCGAATCGTGAAATTGGGGGTGATACCTGTGCTGCTTGAGCTCCTCCAAAGCCAAAACGAGTCGCTGACGGAACTCGTAATAGCAGCTTTCCTGGTCATCTCTTCTTGTGGGGCGAACAAGCTAGCAATCGCGGCTTCGGGGGCTATCTCTGTCCTTGTTAAGATCCTCGGAAGAGAATATGATGACACAGACAGCATTAGCATGCAGGCCAAACTTGACGCTGTAGCAACTCTTCACAATCTCTCAAGTTGCCATCAGATTATTCCATCAATGGTTTCCTCTGGTATAGTTTTTACCTTGCTTCAACTTATTCACAGCTACGAAAAGTCCTCGGAGTTGGTTGACAAGGCGATGGCACTTCTTGAAGATATCATTGCTTCATCAGAGAACGCACTGGCTCAAACTTCTGGTGCAGGAGATGCAATTCGGGCATTCGTAGAAACAATTGAAGAGGGTAATCCCCAGTGCAAAGAGCATGCAGTGGGAATTCTCCTCCTCATCTGCCAGAGCTGCAGAGATAAGTACAGAGGGCTGATTTTAAGGGAAGGTGTGATTCCAGGGCTGCTTCAGTTGAGTGTGGATGGAACATGGAGGGCTAAGGAGAAAGCTAAACAGCTATTGCTGCTTTTGAGGGACTGTACAAGTTATCGGTCAAGAGCTAAACAATCAAAGCGTGAGCTTGTAGAGCAGATTATGCAAGAAATTGATGCAGAGGGAGAGAAAGTAATGGGAACGAAAGCACTTAGGCTAGTAGAGGATATGATTGCAAAGCTCAGTACATGATATGTAATTGATTCTATATACGTTGTCAGGGTTTTGATTTAGTTGTAGGGAGATTGGGAATTCTGTGTATATATTTGGGGCATTGATTGGCTCATGAACCGAGCGCTTTACTATTACTTTCTATGTGGCAAAATATTTTATTGCAGCCTTCTTCCAATATTTGAACTTCTGTTGATTGCCTTGTTTAATGTTGAGAGTGAAGAAATTAGGAAAGGGATTCATGCTTGTGGATCTTAAAAACCCAAAACTTGAAATTTTAACCGATGGAAATCCACAATGAGCTTGAAAATATCCTAAGAACTCAACTACAGCATTTTACCCAAACTAAAAATGAGAAGTATATATATCCCTGACAATCCAAAGGCGAGCATCGATCCAAAAGAGAGCAATTGATTAAATAAAAGTTATTTCAGGCAAAAACTGGAACTTCAAGGGCAGGGTCGGTCGGATCAAATTGCACGCCTCATGCTCTGGAGGCTGCATCCGAAGCGGAGAGCTGGATCTCAGATGGCTTCACATCTTGACTACCACGTTTAGGAGTAGATTTGTAGTAGAAGGCGTAAAGGACGAGCTGGAGAAAACCAAAGAAAGCTCCAATACCATTGCTGACCTGCAAAGACCAAGTTGATGCGTGTAGTTAATTAGGTCAATTTCGTTTATGATTCAGACCAGCCTAGCCATCCATATCAAGAACAGTTGCAGATATTGAATTTACCAGCATGAAGATATCAAATCTGATGAGAGCATAAGCTGTCCAGACACAGCCATTAAGGAAGTTGGCCAATGAAAGGGACAGTGGCATGAATTCCACACTCTTTGTGGTCACAACCTTTTTCTGTGGATATGTATTAAAGCACAGAACGTTAGAGAGGAAGTCAGGGCATGCATGCCATGGCTGGTGGAATTGGATGTCAAGAGAGAGTACTTACGACTATAGTAAGAGGTGAAGCGTACATCATAATGTTGAAGATGTCACAGAAAACTCCCACAAAAAGAGTTCTTCTCGCATGAGTGTGGAAAGCTAGAAAAGTGGTTGCAACAATGGCTGCCATAAAGATTACTTCGCCAAAAAGCACAAGAAAAACCTTCTTCTGGCAAAAGAGAAAGAGGAAGAAAGAAAAACGTCACCACCTGATGAAGGTTAGAAGCTAAGACTTGAAAAGGGAAAAATCTGTAACTTACCCGCCCCTTATTCTGCGTGTCAAAAACGCAAAATATGCTCAAGTAGATCAACTCAAATACAAGACCAACACTGTTAATGGTCACAACAAGAGTGCTGTCTGGTTTAACTATCGGCAGCCCGTAGAGAATCCAGAACAAGCAGTTCAACACCGTCGCGGCATAAGGATAAGGTTGAAACTCTTCCACGTCTTTGTTCTTACAAATGCGATAAAATGTTGGACTGCATCCAATGTTTTGTCGAACAAATGTTAACCCATCGAGCAGATAGAGAAAATCACACGACCAAACTAAGCAAACTAACCCAATCAAAACGCAGCTGACGACTAATATTGTCTACCATATATATACATACCACTGCTTGCGTTTGTCATGTTAATAAAACAGCAAAAAACAAAAAACAAAAAAAGTTCTTGTGTGTGTCTGTGTGGAAGGTGGTATCGATGGTGCTGGGCTCAGAATGGTTTCTGTATATTGCTTTGAAAAATGATTTGCAAATCTCTCAATTTCTGAAACTGAATATTGAAAATACTTTGCATACATGCATGCAATATAAATGGACTTGAATGTATATATGATCGTAATGATATTTACACTAATACATGCACGCATAAATACATTGAAAATGCATATAATAAATGGACATGGATGGTCTGAGATGTTACACTGGAGATAAAAATAAGCCAAAGGAGATGACATTCCCTGCCAAAAAAAGAAGAAAAAAAAAACGTTACAAAAAGAAGAATATATCTTCATGGGAAATCGTGCTTTCCTTGAAGAAAATAAAATTTGCAATATAAATTCCTAATCTTTCCCAAAAAAAAAAAAAAAGAGAATCATGAATGCGTGAGGTAATTAATTAAGTACACGGAGTAATTAAGGCCGTCCCCTTCCCCTTCCCCTTCCCTAGACAATCTTTGCCAGATTCTCCATTAATTAATATCTTTATCAGAATGAAGGAAAAGAAACACGAATCAAAGGTCAAATTGTGTTCATGATTTTTGTACCTATTTTATATCTTTTTTCAAAATTAATCTCCAAACTATGCAATGAGTTTTACTTTTTTGTAAGTTAATCTCCACTGTGACGTATAAACAATGCCCGTTAAAGACCTTAAAGTAGATTCATAAAACGTTACAAGGGAAAAAGAAAGGTAAAGACAAGAACATATATATGTAATGTGTATCAGAAAAAACGGACGTCGACACAAAAGCTTTTATTCCTAAGAACAAGACATCAAAACTGTATGAGAAGCATGAGAAACAGAAGAGAAGCCGTAAAACCCTAGCTAGTTTTCGAGAAATCAATCTGAGAAAGTTGTATACTCAGATGGAGTGGCAGAAAGGTTGCAGAAGGTTGAAGAAAGAAAATATACCGATAATCCCAACAACGTTACGAGCAGCTTCAGCAGACACCATCTTAGCAGATCAACAATCTCAGGGAGACTTTATGAGAGATAGAGAAGAGGCCTATGCACACACACATACATATATATATATATATATATATATATATATATATATAGAGAGAGAGAGAGAGAGAGAGAGAGAGAGAGAGATCGGAGGCGGGCCTAGTTGATGAGTTTTACGTGTAGTGAATAACTGACAGGATAAGATGATCTCATGATTTTCGTTGTAGTTCAAAAAATTAAATATCCATTAAGGAAATTGTTGGATTAAATTATATTCTATATATATCCATGGATTTATTAGAGAGATATTTAGGAGTGTCTATATACACTCCTTCCTTCCCAATTAAGAATATCTCTCTAATAAATCCATTAATTTATATTTCTCACCCTTCACGTCATTAATTAATCTCTTCTCTGCTGGATAAACACGATAAAAGCATTGTGATTACAACATAGGAATCAATTTTATTCTGTATATATGTATATGTATGTATATAGGAATCAATGTATAGATATGTATATGTATATGTATATGTATATGTATATGTATATGTATGTATTCCTTCGTTCCCGAGAATTTCTCAAATAAATCCCTTTATATTTTCTACCCTTCACGATAAAAGCGTTGTGATTAGGAGATAGGAAAGTTTACGAATTCTCTGGCACGGAATGGTCATGACTCATGAGTAGACGATTAAAACATACTTCATATGTGTTAAGAGGATTATCATAATTAATTAACCTTTTACACCAATTAAGAAATTAATTAATAATTTTAATCTTGGGATTTGTTTAACAATTGAATGCAGTTATTAGGATATTAAAATCTAATTGAAAATCACCATCCAATGTTTAGGTAATTGATTTATTATAAGAAGGTATCATCTCATTTTCCATGTCTAAATATAAACTATTGAATTCAAATATATTGCATAATAAAATAAATAAATAAATAAATAAACTCAAGTCCTTATATTTTATGGTTAGTGTTTAATAACTATATTTTTTTCAATACATAAATTATTTTTTTCAATATGTAAATTTAATAATAACACATGCTAAGAGTAAAATAAACTTTTTATATTTTATTTTAGATTGTCTATCATCAATTAAAGTACACGACAGACAAACAATCACTTTATCTTATTCAATGTTTGGGTAATTGATTCCATATAAAAATGAAGTATCCTCTTGTTTTCCACATCTAAATGTAAATCATTGAATTCAAATCTAATGGTTATATTGCATGATAAAAATAAAAAATAAGAAAAAAAAACTCAAGTACTTATATTTTATGGTTAGTGCTTAATAACTAATTTTTTTATTATTATTTTCCTTACTCAAATTATTTTTTTTAATATGTAAATTTTATAATAACATGCTAGGAGTAAAATAAACTTTTTATATTTTATTTTATATTTTCTATCATCAACTAAAGTATAGGACATAAAACAATCACTTTATCTTATAAAGCATTACCAAACATAATTTTATCTGTATTTTCTATTTTGTTTTGTTTTTTCTATCTTTGTTGTCTCTATCTTTTTCTTTTTTTTTTCTGGGATAGTAACTAAACACTATTATGATATTCATTAGATTTCAACTTAAACTAAATCCTTCATCAACACATAAAATAACAATAATTTAACACTATTTATATTTTTTATTTCTCTAACCTAATTCGAATTATTGAGTTATAAACTAATGGCGAGATTTAGAACATGATGATGGCCATGTTATTATATAAATGACTATAAGAGCCATTGCCTACTCAAGTAAATTCAAACTTTAATAATGATAGTTTTCTATTTGATTTTTGTTCTTGATTTAGATAGTTGTTTTAATAATAAGATTTTTCTAAAATATTCATGATGAAATTATAGGTTAAGAAATCCTCTAATTCTCTTAGAGAAATAACTTCTAGAACTCTTGTACCAAATTTTCAAAATTACACCACACTAAATATTGCCATTTACCTTGGATTTAACACAGTGATGAGAAGATTTAGTCGCAGATTCACCTGGCGTGGACCGAAGAGTAGTCGTGGATCTATATGGTAACTCTTATCAAAGTAACTTAGATCTTTAAGAAGTTATAATACTACAAGAGCAAAACTATAAAAATGTCATTTACACCATTATTGTTTTTTAATTAAGTCCTTTACTAATAAAATTACAAAATCAAGTGATGTGATTTGTAATATTTTAAAAAATCAATTAAAAAATTTAAATTTAAATTGAATGTTTATAAAAATGTAGAATACATTACTTATACATACTTTATATTAATTATTGTGTTTTTTAGTTTCCTTGTTTTTAATTCATTTCAATTAATAAACAAATAAATATTAATTGATGAACACGTGTGTTTGAAAAAGGTATGTGTTGTATAAAATGTCTCCTGAACGCCTAACAAGGAAATAATTCAAAATATTGTGTCATATAAAATGTTTCCTGAGCTAACAAGGAAGTAATTCAAAATATTAAAATATTATATAGACACACACACACAATATAGTAACTGTGAAAGAAATACTTTGGAAAGAAACTCCATTAGTCATAATAGTAATAGAAGGAGTCAACTATATCCCAATAGTCGTTTTACTTTGTTTTTGTTAAAAATGACTTGGTTTTATATATCTTTAGAATGTATACGAATCCCTCAATAGGATTTTAAGTTAATTTATAATATAAATAAAATGCTAGTATTATAGATTTATTTTTTAGTATCATAAAATTTTGTATTGAAAAATGAAAAGATGATGTTTGCATTTTTTAAAATAAAATGAAAAATAAACGAACTAATAAATTCTAAAAAATATTGTGAACTCTAATTAAAGACTAAAATGAAATGTTGACCAGCTTCCTATCAAGAAGCAAAACATAAATACCCATGCAAATATTTTATCTTGATTGTCTTTTTTTTTTTTAAGGTTTTCTTTTATATATTTTGGAGGTTAATTAGGATCACTGAGTACATGTGATTTTTATTCTTGTAAATGAATCATGCAAATACAAATGATCTATCTAAAATTTAATAGGAAAAAAAAAATTCAAAGATAAATTACAATAATCTCTTTAAAGATTTATGAAATTATAGAAACAATCTAAAAGATTAATTACTATTTAAAAATACTAAACTAAACAATTTAAAAGGATGTTAGAGACGATAATAACCAAAAACTAAGTTGAAAAAATATGATCACGGTTATATATATAGAGGTCATGCCTGAGGGCCTGTCCTCAAGGGTTTTGTTTAAATAAAACAAACGACAATTCATTCGCTTGGAAAAACAACATGTCATTCATAAGGACATTTTCCAATCACTGTGTTATCTGCTCAAGGGTTTTTTAAATAAAACAAATGACATAATGTTCACTTGTGCAAATGATATGTAATTTGCGTGAATATTTTTTAGTTATCTCTTGTGACCAAAATATCAAGGTCCGAGTTTCTGGATCCAAATACTCAAATTTCAACATTTTTTTTCTCCTATAAACATTTTAAAAACCTTAATAAACTCATTTCTAACCATAAAATACACTCTAATGACATTAGAAACCAATCTCTAACAAAATAATAATAATAATAATAAACAATAAAAAACTTAACAAGTCTAGACCTGTTTTTTTTTTTTTTTTTTTTTGGCAAGTCTGAAAAAGAAAACCACCCTCATTGAGCTCGATTCTCTAAGATGAACCAATTAACACCAAGATCGGTCTTTTTATGTTTGGAATATAGTTTGTCAAACCATTTATCTTTCCTTTCTCTTTTCCGATGACTTTATATCCCATCTCTCAACACTTGATGACTGAAACATTAGAAAATAAAGTTTAGGGTTGGAACATAAAATCATAAAAAAAAAGGACTAAATATATATAAATCAAAACTTCAAAGAACAAATTAAAGATTTCCATGCTTTTGGATTAGTGGAAATGAAAAATAGCTATGTTTTTTTGTGTTAGTTTTTGTTCTTGTTATTTTTATTATTATTTTTAGCTATAATCTAAAATTATATTCTATAATATTGATCTTTAATTTAACATTAGGATATTCTCCAACACTTCACATTATGAGATCATGGAAAGAAAAACAAATCCAAACACATAAAATACGTAGCAAAGAGAACATACTCTTACTGCTAAAACAATATACAAAATATATTGTTTTTTAGTATATTTGCAAATATGACTTGCTATATGAAAGTGGTTATAAGTTAGTGGTTATAAGTTATCGCAAAGAAGGTGTAGTAACTAACAATGTTATTAGACTCTATCTAGCCTAAAGGATCAATCAAAGACATGGCTTGGGCTGGGTTTTTAAAAAAATCAAGTAAGAATTGACCCGATTAAACCCATGCGACCCAAGAGTCCAACTCATGACTTAGTTAACCTAGTTAAAACCTGATTTAACTTTTTTTTAAAAAAAAAAAAAAACATTTTTAAAATGACATTGTTTTAACTTTTTTACAAAATAGAACATCATTTTTACTAATTCAAGTTAACTCACCCAACCTAAAACTCGGGCCTTAAACTGAGTTTAATAACTTTGTTAAAGAGAACTAATAAAGGTTCATTTGTGGATGTCGATATTATGGTTTGATAGTGGTTTTTAGAAGGATTTGATGGTTCGTGGATATAGGTAGATATGGGTAGACGAGGACGAGTTGTGTCCATAGATTAAGGTAGAGATGAGCAGTGAAGAAGGGTGGGTATAAATTGAGTGAGATAAAGATGGACGACAATAAAGAGGAGTGGTAGTTATATAGTGAGGTGGATATGGATTTAATAGGAAATTAATGTTTATTTCTTGATTTGAAGATAGATGTTGTTAAAGGGTAAGATGTGCATAAGGTGTACAATAATAGCAAATTATACAAACAAGGCCAAAGAAAGATGGCTCCCATATCGATAGTGGCAAAAATTGACAAGCAGTTTGCAAGACAGTTTATATAACAACGAATTCATGTTGACCTCAACATTGGCATAATTAATGGGCTATCAAAGCTAAACACAAACATGTTAGTGTTTACAATATAGGTATTTCAGTTACAACAGAATATTAGGTGGTTATAAAGGTTATGAGCATAACTAGTTATAGGAGAACATGGTCAGATCATAGAAGTATGGTTGGACAAACATGGGGCATGACTGGAAATGCTTTTGATACCACTAGGTTTCATTGAGAATTAGAGGCAAATTGCCCAATTAATGTTGGAAATGGAAGGAAGGTTTCCTTTGTAACTTCCACATAGTAACTCTATAAATAAGTTGTAATATTTTGTTATGTATCATGCAAGATTAATGCAAGTTTTGTGCATAACACACACATAAATTTGTGTATATTCTTTTGTTAAGAGTGAATAAAAGGTTGGGAAAGAGTTTTTATAAATATATTTATGCATTTTTTTTTCTTTCTACTTGTATGTTTCTACTATTTTATGACTTATAAGAGTGGGATAAATCTATTGGGTATGGTAAACATTTAGTTGTAGGCAAACATGAGTGAAAAGGTTATGGAAAAGTTGAGTCTAATGAGACTAGGCTACTACATAGAGGATGGGATTTTAAGAGAGAAATATATCCATGTGACAAGTGGCATCAGAGCGTACAACATTTTAGGAAAAATAATGAGTTATTTTGTACAAATTATTTTAGAAAAGCTTGCAAAGCTTGGTGGCTTGACTTCATATAATAACAACTATAGAGATAATTTGTGAGAAACTAACACACCTTGCAAATTTAATAGTATCAATCAAAAAGGATGAAGATCACTCTATTAACAACGGGTTAAAAAAAGCCATCGATAGCATTGAAAGAGCTAAAAGTTTGTACATCGATCTAGTATTATAATGGAGTCAAAGGTTATAATTTATAGAGGAATCTATTGTTATCTTAAGAAAAGCAATGGCAAATACTTCTGTTAGGGCAATCACTTTTAATCCCAAAGTTCTTGAACCAAAATCATTTGATAGAGTAAGGAGTTCTAAGAAGTTAGATAACTTTTCATGAGATATAGAACAATTCTTCAGCATGACCAAGGTCAGTTTAAATGAGCAAGTAAACATCTTGGTGATGTATCATATGGGTGACACAAAGTTATGGTAGTGAACAATGTCTAAGGAAAATTTGAGTGTTGGATGACCCAATGTTAATACATAAAAGTGTCTGAAACATGAATTGAAAGAATAATTATGCATAATAACGCTTCCTGGAGTGCAAGAAGATTTAAAAAATTTAAAGCATGATAGGTTAGTGTGGGAATATGTAAAGAAATTTAGTCATTCGATTCTGAATATAAATTATATATCTGAGGATGATAAATTGTTTAATTTTCTATAAGGACTCCAATCATGAGAACAAATAGAGTTGAAAAGAAAGAAAGTTTCTGACTTATCATCTATAATTATTGTCGTTAATGGACTAATAGATTTTATTGTAGAGGTCAACAAGGGGAATGTTGGAAATTCTAGAGTTTTTTCTAAACCTTAGAAGAAGAAGAAAAAGAAATTTGGTGGAAAAAGGATAGAGATCACGCGCTCCATCTATCTCCTGTCGAACCACTTCGCTGGTCAAAATGGGTCACATTTAGATATCTTTTGGCTACTCCCTCCATTTATGGCCCAGTTGTAACCTTTAAACCCCTCTCTCTTTTGACTTTCTAACAAAAAAAGATCTTTTTCTCAAACCTTTCCATCCACCAAGTGGAAGGAAAAAGGTAAGGGTTCAAAACCAAATTTGCACTACTTTACTTGTAAAGAAAATCACTTTTTAAAGGATTTTCCAAAGAAGGGACAACTCGACACTATCTCAAATAGAGGATGGTGTTGAAGAAACAACATATGCAAATCTAATATTTGTGTTGAGTTGCTAAGTTGAGGGATTT
Source organism: Populus alba (assembly GCF_005239225.2). NCBI lineage: Eukaryota > Viridiplantae > Streptophyta > Magnoliopsida > Malpighiales > Salicaceae > Populus > Populus alba. The sequence goes on from NC_133299.1 coordinate 3,936,191, forward strand.
AGTAAAGGATTCAGCCTCATCGAGGGGGATTTGGTTTTGCCTTGGACAAGGCAGAATTGGGAGATTTTTATGCATCTTGGTAAAACGAACATAACTTTGTGAAGAAAACATAATTAGTTGTTATACGATGGACAAGTAAACAACAACGTTGTCTTATTTGCATACTTATAAGTTACATGTCGAGTTTGGAGAGTTGGGTGAATTTATAGGGGTTCATTTGATTTTTAAAAAAATCTTTGTATGGTGTTATTTATAAAGAAAAGGATAGGATCTTAGAATATTTATGGTAAGTGTCTAAATTTAATGAAGTAGACTTATGGTTGAATGGGTTGGCATGTTGAATTGCCAAGAGAATGAGCATTGTTTATGTGTAACCTGGGGAAGTTGCATATGAATTTCTGGAGACAAGGCAGTATGTGACAATGTTACAGCTTTATCTTTGTCCATAAGAGATCATAGGTTTGGTCTCAATAGTTTGGGATGGTATTAAAGTATTTTTGGTTTGACTCTATTGGGAAATAAATAGGACCTAAGAAAAGCATAGTTATAGCTTGCTTTGAAAATAATTTGACGATGTTATTGTCAAAGTTTTTGCTCATCATAAAATCAAGAGGTTGTAAGGAGACAAGGTGTTTCAAAAGATGACATAAATTTGTGACAATGGATAAACATGGTGCAGAGATAATTCATGCCTGGTCCGAGAAAGACTTTCAATTATTTTGATAAAGGAGGTTTGTTAAGGGTCAAGTATACATGAGGAGCACAACAACAAGAAGTTTTCCAAACAAGGCAAGAGATGTTGGTAGTTATATTGACAATGGTAAGAATTGACAGGTAGTTTGTACAACAGTTTGAGCAGTAATAGGTTCATACCATCACAAAAGTGGGTATGGATGATGTGTTGTCCAAGATGGGTAGAAAACACAACAGTTTTGGCAATATAGGTATGGAAGTTATGCAATACTGTTGCGAGTGGCAATTATGATAGAATGGTGAGTGGTTATAGCAATTATGAGCATAACTAGCTATAGGAGAACATGGTTGGACATACATAAAGCATGGTTGGAAATGCTTTTGATGCCACTAAGTTTATGGGGATACGGGGGAAACTGCTCACAAGCTTTCTAAAAAAAAAGACCATTATGTATATAGGAGAGTATCAAAGCAAACTACCCCATGTAATGCTAGAAATAAAGGAAAAGGTTTCTTTTGCAACTTCTATGTAAAAGCTCTATAGATAAAATGCAATGCTCTATTGTGTAGCATGTAAACTTAATACAAGTTTTGTGCATAGTACACATGCATATTTGTGTATATTTCTATGTTAAAAGTTAATAAAAGATTAGAAAATAGTTTCTGCAAATTTGTTTGTGCACTTTGTTTCCTTTCTACTTATAAGTTTTTGCATGCTTACGACTTGTGAGAGTAGAGAAAATTTATTGTGTGGGGGGGATTTAGTTGTAGGTAAACACGAGAAAAAAAAGTTAAGGAAATGATAAATAAGTTGGGATTAGATTGTTGTATAAATGCTAGAATTTCAAGAGAGAAATCCATCCATGTGAAGTGGAGATGATTTAACGGTGATGTTTTTTTTATCTCAAGATAGACATGATAATTATGAATGAGACTAAGGTATTTAATGAGAGGTTTTTTTTTTATTCAAGAATAAGAAGTGCCTTCTAATTAACTTGTGTAATGATAAAATAAATAGATGATTTTAATGTTGCATCCTTTAATATATTTTAATGTGTTCAGAGATTTTTTAAAATGAAATTTAGGTTTCTAGCCCGAATATTTAACCTATAATGTCAATAAATGAAGCATGCTAGAGTGAGATTTAAAAACTAAATAAATAAATGTTAGAAAATTAAAAAAAGGGGCCTCTCTCTCTCTCTCTCTCTCTCTCTCTCATCAAATCATTTTCAATTAGTTTTATTTTATTTATTTTAATATCATTAGAAATGAATAATGTAGAAAATAAAATATGAGAAAATTGTATTGATGGATAAAAATATTCTTATGTATATAAAAAATATATATATAAATTGTTCAGGTAAAATCCAAAAAAAAAAAAGCAGGTTTTCAAATGGGTAATTGATACTACTCTATCTAACTCAAAACTCAACCCATCAATTTTCACTTGACTTCTCAGCCTTCTCTATCAATGACAGTCCATAAACTCCTTTTTACTCTGTTCTTATGTTACTTTTAAAGTGTCTTTTGTATTGGGATCAAAACATTGTTTGCCAAAAAAATATAAATAGTTCAAGTAAAAAAAAAAAAAAAAAAAAAAAAAAAAAAAAAAAGTTTCAAATGGGTAATTGATACTACTCCACCTAACTCAAAACTTGACCCACCAGTTCTCACTTGATTTCTCAATTTTCCCTACCAATGATAGTCCATGGAATCCTCTCTACTCTATTCTTAGGTTATTTTTAGAATGTTTGGCATTGCGGTTAAATATTATATGTTAAAAAATTTAAATTATTTTTCTTATTTTTAGATTGTTTTTATGTACTGATATTAAAAATAATTTAAAAAAAATTTAAAAAAATCATAACTTTAATGTTGAACATGCTTAGGCCTGTTTGGGAGTGGTTGCGGTTGCTTTTCAAAGTGTTTTTCATTTCAAAATGCATCAAAATGATATTTTTTTTATTTTTTTTCAAAAATATACCAAAAAATTTTAATTTTAAAAAAAAAACATGAGTTGACTTGTATTTCCAAACGTTAATGTGATCAACTGCACGGTTAGCACGCTATCAAACAACCTTCGGTCCTCTAACTACACTTCTACCAGGCCACCAGCTCACCATATGCTCCTCGGGTAAAGGTTCAATTTCATAAAGTGAATCTGTCTTGGTTTTGATTTGTGTATAGAAGTTTTTATACTAGATTCAATTCAAATGTTTTGATTTTGATTTTTCGGATCTAGTATATTATTAATGCCACAACTATGATTAAACAAGGTAATCAAAATTTAATGATTTCTGAACGTAATGATGAAAGTTGAAACTTCCTTCCAATGTGAGTTAGCAATATGCTGCTGGCATGTAAATTTCTTGCGGCCAAGTTCTGTGATTTTAGGTGCTAGTTTTCCTTTAAAATAAATTAAGAAAAATGAGAAGATACTAATAAAAAATTGACAATTCTAACAACTTTTTTAAAAAATAAATAATCATTTTTCTATGAAATTAAAACCAGTAAAAGATAATGCAAATCCTCTTATTTAAGAGTTAGGAAAAATAAATAAATAAAGTGTATCATAGACAGAAGCATCTCCATTGCCTAACAAACCAACCAAACCTAATCCATAAGGATCCAACGGTCTGAATTAAGACTACACTGATTTTTTTATCAAAAATCGATATCACAAGGACGACCTCTAGCATCATTAAGCCCTTAAATTGACAAGACATATTCATTATTGAAGAGATGGTGACTAGTTAATCTTAAAAATACACACCCTTGGAGCCCAGTACTAGTTTCCTGGAAAAAGCTTCCAGCATCACCACTCGAGTGAATGCCAAAGTTGAGAATTGTGCTTTATGTAGATTAAATCTATCGCAAGCCTCCAAGGAACCAGATCCCCTCGACAAAAATAAATAAATAAATAAATAAAGCACCCTTAAAATATTTCCAGCATTCAGCTGACCATTCACTGAATATTGTAACATTAACGTGTAGAGATAAAGAAAATGAAAAAAGGTGGGATCATGCTTCGCTCTTATCCTGCTAAAATTTGTGGATACTTCCCCACCCGCTAAACAAGAATTATATATATATATATATAATATATATATATATATATATATGCTAAAGAAGTGCGTGGTCTGGAGGCTTATTTTGTCAGCCATACTGCTTCTGTTGCCAAGAGGAAGGAAATTCACTCACGAGCATAGAATAGTGCATGGATTACAAGGCATGTTTTAGCCTGACCTTTTATAAAAGCTACAAGCCACTGCAATTGTCGCCACCGCTCCAACTACAGCAACTGCTGCAAGAACATCACTTTGCTCCAGTGATCCTATCCACCTTGATAGTTTATCCAGCCCACACTTTCCATGCCCTTCAATGTTCTCCACCAGTTTCTTTTCTTTAATTGTCTCCGAGCTTCCATCTCTGCAGCATGAAACGCCATTAGCACCCTGGCAACAGCTAGCCACATTGTCCTTAGCAGCCTCAGCGCTGTTTTCTTCATGCTTATTGCTCTTGGTCTTATCTTTTCCTTTTCGAAGCTTTTGTTCCCCAATTCTCTCGCCTTCTTCAGCTGATAACCCCATTTGGCCCCTGCATTTCAATTTAAAATTTTATGTTCTATCTTGTACTAATCATGCTCAAGATGTCAGTGAAACAATCAAATTTAGATATAAATAACAAAAAAGAAATATGAATTTCCAGTGAATTGCATGTGACAAGTCAAGATTTCATGCAAAAAGACAAGAGGAACTAAATTCACTAGCTCAAAGGAAGTTTAGCCAACACATTGTGCAGCAGAAAGTTAAGGAAGCAGGTAACCAATAAATGCAATATACACCCTTTCAATCAAAGCCACGTGCAACGAACCACATTACATTTATCACTTTTAATGCCTTAGTCTATTTTCACAACATGACAGGAATAAAAAGCTTTAAAATACAGCTTAAAATTATAGGGAATGATTTCCAGAGAATCGATATCAGGAAGAAAGAAAAAAGATAAAAGAAAATGGATTTTGATTTGATTCAGAGAGGTAAGAACATGCTCTTAAAACCACTTCATCAACTAATGTCTGATAAGAAAGCTAAGGTGTCAACTAATTGTCTATTAATGAACAATTAAGGCCAGGAAACAATGGCCAACAATTTAGATTAAGAGCTGCGAGCACTCACATTGTAAAGTAATCATTGACTTTAGAAACAAAAGACATCTATTTAAAAAGGTTTATAATATGGAACCTGATTAGTTTTAGTAAATAATGGGGTTAATGACAAGTGTGATCCCTGTACTATATTAGTTTTGATTAATTGGATCCCTCTACTGCTACATTGATGCATTGAGTCCATCCTAACTATTCCATTTACATTTGGTGCTCTCCGTTTGAGACACTGTTACTAATGAATGGCTGATATATTGGATAGTTGACATGTGTCCCGGTTGATTCATTTTGACCTAATCTACATTTTCTAATAAAATGAATACAATAATAATAATAATTTTCAAAAACAATTTTACAGTTAAAAAAGGAAGAGTAATAAAAAAAAAAAAAAGATTAAAATTTAATAGTAAATCTCATTCTAAATAGAAAAAAACAAATTTGAAACTTTACAAATAAAAATAAAAAACAGTTACATGAGAATTAAAACCTGATCGCAATTTAAGAACTTGTTTTTTATCATAAAAAGAAAAGGAGCAAATCACGTTGAGAAGCTAGTAAAATGGGGTGGAGAAACTAAAAATCTAAACAACAAATAAGTTAAATGCTTAATAAAATACTGATTTATTAGATTAAAATAGTTGAATTTAACACCTGGATTAAATGGAAAATAGACAAACATGGAGCAATGCAAACCAAGTTAAATAAACATGCAGGTTATTCATTTTCCTTCTAATCAAACACAAAAACAAGAAAACATCAACAATCCAAAGATTTACAGGGGACAACCTTTTTCTACAAAATCTTGTTAGCATGCCAAAGAAGGATAAGATCATTGAGTTCTACACCTACACCAACAATAACAGCAGCAGCAGCTACGTTTTTTCAAGCAAGAACAAGCATATTGAGTTTGTTCCCTCAACAAAGCCATTTTCGCCATGATCTCTCCTTCCATATAAAACCATGTCTCATTTCTTTCCCAGTCTAGTTTCCCATTCCTAGAGTACACATAGCCCTCCTGTCATCTAAATTCTTAACCCAAAACCAAAACCAAAAGTCACCATAAGCATTTAAAGTCAGTGTTCAAACATTATCTACACCTGCATGTCTCTTAGATTTCTAAGTTCAGCTATAAAAATCTTAAATTAAAACAACAAATTAACAATCAAGTACCTATCAAATGTATAAACATTATAATTCATTTCATGTATCTTCACTTTTCCAAAATCAACTCATACACCAGAGATAGAGTTCGCTGAGGTCAAAGGGGGTTCAAAATCGAATGAGACGAAGTCTTCAAGCCCATCAATGGTACGACTAAGGAAATTGATTCAGTAGCTTTTTTGAAAAAATATATATTTTCCTTGGTTAATTTTACTATTTCCTATTTTTATTTTCCTATTCAGTATCATTATCCTTTTCTAGTTTTTTCTTTATAATGGGTAGTAATAGCTTTTTAACCTTTTAACAAGTGAGACATAGATAATAAAAATTGAATATTTTAGTTGTCTCCCAAAGTTATAGTGTCTCTTGGTCTTTGAGGGATTTGACTTGTAACAAAGTCTGTTATCCTTCACTCCCTTCTATGTCAAAAATGGCAGCCATGGCCAATGTTGATGGATGGTGATTGGTGCGAGGATTTGGGTCAACTGAAAAAGGTAAAAATATTCAGCTTTAGGTTTAGTGGTAGAGAAGTTGAGCAGGAACTTTATCTGTGATGGGGATTCTAATCTCAAATGGGTTTGGTTAACTAATATGGTAGGGCATTTAATCTCAATTACTTTTACTGTTTCTTAATTTTAAAATTGTTTTGAAAACTGGATATTTATGTTCATGTCAAAATTTCTTTTTTGAAAACGAATGTTGAATAAAAAGGGGGTATTATAACACCTCTGCCATTCCTAGGTAATGGCATCTTAAATGGAGGGCTCCAATAGTAAATGGAAAAGACAGTAGAGGGACTTAATGCATCAAATTGGTAGTGCAGGGACTTGCTTAATCAAACTAACATAGTATAGGGACCACGCATGTAATTAACCCATAAATAGTGAACACATTGACAGCACCTAGAAAGAAAATAGAGATCAACAATACAAGTATAATGCCAGAAGACAAACCTCCAAATTCGTTCTATAACTATTCCCTTCTCAATATGCTGATCCAATATTTCAGGCACATCTTCAGGAGTAACATAGCCATACCTGTAAGATTCGAGCATTTTAGATATCCTTCAAACTGCACCATGACAAGTCAAGAAGAAACAAGGCAAAAAATTACCAATGACCCATGGTTTTTCCCTCTGAATTCGGACTATAGATTATCAGGTTCCCAGCATATTTATGCCCCCCAACATGAGAACAGGCACTAACAAAAATTTTGTCCTTCAACCCTCGAGACTCAATTCCCTCTTTGAGCTTTTCAATAAGAACTGGTCCACAAACACCACATCTCTTATCACGACTACCATGAGCGCACACAAATACATGTGTACCTGTCAACACCTCCTGCACCCCGGAGGCCCATGGTTTGCCGCTCACGAGTACATCATCAACAAAACCATCGACATCAGAGGCCTTCAAATCCCTTTGATATGAGAAATACAAAATCTTGAAATCAACAAATTTAACATCTAAAGATATAGCAACTTATAATCTTTTCTTATATGATGTTACTTTTCGAGCAAGCATCAGAATCACACCAAGCTAAAAACAAAAACAAAATAAGGCAACATCATCTCAAATACCATTGGTTTTTTGCTAAATTGAGAGTATCAATAATAACTCACTTAAAGCAATAATTTCAGCAAACCAAAACGAGAGCATAACTCAGAAAAGCCTAATCAAATTCCCAGAATTCAAAATAAAAAATTAAGTCATCAAATCTTGTTGGTAAGCCAGCATGCACACAACACAGCTGGAACTCAAGTCTCCAACAAATAGACCAGCGAATCTTTGAAATTCACTGGTGATTCATCATTTCAGCTCATTCTCAGACTAAACACTGAAACATCATTGGATTTTCAAGACAAGTTCTTTCCCCACAATGGAAATATCAAGACATACCCTACTTACTTAATTTTCTATCATTTCTTTTGATCATTTAACAAGAAAACTAGTAACAATCATAGCTGTGATGCTCATAAACTATCACATATCACATAAATCTATCATAATCAGAATTAATCCCAAAAAAAAAGTCAACTCCAGAAGAAGCAGACTGCAAAGTCTTCTACAATAATAAACTTTAAAAAACCTGTAATAACATATCAATCTCAATCTCCATAAAAATTAAATTCTCAAGAGAAATGAAAAGAACATTGACTTACTTGTATTTAATCATGTCAGGAAATATCAAAACATCTCCGTTCTCAAACTCGGTTCCTTCTCCTCCTTCGCAGATCGTCACCTTCGTCTATCAATCAAAATTATTAATAAATAATTAAAAAAAAAAAAACTCTTTAAAAGAAGATGAACTTACCTTGACAGTGATGTCGTCTTTACGAGTTTTCAAAGCGGTGGAGACGAGTTTCGGTAGATCATCTTCCTCAACATGAGGTAGCCACGCATCAGGGTTCTTGAAGCAAAGGAACACGTGTCTGTCATAAGGACCAACAGTTCCAGCGAGGTTGGACTTGTACATCTCCGATCGATTGAACCCGTAATTGGCGTCAGCGTCCTCGGTCGCCGTTGTGGAAACATTCTCCGTCTTCTCCATCGAAAATTGAAAGACACGTCGTCGTGGTCTCTCGGTTGTTTTTGGAGTCAGAGAGTGAAAAGAGAGAGGTTTTGCTGGTGGAGGTGAAGAGAAATCGAGGGTGAAGGATATGAGAGAGCGGGCAGGGTGCGCAATGCGCATATAGGAATGGAGAGGGTGGTTGGTTTTGTTTTAATTTTAATTTTAATTTTAATTTGTCGATGATGACTGGGTAGTGAGGACGAGATTTAGGGCGCGGCGCGGGAGGAGCATGAAGAGCACGCTCGAAGAGAGATAGAGGAAAGATTCAATGTGGACAAATGTATGGGGTTCATTGTTACTTGGCTAATGATAATTGGCCAGTTACAAAAGCAATAGTGCTTTACGTGCTCAAATGAGCTTATTGTATCCTAGTTATAAAATATATAATTGTAAGAAAAAACCGTGCCTAATTCAATCCGGTTGTTTTTTTTAAATGTTTTTTTTATATTAAAATAATATTTTTTTTTATTTTTAAAAAAATTATTTTTAAAATCAGCATATCAAAACAATCCAAAACACATAAATAATTAATTTTAACAAAGATAAAATTAAATTTTTAGAAACGCGATTTACATCGTATTCCCAAACAGTGTAAAATGGTAGCTTCGTGGTTAAAATTTTAAAAAGAATTAGTTTTCAAAAATCATTTTATATTGTGATGTGTTTAATAAATGCTTAGTTAAAATTATAATTGAAAATACTTTTTATAAAATAATAAGTTATAATAATTAGTTTAAAAGGTTAGTTGATGTTAATGATGCATGTTAAATTACCATAAAAAACAATTAATTTATGTATTAATTTGCATTGCATTTAAAACATATATTTACATAAGATAAATTAAAAAGAAGGAAACTTATTATTTATTGTATTTAAATATATATTATCATAAGATAAACTAAAAATAGAATGTGATTGATTTACAAAGGATGAGATATATTTTGTAATGTAAGATAGAATGTGTTATGATTTTAAAATGTTAATTATTTTAAGCTTCAGCTAAATAGTTTTAAAATTTGTTAAGTGAAGTGTGTGTGTGTGTTATGTTCAAAGCTTGGGGTCTCATGTTTAAGTCATTTATTTTATATTCCAATTTCTAATATTTGAGAAGAGAAAGAAAGTCATTAAAAAAAACTAAAAGAAAAGGTGTTCAACCAATCATAATTTGACTACCAAAAAAGTAAATCTTGTTATTAATAAATTTATTTTGGAGAAAAAGGTTCGATGAAGATAGTTTTTTCCTTTAAATATGTTGTGAAAATTATATCGAGACCCGTGAATGTTTTTGATATGGTTAGATTTTGGTATTTTAGAGTAATTATTAGCTTTTTTAGGATTTAAAATGGGTTTTTTGAGGTTTCTATTGTGTTTTTAAATTAAAAAAAAATTGAAATGTTGAGTTATTGGGATTCCAAAGATCGGATCGACCAACTAGAAAATGACACATCATTCACCCATCCAGTCTACATGCTGTCTACTTGATATAAAAAATTAGGTCATCCATAAATTAAAAAAAGAAAAAAGGAAAAAAAAAAAGAAGCATGTGGATGCATTTTAGGTCCCTTAAAGTCTTGAACTTCTTTCTTAGGGTGTGCGTGGCCTTTTACATAGATATCCTTTAATTGTATTTTTATTAATTTTTATACAAGATCTCTTTAAATTAATTTATTAAAATAATATTTAAATATTTTTCCAATTATGTCATTATTTTTAAAAAAACATTATAACTTTTTTTTATAATGATATTATCAATTATTTTATGAATAACTATATATTAATCTGATATGTAAATTTTTTAAAATAATTTGAATATTAATATTGAATGAGAATAATGTGTGTGTGTTACTTTTGTTATTGTATATTTTTTCTATATTTTTTTTAATTTATTGTTCTCATATCTTTTTATATAGATGCCTATAAATAATCAATACATGATTTTTAAAATTCTTTAACTAAAACTGGCTTGATGACCGTAATAAATTTTGATTACAAATAAATAAAAAAGGTAATTTTTTCGAAATAAAAAATAAATACATGAATAGAAAATTTAGGATTTTGATTACAAATATAAGTTTATTTTCCTTTTTATTGCAAATCATTATAGTTTCTATAAAAAGTTTATTTTCTTATTGTTTTTATTTTTATTCAATGAACTACATCACTAATAAAAAAATTATTTTCAAAATAAAAAAAAATAAAATCATTTGGGTTATCATTCATAGATAATTAAAAAAAAAAAACATTCATTCTCTATGAATGATTTATATTATTGTATAATTAAATAAAAATAGATAATGTTTATATAAATATTATTTAAAAATATAATATTTTAATTAAACCACAGGTCATGTGAGGAATTTTAAAATGCCCTGAAAAGTCATAATCGGTCCTCTTGCATGTAGAGACATGATTCATGTGAAAGGAAGGAGAATAGTTTGTGACATACCTAATAATTTATCATAAATGAGAATATTCATGGGAGTCTATGAACAGTATATTCATAAATGAAGTCTATAATAAGTTAAAACAAAAAACATTAAAAATATGAGAAAATTCTCAAAATACTTGATTTTATTTTTTTATATCTTCATTTGTTACAAAACTATTACAACTTTTTATAGAAAACCTTAATAATATTGAATAAAAAAATATTAGCTAAGGAAAATATCTATTTTTCTATACTGATTCACATAGGACAGGCCTAATTACAGGAAAAGGCCCATGGCTTCCTACCGAAAGCAACCTTCTCTTCAAGAACACAGATGAAACAGTAACATCCTCCACAAAGTCAACCTTCTCTTCAAGAACACAGATGAAACAGCAACATCCTCCACAAAGTCAACCTTCTCTTCAAGAACACAGATGAAACAGTAACATCCTCCACAAAGTAGCTTTCCATACTGATTCACAATGATCATTCTCAAGAAAATGAAAAACAAAAGATTCACAATGGCCTGTTCTTTGGTTACAATCCCTTTCTTCTTCCCAGGTATCCTGAGTTCAGAATGAAACAATGCAGAGACAATGCTCTGTCCAGTATTTCTGGATATTGAACCAGCTTCATAGCGACCGAGTTAAAGAAGCACAGGTTTGACAGAAGAGAAAGATAAAGCATTTTCATTCCTCATTCGACTGCACTTGCATTTCCTCAAGAGTTATTTACCGTGCCAGGACTCAATGGGCAGCAGTTACATGTATCATCAAGGGAACAGTGGATTTGTATCCCCTTACAATGGAAAAGGGAACAATGGATTTGTATACCCTTACAATGGAAAATGAACCATCGAGGAAAAATACTAAGATGTGGTGATGGAAACTGGTCCGATGAGAGAAACCAATCACAAAACCTAAAAGAAATCTATCTCTAAATAATTACCAGAAGGCTTCACATCAACACCCGGCACATTCACATCTGTGGGGGGCTTTGGAGAATCAGCTCTCATTAGAAACTCCATTATTGCTTGTTTTGGCACCTCCGGAGGATTTGTACAACGAATGAGTGCCCAATTGATGCTCTGAAAGAATGGATGCTGTTTTATTTCAGTGGCTCCCCGTCTGTAAGCAAGACGATGCTGCGGCTCCTTCACGAGTAAACCTCTGATCAAGTCCCTAGCTGCAAAGCTCACAGTAGGTGATTCTGGAAATCTTAATGGCTGGCCAACCACATTAAATAGTGTAGCTCGATTTCCTGCTCCCTTGAAAGGAGTTTTACCAAACAAAAGCTCATAGAGAAATATCCCAAATGTCCACCAATCTACAGCACTTCCATGGCCCTCACCTTTAATTATTTCAGGGGCCAAGTACTCATGCGTACCCACAAAAGACATTGAACGAGCATTTGTGGGTTCGGCAATGAGCTCAGGCAGAGGGTTTACTTGATGATTCATCTCATTCTTAGACTTGCTCTTTTTACCTTTCTTGGCCTTGGTTGAGAAGAAGCGTGGTCCAAAGCACGCTGGCTGGATGCAATCTGGTTGTATTACACAAGTTGGCTCAATGCAGGCAGGCTGCACACAATATGCCGAATTCTTCGACTCTGAGCTGGAGTTCGATGATTTTACCAGAGTAGGGCAGACAGCACATCTTAGAGAGAGATCAAAATCTGAAAGCATTATATGCCCATCTTCCCTCACCAAAACATTCTCTGGTTTGAGGTCTCTGTAAATGATCCCAAGCATGTGCAAGTATTCCAAAGCAAGGAGCACTTCTGCAACATAAAACCTGCATAAAGTAATGGCATTCAAAGAATGGCATCACAATAATCAACACCAAAGTTTGTCAGGACGAATAGAGTTGTAACAAATGGTATCATAACTCATCACTTTTTTGGGTGATGCATCTGCAGAAAATTCACACATACAAAATATCTCATGAAATTTCCTGGAAAATCCTTGTTTTCTTTTTGTTAGATTATTGGTCCAGGACACCTTCAAACCAGTATGAACTACACAATTCAGGGTACAAAAACTCAACTTTTTCTGGAAAATATATGCGTATAACATCCTTACTAAATTTAGTCAATTAAGACACCAGAAAAAATTAAGCGACATTATACATGAGATTACAAATACAAAACTTGATGCAGAAGGCAAAAGGAAAAAGGAAAAAAAAAAAAGGAAATAAGAAAATTCATGCTTGATTGAAATCATCACAATGGAGGTCTGGGAAAGCAGATTCCAGATTGGTGCCAAAGATGTCCCCGGGAATCAAAGCATGCAATTACAAACTCATGCGAACAACCAAACGAGTTCATAAAAAATCATTGCTCAATTTCACAGCATGGCAAGCTTACTCGATGCAGGTTTTGTCAAGTCCATGAAAAAGAGCCCTGACTAGAAATTTCACAGGGTTCTCGATGATCCCTCAAAGACACCAAAAACTTACAGTTATAAGCTATATATATTTAATTTCAGTATTTATAAAGCATACAGATGGTTAAGGATTACCAATATATAAATACGAAAGCATGAAAAAATAAGATAAAATTCCTAACCTGGCAGCATGCTCTGGAAAGTACTTCCCAGGTTGGCGTTGCCTCAGTGCATGCAAGTCCCCGCCAGGGCAGAACTCCATTAACAAGCAAGAGAACTTCTCTGTTTCAAAATGTGAATATAGCGTGGGTAGAAATGGATGATCCAGAGATTGAAGGATCTCTCGTTCAGTCTGAGCCCTTAAAAGCTTTTTCCGTGCAGCTAGAGCTGCTTTATCCATAACTTTCATTGCAAAACAAGTTCTAGTACCACTCAACTCTGATAGATAAACACTGCCTATATCTCCACATCCTAGTCTCTTCAACAATTTAAAGTGATTGAACCCCAATGTTCCCGAATGAGATCTGACAGCTTGAATTGCTTCCCATCTTACATCATTTGCCTTGTGGGGCTTGTATAATGCACTGCTTAAACTACTGGAACTGCTTTCATCACTAATATCACTATCAGTACTGCCTCTATAGAGGCTCATTTTCCTGCTCTCGTTATCGTAGGAGTTGCTTACTTCACCACTTTCAACAGACTTCTCAACAATGCTTGCTTCTTCACTTACTTCTGTGTTGGTGAAACTCTGTTTGGCCTCTGCATAGAGAGTGGCAGTATAGATGCTGTTTGAAGGACTTGGACAGAAGCTTACAGCTGATTGAGATACCATGTGATTGTTAAGCTGCCCAGCATCTGCTTCGGATGGGCCTGAGACAATACTTTCAGATTCAAGTGAGCCACTGGAATAAGAGCTCTTTGGATCATCCGTGGGATGTTTGATGCAGGAATTGTTCTCCGCTGTTGAAACCTTATTCCCAGGAGAAGATTCTGCTGATTGACTAACAACTTCAGGCGAGCTTGCAAACTCCGATTTGCCCTTATGAGGACTAAAGAAATATTTTGCCGTGCTAAGAAATTCTTCATGGCGGATACCATCACGCGCTGTTTTGTAGGAATTTTTCGGATAGATTACAGAACCATTCGAATGGTGGACAGTCTTGATGACATGATTGGATGAACTTGCATAGCATGCACCGGAAGAAGCCCCTTCATGTCTAGACTGTTTCAGAGTTGGAGGCCGAGAAGGGCGAGACATGACAGATGTGGAAAGCGGGTGGCTGCCTACTTTAGATGCTGAATTCTGAGTCTGTGATGAAGATTCAATCCCATTGACAAACGACTCCATGAAAAATCTCGACAACAGCAATGTTCTGAGATGTAGCTATGAACGGTAAGCAAGCCATTAAACGACAGAATCTTGGAATTAAATTGCTTTTATATCTAAAATATGCTATGCTATGCTATTACAGGTGCTACAAAGACAAAAACAACATAGTATTGCAAATTCAAACAAGAAAATAACACAATTGATTCACGCAATCTCCGCAGAAAATCACAATTAAAGAAACTCCAAATATAACGGGAAAAACAAAGATGCGATAAAGGTGGCCCGTGAATGAAGATATTTTACCGTTATCCACAGTCAAATGAATGTCAAAATCAACCCTTGAAAGCAGTAAGATATCTAAATCCCATTAAGAAAATAAAAGGAAAAGAAAAAAGACAGCAACTTTACATTGTTTTCTTCAATCAAAAACCGTCCTAAGCAATTTGCTCAAGAACCCAGATGGCAAAAATCAAGAAGCCAAATGTTTGACACCAACACAAGCAAATTGGCTAGTTCAAGCAAAGTTAAGTTGTTTCTTTAAAAAGCAAAATAACATAACATGAATTGAGGGACCAAAACAGTCAAGAAAAAGAAAGTGAAAGAGTATAAACCTGATTAAAGAAGAGAGAAGGCAATGCAGAGACAGCAATCTTGCATGACTGTTACAACCAAAACACACACACAAGGACCCCAAAAGGCCAAAAACAGGTCACAAGGAAAGAAAGTAAATTAACTTTGTTATTTGTGTGTGTGTATGTGAGTGAGTGCCTTTCTGTTTCACTGAAGAATACTTCAGAATTGAGATCCGATCCAAACAAGAGAGAGAGAGAGAGATTGAACAATGATAAATGATTGCTTCCTTTTTTTTATTTTTTTTTCTTTTTTGTTGTCGAGAGCTGTTTCTGTTAATGTTTTCGTCGTTTAATGGAGGAGTGAAAGAGGGAGGGAAGGGATTAAAGGTTTTAAAGAGCCAAGGAAACAAAGCCTAAAAGAAAGATGCGCTTTGCGTATTGTTAGTGTCTTTCTTTCAAGAAAGACTCTTTCTCTTTTATCTACGTCCTTTATTGTTCTTGTTTTTGTAAATTGGAGGCCTCCTTCCTCTTGTTGACCGGAAGCGCGGTTGTCATAAAAAAAATTAAAAAAAAAAACAAAAAACAAAAAAAGAGTATATTTTACTAAAAAAAGAATTAAATGTTTTTTTTTAGTTTTTTTTATGATTTTAATATTCTAATATCAAAAATTAAAAAAAAATCTATAAGAAACTTATATAATACATTTTAAAAAAAAATATTAGCGTGTTTGAGAATGTAGTTGTGGTTACTTTTCAAAGTATTTTTACTCATAAATGTGTTAAAATAATATTTTTTTATTTTTAAAAATTATTTTTAACATCAGCGCATTAAAATAATTTAAAAAACACCCAAAAAATATTTATTTAAAATAAAAAATAAAAATAAAATTTAATTTTTTTTCAAAAACACTTTTAAAACGATAAAACAAACAGGGCCTAAATCTTACTAATTAAGCTTGTTTGATATTACAATACATGGTATTTTTTATAAAAAAATTTATACCAGACATCAAAATAATTAAAAAATATAAAAAATATATTAATTTAATATTTTTTTTAAAATAAATATCCTTTTAAAATATACACAAATATAATTAAAAAACTCATCCTCAAACATTACACCTAGTGTGGATGCAAATTGGGACACATCACATCACTCATTATGCATGGGGTGTCTCTATCACTTATTGCTATTAACTATAATCTACCTTGTTGTTTTTCTTTTTTAATGATTAACATTATTGGTTTTTGTCCTCGGCTTTTATTTTCCTTCTTTTATTGTTATTTATTTATTTTTATATGCATGTTAAGGTTAAGAGGATACGGGGAAAGCTATGTTTACTTGTTTTTGTGTCTCCTAACTCATAACTCCATGTAATGATTATTAGGTGACATGACAAAGAGTAATTTCATTTTTTTTAAGCATATAAGTTTTATTTTACTTTATTTTTCCTCAATTTTTTATCGTATTTAATAGGTATATTAAAAAATATAACGAGTAAAAATATTTATTTATTACTGTGTTGTTGTTATTGCCCTTTAATTTTTTTATTTTGTAAATATATTTTTGTTATTAATATTTTTTATATATATAAAAGAAAGAATTTGAGAACTTCCCCTTCTAACGAGTAGAGTATTTTATCTATTAAAAACCTTGTGATGGTTTATTAAGCAAATATCTCTTCTTTTTCTTCATGAGTAAAGGTATTCCTTTTAAAAATAAAAATCTATTATTATTGTTATATCATTGAACTTTATATATATATATATATATATATATATATATATATATATATATATATATTATAAGCCTTTTGCATGATTTTATTTGTCAAAGTCAAACAATCTTAAGCAAATCATATATACATTAAAAAACATGCGAGACCTATTTGATTGGCAATTTTCCACAATCGCGTAGAGTAGAGAAAATCTGAAGTTTATATACTTGCATGCTAAAAACTAAAAAATTGGTGTATTTGAAGTGTGATTCTCCTTTTAGTATGTTGGTTAAACATTTATATGCGTTTAGAAACAGACCCAACCATGTTTTTTTTTTTTAATTTAAAATTATGTTAAAAATTTTATTTTTTTATATTTTTTTAATTCTTTTGATATTCTAATCTTAAAAATAAATTTTTAAAATAAAAAAATATTATTTTAATATATTTTAGCATGAAAAATACTTTAAAAAATAACTGTAACTACATTTTCAAACATGTCTAAATATAGACATTGGTAAATGTTTATTCAAATCAAATCATCAATTTTTTTAAATATTTTTATTTAAATATATTAAAATAATAATTTTTATGTATTTTTTTATAGTTTTAATATATTAAAATGAAAAAAATAAATATTTTTAATTAAAAAAATATTTTTAAAAATTACGATGCACCGTATTATCAGACAGCCACCACCTGGAGTAAAATTCTTCACTCCCTCGTATGTACTTTTTATCGGCAACATTAACATTTTGGTTTCGTATTTCTATGTGAAATGATTTATTGCTGATAGTAAAACAATTCCTTTTTTTCTTTTAATTAACACTAATCACATGGGCTTGAGTAACCGCACCCATGTCATTAAAGAGGGAGGCCTCACATGCGCGCACGTGGACCCCCAACAAAAGCACGTGGCCGGCTGTCATTCCCCTGGCGCATGGCAATCCAATGCGCCCGCGCTTGAGGGCACAACTCCCTCCCAATCACTAATCTTCGGGGCCCATCTTTCTAACTACTAATCTCCTAAGGGATAAAACTGTCTTTTACCCGCGGTGCCTACCCCAACACCTACTAATTTTTAATCAGACAGGTGGGACCCGAACGCCACGCTGACGGGTCCCACCACCAGCCATGAGGGTCTTTTTGGGGAATTGCGGGGCAGACGGTGGGCACCCGGTGGTTGCGTAGGGTCCCTGCCGCGTGTTTAACACCAAAACATTGTTTGTTTAAAATTTAAATTTATTTTTTATATATATTTTTAAATGATTTAAATATATTAATGTTAAAAATAAATTTTTTAAAAAAATATTATTTTAATAAAAAACATTTTAAACCACAACCTTTAACCGGAATCCCGAATATATAACTTAACGGTGAGATTAAGAGATTGTGATGCGTGATGACGTGATTGAGCAGTTTCCACCGTTGATGATAGGAGATAAATTTGAAAGGGTTTAGATTTAGACACGTATAAAAAATGATTAGATGGATACGGAGACAAGGTCTCAATAGTTGTGGGGGCCAGTGTCATAAGCATGTTTGAAACAATGATTTTAAGAGTGCAAAGCACCGCATCATTCTCCTTTTTAAGCCATCAATCATGCTGTAGCACACTACCGAATCCTTTCCTCATGTCCACACATACTTTCTGCCCTAATCCTCTCCTTTCCCATGTTCTGTGATCCTCTATCATCTGTAATTTTTTATTTCATACGGCAAAACCTAGGAATATTTTTTTGAGGAAAAACAATTAATTTCAATTAGCATAAACTGTTTAGCATGTTCTTGAGCCCGGTTCAAATTTTAAAACAATCAACCCGGAGTTAACCCAATAACTCACTTCATAACCTAGTTAAAATCAAAATTGAAATGGAATCATTCAGATTTTTTTAAAAAATAATATATTTGATTAATCTGGGTTAATAACCTTCCCTCTTGACTTGAGCCTTCCACCCGGTCAACCAGGGTTGATTTTGATGCAATAAAGCAATATATATATATATATTGAGTTTGCTCAACAGCAAGTATGCAGATTGCAGAGACTTCAAGATTTTAACAATGATGACCAGAGACAGGAGGACTCTATAAATCTGCTAGAGGAGGACACTGAAGCTCAAGAATCTTCACGAGACAGATGATTGAGAAACTAGAACATGATAGAGGCATTACCGTGTTTAAGATTGAATTTAATGTGTTCATAAAAAATTATCAAGATTGTTCTAGCAAGTTTTCTAAATACAAGTTCAAGATGTATCTCCCTGTCGACAAAACATCAAGTCTCTTCTCGCTAGGCTCGTACTTTCCCTTCCGCAGCTGGTATCGATGTGTCACAGCTGAAATGGTATATGCCTGTCCTTCAATGGTCACGCTTTCTCCGCATTGCAGGTTCTGCTACACCAGGAACAACGTAAATGAACACAAGAAAGAAAACTTTGACACATCAAATTCATCTGATTCTATCCCTGAGGTCGAATAATGACACTAACATGCGACAGGATGGCTACAGACAGACAGATCACTGGAGTTAAGTTTCTGTTTTAGTGTACACAGACCAAAAGGAAATGTCTGCATTTTGGTTTCTTCTATTAGAAATCATATAGGTACGTTTGACATTTACGGCTCATTGTTTCATAACCTGGCCCCATACCGTAACCATCAGTCTTTTCCCGGTTCAGAGGACATACAGAACAAGGGATTTATCCCAATACAAGTAGTTAAAATCAGCGAGGAGAGAACAACAAGTCTTCAGTGATTGAAAAACCAGTACCCTTCAAACAATAATGTGATCTGCAAACAATAATGTCTGTGAGCTTTTTCCCCAGCCTCATCCAACATGCTGTAATGTCTTCAGTTATAAAGACATGTCCTTATGGGGAGCCCCCATTTGTGGAACAGATGATTCCTGGACAGCGTATAAAAATCATAAAAGCTGATCTTTCTTCCTCTTCGTTTTCCTTTAAAAGTAGCTCTTGTATTGGCAAGCAGGTAAAGCGAATCTCAGGGATTTGTACCTTTATCTATGTTGCGACCTCCAACTTTTCTTTGCTCTAGCTTTCCATATATATATCCATTCAAACTTGATGTTGGGTTCTCTTTATCTTTTTTCTTCTATGAAAGACCTAACATAGCCTTTTCGTTTGTAGTGCCATTATAAGGTCATAATCTCGGAGATTTCTGACTATAATTTGATTGCGAGCAAGTAGCGTCAGGGAGCTGGACAGGAGTGAGGACCCCAGGATAAACATCAGAACCTCTTGCCCCCGTTTAATCAACACCAAACCTTCCTCCATGGGACGGATTAGGCAAGAAACCCAGACAGGAAATACCACAAAAACATCATATAATAATAATTCTCAACTGTATTGCATTTGCCTCTATTTTATCAAGTCACGAGAAACCCAGATAGGAAATACCACAAAAACATCATATAATAATAATTCTCAACTGTATTGCATTTGCCTCTATTTTATCAAGTCGCGAGAAACCCAGATAGGAAATACCACAAAAACATCATGTAATAATAATTCTCAACTGTATTGCATTTTCCTCTATTTTATCAAGTCACGAGAAACCCAGATAGGAAATACCATAAAAAAACCAGAAGATAACAGAAACAAAGGGGAAAAAAAACATACAGTGGGAAAGCAACGAATTCCGAGGTTCTTTGGAGGAGGTGTGATTTCAATGACCTTATAAGGGTAGGAATGATCTCTGTCCCTTTCTTTCTTTCTGCATGTTACATGAAGTGCTGGTGTCTGCTGCCAAAATTTAATTAAAGAGTAATTGTTGAAAAATGATGATACATGGGAAAACGTGAATGGATCAAACAAACAAAAAATGAAAAGGAAAACCTCTGTGAATTGGTGATTAAGGTCAGACCTTCTGATATGCACCTAGGTTCCATGACACCATTGCCATTCTTCTGCTCTCTCTCTCTCTCTCTCTCTTTCTCTGCGTTTAGTTTCTTTCTTTTGTTTGTCTGTGATTCAGACTCTCAGGAGTAGATGGAGTGGAAGAAGGTAAGCCAGTAAAATATAAAGATCATTTCATTTTAAAAGAAGAGAAAAGGTAAGCCATTAAAAATATAAAGATCTTTCTTCATTTTGGGAAGGAATTTTTAACTTGAATCCTACTATCCTAGCATATAATTTGTTTTTTTTTTTAAAAAAAAATTAAATTAATTTGCATATAATTTTTTTTCAAATTTCACAAGGTGCGGTTTTTTCAATATTTTCATCAGTTTCAGTGTTTCTTATATTTCTTATAGATTATTTCTATTTTCTATGATTTTTTTAAGTTTTTTATTTTTATGTATTGAAAGATTAATTTTTCTTTATGCAGTCGAAGAGTAGTTTGGATTAAAGGGGTAAGAAAACATGAGAGAAAACACAAACATACGAGGGCATATAGCAGCGAGAATTCTTAATTCTCTCAATCTATACAAGAGTAGATGAATACAATATCCCTTTTTTGAAGATAAATCACAAAGATTCTCTTAAGGTATTTTTATTAAAATTATATTTAATTATTCATAACTAACAAAGCAATTAACTTAATTATAAAATATGTGGCAATATTTTATAATAAATTAAAATTATCTATTTAATAGCTCATAAACACTTACTTGTTACAAATAAATAATATTTATTTTCTCTTCGAAGATAACATTATATTTTATAAATGATAATAGTACAATAACTAGCCGCGTAACTGTGCCATGCTGTGGAATATTTTTTTTTCCTTTAAAAATAATGTTAAGGTAGCTCAGACATGTTTTTTTTAAAAAAAAAAATATGACTTGAATTATAGATTAGACCGAGTTAAATAAGTTGATTTTATTTTTAATTAATTAATAAAAAATATATGTAATGATAACAAGTGGATCAAATTAAAAGAAAAAAAATGATAACAATAACCTAGGGAAAAAAATATTTTTGTAAACGGGGACAAATAATATAGCTCAATTATCATCCCATTCAATATAGAAGAACAAAATTAAATAGATAAAAAAAAAGATAAAAAAAATTGTTAAAGTCAATTTGAGCTACCATGATAAAGTTGTAACTCGAAAAATAAAAAGTAAACTAACATAAGTTAACTCATCAAATTCGCAACCAAAATCATGAGATCGAGATAATTTGGTAGGGAAAAAAATGTAACAAATCACAAAGATAAAAAAACAAAATAAGAAGAAATAATGATGTCAAACCATATTAAATTTCCAAACTCGTGACTTGGTGCATTAAACTAGAAATATCATATCTGAAAAAGCCATGAAAATCAATTCATAACTAATTAAATGTTTAAGTATTAAATTGAAAAAAGAATATCAATTATACAAAATGATCTAAAACAAAGAAAAAATAATAATTGAAAGAATGAGGATTAAAGTTGAAATACAAAATAAACTTTATTTTTTATTAAAGGTTTGGATTAAAAAAAAGAAATTAATTAAACAAAAGGACAAAAAAATCAATCAAAAGAATGAGGATCAAATTTTAAATAAAATATAAATAACTTTTTTATTGAATGGTGAAATTGAGTAGAAAAATCAATTCAACTAAATGCAAAAAAAATAAAATTAAGGACCAAATTGGAAGAAAATAATATATAGCAAATAGAGATAGAAGGATGAAATTAAAAATAAATAAAACTTCTTTAAAGAACCAAGAATAAAAATTAGATATCAAAAGAATAAAGAATGAAATTAAAATACTAGCGACAAAGAGGGTTAAACAGTAATTTTCAGGGGGAGAAAATAAGAAGGAAAAAAAGGTCTACTAGCAACAAATTGAACCACCAAAATTGACACACGTCGCTCTACTAGAAAGAGAACACGAAGGAGTTTTTAATGACATGACAAAAGGGTATTTTTGAACACAGGAGGCACTACACGCATTGGTAAAGGGGATGTCCTCTCATGTACTGCAAATTGTGCCACATGCGCCTAACCTTTTTGTTATATATATATATATCTAAGCTGACTTGATAATAAGAAAAAAAATATATAAAAAGACAAAAGGTCCATTGACTCTAGTTTCAAATTTATTGCTTTTAAGCATATTTTAGTCATTTCATCATGCTTTTTAGTTTTTTTTTTTTTATTTTCTTATGTTTTATTAAATATTAAATTGTTCCTCAGCTAACACTATAATAATGAAAAAACATGTGAAAATATAAAAATACCCTTTGACACCAATTTAATTTTTTTTTCTTTAAATGGTATTTTAGTAATTTTACTGTGCAATTCAAATGAAAAAAAAAAAACTTATTTATCTCCGGTCAATCTAGTAAAGACAAATGAGCCATATAAAAACACTTAAATGCCCTTATAAGCTAGTGTTAAATATTTTTAGGTTGAGTAAAATCATTATTACATTGTTTTTGTGAACATTACAAATGAATCTGAATGAATAGTATTTTTCAAAAGGGGTTTAACTCCTCGGCTAACATTATTAATTTATTTTTGTCTTGTCTTTTTTTTTTTTTTAATTTTGGTCCCTTGATTTTAATTTTTTTGTATTTGTTCCTATAACATTGTGTTTATTTAGGATTATGCTAGGTGGTTGGTTTTGGCTACCAAGGCTAGGGGATCGTGCAATATAAAGAAAAAACATCTTAGCTTGGTTGATGCTTAATTTGTTGATTTTAAATAAAATTGTATCAATTTAAAACAATTAAGTTTATAGAGACAAAATTTGAAGATTGGAAAATGTTAAGCTCCCTTTTTCTTATTGGCATTGGGCTGAATTGGACGAGCGATGAAAAATGTTTATCATATTTTTTTTTATGACTCAATTTTTTTTTTCAATTTAATTCTTTTACATTGATTTTTTTTTTTTTTTGTATTGGAATTGAGGGTTTGTTTCGATAGCCTATATATGGGGATCTTGTGATGTTAAGGAAAAAAATTTAGCATTAAGTTAATGCTTAGTTTTGCAAAATAAAACTCAATTGGATTGATCTAACATAATTAAGGCTCGAGGGATCAAATTTGAAAACAAAACAAGGTCAGGGATGAAATAAAAAGGGCAGGGAAAGAATGGCTAACGCGTGCAATATATGTGCCAACTAATAAGGAGGGACACCACGCCTTAGAGGCACATAGGCCTTTCTCTGACTACCAAATAGGTTGTTTCAGGGTTGCTTTTGAATAAGCTTGGAGAGGAAAATCGTATATAAAAAGTGTGTCAATGTTGGTGTTGTGTTTCTATTGATATTTTTCTTCTCCTCTCTTTTTTCTCTCTCATTCACTTAGTTTTCTACCTTGTTTTGTTAATTTTATTCTACATTAATTTTGTTTATCATTCTTTAAATAGTGATTTTCTTATTTTGTGACCTTTCTAGAATTGTTTTTTTTTTTTTTTAAATCACCCTTCGTAATGCTTATTTGTTTTCTATGGGTTAATCTCGATCTTAAGATCCAAGTTATAAGTTTAAAAGGTTAGCCCGAGTTTGAAAGGTTATTTTATTTTTTGGTTTCATCTATCAACAATTGGTTAGTTTAGAATTGACTTTTGTTTTGTTTTTTGTTGTTGTTTTTGTTTGGTTTCTATATGGTTATCCTGGTTGTATGCCTTGAATCGTGAGTTTTATAGGTTAATTTGGGTTAACTTCGGTCTTTTTTTTGTTGAATTTGTTTTTTTTCCCTTCAACTTGGGCCGGTTGAGAATTAGGCTTCAAAATATTTTTCAATTTGATTTGTATATGGTTATCTCATTCTCATTACCCAGGTCACGGATCTAATAAATTTACCCGGATTAACACAAGTTGTCATTTTTTATTCTTTTTTAAAATTAAATATATTTCTTTTTATTTTCATCATTTGATATTATGTCAGTTTGAAATTGGGTTGCTTAAGGATTGAGTTTTATAATTTTTTTTTATTTTCTTTTTATAGGAAAATCTCTTTGTCATGAACTATGTCACGAGTTTGGAAAATTAACTCGGGTTGATTTGGGTGGTTCCTTTTTTGAGTTTTTTTTTAATTTCATCTTTTAACTTTGAGTTTTTCTTTATTTTTTTCTTGATTTGTTTTTAATTTTATCTTTTAATATTTTATTGATTATGAATTAGGATTTATAATTTGTTTTGATTTAGTTTCTATAGGGTCATGAGCTCAAACAAACCTTCTGGCATTTAATTGGTCCTCAATTTTGTGAGCTTCTATTTTTGTTATTGTTTAATATAATAAAAAATAGTTTCAAAAAACAAAATAAAGTTTTACAGTTTAAACTTGGATCGACTCAAGTTGCTTTTTCATCATTTTTTTCAGGTTGAATTTTTTTTTTTTCAATTTTTTTTTTCAATATTGGGTTGGCTGAGAATTAAGTTTCATAATCTTTTTTTTTTTATAGTTTTTTTTCTATGTGGTTATCTTGTTCTGATTCTGTAGGTTGTGGGTCTTGTAGGTTTACTTGATTTGACTTAAATTGTTTTTTTTAATCATATATTTTTTCATTTCTCTTTTGATATTTGTGGATCGCGAATTGAGTTTATAATTTGATTCAATTTATTTTCTAAAAAATTATTATTATTTCATGATTTAAGTTGAGAGCTTTACAAGTTAGTTGATATTAATTTGGGTTGATTTAATATTTTTAAAAAATATATATCATTAACTTAATAGCTAAAAAATATATAGTCCAATATGCATCGAGTTTTATGTTCGTTCGTGATTCTTTTGTTTTGCTTTAAGAAAACATGTTTATGATGGCTTCATTTGTTTTTCATACATTTAAAAATAATAATTTAATTTATGTATAATGTAGACCAAGTATAAAGTTACTCAAGCTTTTCTAAGTATAATTTTGAGAGACTTTATCCTATTTTTTGAAGGTTTTTTTTTTAACACGATAAAAAAAGAAGAAGAAGAAGAAAATGGAGTACGGTATAAACCCATGCACCTTGTCCGCCATCATTAGATAAATGTATTTTTAAGAATTTATTGTATTGACGGTGGATGCACCTTTAAAAATACCCAGAAAAAAATATTTAATCTTAATTAACACATAAATTAGCTTTAAAAAATACTTAATTAAAAAAATAAATTTCATACTTTTTAAAATAAAAAGCATCTTTAAAACACATTAAAAAAAACCACCGTGTTAAATTTCAATTATTTAATATGCTGATTAACGCAAGGATGCAATAAATATTCTCCTACATAAATTTGCAACAAAATGGATGTTAGATTTTTTCTAAAAAATAAAAATAAAATCATAAAACAAAATGGGCTATTTCCTCAAAGAAATTAGAGGGTCAGGACTCAGGACCACACCAGAGATACATACTAGCTTGAACTGGATAAGAGAACTGGATAAGCTATCTGTTGAACAGAAACAGAAAATAGCCATGGCGAAAGCAGTAGTAGTTTAGCCTCGTCCAATGACTACTCTCACTCTTTCCCCTTCTCTCCCCTGCCCACCCTCCAAAAAACACCTCCCCTTAAGATTCATAGCCCATGCTTCCACACAACTCTCCCCAGCCTCTCTGAAACAGCAACTCTCCCACCAAAAAACCGGAGTCATTGTTATCGGAGCCGGCCTTGCAGGTCTAGCTACCGCAACCAGGCTAAACTCTCAAAACATCCCCTTCCTCCTGCTTGAGGCTTCTGACGCTGTTGGTGGCCGAGTTAGGACTGACGTTGTTGATGGTTTCCTCCTCGACCGAGGCTTCCAAATCTTCATCACTGCATATCCCGAGGCCCAAAGACTTCTTGACTATCAAGCACTGGACCTACGGAAATTCTACTCAGGTGCCCGCATCTACTTTGATGGCCGGTTCCATACGGTGGCTGATCCTTTATGCCACTTTTTCGATTCTGTCAAGTCCTTAACCAACCCCATAGGATCCGTGATCGACAAATTGCTTATCGCGTTGACAAGGATTCAGGTCCTGAGTAAATCGGATGATGAAATCATGCGTGCTGATGAGGTTCCTACTATTGATCTCCTAAAGAAAATTGGGTTTTCGGATTCGATAGTGGAACGCTTTTTCCAGCCTTTCTTTGGTGGCATATTTTTTGATAAAGAGCTCGGAACTACTTCAAGATTGTTCGACTTTATATTCAAGTGTCTCGCTCTCGGCAACAATACCCTTCCTGCCAAAGGAATCGGAGCCATTCCAAATCAATTAGCATCCAAGTTGCCAGCTGATTCCATCTTGTTGAATACAAGAGTTGTTTCTGTTGGTCTAGACAAGGATCAAAACACACCAATGCCCTTTGTTAGACTGGAAAATGGAGATATTCTACAAAGCGAGCTTGGAGTGATTGTGGCTGTTGATGAACCACACGTTAACGAGCTCTTGGCAGAAATTAACAGTATCGAGCCAGTTCAAAGTAAAAAACCTGCTCGCAGTACGGTCTGTTTGTATTTATCGGCAGACAGGGATGATATACCTGTTCGAGACCCAGTTCTGTTCCTTAATGGTTCGGGCAAAGGCATTGTAAATAACATGTTCTTTGCGACCAATGTAGCTCCATCCTATGGTCCACCTGGGAAGGCGTTGGTATCAGTGACTCTGATAGGGTTGTTCGATGATAGATCCGATCATGATCTAGTGGATGAGGTTATTTCGGAGCTATCAGGTTGGTTTGGAGGCTCGATGGTCGGGTCATGGAAGCACTTGAGAACGTATAGGATCAGATATGCACAACCAAATCAATGCCCTCCTACTGATTTGATGAAAAACCCTCAAATTGGGTCAGGTCTCTACTTGTGTGGCGATCACTTGACCTCTGCTACCTTTGATGGAGCATTAGCTTCCGGAAGAAAAGCTGCAGAAGCTTTGTTAAGAGATAGGGCATTCATTAAGGTTTAATTTGTTCATTTTAATTTTCATCTCTGGGAATCGTTGAGCCTTGATGGTACTGGAATTAATTTCTAATAAAATCGAAGGACATTTTCCTTCGATCATAGAGTTGAATCAGAGAAAAGTAGCAGCACAAATTACTTTATTCAGTTTTGAACTGTTACACCAGGAATAAGCATCTGACGAGAGCAGATGAGTGCATCCAGAAATCATTGGAGACAAGCCAAGCCATTGTATTCAATGAGTCATTAGGGCAAGATTTGGTAAAGAAAACGTAGGGAAAAACAAATCCTTCAATGAGATGATGAAGTGGCCTGTTAATGAAAAAGGGCGGAACTGATAAGAAAACAAATATGGTTAGGAAAGGAAAAGTGCAACATCTTTAGGTTTAGGTGTTCTTTCAAGTTTAAATATCAGAGAGAGGGTACATGCTTCTTCACAATTTATAACTTATGGATGTCCATTATAACATAAATGAACAAAATATAAAGTCAGTTTCTTAGATTCCTAGTACAGGTAAACAAGATGCGAAAAATAGATGAATTGGACATCTGGTGGAAAAATACGAAGCCCCTTCCTAACAAAGTAAAACAATCTAGAGGTCAGGCTAATGCAATTGAAAATAACCTCATTGCCCACCAGTGTTCCGAAAAAAATTTCATTTTAGAAGCCTCCTATCTCCCATAAGGATGATACCTACCACTCCCAGCACCACCATATCCCACTCTGCTTCCATACATGGAACCTCCACCATTACCTCCATAGCCACCTCCAAGGCCAGTGTCATAGCTACTTCCATAGCCACTGCCAGAACCACCACCAGCACCACTGCCACCACCATATCCGCCATAATTCTCACCAGGGCCACCATAACCCCCACCACCTAAATCATAACCCCTGCTGTACAGTCCTCCATAACGACCAGCATATCCCAAGGAGGGCTCTCCCCTATAAGCACCGATACCCCCAACTCCGTATCCTCCATAGCCACCAAATTCACCTCCACCATATCCACTATAAGCACCAGCTCTACTTCCGTAGGCCCCTCCAGACCTATAACCACTACCAATGCTACCAAATCCACTGCCTCCAAATCCACCATAAGCATCATCAAACCCACCGCGAAATGCAGGCCTTGAATCATTATAACGCTTTGATGGAGGTGGAGGCGGGTTTGCCTTCTTTGGCTCGGCCTTCTTGATTTCCACCTTCAAGAGAGCATGACAAGTTGGAGAAACAATAGATAATGCATAAAAATCATAAGATCCAATTACTGGAGGCTATGTAAATTAATTATTGCTACACAATGGAAGAAAATGATTTCCTCAACTTTTACTTCCCAGTTCCCGTCCCCAATCCTACCACAAAACTGAACTAGTTATTCGTATACAATCCAATTACACCTACATAACAGCATGTTGAGAAAAAAAGACATCTTTCAACAAGAAAAATAAAATTGCTGACCAAAATATCTTGTCTGGTAAGATAAGAAAACTTACAAGGCACAATTGATTAGAGGCACCGCTATTTTTATCTAGCATCTGCCAGTTTTTCCAGCTTTAGATAAAATGTTTGTGTACTGAAGGGTTCTAGATGATGTTATAAATGTTTCATCCCATTTTCACATGGATGCAGAAGGCTTTCTAATTCTCAATTGAGTAAATTTGCATGCACACATGGAGGTATCAACTATAATGGCAAGAAATAATGATACCAGATATCCATGCTAGCGACGCTTATACTGGTTTTCACAACTGAAAATTTTAAAGAGATCAAGTAAAACCTAACCATAACTGCCCCTTTTAAAGTTGTGTCAACTTTTAATGGTTGCATGCTTTTTTTAAGAATGATGTTAGAGATGCTGGCATTTTAGCTAAACTATTACTAAGCAATTTGTCATTGTCAATGGTCAAATGTTAATTCATTAAAAATGTCATTATCTCTAGCTTTACCCTTTCTTACATATATCTCAAATTGAATCTAGTTGGCCTATAACAATGTACAAGTGGAAGCTCATTGAAAGTAGAACTCCACCAATTCTCCTTCAACTAGGGATTTTATATGGTTTTGGTTGATCAGAAAATGGTTTAAATTCTCGGTAAATACCACATACAATCCTTGTGCAAAATAACAAGCAATGATTATATTAACTATCATGTACGCTAAGATTTGGACATTCTTCAAAGTTTTCTATTCATATTGCTGTGACAAACCCATGGATTCCCTAGTATACTGTGTCCTCGAGTAAGTTTAAGGGGCAGTTCAAGCATTTATAGATATGGATATAGTCTTTAAAAACCCATGAAAAGGGGATGATAAATCAAAATTGATATCAGTTGGTATCTGCCAACCTGAGTTCCAGCCAGCTCGAGTTTATTTCCCCTGGCCAACAGATCATCAACTGCCTGCTCTGTATCAAATGTAATAAATCCAAACCCACGAGAACGATTGGTGGAGTGGTCCCGCATGATCTGATGTTCTGTAACTTCTCCGAATTGTGTAAAGAATTCATTGAACTCATCTGTCCATTACAATAGATAATCAAATGCCCAAACAGTCAAACAATGGCCATTGTAATGGCAGGTAACCATATACAACTGCTTAGATTACCTTCAGTCACAACCGCAGGTATTCCACCAACAAAAATCTTCCTGGTCCTAAAATCCTTAGACCCAACCGCTCCCTTTGGTATTGTTCGCTTGATTTCAACCTAAAGAGTCCAAAAACCACAAGTATCAATAAACCAAACCAAGTCATCAAGTTGCATTTATTGAATTTTCGAAAAATAAAAAGATAAAAGATGGTTTTTCAGCAGTTAAATCCAACATCAGCACCACAGCAAAACCTACTTGTTTGCCATTGATAATATGAGTATCCTGAATGACTTGATCAACAACAGATGGATCTGCATAGGTCACAAAGCCAAATCCACGGGGCTGCCCTGTTTTCCGGTCCTTCATTATCACGGAATCCGTAATTTCACCATATTTACCAAAATGCTTAATGAATTGTGCTGCATTAACAAACATAACCAAAACAACAAGCAATTAAAAAAAAATCAGAATACGGAAGCAAAAAAGACTCCATTAGCAGATTGTCAAGTAACAAAGAAACTAACCAGTAGTTGTCTCTCTTGCTAAACCTCCAATGAAAATTTTTCTGCAACACATGTTGAGTGAAAATCAAACAAACTTCACAACTAAAGGTTTTCCAAAAGGATCATATATAATAGGCACCAAATTCCTAGGTCTAGCAATGGTAGAGAAAGGATTTTTCTTCTTCTTTCGATTCTTGTTACCAATTCATAAAAAAACATCAAGAAAATAAGAAATCACTACACCAATAAGGCTTAATTATTCAGCCAAACCCTACTAGTTTGCCATTAATGATATGAGGTTATATATATATATAAGGGCCTTCTCAATGAAAAGGAAGCAATTAAATAAGAGAAAACCCACCAATACTTTAGAGCAATTGAACTAAGAAAGGAAACCAATTCCCTGTTTGGTTCCCGTGAAAGGCAGATAGAGAATATAAAATTAAAACAACTTAACAAAGAATCCCAAATTTCCTATCTTTCAAATCCCATATACCCAAGAACTAAATAAAGTCCTGAATTACAGTGTTATCAAGCTAAAACTTGAGCGTGTAGAGATTACTTTAAAATTTTCTCAGGAAACAAGCAGATTACCCGGGGCTAGCTCCATCTCCAGAGAGAGGTTGAGGCTTGTCATCTTTTGGGATGTGGGTGGATTTAACGTCGTTAGGTTCACCTTCGTGAATGGGTTCGTTGTGGTGTGGGTCCATTGCTGCTTCAAGCTTCAACAATGGCTTCTCTTCTTGT
Source organism: Populus alba (assembly GCF_005239225.2). Taxonomy (NCBI): domain Eukaryota; kingdom Viridiplantae; phylum Streptophyta; class Magnoliopsida; order Malpighiales; family Salicaceae; genus Populus; species Populus alba. Next base: position 3,967,876 of record NC_133299.1, read on the forward strand.
TTTATTATTTTTTCCCCCAAAAAACAGGCAAAGAAGAAGAAGAAATGCAAGAAAGGAAGCCCTAGATGGATGGGTGGATTGGGTTTATTGTTTCAGACTTGAGTATTATTTTATTCTTATCTTTTACCGTTCAAAGGCCTTGATGACTTTTATTACCATTTTTTTTTCTTTGTGAGAGAACAAGATAGTTTTTCCACGCAATTTTTATATTTTAAAAATATAAAAACTTATTTTAAAATTATTATAAAAATATATTTATTTTATGTTTATATTCTTATATATCTAAGATTAAAAAAAAAAAAAAAAAAAAGGGAGATATGTTTATTGAAAATAGTGTTTAATTCATATCCTACAACAAAAGAGATGAAAATGGTAAACTTTGGTTGAAGAAACAAATATTTCAGATAATTTTTTAGTGAAGTTTTATATTTTTAAAGTAAAATATACAGAGAGAAAATGTTCTCTATAAATATTTTATTTTATTTTAAAAATATTCTTCTAAAAAAAATTTTAATTTTAAAATTATTCAATTAAAACTTATAAAAATAAAATAATTTATTATCATGATTTTAAAACTCGACATGTAACAAGATTTGAATTACAAGTTAAGAGGATCAACAAAAAAAAATCAATAAGATTTTTTACCAAGTCTTATCTCGGATTAATTGAGTTGCAGGTTGACCAGGTTTTTGACGTGATCAAATTGGTAAAGTTTTTTCTCCATTTAGTGGACAAATTCAAGTTTTATAATTAAAATTATTATACTATTTTTAATTTCAACACTCAATATAAACTAAATTAAATAAAAAAAATTATCTAATTATTTTTAAAATATATAAATTTGGCATTAATATATATTAAAAATAAAATAATTTTTTTATATATATTTTTATATCTTATACAAATAAGGTATATAAACCGTCATTATATCTTGTACATTAACACCAAAAACAATTTTGTCTTCATTTTATGTTTTGTCTTGTTTTATGGGTTCTTCTTGTTTTTATTTTTTATGATAAGGACAATAATCAAATATTATTCTAGATATAAAAAGAAATCAAGTACAAAGGATCATAGAAGCAGGACGATGAAAGTTTGCTAAAAAAGAAAATATAGATCGATGAAGATCCCTTTTTCCAGAAGTGACGTAGCTTCTGTTAATCCTTAATAATCTTCTGTTAGACCTAACAAAGAGATCACAATTCACCCACCAGGCCACATGAATGTCCAAATAGTGAAATTGTCTTGATTATTCTTCAACAAGTTTAAGGTTGTTATCGGGAAAAGATTTTTATTTAAAAATATATTAAAATAATTTTAATTTTTTTTTTCAGATATTAACATATCAAAAAAACATCCAAAAGTACTTGGGCCTTGTTATTTTACTAAAACATAGTTCTTGATTTTGAAAAATAGTTTTTAAGAAAAATAAATAATTTTTTTGATGTTTGGTAGTATCGTAAAAAATAAGTTGGAAAATATTTTTTAATGTTTAGTTATCTCACAAAAAATAAGATGAAAAATAATTTATTAATATTTTTTTAAGTTTATTAAAAGAACGAGGAACAAATTTTATAGATAAAAAAGATGGAGGAAGAAATTGAAAAAATATCTAATTTGATAAATTAATTTAAATAAAATAAATAACAATCAAAATAATAAAAATCAAATCTAACAGATAAAAAAATTTAAAAAGATGATGAAATTTAAAAAAAAAATTTCATAAATTATTTCAAATAAAATAAATAGCAATCAAAAGAATGAAGTTCAAATGTGATCGATAAAAATTTTTTAATTAAGTGAAGGATAAGAGAAAAGTAAATAACAACTAAAATAATAAGGATCAAAATTGATACAACAATCAAATTAAATGAAATTATAATGGATGAAATTAAAAAAAAAAATTCAAAATAAAATATATAAAAATTAAAAGATTGATAACTAAATTTGATATAATCAATAAATAAAAAAATATTTTTTTATTTTTTACAATTATTAGAAAGTGTTTTTCATTTAAAAATAAATATTTTTAGAAACTAAACTAAATCTTTTTATTATTATAAAATATTTTTTGTTGATCAATTCTAAGTGGCTAAGGACACTAAATGACATGAAAAGGATAGAAAAGCCAGCAACCACTCCATGAAAAGGATATGTAGAGATAGAATTGAAGCATAGAAGAGAGATGATGGGTTAGTCAAGTTAGAGCGTACGCTAACAAAAGTTCATCCTGTTTTCTCTATCACTGTTACAGCCATGTTTAAAACTTCAAATTGTGCTCTTCTAGCTTGGTATTCCAGAATGGTCCAAGTAGTATCCCTTTCTTCCACACAAGAAGCATTCCTGAATTCAAAAATGATCACGTGATCTTATCCAGCTTGTTAGTTCGAAGTTTGGATTAAGTGAATCTTGCTATTTAAGTATCGTTTGTTTTATATTATGTTAGCAGTTTTTTTTTAAAGTGTTTTATAATTTAAAATATATTAAAATAATTATATTTTTTATTTTTTTAAAATTTATTTTTAACACCAATCTATAAATTAATTTAATAACATACTAGATCCTGCTTCGTTAGAGGTTTGTAACAAATAAAAGGAAATAAAAATAAAAAAATAAATTGTAAGTTTATGCCAAAAATAATAAAGGCAAGACAGTTTTAGGTTGGACCTCCCTCCAATTATTTTCAATTTGAAATTTGTACTTCCTTTAATTTTATTAATTTTATCTTTTTTTAAAATTAATGTAAATATCTGAGTCAATTTTTGCACATATTGATTAATCTCACAAGTCTTAAAATTAATGATTATATAAACCTCCAGTAATTCTAAGATTTATGAGATTTAAACTGATAATTTCTAAAAAACAAATTTAGAATCTAACCAATTAAGTTTCGCTCTAAAATTTTATATATTTTATCTTAATTACGTGTGTGAGCGAGGATAATAAAAGGGTTTCACTTTGTGTGATGGTTGAGAGATGGGATGTTGCTGGTTTCCAATGCTTTCTTTCCTCGTTGCACATCCTTTTAGGTGACTTCTTAGTGGCAGTTTGTGAGTCAGCTATCCCTTTTAACCATTATTTTTAGTTGTTTTATTTGATTTTTATTTTTATTTTAAAAAAACTAGTTTTTAGATATCCAAATAATTTAAAATTATAAAAAATCAATTTAAATTCAAAATCTTATGCAACATCAAACACACACTTTTAAGAGACGTTTAGAATTATAATACCAGCTGTTTTTTTAAATATTTTTTATTAAAAAATATATCAAAATAATATTTTTATTATTATTATTTAAAATTAAAATTTATATTAGCACAATAAAATATCTAAAAACATCAAAAATTAATTAATTTAAAATATAAAAAATTAATTTAAAAAATACTTTTAAAACACAATTTAATATTGCTATGGTTTTTAGGCAAAGCTCTTTTAGCTGCTCTTGATCTAAAAGTAGTATTTGGTTAAAAATATATATATTTATATATATAAAAAGCTTAATAAATAATCATACAAAAGCAAAAACTTGGAAAATTATTTAGAAAAAAACCATGTCTGAACATGACCACATCGTGGATATGCGACAACAATACAGGAGCAGAAGACGTAGCATTGCACAAATACAACAATCTCACCTAAGCTGTGGATCTTGGCAAAAACATATTCATCATCTAGCTTGATCCCATTACCAAAATTGCGATACAATTTCCCAACAGGTAAACAATACCTAACAAGATTTTGATCAACAAATTCCCTGATCCGAATCACCAGAACACACAGGGAGAGAGAGAGGAGTCTAGTAAGTATTCTGTGGATGAGACCTCCTCCTAACATCTCGCTTGTAGTAGGGAGTTTCATCTATTGTCTTCCTTACATAATCTACAAATGGCTGAGGTGTTCGAGGCGACTGTTCAGTCAAGGCAGGACTGCCGCGAGCAGGTGTCTGTGGTGCTGCGCTAGGTGGAGTGGCAGGGGTGGTGGAGGGCACATGTCCGCTGGATATCTCAGAGATAAGCAAGGAACAGCCTAGATAAATTACACAAAGGATCACACATCCAGCTACTAGAAGCCCAATGAAGGTTGCAAAGCTAGTTTTTGCCCCCGTTTTTGCATCAGGTTCATATGTAACGTGTATTTCCATTCTCTGCCCTGTATACAGAAAAACAAGATTACATCATCTTAGCAGCTAAAGACAACCTCCTCTTTTGTGGGTATTCAAAGGCTATGGAGGCTCACCATTGGCTGGGAGAGTGATGGTGATTCTATCTTTCAATCTTTTGGCTCTCAGCACTTGGACCTGGAGATATTGAAACCAGCTAGAATCAACCATTATAATGAACAGTCAAAAAGATTATACACGCTTTTGTGCTCCCCAAATCATTTGAAATCAGTTCATTCTATTCTTCATGGCTTTGAAACATGTCCGAAACTATTCCACAGTTTGGGCACAATCCATTGGAATCTTGGATGATGCAAAGCCTATTTCATTTGCAACTGATAAATACTCACGTACTGAAGCAAAGAAAAAACAGCTCACCTCATATTTTGCACGGCCACCTATCCCGAAATCTTCCTTGTGGACGAGAGCGATCTTCATTGAATCCCGATCAAGCCAGTGGATTTCAACATCTACAATGAGAGAACCAATTTCATCTTTGCAATAAATTTTATTGTGTCAGGTGGACAGTTGAGATGTAATTTAGTTATTCACAAAATCTTAACACATCTACTGCAGCACCACTCCTTTTAACGCTCCAAAATCCTATGTAAGCCGGAAAGAAGCAAACCAGATGGCAGTAATCATATAGCTAATAGCTCAGAAAAGATTCTGTGACCATTTTAGACTTGGGAAAGTGAGGTTGGAGGTGATGACACCTTTGAATGGCACTGTAACTTGGACTGCTGCCAAACATGTGGCAAGTTTGGTGTAAATATTTTATAATCAAACCACTTATACAGCAAGGCAATTATCAGCATATGCTTGCATGAACACCTACTAAAAGGGAATACCATTGGATTACAAGGTATAGAAAGAGACTACCGCCCAACTGAAAGAAGGGTTGATTTTTAGTTCCAAAAGAAAGTGATAGGTTGGGTTTGTGAGCAGTGAGATGGCACTCTATCATCAACTTGGACCATAATAAAAGAAAATCCTAATTAAGACAAGGCTGAGAGAGAAACAGAGGAAGAAGGCTTTTATTTACCTGTATTTCCCAAGATGGTTATAGTAGTCTTGTTGGAATCTGGTGTCAGGTTCAGTTGCATTGAACTCTGTAATGAAAACATTGACAGCATGTACACATTTTATGTATTGTTTTGAAATCATATATATGACCTGATTTTGAGGGATTATATTTTATGGAAGAAAGATTCTCCACTGGTGAAATGCCTAACAAAATCAAGCTTAGTTAAATCTAGAGAAAGAAAGTCTTGTTATAATAGAAATACAAGTAAATGGAACTTAACAAGTGTTGATGATCAGACCTAGCACTATTGCAAACACACCCGGTGAAGAGGAAAAAATACACCCATTGTTTCCCAAATAAACAAATTGCAGATTGCTGTCATTCCCTTCAAGTAGCAAAAAATGTTCAACTAAGACATCAGATCAATTACCTTGTCCATTTCCAGTATTGAAAACCCTCCAATAAAAATTGCTGATGCAGATCCAGAGACATGGCTAGCTTCTCTGAGTGATACGTTTATAGAAATAGATACATACGGTCTCATGTCCTTCAACCTGGGTACAGAATGCACCAAGTGCTCTGGTGAATATGGGAAGAACAGGCAATAGGAATTCCCAGATTCAAGATCCATCCATGGCTTTGCATACCTTCAGTAAATAGAGTGAGCAAATCAAAAGTTGCAAATATCTGTTTATAAGATGAACATAACAAGAAGAGTCAGACACATACCCCACAAAAGGAGGATCAACCTTGCAGTCATATGATACTCCCTTACCGTTTCCGAGAGTTTCAAGCTTGTTGTAAGTATCACTGTTCCAATACAGCACAAATATTAATGCCAACGTCCAGTGGGCTTAAGCAACCCAATATTTATGTGCAAACCAATTATGGAGGCTAAAAAGCAAAAAAAACAAATGTTATTGTAGCTGCAGATGCAAATTAAATTGATTGGTTTTAATGACCAGAGTACGCTGTTAGGATCCCATTTTCTTTATTCCTAAAAAGAAGCTAGAGCAACAGAATATAACAATAGTTTGATTTAAAGAACTTTCTAATAGATTTTATACGATTGCTGACAGTGAAGGTTCACTAATATCACACAATCTAAAAAGCATGTTCCAGAATCTAAATTTTGTCATGAACTACATTCGAACAACAAAATATAATCCAGAAAAAAGTCAAATCAATTACTTACAATCTGTCAGATTTGTAGAGGGATCTGTGATGGTTCTATTTGGAGTTCGTATTAGAGATGTGACCATCAACCGTGGTTTAAATGCATTAAATTTCACAAAACAACATGCATAGCAAATGCATTATCAAAGATTCAAGATGAGAACTAATTCAAAATATTTAAATATCAATTTAAATTCTAAAGCAGTCACTTGAAAAAAAAGAGCAATAATATATCAACTTCAATATAAGATACTCTCGATTACAAACCTTAAGCTCAAAGGGAAGCTATATCCTTTTGCTGGGTAAGGAATGTTTGTTAGGATCTCTTTTGGGGCATGAATAGAAACAATATTTCCTGATAGCACTGTAATTTCTGTTTGCAATTTCATGCTTGGACATTCGAAAAATACTGTTCATAAACAAGAAGTTCCAATTATGAAAAATCATAGCTGTCACATTAAGCAAAACTACAGATTTAACATTATGAAGAGCTATTTCCTTCCATACCATGGGTTGAACCTATTCCACATGCTTCAATTTCTCCAGATCGCGTGTCTACAGAAACAACTCTTTCATCAGCACTATGCCAGAAGCCAGAAACTTGATCATTAATGCCTACCACAGAAAGAAATCGTTAATTTATCACCAAGAGGAGTAAATGATGAAAAGAAGTTTTGCCCTCAAACATAACCATAGATACTTGGAAATGCATTTTCAGAAGGAAAAAAAAAGAAGGAAAATCCAGAGAATGGACTGTAGGCTCACCTATTACACTGAGGTTAAGAGAACTCCCGTGTTGAAGGACAGGGTTTTGGGGATATATGTGAGCACCAACTGAAACCTGACAAATAAAAGATTCAGGTGACTCTACTGCAACAGTAAATCTTGAATAGAGTGGTCACCAGAAATGATAATGGTCCGAAGCTGAGCTAGCTGCTCCAAGGAGTGTATTCACAAAACATTAATTTTTCATCTCCAAATTTGTGGCTGATGTAGGTCCCATAAGGTCATAAGACGCAAAACTAATTATCACCTTTAAGAAAATGCTCCTTTTCACATTAAAAAAAGGGGGGAAAGAGGGGAAGTTTTTTTGCATTAACATATCGTGCTTCACAGAAGAAAGATGAAGGAAAATAGACTGATTCTTTTTTCACAGAAGAATACTTCAGAAAAATCTGTAAAAATAAGCAAGCTATCATGGAAAAGCAAGCGCTTAATGCAAATTCTTTCTCCGTTCCCCAATAAAGACAACAATTTTCAATATTTGATGAATGAAAATAGAACAGCCACAGCTAGATAGCAACCAATTACTTATAGAGTGGAGATGGTTCTGGAGTTGAAAAGGCAGCAAATAGTTACCAGTATATAGTCAAACTTTTGTGTATTACTGTTCATTGATACTCGCACCAGAGCTCTACCAGTTTGCATTGCCTTCAACCAGAAATTAATACAAGAATTGTCATACATAAGGCACTGGCAGGCAGAAATTTAACAGATGCCAAAAGAACGCACATGAAGAGAAAGAATGGTAATCCTACAAGCTTATGGAGTTTGAATGATGAAGAGCATTAATTAACAATTGAAAGCAATAAAAGTCCTAAAAGCCATATTTAGCCCTTGCAGATTGTTGATAGCATAGGAGCAATTAACAATTAACATATATGTTAACTTCGTCAACAGACCTTCAGATGGATAGTCCCATTGCCATTTCTTGTAATTACAACAGAGACAATTTCATGATAGTTGGTTTCAGCACGATAGGAAGTGACATCATATGCTTCATAAAAGGGATTCCCTGGTGAAGAAAAATTACAAGATAAGAAGTTTATATGTAAAATGTTGTCAGTAAAATGTGAGATGTATAATTTGGTCATCAATACCTGAAGCATCAAAATAGCTTATTGGAAGATCAAGGTTGGCACCAATAGCAAGATAAATTACATGGAAAGGGGGGTCCCTATTCATTATTCTTATTTGAGCCACCTAATGAAAATGCCCAGTTTCAACCAGTGTCAGAAACATAGATGCCAAGGTCTTCATATATAAAATGAAAAGTAACTGCAATGCTGAAACAAAGCAATAAACATGGAAGGATTCACCATTCACATTCCATATTTTGCCAACACAACAGAGTCCCGGGACAAAAATTGCTAGCAGCATGTTAAAATTCTCAAAGTCACATTGATCACTGTTAGCAATGCACAAGGATGCATTATAAGAGGTGTTTATTTCTAGTCTGGGTTTCTGTCAAGTACTAAGGAAATATTCAAGACAACTTGATTCTCTCAGCCGCATTGCTGTATCGTGCAAAGTTGTTATACAAATCCAACATCTATGACTGTTTAGTCTACAAAAAGCTACCACTGCTAGAAAATGGTAAGACGATGTTCTCAACAAAGCACCAAAATCATGTTATATGACCTGCCACTTCATTTAATGGTGAAAATTTAGAATACTAGGTGTGGATAAGCAAAATCATATAGACGTTCAAAAAGACCAGATTAAAAAAAGTAATGCTGGAGAAGAAAGACTAATACCTCAGCAACCTTGACACAAGATGCAATCTCAGTTCTTCCAGTGGTTCGATCTTTGGCTTGTATGCATGCAAGATTGTTACTCTCGGTTGTTTTTATTCTATCTCCATCTATAGAAATTGCATTTTTTTTTCCAAACTTCATTCTTTTCACAACTTAATAACGAATAGATAATTGTTCCTCTACGACTCTGAGCATCTTGTTGACCATGCGATTCCAAAGATGAAGGCAAAAGGCTAGATGTAACATAATGAGGAGGAAGAAGCCATGTCATTGGAACTCCAAGAGCAAGAGGGAGAGGAGGCACAACCAATAGTGATAAAGAAGCATCATATAGCCGCGACTGTGAGAACGAAGCGGAAACGAAATCACAAGAGAATGTAACTGTGATATTTGCCTTGCCTGCAGATCTGGAATGCAGCCATAATTGCTCATGAGACAAATTAGATTACTTGGAAGATGAAAATGCACACTTATGGCACTTAATGTTAGAAAGATTCAAAGTACTTACAAGAAAACTAGTTTCACAATTAAAATCAAAATTTTACTATAATTATGCTTTCTAAGGAAGTTTACATTAAATCTTACACCAAATAAGCACTAGACACTTGTGCCTAGGAATCATAAATCATGCCATGATCCCATGAAAGACCAACTCTCTGCGATAACAGAATAATTTGCAGACTCCTAGAACCTGTACTTAATAACCAGATGCAGCGACAAAAAGTAACTTTGCTTAGGGTCAAATTTCACAAAAGATAAAATCAAACAGTGAAGAACTACTTGGTTTTCTCTAATCCAAAGTAGTGATGTAAAACCAAGTTAATTTGTTATAGCCTGACCTCCAAGAACAATCCTTTGCTGAAGAAGGAAGAAAGATGACCAGAAGCAATGAGAAGGACCTGGTCCATCAATTATACTGATAAAGCTGCTTATCACAAGGAACCAAGGGCAAAATATTCCAAAACTTACATCTAGGTCCATCAAGAAATTCAACATGAGGACTGGAGAGAAAAAGAGGCACAATACTTCCTTGAACAAGGGGACGCCTAAAATAGTTTACCTCATCTACTAATTATATTCGAATTTCCCAGTTATCTTTTGGAAGAGATAAATAAAGAGTCTCAAGAACTGTTTCAAGCCTGGTAATGAAAAATGTAAATCCAAAAGAAAAGGGCCATATACAGTCAGAGGACACTGGCTATACAACATTAGAATGGAAATTTTGGATCCATCCATCTTTGGGCCTGAAACACTTTCATCAGATAACAAATCATCAAGAATTAGGTAGATACTTTGATCATCTGATGAAATTTATAAATCTCTATTTTTTTTATTTTTTTTTTGTCCCAAGTAGTAAATTTAATAATCAGGTCAAAGGGAGAGGCCAAGTTCATGTGGAGTATCAAAGATAGACCACAGGGGCAGAAAAGGAAAAAAAAAATAAGAAGAAAGTTTGGTTTAAATTTAAGACATCTGAGAAAAAAATGAAAAGTTATAAATGCATAACAGAAGCCTTGCTTTATTAGTTCATGTCAAAATATATAGGAAAACAAACCTTCCATGCAAGACTTTAATAAAATCAAGTTCCTGCTCATCATCCAACGGGAACCAGTGCTTTTCAACATTTGAGCTTTCTGCCATTTTGAAACTCAACACCTAAATTTAATCAGTAGACAACTAATTACTATCACCAGGCATATGAGAAGAAAAGAAATCTGAAACAGTAATTATGAGAAATATATTCCTCCTAACCTTTTCATCCTCTATGGTCCACTTGTAACTTCTGCAGAGCTCATAAAATGAAAACAAATCACCCTGACAATACAGGTGAGCCAGTCATATTCCAAGAACTGATGCATAAATTAATAAAGAATACTTTTGACTTTAAAATGTCACCTCAGGAAATGATGGATATATCGGCATCTCACGGCCAACATCAAGCTTATCACTTTGTGCATTCAACATTGACAAAGAAGGAACTCCAACATAAATGCTACCATGTGCTTGACATACCACAACACCTCCATTCCCAAACACCGAGGAAAGGATTGTCTGTTCACATAAACAAATGCAAATACATGAAAGCATATTACATAAAGAATAAGGAGACATCATCTTCCTGATTTGGAATGACATTGGACATGAATCATGTGGCTCAATAGGGACCAGGGGAATTAGAACTATCCAACCTGATCTTAGTCCATATGAAATTCAAAATGATAAAAATGCATGTAAAAACTATTATTTTCCAAAAGCTCTAACTGAAGTTATGATAGGAAACAAAAATAGGTAACCATACAGGTGCACATTCTAAACTCAACTTCTCAAAGAATACAAGCAGAGTTCATTGTGTTACTCATTGATATCCTCTGGTAGAAAAATAGTCCTTATGAATTCATTTATTTCAGAACGATTACGGGTCCATGCAAAATAGTGAACCACTTGTCAACTACTATCAACTGTCCACACATGCACACATGAATACATAGCATGACGGGGAAATGACAAGAATTCATTCAGGAGAAACCCAGTCAATCAGGATTCATTTTCATGCAGACATTGAAGATCATATATATGACAAATGATAGAAATTCTACAACACCGAGGACATAAAATAATAGCCTTGCAAGATACTCAACTCATCCAAGTCTTAATTTAATCTATGTTACATTTCAGAGTCAATACATGAAAATTGCTACAAGAGGTTAACAGCTGGGTCTTACAGTGTTTCCAGGAGAAATTGCACAAAGTCGTCCTGAAGATTTGTCCACTGTTGCTATTCCATCATCCATTGAAGCATACTGGATATATACGCCAACTGTTGGGCCCCCTTTCATAGCAAGCTAAGCAATAAAAAGTGTTATAGAATACATGAGAAACATAAAAAAGAACTATAAATCAAAACTCAGATAGGAAATATTTCAATGCATTTTAGGATAGGCACAAGATTGTGGGGGTCATACCATGTAACAAGCACCTGGTACCAGGAAAATATCATCTGGATGAATTCTCAGTGGCGCATATACTTCTATCTTTATTGATTGACTCAATATTTCATGTCCAGATTGCTGTCTAACACTAACCTGATTCCAAGATCTACCCATAAACTTACATAGTTTGAAACTTTGAATCGATAAACACGACAAAATAACAAAGGGAAAAAAGAGAGAGTGTCTGTGTCTCTGACAACGAAACACAGAAAAATGAATAAACATGCATTTGAATATAAAAGGCATGACATCAAGCCGGGAACTCACATAAAGTGTTGTGAATCCAAGATCTTTAGCACTGATCGTAAAGTTTGGAGCATTAACATATCCACCGGCATCACTAGGCATAGCATTCTTGTCAACAAGTTCAACTATAGGATCCTCAATGCGCACATGAATTTTCATGTACGCATACTGCACCAAATGCTCACAAACATCAAGATTTTGAGGATTAAAAAAATTACCACACAAGTGTAACTTGGCATATGCTAGTGTTTGCAGGGCCACACAAACACAGACTGTCCTTTTCAACACAGAATTTTATGATTGAGTAAATAACATAATACAAAATGGAGGTTAAGAGAGCATGAGATGTCCTGCTAAGAAACAAAAAGATCAAACAGGAGAGATGAACTAGGTTACGAAAATTAGTAAAGCAGTCTATCTTTCCAAATGCATGGCCACACAAATATCAAATACATTTACAACTAGGTCCAGTTATAGCAGGGGCCAGAACAGGAATACTATTAGCTCCCCAAATAGCATTAATCAGATCAATCCAAACCTGATGAGAGTCAAAAGCATTCCCATCCTTAATCCCAGCCATTAAATGTATGGGCTGTGACTGTCCTTCCTGAAATTATTAAGATAAGAAATGAATACTACAACAGTACTTGTGTGTGTGTGTGTTTGTGTGTCAAACAGACACCATAAAACGCACCATGAGACTTATTTGTTCTCCTGATACTATTTTAATCCAGTCCACATCAGCCACTTGAACCTGCAATACTTCCATGAAACACTCCATAAGTGAAATAGAAAATAAAATACAAGAATAAAGGCAATATTATTATCACATGTATTTAGCTGAAGGAGAAAAGAAGTGAAAGCAACTGAGAGTTTATAAAGTCCAAGGGATAATTGAACAGTACAAACAAGATATTAGTTAAATTGATGTGCTGATATGGAGCATGTATGACTAAGGGGCATAAAAAAATCCTCAGGGAACAACAATTAATGTTTTTTGAATGATGTAGAAATTAGATTCATATATGCATTACTATCCTTGCATATGAAAAATAGATCCACTGTTTAAAAAACCTATTTTGGAAATAGGGAAGTTAGTCTTATAAAACTGATTATATGCATCTGTGCATCACCATCCTTGCATTTATGTTAGTATTTAACAACTAACATGTATTGGCAGACATTTTGCAATAGCAACACTTCGTAAGGTAAACAGTTACCATTGAAAAAGACCATTGCATTACATCAAAATAACATCTAGATCTAGGCATTTAATCTTATTTAATTGTTGAAAAATAAAAATCAAAGAGAATAACAATGCCATGATAGAGTACTAAGTATGCTTTGAAGAAAAGAATGCACATGCCAGGGGAGAGGATGGATTGATTGATTTTGCTTTGTAGCATAAGAAAATCTCAATTTTTTTGTAAGGAAAGATGGAATTTCTTAACACTTTGCTTAATTTGATGACAGTAGCAATTTCTCAAGTTTCACCAGTATGCTTGAGGAAAAATTCTCTTTCCACCAGAGCCTCTTTTTCTCTAAGAACTTCAGTGATTTGTCTATTGTATGTTTGGCAATGCATTTCCAAAGTGATCTTGGGTTGAAATATCATCAAATTGATGCTTTTTGTTGGTTTGATATGGATAATTCAAAACCATTTTAAAGCACCTGTCTTGGCAAAAACACTACAAATGCACCCCAAACAGACCATTTACATAGTCTACTGCTTTCTGTATCTTTAGAAAATAGAAATTTAATCAATGTCAGTGGCAATTTTGTAAAACTGAGAAATTTCACTTGAATAACTGTATAGTAAGATAATAGATGAAACAAATTACCACAGCAGAAGCTGAAGTAGGAGGAATAAGCCCAATATCAGATATTGACACAAGTGCAGTCCCCAACATTTTAGGAAGGAGCGTCAACTGAAAGCATTGTAAGCCTGGTGGGGGCTGAGCAACTTCTACCACTTGAGAATCATTCACAACAGCTTCCCATAAACAGCTCCCTCCAGCAATTGAAAGATTTACCTAAATAGAAAAAATGCTTGCGTAAGATGTGGAAGCCTGAAATTCATGATTAAGGGATCATATAGCAGCAGCAGCAGCTAAGACTCAAATCCAAACTAGTTGGAGCATGCAATGTTTGTGTCATCTGGCTCGATCATAAACTAAATCCACCTCAATATGGAACCAATACTCAAGTAACATTCTATACCTTAAGCATTTGGAACCAAATCAATGAGATTGAAGTTTGAACATGCCTATTAAAAGCAATAGTTGATGGTAAAAATCTAAAATTCCACAAGTAGTATGGACCAAATCAATGAGATTGAAGTTTGAACATACCTATTAAATGCAATAGTTGATGGTACAAATCAAAAATTGCACAAGTAGTATGGACTCACAAAAGGACATTAAACATCATTTATCCTATCCAAAACAACAGTTATCTCAAATAGCAAAAAAGATTTTTCAAAGAAAATGACTGGAGCAGCACATCAAAGGAGTTTTTGTACAAGAAGCCCTTCGCATTTAGCAAGATCATATTTAATCACGAATGTGCTTTCAATACAACAAACACAATCCACATAAAAGAAAACGATGCAGATAACATTGTTGAGAGAAAAATATTATCTCCCATAATCTGATGAAAAACCAACTCGGTATGCAGAAATTGGGTTTTTAATCAGGGGCGACTCTCTCTTGAAGCTTTTCCAACCATTGTTGCAGATATATGTTAATCAATATGTCAACTTTCATTATGAGAGTTCGATTTTGAATTGTCCTTGATACACAAAATTTGATGTCAAAATGCACAGGTGCAGCTTGACACATACAGCGTGAGGCAAGGAAAAAATTGAAAATGTTATGTTGCAAAGGAGCATTGAGCACTTCATATTGCATAGGAAGATGACTCTTCCTTTCTCCTTTGTTGACTCAGAAAAGTTACAAAAACATCAATCAGCGAGGTTGTGAACTTCTTCATTTCAAGAAACCAAATACCAAGTGTTCTTTGTATGTGATTCAATTTCTCAAGCCATCATTCTCTCTCAGTTTGCAATTAACTAAACACCAATCCTGTGATATAAAGTATCAATAATTCATTTATTTGAGTGACAGTTTTTTATTAGCATGACAAGAATGGAACCTGCAAACAAACAATAAAGTTGTCTGTTTTCAGCTGATGTAAAACTAGCAAAACAGGCAATAAAATGATAAAGATGGCCTGCATGTGCAAAACATGATGACTCCCTCCCTTGGAAGAAGTAGAAATTTCATGAAGTCACACACAAGTCATTAAATGTCATTAAATAAGCTCAAAAGAAATTGGTAGTGCATATTTATTAAAAAAAGCAGGTAACACAAGCAATTATTAGTCTGGCACTGGAATCTACCTTAGCATCGGGATTGAAATACAACAAGTTGAACTCTGGATTCACTCTCAAAGAAGAAACAAGCTGCATATTTGTACAAATTTAGACGAGTCAAACTTAAGACAGCAATAATTGATCAATATGAACAGAAGGTATAGAAAAAACACATGGCAGTATAACATGAACCCAACTTAATAAACTATCATCTGAGCTTTGATGTAAAATAACACGAGCATACCTGCAACTTTACAGCATCTGTAAGAACATTCTCTAGACTTCGCAACAGAGCTGAATAATGACTACCGAGGGCATCATCAAGACCAATAACAGTGGCACGAACAACACACTGAAAAAGAATATTCAACACCTCAGATTAAAATTTTCATAAATAAAAAGGGAACATTGATATTGAATTTTCATTATTTTAGGAGGATGTGTAATTCACATATTTACAGAACTGGCAAATATTGGGAATACTTACTCCTTATGAAACTTACCAGACTATTTGCCTTTCATGCATGTATGAGCATGTGAATATTGAGTGTATGTGGGGTGTTGGGGGTGTGCGTGTGCATATTTGTTCATGAAGATACCTTTGGAATATTCTTATTCAGCAATTGAGTTTCTTTTTTAAATAAAAAAACTCCTTAAATAAATCTCAGAACAATTTAAGAAAAGCAAGGAGGCATATAGCATGTGAAACGAATACATGAAATACAAAAAAAAAAAAAAAAAAAAAAAAGCAAGTTCTGGCAGTACTTGTCCTGATTCATTTTGCAAGACTAAGAACCTCTCCCAGCTGGATTTCGATCTCTGCGACTCATAAGCATCAGCCCACCAATATGCCAGTCCTTCACAGCTGCTCAACTCCCACCTCAGAGAAAGAGAAGATGAGTTTGCAAAAGCTTCTCCGGAAGCACCTATGCCAACTGCAGCCACCCTAATAGTTTGCCCATTTGCCACAGTAACAGGGGTGGTGCGGATTTGCCCTGTGCTTCGATCAGCAAGAGATGCAAACCTTATGGCATCATGTCTGTTAACTGAACAACAACAACCAAGCCTCAATACCAAACTAGTTGGGGATGTCTGTTAACTGAAGAGTGCCACAAATTCAGCCAATTGCATGCAAGGTAAATCAAAATAAAATTATAATTTATTGTCATTCATGTCTGGTATGAAAATTTTAAATATTCACCGGGTTCATCAATGATAAGTGCAATTGAAGATGGAAAGCTGCATGTAAGAGACAAAGCAACTTCTGCTATTGCAGGCAGAGAGTGGTCATCTCCAACCAAATTCCCGCGTTTGAAAACTAAATCCTGAGTCATACCAAACAGACAGAGAAATGTTATGACTTTTGTAGTTAATAGAGCACAATACAAATGCTTTCGACAAAAAGAACTACAATAGTCTGTAGCTCCAAAACACAATATATAACTTACAAATATCCCCAGAGTTTGGCATGAAACTCTGTACATACTCTGATAGCTGCCAGAAATCTGACGTGCATGAATTCTATCTTTACTGGAAGCATGCTTGTCACCCGATATTTCCACATTTTCAAGATAGTCAACATCTTTGTCCCATGGTGCTGGTCCACCAAGAAGCATGATATCTAAACTTGTTCCAGGGACAAGATACAAGTTCTCCAAAGGCTCCAGGTGATTGCTTGCTTCAACATGACCCAAATCAAGCCAATACCCACCAAATTGGCTTCCATCTACTACCTGATGCACTGTAAGTGGTGGATATGCTGCAATACGTGATGATGCCTTCAAAATAATGGACCCATGAAACGATTGATCCAAGTGATGTTCTTTCGACAATGTTGCCTGCAGCATGGTCTGCCCAGGACTGGAAGCATATATATAGGCCCATGAACATGGTGGACCATAAACTGATTCATAGAGGTGAAAAGCCCCCAGTTTTTCGGCAATAAGTGCCTCCTCTGTTGCATTGACAATGACGAAAGACTCGCTTCCAACTTTCCATTTTACGAATAGATGAAAGGCATCACATCTATAATAATAGGAACCTGCAAACATGAAATTGAATTGAACAAAAGAACATGAAAGTGAAAACATTTATAACCAAAAGCACATTCCTGATGATTTTGAGAAAGGGCTTCACCATCTGATGCTTTCATTGTTACGGCAGCTGGCAGATGTGATCTTACAACAGTCTCTACAGGGAAGTTTTGAAGCATAATCATAGATGATGGTACAGAAACCTCAATGACCACCTTTTACAAGAAAAGGATACATTAGTTCATATAGATGAAATTAATCAAGGGAGCAAAAGGAAGCAATCCAGATAACAAGATTTCCAGCGTGAACATTGTTCAACAAAA
This sequence comes from Populus alba, assembly GCF_005239225.2. Taxonomy (NCBI): domain Eukaryota; kingdom Viridiplantae; phylum Streptophyta; class Magnoliopsida; order Malpighiales; family Salicaceae; genus Populus; species Populus alba. The sequence continues at coordinate 3,985,740 of NC_133299.1, forward strand.
CCCTGCATATCCAGATATTGCTGCATTATTACTGACTTGAAGAGATTGACTAGAGTTTCCATATTGACATGGTCATGACAAGAAAGAGACACAGATTTCAAACAAACACGCAGGTTTTGAGGCTTTGGGAAAGAAATATATAATCTTTAATCCATGTGCCTTTACACCTCTTAAACAGGACAAGATCAATAAATAAAACAATTAAATTAAATTCAAAAGCCAAAGAAAGAAAGAAAAAATGTTGGGAATTCACTAAGACACCTCCAGCCGCATTAATGATAATAAGCAGGTGCCGATGGCCCATGCCAAAGCACTCAAAATAAAATACAAACAAGTGAGAGCGCAGAGGACAGACACTGTATACCGCACCACATATTGAAAATAGAGTTCAAGGCACAGCATTGTACTGATAATAGGAGCAATTCAATGTATATTAAAAAAAAAACTATTTAGATATTGCAAGGCTTCAACTTCACACTATACTTTGAGCAACTAGGAATAAATTGTTGGATGTGCGTGTTAGCTAAGGTAATCCTTGTACATGTACTTCCATGATTAAAGTAGTTCACCACCACAGTTAGCAGATGCACACATGACAAACTCCTCCATTGGAGTTTGTTGAACCATCCTATCTGTTTGCCAGTGGAATGACAAGTTGACTTGTTTTGCCATCCAAGCAGCACAAAGCAAGCATGATGGGACTCACTTAAAAGATTTGCAAGAAAAAAAAATTAGAACTCTGACATGACCTGCTTCTATACAAACATTATAAGAGAAAGCACTTCCTCGTATTTTTATTTAGCTTTTGATTTGGGGTAATCTTTCAAATAGGTCTCATTTTATTTGATCATAAAATAAGAACCAAATTGATTCCTTTTTGTTGCAACTGGAAACACTAGACTTCCATCAGACTTAATACCATCACAGTTCAGTTCCAATTCTACCCTAATCCACTTTTTATATGTTTGATGCTAGTGGTGTCATAGTGTATTTGTGCAGAAGTGCTGAAGCAAGGAAAGCTCATCTTTTGTTGAGCAGCTTGAGTTGTTTGCCTAGTCAAAACCTACCTTCTTTCTTAGAGATTCTAGTATGTGGGGCAAAACTGCTAGATTTCCACAAAACTAAGATAACAGAGAAAGGGCTAAATTTTGAAGGTTGTGACTAACAGCTTGACTTGCCAAAACTTCTCATTGGAATTTCTATAAAGTGCAAGTGATAACAAACATGGTCTTGAATACAAAGTTTGATGCCAGTTACAAAGCGAAAAATGTGACAACTCCTAGCTAAGAAGCCTTCAATGTTGTGCCAAGTGATAGGTGTGCAGCTCATGCAAATGAAGGTTGGTGCATTTTCTATCATTCTCTCCTCTGAGGCAATGAGAGAAAGTCAAGTTAAGGGTATGTTACTTCTTTTCTATTTCTCTTTACATTGTTGCTATTGTGGCTCAGATTTGGTTCTTCCCTCGTCAGTGGGATTCCATTTCTCATCTCTTTCTTAGCTGTTCACTTTCCCTCTACCATGAGAATTTCATTTCTTTTTATTTCTTGCCTGTTGATATTTTTCCCAATGGTTCAAATTTTAATTGGATAAGAAATTGAGAGTATTTTTTGTGATAGTCTTTTAAAAAGGTTCCATTTTATAAAGCCATTAGATGAAGGAGAAGGGTCTGAAATATGACACAAGTTAGCCACATTAATAGCTATTTTTTTGCTGGGTCTTACCATTATTGCCTAGTATTGTTGGTAGGGTAAAATGGGTAACTTGTCATGTCAATCGGCAAATATAAATATTAAGGTATCAGCCTTTGGTGGAGGAGTTTACTATGTGTGCCTTTGTTCTGGACATTGTTGGATGGAAGGACTACATAAATCATCAACATGTACACACAACCATAACACGAACAAAAAGAGAAATGCTGGAGCTACACTAGGATTGGAAAAGAACAAGGGCAAAACATATCATGTACCCTGTGGAAGTGCAAGGAAACTCTAAATCCGCTATCTTTAAAAGCAAAACTCATAATGAAGATTATAAAAATTAAAAACATTGCTTAAGATTTGTGCCCCTCAAGTATATGCCTTAATAAATGAGAGCTATGATATTATTACCTCGTCATGATTAGAAGAATCAAAAATGGACACTACTCTGACAGTCACTTTACCAGGCTTTTTTGCCTGAAGTACCCCAAATGGAGATATTGACACAGTAGACGTGTCTGAAGAAAACCATTTATAATCACTGGATGTTTTTGCACAGCCTACATAAAATAACAGCTTTCATTTACCCTCAAGATATTTGAAAGCAATTAAACACCTTGATAACTGAGACTGAAAGGTAGAAAGTGATTAACCTCCTGTTGCCTTTAGCTCCACCTCCTGGTAAATAGTAGGGGTCCAGGGAAGAAGAATAGTCTGATGTGTACCACTTGCTCCATCCAAACTGAACTTCACTTGATCACATACCATAATTTCTTGCGCAGCATTAAGAACCTATACAAGAGAGCAGAGCTAGATATAAACAGCAGCTCGGTAAAGGCTACAGAACCACACAAAAAGAAATGAAATTTAAGAAAAAGAGTAATATAAAGTCTCACCTTTTTTCTCTCCCGGTGCCCACTAAAATAAGTTAAAGAAGCTGTTAGTTTTCCTTGACCAAGGGAAATTGCTCTCAGAATTCTGGAATTTCGCCAGCCATGTTTGACCACAATATCCTCTGATAACATGGAAATTGTCCAGTATTCAGACTGCTCATGGTGCAACTTAAGGTCATCACTCTGTAAAAGCAGCAAACTTCTCAGGGATGACAATCAAGAAAACAAGGAGAAAGTGCTAGCAGAACATTTGGCCCGCAAAAAAGATGTGCCCAAGAACAAAGAAGTCTGAAGAGACAACCACCAGCAAAATTTCAAGCACAACTAGAAAACTCAAGAATTAACAGGAAAGTGGAAATACAAGAGAATAAGATAAATTCACATAAATTCAAAATCTGGTGAGCATAGAGAGTGAGTAAAAAAAGAACATGAGTTTCAAAAAACATTTCAACATTCTTTTTAGAAGAGTTACTCTAGCATTATGACACTTCTTGTAATTCCAGAAAATACAAAGTAGAAGATTTAAAGGAAGTTATTCTTCTATCACATTAAAAGCAGTTATTTAGGCTGACTTTTAAGGGAGAAATAATCAGCTAAAATACACAGCATGCACTTGTATAATTGATGATACTCACCACCTTAACATTTCAGTATCACATTGCACTTGCAACAATAACGAAGGGGTAACAGCTGTGAACAATCCCACGAAATTGCTTTTCCATATCAACAATGAATTATTCAACTTCTTCCAAGATACTATCAAAACTTAAAATTGGAAAGAAATGGCGTGAAGAATTCACATAAGTTACTGCATATTCTGAGGCCAAAACAAACCAAAATCCATGCTTTGTGGATGCCACCTAGCCTCTAGATAAAGGTCCATCCAAGTAGTGCCAAGTTCCTGGGTTCAAAACATCATCCTTTTTTTTCTTTTAAGTACTTTATGAATACAGTTTCAGCCTGAGATCTATCTTTAGATTCATACAACTACAAGTTCAAATCCAGAATAAGTTCAAAAACCAACCATGATACACAGCCACAATATGGTTCATTTTCTTTTTGGGCAGAGCTGAGGGGAATCGGGTAAGGGAGGTGAGAGGACTCTGCCAGTCACTATCACAGCCAGCCATATTGACCAAGGAGAAAACAGCTATGAAAAGAATTCCAACAAGTTACAAGTATGAACTACATACACCATAACTGATTTAATTTTAAGATCCCAGACGAATGTAGGATTTACCTCTGTAATATAGATTTCTTGCGCATCAGGTCCCCCCAAGAAAACCTTCATTTGAATAATATATTGACGACCAGAAACAACAAACCAACGTGCCAAGGATGGAATGGCTTTCAATCCATCAACAGGATCACCAGAAACAGGCAAGGGCATTATATATAAGCACAAAGTGTCAGGTAGAACCACATTAAGTGATGAAACTTGCATATGGCCAGCAACTCTAGTATCTTCGACAATGACAGATGTTACCCCTAAGCTCAGTGCCTGAGCAAAGCCTGACAAGTGGTCCACTTCAGCAACCGAAGAGTTCAAAACAGACCACCTATGATGTGGAGATGGAAGAGCAACCACTGCAAAATGCCAACAGACATTGAAGTTAGATAATTAAGAGTAAAGCTGATAGTGCAACCAGATGCACATAGCCCATGCAACTCTTAAGAGGCCAACACAGTTCATGGAAGACAACCAACATACCACGCGCCAAGATGCCATTTCTATGCACATAAAACTCAAGAATTGAACAATAGATATCTTGCTCTGACTTGAGACCCAGGAAAAGATTTCCAACTGAAACTAGCCTTCAACAAAACTAGTTTCCACCATTCATCCTCAATATTATTCACCCACGTGCAACTTTCAAACACAATACAAATAATCATCTAATAAAAGACTTAGGTAAAAAAATTGTTTTAGATTATCTCTTAAATCAGTTAAGGAAATCAAGGCAAGGACATCATCCAGTTTACAACCTAAGTAGCAAGAGCTGGTAATCTGAACCGAATAAATTTGATCCATTACTCAAAAGAAGATGCCAAATCCTTACTTGTCTTCTTTCTGATGCAATCTTATATTCAGTTTTAAGCTATAGCAATCATAGAATCAGAAGTGAATACTGGCAAAGAAATTAAGAATTACTTATTGTATGGCCATAATTCTCTCAGGCAGAGTCATCAAACTTGACAATGAACCAAACAAATATTTTGCTGCCAAGTGCAAAAGGAAGGATTCAAGAAAGAAACCTTGCAGAATATTCCCACGAATGACTTTGAGTGTATATCGAAAGGCAGCACCAATGAGGACCAAAACAGGTGAGGGAGGTTCAAGTGACATGGCTTCTGCCACAGTTAGAACAATCTTATCAGCCAAGTGCTTAAATTGTGGCTCAAGCAAATGCACGGAAACATTCTCATGGCCAATTTCGACTCCTTTCACAACATACAAATCCGAGAATACACCCTGCACAGTGAATCATCGAACACAACACTGAGTAACTAAGATGAGACCATGCATTATAATACTCAATCAAATATCTCATTTTACTATGGTACGCAGCAAACAGTAGACATACACTATCTTCAAGTTCTATTTGGATGTTCAAATCACCACATAAACCACCACAATCACTGAGCGGAGAATCCCTGAGAGGAACATGGACAAGGTGGTGCGGCAATCCATCCGTTTCAGGCATCAGCTGCCACATGAATTGTAATCCAGCTAATGACGAAAACACATTATCTGCAACCAACAGAAAACCGAGAACCAACAAACATGGGAGAATAAAGATGAATCACTACCAACTATCATCATCACAATAATAATACACCGGGATGAAGGTACCTTCACGATCGAAGGCGCGAGCTCGGAGAGTAGCAAGACCATCTAAATCAAGTTTAATAGAATTGTGAAATATCTGGATTCTGGAAATATTGTCAATAAAGACCTTGCAGCGAATCACAGTGCCAGTGTGTACATCAGCAGCATAAATAGCTGTCTCCTTCCGACCGGTAAAGGGAGCAATTGATCTCAACCGTGCACTGGTTGAACAGTGGCTGTAGCTTAAATTATACTCAGGTATAACTGATAGAATATCGTGATGATCCCATGACCTGTCAAGATTTACACAATCAAAACAGCTTAGAATAAAATCACTAAAAAATATATATATATATATATATATATATGAATTAGTAATTACCATTTAAAGCAGCCATCACTTCCTTGGAGGCGATACTCGACGGGACGCGTCATTTTAGGAGGCAACAGAATATTGACATCGGTGACGTGAGGTCCGGGGCTCAAATGTGACGTCGTTTTGCCGACGACAATGAGAGTAGTGAAAGCCACCAAAAACGCAGCAAAACGCAGCACCTTCATCCTTCGATTACTGGTCGAGTCAATGCATGGTGGAGGTGGTTTTTTCTTGGAAAGTAATTGCTGAGCAGAAAAGAAAAGGGAAATGAGTTCAGTTCGAGCTAAAGCTGAAAATGGAAGGGAAAAACCTAGAAAGCAGGGTTTTAGCAAACTTTTCAGGAAAGAAAGAGAGAGGGAGAGTAGTGATGCTGCCGTTAAGTTAGAGTGAGGTTAGTGTTGCCCCGAAAACATTTGCCATGTACCTATGAGTTTTAATTAATTAACCATCCCCTTTTTAAAAAAAAAAAATGGTGGGTATTTGTGGTAATTAAAACAAATAATGAAAAGAAATTATTCAAGGATTTAAATTTTTAAGAAAAAAATATTTGGAGGGAAGATTTTTCTTTTTGTCAGCGGCATGGATTTTTTAATTAAAACTTAAAGCAATTAAGATAAAGATTTTAATAATTTAAATTAAGGAGAAAAAATGTATTCCTCTAGTCAAATCTTCTCATTCCTTATCCATTAATTCTTTTTGACGAAATGTATTTTTTTATTAGAAACATAATTTATTAAATAAAAAGTTATATATTTTAATAATAGAAAACAAGTGATTTTTAAGTTTATTTGTTTTTGTGTTTTAAAAATGTTTTTTAAAAAAAATTTAAATTTTTTTTATTTTTTTTATTTTGAATTAGTATTTTTACGGTGTTTAATTATTTTAATATACTAATATTAAAAATAATTTTTAAAAAAATAAAAAATATATTATTTTAATATATTTTTAAATAAAAAACAAACATTTAAAATTGAGAAAAATGTCGAGAGATGGGAAGTTGGCAGGCTTGATTGTGATTAAAACAGGGTTTGAATTTTGAAGCATGAAAGTTATGTTCTGTTTTTTCATTCTCCCGCTTTCATTTTCTCTGTTGATATAATTATTTGCGAGCAACAGAGAACCAGAGATTCAAGTGTGGGATTTTGGTTGCGTAATTATGCTGTGAAATACTTCGGTGGTAAGAGTTAAAAAGAAACTCTACATTCTAGAACCGTGTGGGAAAAACATTACTGATGCACACAGTATTTTTTTTCTATTTTGTCCCTCTCTATACAAAAAATAATGGCCAGCTATGGGGTATTATAGTCTTTTTCCAGGGACGACTCAATTCTTTTTTAAAAAAACATTAAACTTTTGTCATGGGATTTGTGATTATTTTCTTTTTAGATAATCAATAAAAAGATTTGAATTTGTATTTGTGTTGAGAGTTTTTTATTATTTCTAAAAAAATATGGGGACATTTTAGTTTTTTAATAATATAAGATATTAAAGGAAAAAAAAGAGTTGCGGCGACACCATGCATGCTTTTTAAGCGGCTTGTGCGGTGATGAATGACAATCAAATGCTACCTTTCGCAGTGACATTGGAATAATGTCAACATCCTCTTTGAAGCGGTATGGCGCATGATTGTGGAGGATGGATTATTTGTTATTGGTAGTTATTTTTTTTATTTTCTCTCTCTTCCACCTAAAAAATACGTGATGGCCCTTTTTATTTTTCGTATTTCAGTTTTAGTCTTTATTCATTTGATTTCTAACTTTTGTTATTGACCTTTTTATAATAGTTTTGTATATTTTCAATTTAGTTCTTGAATTATAATTTGTTACATATTATTATTTTTAATTTAGTCGTTATTCTTTTTATTTATAGTTTTTTCTTTTATCCTTTTGTAAAACTTTTCTAGGTTTTCTATTTCATCATTTATTCCATATTTTTTGTATTTGATTTAGTCCTTATTCTTTTGATTTTTTTTTTTTTATTAAAGTTATTTTTCTTTTCAATTTAACCCTCTAGTAAAAAAAAAAATTGTTGCCCTCTAATTTATTTTTTATTTAAATTTTCACTCATATTCTTTTTAATTACCATTTTTTATTTAAGTTTCTTTTTTGTAATTGATTTTTTTTTCTTAATTTTATCTTTCAGCATTTTTATTTACTAGGGATTGAGCTTCATGTATAGTGTTTTCAGTCTAATGAACCGAGACATGATTTTGAAAAGTTAACACGGATCAATATCTATTTTTTATTTTCTTTTCTTTTTTGATTTCATCATTTAATATAAGTTTGGATTTTAAGAATAGCTTTGTGATTTTCTTGAATTTTTTTTTTATATTAGATCATTTTAATTTCATGACCTAAGCCACAAGTTTTGCAAGTTAACTTGAGGGTTAGCTCACCCTTATTTACCCATGTTAAATATCTATCACATTATCTCGAGCTGACTTCAGGCTGGGTTTTTTTTTTTCATGTTTTGTCCAATTTCATATTTTCAATATGTTTTTTTTTTAAGTTATTGTGATCTTAAAAAAAAAAAAAAATTTATGCTCACCATCATTACCTATTAATTTATTGTCTAATCAAAATAAAATCAATTTATTAAACTTGATCAGAGGTACCTGAGTGTTTGTTTTTCTTATTTTTTTTAAAATGTGTTTGTGACACCTAGACTATCATTGTCTTTTTCTTATTATTTTTTTTATTACATTATTGGTTTGTATTTTTATTGATACCTTCTTTTAATATGTCTTTTTTTTAAAATAAATTTTTTATTTATATTTTAATCAATATCCCTCCTCTATTATTTTTTATTTTTCCCGTATGACATTTTTTAATAGATGTTTTTTTAATTATTTAATTTTTAAAGATATTATTCTTATTCATCAATGAGTTTTTTATGTTTTATATAGATGAATTTTATTTTAAAAAAAATATTTATTTTTAAATAATATTTATAATATGCGAAGCTTTGCATGATATATTTTTCTTTTTTATTTTATTAAATCAATTTCATGTGTATGCTTGTTTCTATTATTATTCGACAAGTACAAAATTTATTTTAATAAATAAATTAATTAAATACAACAAAGTAAATGGTATATGTTGCGAGATCAAATATTTTGATCCAAATCTATCTCTTATTTTTTTCAATTTTATTTTTATTTATCGACAATGACTTTTTATTTATTTATATAATTATTGATTTATTTAATTAAATATATCTATAAACTTTTTAATTTATATTTAGAATTTTTTATGTAGTAAAACAAGCCAAAAAAAGCCTGCATATTCAATTTTTAAATTAGAACAAAATATATAATTCATAATAGAACGGGAGTCAAATAACTATTAAGAACTAAGAAGCATGACATAAAATGGAAAGTTAAATTAATATATAAAATAGAGTTAATGCATTTAAAGGGCCAATGTTACAATTACAAAGACACTAAAAACTGCTTGAAGTTTCACTATAGACACCAGCTAGAATTACAGTGGATTGTAATTGTGCTATTTTTTTTTTTTACAATTTTATCCTTTTCAAGTTGGATTGATTTATGATTGAATTTGATGGTTTGCTAAAATTATTTTTATATGAGATTCTTGTGCTGTCAAGAAATAAATTCAGTAATCGGTTTAGCAAAATCAAATCAAATTAAATTGATTTAGAATAATTAAAGCTCCAGGGAGTGAATTTAAAACTAAAATAAGTGTTAAAGAACTTGGCTGAGCATGGTTAAATGCCTTGTTCTTGAGCATGGTTCCAGGTATCCTGATATAAAACGACAGGTGGAGAAATGTTTTATCTTGGCATGCAATGCTTCTTTGGAATATGAAAAAAAAAAGAAGTATTCTTCTAGTTAATTTGAATTTAATTGGAATTGATGCTAGATATAAGATATCAAAAACTATGTAGATGCAGTCATGGTTAGTTTTAGAAAGTATTTTTTTTTTTAAAAAAAATTAATATTTTTTTTAAAAATTAAATATTTTTGATATTTTCATATCATTTTAATGTATTAATATCAAAAATAATTTTTAAAAAATAAAAAATTATTTTAATATATTTTTAAAAATATATATTTTAAAATATAATTATTATCACACTTTTAAACTTTATTCAAAGTTAATACTTTTCTTCCATATAAAATAAATAAAGGATTTTTCTACTCAAATATAAAGCAGAAAACATCAACTCAAAATTATAACTTGCATAAATCCCTTTCAATTCTATTCCCCATGCATTTTCTCTTTCAAGTACATTTGATTAACTTAATTTTATTTCTCTGTGCATTTTCTCTTTCAAGTACATTTGCTTAACTTAAATTTCTTTCTCAACTGCAATAAATAAATAAAATAAACAAAATCTTAAAATAATAATTATTTTATTTATTTATTTATTATTTGAGTGTCCTCATTTTTTTTTTTTTAAGAAGTGAGATTAATCTTATTCGGGTTCATAACTATCCTCATTTTAATAAATATACTCCCTAAAAATTAAACTTATATTTTTATTTTTATAAAAATATAACAATATTTTAATCCCTAAAACAACACTTTATTAATAGTTATTTCACTGATCTATCATAAGAAGAATCCAACCCGAATACATAATTTTTATTAAAAGGCTATGATCCACTTCCTGACTACTCCAATTAATCTATTGTGCCATCTAAAGACCCGTTTAGACATCCATTTATGGCCAAAAAGATAAAGAGGTGGTTGCGATTGCGTTTTAATTACGCTATAGTTTTCAGCCGTTTGATAATATAAAAAACATGATTTACTATTCATGAGTCCCGTATTATTTTTGCATCCGAAACGCAGGTAAAGAAAAGTAGGGAATTCCTGCTTTTCGTGCATTGTGCATGCTGCACTGTTCCGATTGGACCAGTTCCGGCCCGACCGGGTTCGGTCCAAAGCTCAACATGCATTGAACCGAGTCCGATCCAGTAAAATAAAAAAATAAAAAATAAATTTTTTAAGTGTGTTTTATTCGAAAATTAGTGTTTAACATTATTCAATACATTATGTAAATTAAACAAAAATCACTTGATGACGTAGCATTTGCAGAATTTCATCACAATTCTAATTTTGTTCCTAATTATATTTTACCTTATGTTGTCGTGCGCTTAAAAAACAAAAAAAAATTGCAGTCTTTGTCAGATATATTTCATACGTGATGAAATTATAGATAGTTTAATAAAATAATAAAAATATTTTATATAAAGTATTATTTATTTCATGATATAATAACAATAGTTAAATCTACAATATTTAAATTAAAAACCATTAATATTAATATATATATATATATATATTTAAAAAATTATTTTATAACCTCAATTTCAAAAGTATTATTAACCAAACACATTAAACTACTTTTTGTTTCAACCTCAATTTTAACCACAACTTTAACCAAACATACATAAATATTAAATCAACTTCAATCAAAAGTGCTTTTTATAAAATAATTTTTTTCAAATCACAATCACAATAGCTACTACAATACAAATACACTCGAATGGTTGAATAATTTTAAAGATGATGAACATATTTGCTATAGAAATATGGATTAACACTGGTATGAATCCAGTAGTAATTTTATTATTTTATCTGATTTAAAAATTAAGTTGATTTAAAATATAAAGGGTAAATAAAACCTAAATTATACGATGTAAAATGTAATTTGTTGTTTTTTTAAAAAATTTATTTTTTTATTTTTAATAAATTTAATTTTATCTGAATTATTATTATTTTGGATTGGCATGATAAAATAAAAAAAAAGCGTGAAGGATTTCTTTCCTTGATTTTAATATTATTATTGTATAAGTGAGAAGTGAACGCTTATATATAATTAAATTTTAAAGTATTTAATTTAGATTTTACTTTCAAATTGATAAGATTTATTTTCTCTAAATTGACACTTCTATTATAGAATAAAAATAACTTAAGTTTTGGACCCCCCCAAAAAAGGAAAGAAAACCCACCTGAACTCTCACCACTACAATACCAAGAGCAGCCTCCTCCTCCTCCACATCACCCCCAGAGCTCCGACACCACGAGAGAGAGAATAGGGAGTATAAGAGAAGTCCTTCACTTTTGCTGCTGTAGTGAGATCGGAGACATTCACCTCAGCAGAAGATGTCGGATGGCGGGTATGATACTAGGAGACGGAGTCCTGCTGTCCTATGGGTGGATTTGGAGTTGGTGATCTAAAGTAAATGAGCTAGGGTTTTATTTATTTTGATTTCGATTGGGTTTGTTTCTCAAAAATCAAATCTACTGAATTGAATTGGTTCAATATGCCAAAGACAGAGACGGAGACACCTAAAATGAAGCCGAGACCAATCGTGCGTCTTGGCATCTTCCTCATCTCTCACAGCCTCCTGGTTAGGTACTACTTGCTAGCTATACCCTCTTTGTTTTTCCTTTCTTTCTTATACAAATTTAACTAATTAATTTTAATTTATGATTTCTAATGTATCAGTGTTGTCTGTTGTACGGCTGGGGTTTTAGCTCTCTTGCTGCTTCCACTTCTCGCCAAGAACACTTACATTTCTGAAAATGCTCTCATGCCTGGTAACTTCACTTTTTTTTTTTTTTATTATTTAAATTTTCTGTGTGACTGAAAATGTATTTGCGATGATGCCAGGTTCTGCAAGCAGTATGATCTCTAATCGTGACATTTCAGAGGCAAATAGGTTGGCGAGTGATTTGAATGGTTTGAATTTCAAACCTCAAGATTCTGCCGCCGTGTATGTGTTGTTTACTTCTTCTCTCTATTCCTGTTTTTTCCCCTTGTTTTTTCAATTGTTTATTATATTTAGTTTTGTGCAATTAGTTGTTAAAAACGTAATTTTGGTTGGTGGATGAGTCCATCCTAGATTAGTACAAAATTATATTTTGAGTTATTCATCAACACGAAACTACTACTGTTCTTTTTTTTTTGTTTAATGTCTTCTGAAATGAAGTGGCTTGGTACAGGTCCGGTGCATTTTTTCACATTGTTTTCTCTTGTAGTTTTTCCATAGTATTCTTCACACTGACCTTGCCAATTATTGAGTAAATTGAGGAAAACAACTTTGAAATTATTCTATCTTTATGTCATTTGTACTTAATAATTGTAGGGAAAGTCGAAGGATCCTTACAAAATACATGTCTGACTTGGGTGCTGAAGTTAGTTATCACAAGTTCCACTATAAGCCAAATCAGTTTCATCCGCTGCATTTCTTCTCTAGTCCTGATTCTACAAGTTCAGTAAAGAATTTAAGTTGTTCGGCACACGGTGTCAATACTGTTGGAATAATTAGAGCTCCTAGCGGTGATGGTAAGGAAGCTATTGTCTTGGTGACACCTTACAAGTTTGGAAAGAGTGGTGCGGCAGAAACTTTATCCTTGAGCATTGCATATACAGTATTTTCCTTGCTCTCTCGAGTTACATGGCTGGCCAAGGACATTATATGGTTCGTTGCTGACTCACAGTATGGAGAATATGCCCCTGTTGAAGCTTGGCTAAGGGATTATCACACGCCTGTATTTACTGGTTTGGGCACCCTAAATGCTGATAGATGCGTCAAAATTGATGATCCTTATGTATTTGAACAGAAATCTATTGCGCAAAGAAAGATATCTGATGGTTTTAGACGTGCCGGGACTATGGCTGCTGCGCTGATATTAAAGGTTGCAGATAGAAATGCAATGTTGGAGGACACTCTTAATATCTATGCTGAGGCGTCCAATGGGCAGATGCCAAACCTGGATCTCATCAATATTGTGAATTATTTAGCTGTACACAGGCAAGGATTGCGTGTAAAGGTTGAGAAAGTTTTGACTCTACTTGATTCGAGATGGCTTGAGATTTTGGGACAAATATTTGAGTTACTAGGAAAAGTAGCCAGAAGCTTAAATCCTGGATGGAAATTTGGTATTTCAGCTGCAGATTATATTGAAGGCAGCGCTACACTTGCAAGTTCATTGTATTACCAGGTGCTCTACTCTTTCACTTGACCATGTGAGATTTGGTTTATCTGTTTTGTGTGACAACACAATTAGAACTAAGTACACGGGATTGCATTTTCTGACTTTCTCTGATCGGTGAGTAAGTAATTTACTTCTTGACATAATCATTTGCTGCTATCAGGCTTTGGGCATTCCCACAGGTCCTCATGGTGCTTTCCGTGATTTCCAAGTTGATGCAATTACTTTGGAGATTTCACCTAAGGTTTCTCCTCATAACAAAGCCAGGCACAATGAGTTTCTTCTAAGAGGAGGCAGGTCAGTGCTTATCTTACATCTCTTTCATTGTCATCGTAACTTGCATTTATACCATAGAAGTACAATGTATCGACATAGTATTTTTAAATGAGTGGTTCCCCTATAGCATGCTATTGTTTAAAAGAGAACTTTTTATCGGCAAGGTTGTGTTGACTTGAGTGGAAGCATTTTTAGTCTGAAGAACTTAATGATCAGTTTTTTTTTTTTAACACAATTGATTTCATTTCAACACATCTTAATCAGCTTTCTGTTAATAAATGTACACCCCTACATGTTTGTGTGTCTGTCTACATGCGTCATTAATAATGACTGAATCCCAGTGGAGGATCTCAATTCTTATCTAATTCAAGCAGCAGCTTTTATTTATTTATTTGATGTGCAATGATATTACTTATCTATCTCTAAACCCTTTAATTACAACTAGGACCACCCTTTGTGGGGTTTGAACCTGCTTGCATTCACAATGTGAGAGCTGCACCACTGCACTAAACAGCAGGTGCTCTGATTTGATTTTTTTCCCTAATGGATTGTTAGCGGTTCAAAATTCCCACTAACACAAAGATAATACTTTGTTAGAATGTATTTAATGTAATGGAGGTATAGAATGATGTTCCACTGTGTCCCTCTTCGTTACATTTTATTGTGTCCTACCAAACTCAACATGAGATATTTAGAATGCTGAAGAGATGGTTTTTGCAAAATTTAAGTCTTGACTTTCATAGAATATTGTCTGCTTTAGATTTAGTTTTATCTGGACAATGCTTTTCCTTGATCTTTTTCTTTATTTTCTTGTTGCATTTTGATTGTGTGAGGATCAGGACTCATTTAGTAATACAGGCCCATGCAAGTAAATTCATAGTTTTTGTTTTGTTTTTTGGCTGAAGATGCTCCTGTTTCTTGATGCAGGTTGGTCGAAGGAGTTATAAGATCAATAAATAATCTCCTTGAGAAGTTTCACCAGTCATTTTTCCTATACATGCTAACATCTCCTAGTAAGTTTGTGTCAGTCGGAGTGTACATGATTGCTTTTGCACTCCTTGTAGCACCACTTCCCCTGGTAGCAGCTTCACTTTATGCTGATGCTAATCAACTGGATCTTGGAGTCAAAAATACCAAATCGACTCCTACAACCACTGCTTCTGACGAGCTTGACATCACTTTCAGATCATGGAAATGGCTCTACGCTGCAAAAGAAGTTTTTCTCATTCATGTATGGGGTGCAGCTGTTTCATTGCTTCCATATTTCATTTGTCAGATACCAAACTGCAGCCCAACGTCCAGCTCTGTTATCTGGGTCTTCCTTTCAATGCTTAGCCTTCTAATCTTGTACTTGATAGTGGGTTCTCCATCTACTCATGTCTATATATCTCAATCCGAGGAGAAAGGCGAATGGGCTATTTTGAAATCAGCGACCATCTCAGCAGTCTTCATTGGTTTGCTTGTCATGTCAGTTGTTAATTTTGCAGCAGCAGAAATTGGTGCGTTACTTTTGGTCCCAATGTGTTTGATGGCTCAACCTCTGAAGCTTGACATGAAAGCTGGGAAGTTAAGGAGTTTCTTGAGGATTATTTGTAATGTGGTTTTGGGTTTTATTGCATTTCCGCCGGCTGCTTTTTTTGTGGTGAAGACTATATTCGAAGGTTTTGACAGCATTAATATGGGTGACTTCTGGAATTGGATGGAGTCCCTCTGGGCATGGAACAGTGCTACTTACATTTATATAGGTATGGTCCATCTGCCATGTTGGGTGTTGTGCTTACACATTTTACTTCATTCTTGTTGACACCTTTTGTCTGTTTTGACTCTCACTGCACCGTTGAACTAAATTTGCAGATCATTAGGTTAATGAAATTTTTGTTTTGATATTGTCGTCTTACTCTAAACTGGTTAGTTTATAATGATTCTGACTAAACCACGCTCTTCCATTTATTTTAACAACCATGAAAGACAGACTTGGCTTCTGTCCTTTACATCAGCTATAACAGCTTCAATCTCTCAAGCCATGGATGTTTCTTGGCCAATCTTAGCTCTAAAAACCACCTGGGAATCTCTTTTGATAGACAAGCCATAGCCTTTCCGTTTTGACGCTTTACATCCCTAGAATCTCGACAAACCCGAACCCTAGGGAAACAAACCTCTTCTAAAAGAGGCATCACAGTTATTGTTTAGAGAACCTTGGTGAGGTTTGAGAACCCGAATGTTGAGGAATTCCAGGTCTCGTGACTGCTGGAAATGTGCAATTCAGGAGCTCTCCATGGACTCTGCCTTGGCATTCTGCACCGTGCCCTTAGGATTTCAAAGACTGCTCCATTTCTAGCTTTCCAAATCATCCAAAACACATAGGCAACCTTACCAATCATACCCCCAAAAGTACTTAATCGAGCCTGTTCAGATTATTCCACCAGGAGAGCAAGCCCACACCACTGCCAAACCAAGCTGCACTAGCTAGCATGCGGGCAGAAAAATGTTAAATGTTAGATACTCTATGGATTCTTGGGACATATTCCTCTATCATAGACTCAGCTTTGTTGGAAGCAGTAGTTCTCCCCAAAAAGAGGAATTGAAATTGTTCTTCTTTTATTTGTTTTTTTTTTTTTGGGGGGGGGGGGGGGTTCAATTGTATTTTACATCATGTATAATTTAATCCCTGATATTTTCTTCGAATCAAGTTCTTATATGTCAAATCATGAACTTTGCCAAAACTCTCAAAATAGATGTATGATGTTATAGAAAATAAAAATTTAATAAAATCACAATAATATCAACTGTAATTATAAAAAAAATAATGACATTCGTGATTGATTAATCTCATGGATTGAGATATTACTTTGAGATACAATTCACACGCACATAAATAGATATTATGAATTTCTTCCCTTTTTTTGGTCTTGACTTTTAGATTACAATCAAGGAATCTTTTTTAAACAAAAGCTAGTAAGATTTTTTGTATCAACTTTATATCCTTTAAACAATTTGGATTTATTGATCATGCTAGTCAAACAACATGTCTTCCATTGAAGGACGCGCTTCTTGACCAAATCATATTATCCCTTAGTATAGAGGTTTAGAATTGTAATAGTAGTTATTTTTTAAAATATTTTTTATTTTAAAATATATTAAAATAATATATTTTTTTATTTTTTAAAAATTATTTTTAATATCAGTATATCAAAATAATTTGAAAATATTAAAAAAATATTAATTTAAAGTAAAAAAAAAAAACAATAAAATTTTAAATTTTTTCAAAAATTTTCAAAATACAATGTCAAACCTACCCTAAGTATCTATTTTAGATATTAGGTTTGTGCTTACACTAAGTCCGTACAATCTCTTGCCTTTTATATTTTTTTAATTATTGTTTTTAATTTTATTTTGGATAAAACATAATTTTTATCTATTTGTTATGTGAACTTGGATTTTGTTGTTGATATATATATATATATATATATAGTATAAATTTTGTTCTGTCATTTTAATAGAGCAATGTTGAAAAAACAATCAACCGATAAGAGGAAATTGTTATTTATTTTCATACAATGGTAATTTGTATCTCTAAAAACAATATTATATAATAAATTCAAATCAAAATTATCTGCACGTAATTCTTTATTTTTTATTAATTATTTTCACATTTACAAGGCAATTATCATTAAAATATATTATTCTCGTCATCTTGTTCATCTATTATATATTTTGTCATTAAATTGATTACTTTTGTATACTTTTAAAGGGCACTAGTCGTGTCTGGTTTACAATGCCTCGACCACCACATATTTTTATGGTAAAATAAGGGGATGATCAGTGCCTCACGATATCTGAGGCTGGAAGGATGGAATGTGACATATTTTACATTATTTGAGACAGACATAATGATTGGCCTCGATGTGATTTTATTGTATTGTGCTTTGCTTCGCTTGCATGTTGTTGGTAGCCTGTAAAATCGATTGGTAGCTAAAATGCTAGCAGGATGCTTCTGCTTGATCCGAATCTTTCAACATGCTAATTATTGCATCAATCTCCATTTTTTCTTTTACTCCAAATTTCAAATTATAATTGTTGTGGTGTCCGTTTTCCATTTCTCATATGCTTGTGTTTTGTTTATTTGCTTAGGAGTGTTTATGGATGTTGCTAGAAATTGTTTTTTAAATTATTTTTTATTTAAAAATATATTAAAATAATATTTTTTTTATATTTTAAAATTTATTTTTAATATCAGCATATTAAACGATTCCAAAAATACTAAAATAATAATTTAAAGCAAATTTTTTTAAAAAAAAATTAAACAAAAAAAATAATATTGATGGTTTTTAAATACAAGTTCTAACTAGCGTGTGTGATATTATATATTCAGAGTCTAAAAAGAAAATAGCTATAATTTCTGAATGGTAGCCATATAAGCCTATTGTACGAGTATGAATCATAAAAAGAACTTAAAAGTAAGCATTCAAATTGGATAAGATTTGTATCAATTGAATACTTAGATAATAAATTATGACATGCTGAAGAAGCAATCTATGTTATCCCTTCCAAGCTATCTTCTCGGCTTTTACTCTCTTCATCTAGTACATGAACTTAGTGACTAGACATTCTAAATTGAACAATGAATTATTTATCAAGTTTTACTTTCTTTAAGGGTTTTTTGGATAATTATAGAAAGCCTTGTATAGTTTGTTCTTTTCTCTCCCTCTTTCTCTTTTTGTTATAACTCAGTTTTTACTCCCTCCAAATTTTCTATTTTTTTTTTAAAATATCTTCAAAATCATTTTAAAAAAAAATCATCAAGGAACAAGGATTTCAAAAATAAAATATAGTGTCGGGTTGCAATCGAGCAAGAATTTAATTTGCATCTAGTCAAAAAGTCATGTAGGCATGCTATTTAGGGTTTAATTGAAGAAAATTGGAAGAAAAGGTTGAAATTGGTTATAATTGCACAAATTAAAAGATCAAGGATCAAAATGAAAAAGTTGGCAAAGTTTAGAAGTCCAATTCATTTAATTAGGAGCCTAATTATGAAGAAAAAATAGAATTAAGAGCAAAATTAACTAGATTTTTGCAAGCTAATGATCAAAATAAAAAAGATGAAAAAGTTT
Organism: Populus alba; assembly: GCF_005239225.2. Taxonomy (NCBI): domain Eukaryota; kingdom Viridiplantae; phylum Streptophyta; class Magnoliopsida; order Malpighiales; family Salicaceae; genus Populus; species Populus alba. Next base: position 4,004,896 of record NC_133299.1, read on the forward strand.
GGAATTCCAATTAATTCAATTAGGGGTGTAATTGAATAAAAGACTGTAATTTAGAGTTAATTTGATCAAAATTGAAAGAATTAAAAAGACCAATGACCAAAATAAAAGAAGAGCTGAAATTTAGGGACCTTATTAATTCAATTAAGAGCTTAATTGAAAAACAAATTGAGATTTGAGGTTAATTTGACCAAAATTACACAAATTGGAAATGTAAGTACTAAAGTGTAAAAGATGTCAATATTGAAGGGTGTTTTTAAATGTTATTAGGGGCTAAATTGAAAGAAATATTGAAAAATAAACCGAAATTAGTTGAATATGATACAATTAAAAGAATGAGAATTAAATTGAAAATAATTTATTTTTGGTAGGTGTAATTATAGTGTTTTGTTAATAAAGTAATCAAAAGGGTGCCTAAACAACGTTGTTTTAATTAAAAAACATGGTTAGCTTCCTCCTTCAAGCATGTATGATTCTTTCTCCCTCTCTTTTTTTCACAGCTATTTTGGCCTGGTTTTGATTACGAATCTCTTTCTCGTGCACATGAATTAATGGCCAAGAGGCACACTTTTCTCTTCCCCTGCACTTGTACTTTATTTTTAGCTAAAGACACACTTTATTGCCTCATATGGGGGCAAAAAACTAGTGCGAAATAAACTAACTCGAGTATGTTATACAAAGTGTACATCAATGGTGGATAACTAGGATTGATTCGAGGAGATCAACAAATGAGATTAGCTCACTTAGAAAGATTCTAGGACCTTTCTCCCTGATTGTATATAGAGGGGCACAAAGAGGAAAAAAATAAAGAGATTAAAAAGAGAAAAAAGACATTAAATTAAAAGAGATAGTGGAAGAAGAAGGTTTAAGCTCAAACCATTTTATCCAAAGGGTAGAGAAGAGTGAGGAGAGAAAGAAAAGAAATAAAAAGAGGGTTAAATCATACCAAAAACCCAAATTGTAAGGGAAAAAAAGAGCTTGGTTATTGGATCACCAAACCGATTCATTTCAAACCAAAGAGTTTTTAGAGAGAGAAAATCACCAAAAGCCTCTCCACCACTGGCCAGCCACCGTGGGAACAACCAAACCTACCTACTTTGCTGGAACCACCCTTGAGGTATATCATCATTCTCTTTCTTCTTTTTTCTTCTTTAGGGTTTATGACATAAATAATGTAAGATGATGCCTTTTGATTTTAAAATATGTTTTAAGTTTAGCTAAGTTCAATATTGATATTGTGTGATTTTATAAAAAACAAATACAAAAAGTATGGTGGATAAATATGTGAAAAAATGCATGGATAAATATTTAAAGTTTGGATTTTTAGGATTTATTTGTGATTGATTTAGGTGTTGCATGCCTTTTATCTCTCTCTCTCTCTCTCTCTATATATATATATATATATATATATATATATATATATAATTAGAATAAATATGATGATTTTGGTTATAAAACAAATGCATGAAAGAAAAATCAAAGCTTTGCGTTTTTAGGTTTACTTGTAACCTAGACTTGAAATAATAAAAGTTAGGGTTTTGAGATATGTTTTTTTTTTTTATTATTATTATTTCATATGTTGCAGGCTTTCTTGATTATGAATGAGAAAAATCAAACATTTTTTTTTGCATGCTTAGATGAATAATATGACTCGAGATCTTTTACTCTTAAGATTAATTTGTTATCTTGGTTTTTATGCTTGTTGTCATCCTATCTTCATGATCATGATAAGAAAAATGTTTTTCATTTCAAACTCCATGTGATTTGGCCAAGCCTATTAAAATAATTTGCATTTCGTTAGTGATCATACAAATTTTGTAATTAATATGTTGTGTCCATGTTCTCATTTCTAAAAAAAATTAAAAAAAATTCATTACATTGCAAATTTTCATAGTGGGTTCTTATAAATTGTTTATAAAATTCATTGAGATTTGACTTGTATTAAAATGTCTATTAGGCCAACATTCTAAATCTTTCAAAACTCATTTCCTTTTCTAATAAAAAAAAATCATGTCCAAAATATTTTATTATTCACTTTTGGTAACTAGGGTAGATGGATTCAACATAGACCATTATAAATTGTTTATAAAATTCATTGAGATTTGACTTGTATTAAAATGTCTATTAGGCCAACATTCTAAATCTTTCAAAACTCATTTCCTTTTCTAATAAAAAAAAATCATGTCCAAAATATTTTATTATTCACTTTTGATATCTAGGGTGGATTGATTCAATATAAACCATTACTTTGGATATTAGAAGGGGTAGCCTATCCTTTTGATTTCAAATTATAAAATAAGTTTTAGAAATATTAAAATTCAATATTCATAAAACAATTGATAGTATTGACCTTTTTAATATTTTTTTCACATATTAATGTTGACAATCAACAACAACAAGAATGATAAAATTTGATGAGTTATTTATTTGTTGTGGATGGACATACATAAATCATAGTACTAATGTGTACTAACATTAATATAGGGAAAAAAGACAACAAAAAATAAAATCTAAAAAGATGATTTTTAGATAGCACACTACATGACGATGAACCCTAAAAAAGTCATTGTCAAAATTAAGTCCAAAGCATTTGTGCCACTAGATCCCACCACTAAGTAGATCAACTCCTAATGGTTACTACTTAGATATTTTAGGATTGGGGTATAAAAATCCTCATCAACAAAAATTACCAGTGAACCCTAGTATTATACAATAAATAAATCAAAACATGTCGTTATCCATTGACCACTTTTACACAAACAAAATGTTTAACAACTCCTCAAAGGATATGAGTTCCATTTAATAAGCCCAACATAAATCCACTGGTAATTCATTGGCATGACTTGACAGCATATTTGTAACAGGTCATGATCAAGAGTCACTGGCTATCGATATGTCAATTCACCAAGTATTATCAAAAGATAGTAACTAAGAGTGGCAAAGATGAACCAAATCTTATAATGGTTAGGATTAAATCAAACACTTAAGGTTTAACTCATTATAGTATACTCATTATTACCCATGCAGATAGACTACTAATGTTAGGCATAACAAACCATTAGATATAAAAGACTAAGTGACAATGCAACTTGCCTGAAGTAAGATATTTTAAGGTGATAATACATTTTCTATAGTATAATCAGACTCTTACCTTATAAATATGAAGATCAATTAGAGTTTCTAATAACAACAATACTGAGTGACGACTCATTTTTAACATAAGACCTTTCCCCATCAACACAAAAACAATCCTTTCCTTTTTTCTACGAAAGAAGGTCTTTAGTGGCCACAATGTCGGATACAACAACCTTTATACTTTTAAAAATTAAACTTTACATTCTTGACCAAAACAAAAATCTAAAAAAGAATAGAATGACTAAATTACCCTTATATATATAAAAGAACCAATGTAAATGACAGATCACACACACTCTCTTATCTCATTTTTTTCTCTTGAAAATAACATAATCTCTCTCATCTTTCCTCATTGATAAAAAAATTGAAATCAAAATCAAATTTTATTTAATAGAGTTGTGTTATAGTCTCTTATGAAGTCTTCTCTCTTCACGTTTGAAACTCAGTAAAGCTGGAATCCCTCTCTACGGAAACTAACAACACTTATAAGGTATGTTACAATTGTTTTCTTTAATCGAGATTTCAAAAATTGGTTTTAGTGCATTTTGCTGATAAGAAATAAGGTTATTTCATTACAATATAGTTTTTTTTACTCAACTGAACAAAAATTCCTTTGATTATTTATTGTTGAAAATTGAGTTATGATATTGGAAGCCCAAAAAAATCCAATGTTGGTTGTTCAATCGATAAAAATCAATTTCCATACATATTTTAACCATTGTTTAACCTAATTAGACATGTTTAATTGAAAATATTGAAAAAAAAAACAAATTTGAATATTAGGGTTACTATTCATATAACGCTTTTTATTTCTTTGCTCATAACATTGTTAATTGGTTGATTGAAGCTTTTTATTAACTTTCTTTAACCATTGTATATCATAATTAGTTAATTAGACATGTTAAGATTGTGTAATTATTGGAGTAGGTGTTGTGTTAATGTGCTTAAGAAAATTTGTAGTGATAAAGGTCATGATAGATTTCATATCGCTAGGTTAGACTTTCTTTTTTCTTGGATCTTATTGCTAAATTTTTCTTCTATTTTTTTTTGGTAAAAATGAATTATTTTCTATAGAAACATGATTACTTCTTCTTCTTCTTCTTCTTATTATTATTATTATTTTAGTACATGGATGGAAAGAGTATAGAAGACATTATAAGGTATGTTGCTAGAGAAACAATCGAAGCCATTGTTGACCTCGTAAAGGTTGCTAACAAAAAGTTTATATGTTTTCTCTTTTTTTTTTTTTGCTATGAATCAATACAAGTAAATTACAGAGTTTGAAGATTTAACCCGTTGAATTTCTTTCATAAATTTTGCTTTCAAGAAATTTTTTCATTATATTTGTTTTAACAAGATTTAAGAAATAAGATTATATGGTAATATAAGTTGTTCGAAGATAAAATTACTTGGGTTTGGTTTTATTGTTATTAGTAAAGATTTCAATCAACATAAAGACTTTTTAATGGTGAAAAGATTGAAATAATGGATTTTTTTGAGGTTTGACATTGGTGGCAATGTTTTAATTTGCTTTTTGCTATATTTATTAGGTTTTCTTTATGTGTTTGCATTTAGAATTGTTTTATGGATGTGCATGTTTATTCATTATTGTTGCTTCTTAGATTGAATAAGACAATGCGAAGTCGAGTTTCTTCTTTTTATGGAGAAGAGTTGCTAGCAAAAGTGTGTTAGTTATAGTTGTTTTTATCTCTATTTATGAGTGATAATTCTATTTGTGATCTAAGTGAACAACATGTAATGTGGGAATTCAAATATCACCTAGTAAATTAATTTTGATAATGTAATGTATCGAATTTGTTGATCAAATTGTTGTTTTTTAAGCTTCATTTGAAGATACTCTCGACTTTAACATGTCTAATGGAGGGAATGCTTGACATGATGGAACCCTATCATCTAAATCCATTTGAATTATATGGTATAGTATTTATGTATACTCAATTTGATTTAGTTTCTTTCTTTGGCCTATTTTCATGATTTGATTAGTGGTATCCAATAACAAAACTATGAGAATTTCAAACCTCACAAATTACAACAAGAAAGAGATGTGTGTATTCTACTTCAATCCTTAAAAGAAGCATGGCTAGACCAATAAAGAATATATGAATGGAATAAGAAAAATGTTAACCTAGTATTGTAACAAAAAGAAATTCCACACTTAGATGTAACATATGCAAGCAATAAGACCACAATTATAGGACACGCCAAAGAAAAAGTGGTGCACATATTTTGGGTAGTGTGTGCATCAATTTTGGTTGTTTGTTTGCTTGAATTTTGGAAATTTTAGGTATGTGCTTGCTTGAATAAAAGGAAGTGTGTTTGATGGTAGTTAGGGTTTGTTTGGTGGAAATTTGGATGAGAAGTTTGCTAGAAACTTTGGGTTGATTGTGGCTGGAAATGGTGATAGGAGAGGAAGATTTCTTATTAAAAACATGTAATTGGTGACATTATTGTAATTATGAAGAACTTCATCAATGACTTGTTTTTTTTTTTAATAAAAACAATTAATTTATGGCATTTTTATAATTTTGAGGTCCAAAGGCTTTTTAGTTATTACATTTAATATAATGACAATCCTTTATATAATTAAATATATTTTTTAATTTTTTTACATGCTAAGCTTGAGGATGTAAACTGTTATTAACATATAAATCTAATGTTTGAAATTTGATGTTTTGAAAATTAAAAAAAATAATTAACATGACCAAAACATAAACTAATAACCATAAAATAAAAAAATGGTTATGAATATTGCATAACCATAGTCACAACCATTATCGATTACATATTAAAATTTTCTACAAAACACGACACGACACAATAAATATGGAGATAATTTTATCATTTTTGACGAGTCATAAATTTTATTTATCAGTTTCTCAAAACAAACCTAAAAGGTAAGATAATAAAACCCCATAAGATTTTCTAAAAGATACGAAAACAATAAATTATTTATTCATTTTTGTTGGCAATTGTGACAGAGCAACGGTTTTCGTTTGCTAGTGGCTATCCTCTTGCATTGAAAAGCACCAAGAATTCCATCGATCCACCACTCGCAGTCCGATACAAGGAGGTTATAATTAGGGAGGAGGAGATCGCCATTGTCGTCATCAGTAAAAACAAAGAGGAAAAGTGGACAGATAACTCAAACTGCTCCCTTCTCTCAAGCAAACCATGAGCAATGGATCCTTGGATCAACAAGCATGCCTTGCCATTGTTCTTCCGCAGCTCAGTCCAAAGATGGGTTTGACTTTGGAGACTTTGACTGAGAAAAAGGCCTCCGTAGGCTGAGGATTGGTACGAGGTTGTCCGAAAGAAGCTTGTCCCGTTGTCCGGTCATGCAGCCACTCATCAGTGGCTGCTTCTTTTTTTGAGACAATAGTTAAGCTTCTACACGTAGTCGAGAACTCACTGGAGTGGCATAATTCGGAGAAGATGAAGAAATGTTTGATGGATCTGTGCTGTAATAACTCGAGGAATCTGATATTTTTTTCAAGTATTTTTTATTTTTTTTTATTTTAACGTATAAAAATAATTCAAAAGAGATGGTTTTAAAAAATAGTTTCGAGCACTGCGTAAAAAAAAAATACAGGAGCAGCCATTCGCCGGTCATTGGTGAGGTGTGGTGCGATGGGCGGCTACCAGCTCCTGTCTGGCCAGCCAATCGGAAGCCCATGGCTGATCTGGCTCCACTAAGCCTGTAGAGGCTTCACATGCATGGGACCTACAGCTGATCAATATTCTCGTTGACTGGCAGCTTCCTCTTTTGGACGGTGGAAATCCAACAGACGTCCTACATCACGCTTGATCCCAGCCGGGTGATGAATCAACGTGGGACCCATTTGTGATATTATTTTCCTTTGTCCGATCCCATCGAAGAGGAAGGCGACGGTACGTGAGTTGTCATGTGACAGGGACACTAATAAGAGATTTCCTTTTGTTTTTATTTTTATTTATAAAAAAAATAAAAAGCCAGGAAGTCTGCCTCTAAAAAAAAAACAACGAAGAGTCATCGTTGTTTTATTGTACACGGATTTAGAATAATTGCTACATTTGTAATGATTTTTTTTTGCTATTTACACATCCAATCATTGAACTCGATAACGAGGGTATCGGTTTTTTTTTTAGTTATTATTAAATTAATCAATGATAAATTAGTATTTTTAATTTTTTAAAGCACAATATGCTTGAACTTAATGATGATTTTTTTTAAGGATAATTTAGTTACCACAATGTGCTTTTAATTCCTTAAGCACAATTTTTTAACCAAGTAGATTAGAGAAATGGTATCAATTCATGAAGGGAAGAGGGTAGAGAAATGGATTTTTGTATCCAATTAGAATTAGAACTATATTGTTGACACGCGTGTGTGGCTTACTAATCTCTTATTTAGCATCAATGGTTTTATTACATCTTTGTGCTTTTTTACATCTTCAATCTAGTATTTTTTTAGTTATAATTAAGTTGATTAATGAACAATTTAATATTTTAATAAATATTAAATATTATTAAAAATCAAAAGTATATGACGCGTGAAACAAACACGCCAACTGAGAGTCTTTGTCTTCTTCGGATGACAAGTGAGACGTATTGTGCTAAACGCTGCCTTTTGCAACAATGTTAAAATTATCTCGACAACCTTTTCTCTCTACACGCCGTGTGTGAATTTAACATCTCTTTAATCCATGTGATCTTCAATCTAGCATTGTTTTAGTTATAATTAAGTTGATTAATGAGATAATAAATTTAAATATTATTAAAAATCAAAAGTATATGATTGAAACAAACACGCCGATGTTGAGATTTGTTTGAGACGTATTGTGATGGCTAAACTTTTGCAACAAATCTCGCAACCTTTTCCTCCCTACACGCCTGTGTTCTAATCTCTTATTTAGCATCAATTATCTCTTTTTTTTTTTGCCCATTCTTTTCTCTCTCCTCATGATTTTATTGTCTAACCCCTAATAAAAAAAATTTGATACATGATTGAAATGATAGACTTTTTTTCAATTCTCAGTTTCTTATCTGTCAGATTTTATTTTTAATTTTTTTATTTGAAGAATTTTTATAGTTTTTGAGTTTATTTAATTATTAATCTTTTTTTTTCATTAAAAATTTTTTCTTGATTTCATTATTCAATATAAAAAAAATGACTTGAGTTAAACTGTCAAACTCGTGACTTAGGTCATGAAATAGAGATAACTTTATAGAAAGTAAACAAAAAATGACTTGAGTCAATCTTGATTAATATGTTAAACTCGTGAACTAGATCATGAAACTGTGATAACTCAACATAGAAAACAAATTAAAACAAAATTATGAAACTTTTATTTTGTTGTGCAGTTTTTTCAATAAACCTATTGTTAAAGGTTTACAATGAAAACAAATCTAATATAAAAATAGAACACAATAAAACAATTCAATGAAAGTCTACCCGAGTTAACCCTAAAACATGTCCTAGTTTAACATAACCCCGCAGCATAACCATATATCATAGAAAACAAACCAAGAATAAGTGGGATTAATGAATGTTTTCTAAAAAACAATATGAAGTCTAATTCATAATCAACTCAATGCTAAATAATGAAGTAAAAAAAATACCAATTAAAAAAAAAAAAAAATCGAGTTAACTAGGTTAACTTGTCAAACTATGTGACTTCGAGTCACAAAACCGAGATAAGTTCATAAAAAATAACTAAAATAGATTATAAAACCTAATTCTCAATGAACCAAATATTAAAAAATATATAAAAAATAAATCAATTAAAAAAAAACTAAAGTCAACTAAGTCAACAAATCAAATTCGTGATATACAAGTTATGAGACCGAACTAACTAAATATAAAACAAACTACTAATAAATTATAAAGTTTAATCTTTAATAAATTAAATATTTAAAAAAAAAACTCTATTAAATACTAAGTCGGTCTCCTATGAAGTTACTAATTTTTTTTAGTACATATACTGTAATAATAATAGAGGACCGAATTGGAGTAGTCATTTCGTGACCTGTAACATCTGGCAGCACTTGCAACTCACCCAGCAGGATTTGAGGACCACGTATCAAATCAAAACCATGCATCATTGTAGGAGGTGTTGCTTCTTTCTTGGCTCTTTTACAATTCAAACTTCAAAAACATTTAAAATTCTCTCTCATATCATCATCATCTCTTGATTCGAATGTCGATAGCAATGCATGTCCTTAACCACAAAATAAAAACTCTTATTATATAAAAGACGGTCCAAGTATCACATTTTTCAACCCCCATATCACCTTATAATATAATATAATATAATATAGTATGATGGGAAGGCAAACAAGATCACCAAAGTAACTTTTCTTGGTTTCAAAACTGTAATTATGAAAAAGAAGACCTGAAGCATACCCCTGGTGTGACCATTAATTAATCTAAAAGGCGAAGCATATCACATAATTTTCTTTTCTTTCTATGCCCCGTGACCCAATCATATTTTTGAAAACTTATTCATTTTTTTTAAATTAAATTTTCTTTTATGTTTTTATTTTTTTATGTTTTGATATTAAAATAGATTTTAAAAAATAAAAAAATACCTATTATTTTAATATATTTTTGAGTAAAAGATATTTTAAAAAAACAATTTCTATTATATATTAGTATAGTTTGCAAATAAATAAAAAAATAAAAAAATATTTATTCCACATTTAAAAGAAATACTCTCTCTCAAGTATTTATAAGTAAGAATTTATACTGTGTAGTAAATTAAGTGAAAAAAATAATAATTAAGCTTTTTAATGCTATTATATGCATGTTTATAATATCAAAAGATGATATTTATCACTTAATTTTTTTTTTGAATTAATTTTTTTAATTTTTGTAATTAATCTTGATATTTATAACAATTGGGAAAAAACTGAATAATAGCTATTGAATTTAACTTAAAATATAATTATTTCATTAACCACCATAATATTAGAAAATATAATATTTTAAATCTAATAAACATGTTATTATACATAGAACACACATAAATAAAAACAAATTTTCTTTTCTTTATCTTGTTTTTTTTTTCTTTTAAAAATTCACGAGTTTAGTTACATCTTGAAAATATCATCTCCATAAAATAGACAAACACCTTAAAAAAAATTATTTTCATGTTTATAAACCATCTTTTTATTTAATCGCATATTAAAAAGATTATTTACACCATGCTCCCAGATATACTTGTAAAAGAAAAGGCAAAACGAAGATGGAGCCGTACCAATTTTATGCTACGAGGGCGGCCATAAAAGCCAACAATTTTTTGTTTGGTCGGTTTGATGAAGACTGTCTTCATGTTGTTTTATGCTACTTTACACGTATGCACCCGTGGCGACCCCAATCTCAATAATCATCATCTACATATAATAATAATAATAAATAAAAAAAAAAATATTAATTATTGCCTGCCCACTTTCTTAGACTTCTGCCACTTGGACGGCTCATTTGGTCATTGAGTCTCATCCAGTAGATTACATCACCTTGTTGTGTCCTTGTCACCATCCACGTCAGCTCTATAATCCACGCCCCCCCCCCCAAAAAAAAAAAAATAGTCTCAAACCCCAAAAAGTCTTTATTTTTTTATTTTTTTACGAGAATTTTTTAAGTTTTTAAAAATAGTCTTTTTATATTTAAAATTAATTAAATAATTTCTAAAGGACAGTTTAACAGATCAATATATTAAATTTATTTTTTTAATAATTACAAGTTCTAATCTTTTCAAACACTAAAAATTTTCATGATTTTTAATTTTAAGAATATGTTGAATTAATAAAATATATGTACAAATTGGTTCAAATATTCATATTAATAAAAAAAAACTAATTAAATAGCCTGCTATTAATAAATTACTTGTAGCTTGATTTTGTATGCCCATTTCATGTTCTTTTCCAAATTATTTTGTGTTTTTTTTTGTTTTTGTTTTATGGAATATAAAACGGAAAAAAAGAGTTGGTGGTATGAAAAAGAAGATATATTCTAAAATAAAACAATATTAAATTAAACATGATCAACACCAGTAAAGAGACTAATTAATTATTTTACAAAAAATACAGGGATTAATCTAAAATTTACTCAATTTTCATTACAGTGAGGGGCTCAAACAACACAACTTTTTGAGTGACAATGACATAAAGCTGTAGTTTTATTATCAAACGCAAGAGCCTAATTGGTTCTTGATTTTGCTTCCTTGTTTTTGCCTCTTGCACGTTCAAACTTCAAAAAGTATATATATTTTTTTATTATTAAAAGTGAGCGTGATTAATAATTAATATCACTAATTATTTTTTAACCATTTTTTTATTATTATAATTAAAATAAATGTTTACTTTACACATATTTTAATTAATTTTATAAATTTAAACTTAACGATGATATAAATTTCTAATTTTTTAATTTAACCAATCACGTTAATTAATCATTTATAATAAAAACAAATAAAAATACATCAAACTCTTAAAATGAATAAAAGAAAATAAAATAAGAATAAAGTAGTTAATGAGAAAAATAAAATACACTTTCTAATAATAGAAATGTTAAATTGAAAAAAAAATAAAGATTATAATCCCATACACTAATCTTAGAAAAATAAATTCCCATTTTTAAAAAAATGAGGATCATAATTTAGAATTTGTGTTCGTAATTATCCAACTTAAATAAAAGATTTTCTCATTACAATTCGCGTGGATTTTCTACAGAAACTGGCATTTCATCTTTTAACTTTTTAAAAAATGTTCATGATCCTTTTTATTGGATAGACATAAATAATGCCTACTTAATTTATAACTACCGGATTCATTCACCGGTTCTTGTTTATTTCCTAGTAGTAAAAATGAAAGGCATATGTGTGGTTGGTATTTGATAAAAGAATCTAAGATTTATGAACATTATCAATTGTTTATCCTATATAATAAATTACATAAAAGATTATTGGAATTATTGATTAGTGTGATTAAATGTTTTCATATAGAATTATATATAAAGTAATAAGAACAAATGAAGCTAGCAATTATACATGTTTAAACACTCCAAAATTTATTTGAAAGAAACAATTATTTGTAAATTACATTACAAACACAATTACATAAAAAAACTGAAGCCGAGAAAAAAACATTATAGCTATATACTCAATGTATTGTGAATTCGCACAATGCATTTATTTTTTTGTTCTTTTAGTGTTTTTCTAATAATGGATTGATCTTTCATGACATGTTGAGGCATACATGCACTTAAAAAAAAGAAGTTTTGCTTCTACTTATTTAATTAGTTCTCTCAGTCATAGTTTGTTTCATTTTATTTAAGAGGAATAATTGAGTCTTGTGTGAAGATATTTTTAAGCTTGTTCGGTCCTATTTAATTAAGCTTGAACCGAGGTATTAAATCGCAACGGCTCTTAGGTTTATTTGGCGCCTTCTAATGTCTTGAGGTTTTATTGCTTCTGCTGTTTATTGGTTCTATTTTTTTTTCAGAAATTGGTTGATTGGTTGTGTGATCTTGATAAATCAGTTCATTATTTTATAAGTTTTTATTTTTATTTTTTAGGTTTCTATATAAATAATAGGTCGATCACTTCTAGTTTTTCTAGAAATTGATCGACCGGTCAACCAGCTATTTGTCTTAACAGTATGTTATTTTCACTTTTGATTTTTTTGTAGCTTTTGTTTTCTTTTCCAGTTGTCTTTGTTCAAGTTGACCTTGGTAACAATCATTTGTATTTCTTAGGGTTTCTCCCCTGTATTTTTGTATAGTTTTTTCTTTTCTATACAATTACTCTTGTTCAAAAAAAAGTTTTTTTACTAGTCATGAACTATTGTTTTTTCAAATTCATTTTTTTATTACCTTAGTTTGAAATTAAAAAAATTTAATGATTTGTTTTAATTTATTTTTTATGAGGTTGTTGTGATGTCTAAAAAGCATCGTAACATTGTGTAGATGTTATATTTTTTTTTTAAATAATTTTGTTGCTTATGAAAAAAAAAGTGGAGATCAAGTTTGCAAAGATGACAACAATGGTAGGTTGTTTTTTAATTAGTTTTTAATTCACTACTTTTTAAATAATTTTTCCAAAGAAATTTTACACTTTTATTTTTATACCTATAGTTTTTGAAATTTTAGTTTTGACCTCAAAATTTATTTTATTTATTTTTTAGTTTTTAATTTTGAAAGAAGAGAAAGTAATTTATTGGGTGAAGAAGAGAGAAAAAGTCAGTTTACCATGTTCTGTTAATAAAAAAAAAAAAAAATTTTAATATCAATACATTACATTTAAAAAAAAAAAGTTTTATTGAGGTGTTATTTAACCTATAAAATATACATAAATTCACTATAAAAATATTTTGACAGATAAATTTATTTTATATCTATATTCTTATTTTTTAATTAAATTCATTTTTATCTCTATTATTTTTATTTTTTCTATCTCAAGTATGCTGTATAAAAAAAAGAAAAAGCAAACAACAATATATATATATATATATATATATATATATATATATATATATATATATATATACATTTCTAAGAATCAACAGCTCCCAGTTGTTTTTTCTTCTTTAAAAATTGAAACATTACTTTATTCTTAAACATTATTTCCTATATTTTTATTAGTAAATGTTCAAATGGTGGGGACCCTCCATATTGGCCAGCAATGACACTGACATTTTACGTTACAGGAGATTCCATAATGATTTATTTTTCCTCGATTAGGCTATAATCAAGTCATTAATATATCATTATCATCCTTATTTTCCATAATTATCTCTGCACTGAGAGTCAAAAACCAACCAGTTACAGCTGCTTTCATTTTCAAAAATTTAATCTACAAAATTCATTGCTTCTGGACCAATTTGAAGCTACTCTTGCTTTCCCTTCCTCCTCCACCAATTCCAAGCGTCATTGGACGTGGATTTTGATTGATACAAGCGGCTGTCCGAACCGGAGTCATGTTTAAGAACCCGGATATTTTTAAAAGCATAATAAAAAGTTGTTTTTTAAAATATTTTTTATTTAAAAAAATATTAAAATAATATTTTTTTCGTTTCTTACAGTTCATCATTAGCATATCAATACAATTCAAAAACACTAAAATAAAATTAATTTTAAGAGCAAAAAATTCAAAATTTTTTCAAGAACACAGTTCAACCGGGTCCCCGGCTAATCCTTTTTGCTTAATCTCACCAACTCAACACAGTTAGAACCAATTTTATCAGCTAAGAAAGATGCCTCGTATAATTAACCGCAATTTCCTTCTCCTGAAACCAAATTTACACTGCAATATTACAGTGATGGACCCATGAGCATGGACATGCTTGAATCATCAAAAGTCTCCCACAGAAAGTAAGATTGTAGCCCTGAGAAAGGCGGAAAGGAACTGTCAGAAAGAGTGGCACGTCTCAATCGAGTCCAAGAACAACCAGTCCATTTGAGCCCTGTGCAGTTTTACTGTATGAATACATGAGTCATTAGGGCATGTGGATGGCCCTTCAGTAGGACCATTTTGTATCTTGCCAACTCACAAAACACATTACCTATATCAAGTTGCATTTTGTCACTTCCTAGCATACTTTAGGAATATATATCTGTCAGCAGACGATTACCAGTACCTAATGATCCACTATATATTCATAGTGTATCAAAACCTCTCCTGGTTACAAGTGTAGTGGCATTCGAACAAGAGATTTCAGTAGAAAAACAGAGAGTGAGAGTTTGGATCAAAGATTCTGAAAAAATCCCAGCTTTTTTCCTGCATATATATATCTGCTTGCATGAAATATATCAGAACCTTTATCTTCAATGGTACGTTCCTCCCCTTTTATTATTCTTCTACTGCATGCCTTTTGCTTTTGCTTTTGCTTGCTTGTAATGATATAAACTGCAGGATGTTGCATGACCAGTTTGCTAGCTATAGATCATTTGACATGTATAGGTTTCATGAACACTTTGAAATAAAAGAATCCAAGCAATGAAATCAATAAATCAAGAAGCTCTTCTTTGATTCATGCTTTCGCTGCAAGACAAGACTGTGATCCTTCTGCTTTTCGACAGATGCCAAGAAAAAGGTTTGCAGCCTTTTCTTGGCTTTGTTTCGTTCCAGGAAACTTGCTCTGCCGCATCTCCTCCTTTTCTTGAAAGAGAGGAGATAAATCATATGAATATTGCGTGCTTTTCTACTTTTCTCTCTAAATATCCTCGTATATTATCCACCATGTTTCTTTTAAGAAAATAAAAATAAAAAACAAGGATCTGATGGCTGCAGAGATCTTCATATGGTAGTAGTTCATTCTCTGCCAGTGCGATCTTTGCCGTCATGCGAAACCATATTTGCCAGATGTCTGATAGGGATGCATATACTTAACATTAACCACAAGTTTTATTAATTAAGGTAGCTATTCATTAGCCTTCTGTAATCGTATAAGTCAATCCATAATTTACTTGTAATAATTAATTAAGCAATTTTAAAATCTTAAATGATATGATAAATAGCTGCGTCCTTCGACACGCCATTAAACCATCCATCTACCACTACCTGTACGCATCATCTCCCATTTCATTTATATTAATTAGTTATTCACGTAGCCAGGAAACAGAAGGGCTTGAAACTGTACATACCAGCCTTGGAGGCAATGCTGTTGTGCCTGAGGGTGGAAGTTTTTTGGAACCACCCTCGATTGCCACGGTTCCAGGAGAAGAAATCTTGAGAAAACTGATGGATCAAGTACCATGCCTGGTAGAAAAGAATGAGAAACAGGCGCACAGAGATGAGGGTTTTGACACTACAGAAGAGGGGGAAACCAAGGAGATTGCGGAAAAGGAAAAACAAGTTGATGATGTTACTGGAACCATTTTACAGATTGATAAGATTGAAGGAGCAAGCGTCAACATTGAAGAAGAGGAGAAAATAGTCAAACATGTTGAAGCAATGGAAGATGGGGAGGCTGACGTTGAAGGAAAACCAAAGAGTATCGAGAAGGAAACTGGCGGCCCAGAGAAATATGAGGAAGGAGAAATGAAGATAGAAGAGAGTGTTGAGCTTGAAACTAGCAATGAAGTTGGCTCATTTGAGCCAGGCTTGAGTCAGGGAAAAGAAGCTCTGAGTCAAACCGCTGATGCGATAGTCAACAACCTGGACAATCCTGAAACAGTCAAAGAAGTTTGCCAGGAGAAAGAAATCAAAGACAGTGGCACAGGTGATGGAACTATAAATGAACAGCGGATAGGAGAAGAAAGAAAAGAAGAAGAGAAATCAGGGATTTGCTCTAGTTTCTTGGATGACAAGGGTACTGATGTGGTCAAAGCCATTGAAACGACAGAAAAGGAGAAAGAGGGCACCACCTGCGATACAATTGGAGGGGGAACCTATATAGTAGAAGCAGGCATAGACATTCAGAAAGAAAAAGAAACAACACCTGGAACTGGAGAAGGTATGCAGGACAAACGGAATACAGAAGACATCGCGACTGCCACTCATAAAACACAAGAGACAGAAGAAATGTACTCTCAGCAAGTAGACAAGCCTGACGTATGCATGGTCTCAGAATCTGAATCAGAGGAAATTGTCAATAAGAGTCCACAAGGAGAAGGTCAAAATCTTATCCTTGAGAAAACAGCTGAAGTTGACAGCAGTGAAGGTGAAAATATTAAGGATGGGATGGATCCTGAACAAAAGCCTGATGGTTTGTTTGTGAAACATGAGGAGAACAAGCAAAGCATGCATCAGGATCTGGCTATGGCAGAAGAATCAACAGAGGAAAACAGAGACATGGAGACTCCTACTGTGATAGCAGCTGAAAACAACACAAGTGATACGGTACCTATTCCCATTACTACTGCTCAGGATCATTCTGTGATAGAAGATGACAAAATCATGGATGTAGTAGCCAATGCTGTTCCAGAGGATAGCAAAGAGGAGATGTCGAAATACGAGGATAAGATCAAGGAAACTTTTGCACAGCAAGATGAAGCAGTAAGTGAGAAGAGTGAAAATTCCTTGGCATTGATATCTGGGGAGATAGATACAGCGACTTCAAGTGAATGCTCTGAAGCAATTGGATCTGCTAAAGAGGAGACACCCATCAAGATCCCAGGAGAAAGCTTTGAGGATAAGAAGGAAGAGAAACCAATTGATGCCGATGCTGTCGCTCCAATAGAAAAGGTTAAAACTATACATGACTCATGATTATTTGTATTTCAATTCTCCAACAACATGAAAATTCAACATCAATAATGACAACAGAATCACCAACTTTTCTATTCTTCTTGCAGAGTCTTCTACCAACGGACTTGAATGAGAAGATTGAAGACGCAGGACTTGAGCTTCAGTACAAGAATTCCAGTGAGGTGCCCATATGTCATTCGTTGGAACAAGAAACAATACCAGTACAAGACGAAAAACAGCCAAAAGTATCTGATTTTGAACCTCAAGAACAAGATCATGAAGAAAATGGACCATCTAAAGACTTGGAAAAACATGCTGAAGATGACTTTGAAGCATGTGAAAGCATGCAGAACACCAATTTAGAGAATCCGTCTGCCGAAGGGGCAAAAACAACAGAAGTGAACTCAAAAGCAAATGAAATGGCTGTTGAGAAAGAGGAAAAGATCCATGAATTGGAATCGGAGGAAAAGTTAGCGATCGATGATGCTGGGACTAACTTAGAAGAGGAGAAGCAAAAGAAGGAAGAAGCCCATGATGAACAGACATATCAAATGGCAACAAGTAAGTTCTTTAAATTTCCAAACCTTCTCTCTCTCAAATTGAAGCAGAAATCTTTTAATATCACAATGATATCTAATCACGAAATACATATAAATGAAGAGGACAAGCGTATGAGTTTATTAGGTAATGACGGCCCTCGAACATCCATTGCAGGTGATAGAATTGAAGAAGTAACCTCAGATGAAGTTTGCAGTAGAGAATTTGTTGACAAAAAAATAGAGCGTAGTGTTCAAGCAGCAGGTTTTCAGGAGGCAGAAACACCATTAAAAAACGGAGTTGGAGAGAATTACGAAATGAGTAGCATAGTAAACGAAGAGGTACTCCAACACACATTGATTAACACCGAATCTCATTTTCTTCATGTCTTTAAATTCTTTTGTATGATGGTGTTTGTTAGTACAGGTGATTGATGAACCTAAGATCACAGACATTGGAGAGGTCATTGATGAAGAGAGAATTAAAGATAATGCAACACACCCTTCATCAGAACTAGTCTTTGATGAAAAGTTAGTTGAGAGCTCCCAAGACAATGAAACAGAGGCAGAGATGTCAAAAGGAGATGGCGTTGAAGAACAGATGATGAAGGACGACAATGCTAAGGTCATCTTACAAGAATCTATTCAAGAAGCCTCAGTTAATGACTTCCAAAATGATTTGAAGGATGCTGAAAAGTCCGGCAGAGAGGTCAGCATGAAAGTGAACACAACTTAGTCTTCATAACATCTTAGCTCTAAATCTTTTTAATCTAAAAAGTCAATTTATTGTGATCTTATCCAGATGTCTGAAGTGTCCGAGGCGGAAAAAAAGGATGAGACAAACAATAATGATGAAAGCCCCGACTCAACTCTACAGGCTTCACTGCTAAAAGAACAGGAAAGTTTGCAAACTGAAAATCTAACTGCAGAAACAGAGGAAAAAGATGAAGACGGATCTTCTATCAGAAAGGATGAAGATAAGGACAATGATAATGGGCTAAAAGAGTTTAAGGAGTGCAGTGAGAAAGAGACATTGAAAGGTGAAGAAGATGTAGAACAAATATCGCCGAAGAATGAGCTAGGAGAAAATCTTGAAAGTTCGGCTAGCATGATATTTGCAGAAACCGAGGAAGTTGCTTTGAATAAAACGACTCAAGAAACTGAGGAAGAGATGGATGAGGGTGTTGAAGGTGTAAAAAAGGAGATAGAAACTGGAAAAGAAGATGGCGAGGAACAAGTCATTGAAGAGAACGATGCTAAAAGCATCCCAATAGAATCTATCAAGGAAGTTATAGTTAGCAAACTGCTGGATGATGAAAATAATGCCGAGGAGTTCATAAGAGAGGTGAGTGTAAACTTTGTCTCTATTAATATATTCCATACTCTTGTTTGTTAATTGAAAAGTTTTTGTTTGTTAAGCAGATTTCTGAGGAATCTGTTGCAGCTGGAACAAATGAGAGTATTACAGATGCGACGTATCAGAATGATGGATCAACCCCCGATGCAGCCCTTGAAACTTCGACAGCAAAAGAGACATTGAAAGATGAAGAAGATGTAGAACAAATACCGCCAAAGAATGAGCCAGGAGAAAATCTTGAACGTTCAGCTAGCATGTTACCTGCAGAAACCGAGGAAGTTGCTTTGAATAAAACGACTTGGAAAACTGAGGAAGAGATGGATGATGGTGTTGAAGGCGTCAAGAAGGAGGCAGAAACTAGAAAAGAAGATGGCGAGGAACAGGTCATTGACGAGAACAATGCTAAAAGCATCCCAGTGGAATCTATCAAGGAAGTTCCAGTTAGCAAATTGCTGAATGATGAAAATAATGCCGAGGAGTTCAAAAAAGAGGTGAGTGTAAACTTTGTCATTAAAATATTTCATACTCTTGTTTGTTGACTGAAAAGTTTATGTTTGTTAAGCAGATTTATGAGGAATCTGTGGCAGCTGGAACAAATGAGAATATTACAGATGCGACGTGTCAGAATGATGGAACAACCCCCGATGCAACTCCTGAAACTTCGACAGTGAAAGAGACATTGAAAGATGAAGAGGATGTAGAACAAATACCGCCAGAGAATGAGCCAGGAGAAAATCTTGAACGTTCAGCTAGCATGATACCTGCAGAAACCGAGGAAGTTGCTTTGAATAAAACAACTCGGAAAACTGAGGAAGAGATAGATGAGGGTGTTGAAGGCATCAAGAAGGAGGCAGAAACTGGAAAAGAAGATGGCAAGGAACAGGTCATTGACGAGAACAATGCTAAAAGCATCCCAGTAGAATCCATCAAGGAAGTTCCAGTTAGCAAATTGTTGAATGATGAAAATAATGCTGAGGAGTTCAAAAAAGAGGTGAGTGTAAACTTTGTCTCTATTAAAATATTCCATACTCTTGTATGTTGACTGAAATTTTTTTATTTCTTAAGCAGATTTATGAGGAATCTGTGGTAGCTGGAACAAATGAGAATATTACAGATGCGACGTATCAGAATGATGGAACAACCCCTGATGCAGCTCCTGAAACTTCAACAACGAAAGAGACATTGAAAGATGAAGAGGATGTAGAGCAAATATCACCAAAGAATGAGCCAGGAGAAAATCTTGAAAGTTTAGCTGGTATGATACCTGCAAAAACCGAGGAAGTTACTTTGAATAAAACAACTCAAAAAACGGAGGAAGAGATAGAGGAGGGTGTTGAAAGCATCAAGAAAGAGGCAGAAACTGGAAAAGAAGATGGCGAGGATCAGGTCATTGATGAGAACGATGCTAAAAGCATCCTAGTAGAATCTATCAAGGATGTTCCAGTTAGCAAACTATTAAATGATGAAAATAATGCTGAGGCGTTTAAAAGAGAGGTGAGTGTAAACTTTGTCTCTATTAATTTATTCTATACTCTTGTTTGTTGACTGAAAAGTTTTTGTTTGTTAAACAGATTTTTGAGGAATCTGTGGCAGCTGGAACAAATGATAGTATTACAGATGAGACGAATAAGAATGATGGAACCCCCAACGCAGCGCTTGAAACTTCAACAGTGAAACAAGTGGAAATTGTGCAGGGTGAGGGTAAGGACACAATTCCAGCAGAAGCTTCGCCAAAAGAGGAGGAAGAACATGATCGGGCTAGAGGGTTTAAAAGGGTTGGAGATAATTCCAGCGAAATCAGGCTGGAGGAGGATCTAGAGAAGAGTGAAGAGGAAACATCCAAAAAAATTGATGCTGTTGCACATGAGACAAATCAGCACATTGAATTCCCTAGCTCGACTCTGGAAACTTCACCAGTACAAGAACAGGCAAGCGTGCAAAGAGATAACCTAACTCCAGAAGAAACTTCACCAGAAGAGAAAATATATGAGGATGGATCTTCCAACAAAAAGGATGAAGACAAGGAGAAGAACACTGGGCTAGCTGAAGAGACACGGAATGCCGGGGAAACATTGAAGGCTGAAGAAAGTTTAGAGCAAATTTTGCAGAATGATAATTTGATTGAAAATCCCAAACAATCAATCAACATGATATGTGCAGAAACTGAGGCAGATGCTTTCAGTAAAATGGTTGATAACCATGAAGAAGCAATAGTTGAGATTCCTCAAGGAAATGCAGAGGCAGAATTGCTTAAAGAAGAAAATATCGAGGTTCATGTCGTAGAAGAGAGCAATATCAATAGCCTCTCACAAGAATCCGCTGAAGAAAGTCCAATTAAGGACTTCCAGAATGCTGCAAAGAATTCTGAGAAGTCCACCGAGGAGGTAAGTCTGCACTTGAAACAATATTTGACTTTGTCACTTCACAGTCTTGCATGTTGAACAAAGACTTGGTATCTTATGCAGATGTTAGAGTCTCAAATAGCTGGAGGTGATGAAACAAATACGAATGATGAAGACTGCAACTCAAGTCTTCCCATTTCCGTGGATAAAATAGATGAAAGTTTCGAGGGTGAGGATAAGAACATCACTACAGCTGAGGCTTCAACACATGATGAAAAAGAAGAGCATGGATCTTTGGACAGAGCTGATGATGGAAATGATAGCAATCGTGACCTAACTGTGACTAACCAGGACAGCGCAAGGGAAGCGTTGAAGGTCCAAGAAGATTTTGAAAAAGAATTGCAGAGAATTGAACTAGGAGAACCTGAAGAGTCATCAACTGTTATGGCTGCTGAAACCGAGGCAGGCACTTTGAGTGACAAGATTGATGATGTTACAAGCCAGGAAGAAGTTGTCACCATCCAAAACATTGAAGAAACCGTAGAGAAAGAAAAGAAAGAAGAGCATGGATCTTTGGAAAAAGCAGGTGAAGGAAATGATAGCAATCCTGACCTAACTGTGACTAACCAGGACAGCGCAAGGGAAGCATCGAAGGTCCAAGAAGATTCTCAACAAGAATTGCTGAGAATTGAACCAGGAGAACTTGAAGAGTCATCAACTGTTATGGCTGCTGAAACTGAGGCAGGCACTTTGAGTGACAAGATTGATGATGTTACAAGCCAGGAAGAAGTTGTCACAGTCCCAAACATTGAAGAAACCGTAGAGAAAGAAAAGAAAGAAGAGCATGGATCTTTGGACAAAGCAGGTGAAGGTAATGATAGCAATCCTGACCTAACTGTTACCAACCAGGACAGCGCAAGGGAAGCATCTAAGGTCCAAGAAGATTCTGAACAAGAATTGCAGAGAATTGAACCAGGAGAACCTGAAGAGTCATCAACTGTTATGGCTGCTGAAACCGAGGCAGGCACTTTGAGTGACAAGATTGATGATGTTACAAGCCAGGAAGAAGTTGTCACCATCCAAAACATTGAAGAAACCGTAGAAAAAGAAAAGAAAGAAGAGCATGGACCTTTGGACAGAGCAGATGATGGAAATGATAGCAATCCTGACCTAACCGTGACTAACCAGGACAGTGCAAGGGAAGCATCGAAGGTCCAAGAAGATTCTGAACAAGAATTGCAGAGAATTGAACCAGGAGAACCTGAAGAGTCATCAACTGTTATGGCCGCTGAAACTGAGGCGGGCACTTTGAGTGACAAGATTGATGATATTACAAGCCAGGAACAAGTTGTCACCATCCAAAACATTGAAGAGACCATTGAGAAAGAAAAGAAAGAAGAGCATGGACCTTTGGACAAAGCAGGTGAAGGTAATGATAGCAATCCTGACCTAACTGTTACTAACCAGGACAGCGCAAGGGAAGCATCGAAGGTCCAAGAAGATTCTCAACAAGAATTGCAGAGAATTGAACCAGGAGAACCTGAAGAGTCATCAACTGTTATGGCTGCTGAAACTAAGGCAGGCACTTTGAGTGACAAGATTGATGATGTTACAAGCCAGGAAGAAGTTGCCACCATCCAAAACATTGAAGAAACCGTAGAGAAAGAAAAGAAAGAAGAGCATGGACCTTTGGACAGAGCAGATGATGGAAACGATAGCAATCCTGACCTAACTGTGACTAACCTGGACAGCGCAAGGGAAGCATCGAAGGTCCAAGAAGATTCTGAACAGGAATTGCCGAGAATCGAACCAGGAGAACTTGAAGAGTCATCAACTGTAAGGGCTGCTCAAACTGAGACGGGCACTTTGAGTGACAAGATTGATGATGTTACAAGCCAGGAAGAAGTTGTCACAGTCCCGAACATTGAAGAAACCGAAGAGAAAGAAAAGAAAGAAGAGCATGGATCTTTGGACAAAGCAGGTGAAGGTAATGATAGCAATCCTGACCTAACTGTTACCAACCAGGACAGCGTAAGGGAAGCATCTAAGGTCCAAGAAGATTCTGAACAAGAACTGCAGAGAATTGAACCAGGAGAACTTGAAGAGTCATCAACTGTTATGGCTGCTGAAACCGAGGCAGGCACTTTGAGTGACAAGATTGATGATGTTACGAGCCAGGAAGAAGTTGTCACCATCGAAAACATTGAAGAAACCGTAGAGAAAGAAAAGAAAGAAGAGCATGGACCTTTGGACAGAGCAGATGATGGAAACGATAGCAATCCTGACCTAACCGTGACTGACCTGGACAGCGCAAGGGAAGCATCGAAGGTCCAAGAAGATTCTGAACAAGAACTGCAGAGAATTGAACCAGGAGAACCTGCGGAGTCATCAACTGTTATGGCTGCTGAAACTGAGGCGGGCGCTTTGAGTGACAAGATTGATGATGTTACAAGCCAGGAAGAAGTTGTCACAGTCCCAAACATTGAAGAAACCATTGAGAAAGAAAAGAAAGAAGGAAGTGAAGATATAGATGTGACCAAAGTTAAAAGAGCTGTAATGGAAGAGGTAATAGTCGAAATGACCTTACATAATGGTTTTTTCCTCTTGATTTCATTCACTAATGTGATTGGCTGTATCTCAAAAAAAGCTACGCTATTGACATTGTGATTTAACTGTGACGCAGGATCTCAAATTAGTTGCAGAAGCATCTGATGCAAACAAAAGCGTGGAGAATGATGCGGAGGATGAAAATATTATATCAGGTGGAAAAGAAGTTGAAACAGTCGAAAAGAAATTTGAATTGGACTCCATACAGAAGCTGGAGGTTGAAGAGAAGAGGGAGAATAAAGAAGAGGAGGCAAAGAATGAAGACATCAAAGAGGTCCGGCTAAATACATTAATCTTCACTTAATCTCAAACCATTTACTCTTTTTCCCACTTCTGATTGTTTACCTTGTGTGAGCCTCTTTTGCATGCAGGTATGTGGAGATACTAAGCCTGCCAGCTTGAGTGTGGACGCTGAAGAACACGTCACAACTGAAGAACACACCAATACAGATATCTCACCACAAACCACTGGAGAAACAACAGCTGAGGAAAAAGCAGAAACTGTAAAGGAGGTTGGCTTGAGAAGTTAATTTATTTATGTTTCTGTTGCATGTTAACGTCCCTCTAATTCATATTCAACATCTACTGTACAGATGGAAGAATCAGTGATAACCAGTGTAGATGAGGACGCTGAGAAAAAGGTTCCAGAGGAGGAAAGTGCTATTAATGACCAGTCTAGGATTATATACAAAGGTGACGAATCAGGAATGTTGGTAGAACAAGAGGTAAATTGAACATTACTGCTCCAGCGCTCAATATCGAACTTTTATCCCATCTTCTCTTATTTCTATGTCTCGTATATTCTCATTCAGTTCTAAATCAATCAATACCACATCATTTACCTAGGTACATGAGATTATTCAAACAGCTGAGGAGTATGGGGATATTGGAAAACAAGGCAGTGTTATTAAGGACAGCTATGAGGCACCTCTAAGCAGCACAGATGAAGAGATTCCTCTACACAAGGAAACAGAAGATGAAAGTGATAAAGTAAAGCCAAACGAAGAGGTCTGCTTCTGAATGGGACCCTGCATTCCTGTTTTGCCATTTTTTCTAGCTGCTTAATTATAGTTTCGTGTGTTTACAGGTTAAGGACTCAAAATCTGAATTCACTGAACCGTGTGAAGCCAGAGGTTCAGTGGACAGACAAGAATTTGAGACCTTAAGGGGCGAACAAGGACCAAATAGTGACATCTGCCTTGTAAAAGCATCTGAAGGAGTTTCAGAAAAAGAAAGCAATAAAAGCCCCGTTGAAATCTCCTACTTAGAGTCTGAGAGTAAAGGAGAAATCTTGGAAGAAGTTCAGCCTGATGTTAATGATTCTAGCTCAGCACTTACAACAGGAATTGCAAGAGAAACGAGCTTTAAGGAAGCTGAACCAGAAGATAAAAGGCAAATAGAGAGTTTCGAACCTGCTCCTCAAGAGAAGGGACCAGTGACAGAGAGCACGGAAAGAACTACACTGGAAAGTGTGGATATTGATGCCAAACCGGAGGATTCCAACTTTATTGAGAATGAGGACCATGGGATTCCAGCTGCCAGTGAAGCAGAAGAGCTAAAGAATGAAATGCATGAGGAAACTCCAATAACAGGAAGCGAAGATTACAAAGAGGAGACCACTAATGAGACATCTCTAGATAATGTTTTAGATGATAAGCAGGTGGAGTGCTCTACAATTCTACCTAAAGAACCTGAGCTCATGGCCAATGAAGGAAACAAGGCAACAGATGAGAATTCAACAACATATGAAAACATAGAAACTCCCCAGACTCCACAGGAAATAGAAATCATGTTAAAGGAAGATATGGCCATCAATGCAAGAGATGCCTCTAAATCAGTGGATCCTAGAATCGAAAGTATAAAGGAAGAAGTTGGGTCTTACCAATTCGACAATCTGAACGAGCATCGTGAGCTAGACAATGAAAAACAAGAAGGCATAGATATCTCAAAATCATCAGAAGTAAGAGACCTAGCCAATCAGGGAGAGATTTGCAAGCTGATGAGTTTGGAAGATGAGTATTCATCAAATGTAGGAGATGAGGCCTTAAAGTGTTTTGAAGTAACTAGTGCAGAAAGAAAAGAGGCTGTCCTGGAAGAAGATAACTCTACCAAGAAATATGAAGATAGCTTAACAGATAATGTTGAAGCAAACAAAGCAGCATTTGAGCTCGAAGAGGGAACCAACAACCAAGAGCAGGCTATTGGCACCAAAGACTATGGAGTTCTAGCAGAAGAGGTTAGAGCAATCTAATTTTCTTTTTTCTCTTCTGCATTTCCTAACAATAAAATAAGTAATAAGCTTATATGAATTTGTTTTCCTCCATCCCTAATGATGAAAACGAGACACTGCAGATGGATCCTTTAAAAGGGCATTAAATGTAGCAAAAATGTGAGCGGTCCTATTGTATTTACCAATAAAATTCGAGCCAAACTATCTCACCCTCAAATATTCCTATGTTAACAAACAAATTGAGTTATATGTCGTGTCAAAGAGCTTAAAACTTGCAACATAACTTTTTTATATATCAACCTCGCTCTTCTTGTTTCTGTTTTCTATGATCACATGCAACCTTATACTAATAATCAGATTGTAACAGAATTTTGAAGTATCTGAATCTGGGAAGAAGCTTGAAGGTGTCTCTGAATCTGAGACAGGAGATCAAAGCAGCCAAAAGATCCCTGAGACAGATCCAGGTAAAGTTGAGAACATTACTGAAATTCAGGATAGGAGTTTGAAATCTGCAGAACAAAGTTCCCTAGAATCCCAAGAAGTTCGAGAGGAGACAGGTGAGAAAACAGAGCCGAGATTTGAGACTGAAGGTGATGTAAAGGAAACGCAAAACACAGATGAGACTGTAAAGGATGTCTTGTTAACTGAGGAGGTCAGATACAAACCCTTTGTTAAGCATGATTAGCTTCTAAATTCTGCTGATTTACTCTATCTCCTAGGCTCAGTTTCTTGACACTATCTCTTTATCAGGTGGACCAAAAAGTTGACAAAGCTGGTAGTGAAACTCCCAAATGCACGGAAAAGGATGTAAATGACACCCTGGAACTTTGTGCTAAATCCACTGAAGATGAAAGGGTTCATGAGGTCAGCTTAACAATAGTACTATTTGATATAATTTTTATATGTTATGTATTTATTTCCACCATGAACATTTTTTTGAAGCATCATTACTCATCAGGTAAAACAATCCAGCCTTATAGCTGAGGAATGTCAGGAAGCAACAGAATCAAATGAACAGACAGCAATTATGAGCTCAGACCTTCAAGAGGCACCAACCATGGAGGAGATGTCACTTGCAAAAGCAATAAATGATGAAGATAATGAGATGCCTGCTGTTCTCTCCACCACCAAAACAGCTGAAGAGTCAGATGAAATGATAAAGATTATAAAGGAAGAAGATAGTTGTTGTGACAAGATCAAGGCAACAACTATGGTAGAGATAGCAAAGACTAGCTTGGAAGAAGCTCAGCTGGATGAAAAGCCGGTACAAGTATCTAATATTACCTCAAATGATGCCGTTTCTCTTGAAATTGAAGCTGAAGCATGCCAACAAGAAAAAATCAAAGATAACGTGGGACTTGAGCTACCCTCAAACTTGGCATCTCCAAATCCAATTGATGATCACGAAAACATAATGAGGGAGCAGGTAGCTAAAGAAAACGCAGATGCAGATGATGTTCAGGAAAATGAAAGAGCTTCTGATGTAGTTTATGAATCCAAAGATCACGGTATTGAAGAGCTGGTCACAAGCAAAATTAAAGAGGAAAATGAGAAATCCTCAGAAATTGAATCTCTAGGTGTTGAAGCAGCAGCAAATGAGATTGCTATTGACCAGAATCCCCCAGAAGTTTTATCAAAAGAAGAGCAAGGAATTTCAGCAACAACTGAAAGAAGGGAAGAAAACGTGAAGGATGTGGAGTTGCTTGAAGATGATTTGAGAAAAACAGAAGAGGTGCCCTTGCAAATGGATGATTGTAGGGAACGTGACATCTCTCAATTAGAGCTTCAATCCAATAAAGATACACAGAATCAGAGTCCAAAGGAGGTACTAGAAGAAGAATGTGGAACTCCTGATGAAACTAAAGAAGAAATCAAGGAAGGTCCAAAATTAGTATCCATGACTAGTTCTCAAGGTTTTGAAGCACTTAAAGAAGATGAGAGCACTTCAGGTCGGACTGTCCCGGAAGAAAAATTAGAAGAGCAAAATCAGACGCCAGCAGCGGCATTGCTTTCTAAGGAAGAGGATTGTGGGACTGAAAGGATTATTGAGAATATTGAGGAGTGTGTGCAAGTGGAAATACCAACCGATCCACGAAATGATTCTCCAAAAAAGATAACAGAAGATACACGCTTGCACAAGGAAGAGACCAATGAGCTTGAAGTCTCAGGATTTGGGTTTGAACTCAACACAGGAATGCAGAAGGATAGTCTGAATGAAGTCCAAGTAGAAGAAAGCAAGAGCCCGGATGATGCCTCTAAATTACAGACTCCAGACTATGAAACAAGCAAAGAGGCTTTTGAATCTATGTCAGAAGCTCATGGCCACAAAGGCTTCACTGCATCACAAGAAACTGAGATCGAAGAAAAGCATCCAGAGGTAGCAATAACTGATTTGACAGCAGGAGAGGATCGGAGTGAGAAAATAATTGATCCAGCTGAAATCATACATGATGAGGTAATAGAAGAAGGAACATTTGAAAGAACCTCCAATCTCAGGACTGAGTTAAGCAAAGAGGCATTCAAATCCATTTCAGAAGTTCATGGACATGAAGCTCTCGCTGAATCAGAAGATACTGAAATCAAAGAAAAGCATCCTGAGGTAACAGTAACTGATATGGCTGCAGAGGAAAATCAGAGTGAGAGAACGATTGACGCTACTGAAATCATACACGATAAACTCAAAAGTGAAGAGGTCAGTTAGAGAATAGTCATAACTTTTAGCTTCCCGTACATTTTTCTGTCATAAATTTTAGCTTCTCGTACATTTTTCTGTTTTTTTTCCCTTTGCTTTGTTTTCTGCAAGTACTAAAATATTTGATAATAGCTAACCAAGAGGGAAAACCAACAGATCATGGAGGAAAAGGAAGGTGCCAAAAATGGTGACCCAGGAAACCTTGGTGAAGAAACAACTAAAGAGTGTCAGGAAGAGTATGAGCTGAAGGCTGAGGAAGGTCTAGGAGATGAGGGAACACAAAAGGACATTCAAAATGAAGAGGTTAGACTATAAATACAGACATTACTTTTACCTAACTTCTCCAATTGCTATAAATTAAGAAGTTTTTATCTTGCAAATAGTTATACAAGGAAGCTGAAAAGGCTGATGGAATTGAAAAGCAGATGGATACTGAAAGAATCATCGAGCACCTTCACCTAGCTGCTGCTGAGAATGAGACTATGAAGGAGTCCTTTCTGGATGAAGCAGGATCCGAGTTGCACCTTGAAAATCAGATCTGTGAGATAGCTTCTGGAAATGATGGCAGAACAGAAGCTGCAAATGTAAAAGAAGAGGTGAGGCTGCGCTCAACTCCCTCCCCAAACACACAATCACATGCATAAACCATACACTGGAAACCTAATAGCCTTCCAGCTTAAAAGGGGAAAAAGAAAACTACACTTTAATTGAGAACCCCAACTCTTTCTAAGATTCATGCAGACAAGATCTGTGAGATGCCAAACAATGTTGCACATATTTTCAAGTAATGACTTCTTGAAAATAATGATGCTTCTTACATAACAGGTTTGGTGGTGATCCAAATCACTAAACCTAGCTTCAAGCTTTGGTGACAGCCAAAATCACTTCTTGAAAATGAAACAAGGATCTAGATAACTTGGAATTATGTAATGAGCAAGAACATGCTTTACTTCAACCATTTTTGGATCTAGGACAGAAAAAACTTAAAGAGTCTGTTTTTCAAAACTCTAAATTTTCCTTGACATTTCTTATTCTTTTGAAGAACAAATGAAGCATAAAGATCTGACTGGATTAAAAAAACTTGCTTACTAATTTCAACAAACCTTTCTTATCAGGAAATGGATGTAGAGATATCACAAAAAGAAGTCCCCACGGATCTTGTAGAAGCCAATGAAGCCACCCGAGACATTCATGAGGAAGAGGAAACCTCTAAAACCACTACCGAGCACATTGAAGAGCATGTTAAAGAAGTGGTAATAGAAGCTGATGAACATCCTTCTGCACCAAAGACAACAGAAAGCACATGCTCGCAAAAAGAAGAGACTAAAGACCAGGAAGTATGTGGTTCGGGAGTTGAATGCAGCACAGACATGCAGAAGAACGGTTCAAACGAATTCGATGAGGAAGAAGGCAGAACACCAGATGAAGATTCGACACTACAGCCTCAAGGATACGAAAACAAGATAAAAGATAAAGAATATCTACCAGAAAGTAACAAAATGACAGAAATAACAGAAACAGGAGCATTTGAAAAAACCTCCGATCTCAGGGCTGAGACAGGTGAAGAGGCTTTCAAATCTGTGTCAGAAGTTCATGAACACGAAGTTCTCGCTGAGTCAGAACATCCTGAAATAAAAAAAGAAAAGCATACAGAGGTTGCAGTAACTGATTTGGTGGCAGGGGAAAATCAGAATAAGAAAACAATTGCCGCAACTGAAGTCGTGCATGATGAACTCACAAATGAAGATGAAGAGGTAAGAAAGAGAACTAGACTCAACTTTCTGCTTCTCGTGAATTTTTTTATCTGTTCTTCTTCATCTTTCTTTTTCTGCAAGTATTAAAATTTGATAACAGCTGACCAAGCAGGACAAACAACAGTTCAAGGAGGAAAAGGAAGATACCAAGAATTGTAATCCAATACACCTTGGTGAAGAAACAACTAAAGAAAGCCGCCAAATACATGATCTGAAGGCAGAAGAAAGTCAGGAAGATAAGATGGAAACTGAAATTCAGAATGAAGAGGTCAGTCAGGTTATAAATACCGAAGAACCATTAAATTTTAGTTTTTTACCTAACCACTCAATTGATATAAAATTAAAGCTTCTGTTTTGACATGGTTACATAATCTGACCTCCAAGGCCTTTTCTGTTTTCATGGAAATGACCTTGAACGATACGTTAGATCTCATTGGTGATTATAATACAATTTAAAGGCCCCATAAATACTTTTGCAATAAGAATTGCTAACTAGATCAACTTGTGTTTGGGATGATAAATAAGTTCATAAATAATACGAGGACTGTAGAAACTGATGCAATTTAAAAACAGGTAAGCAACGAGAGTGGCGAATACCATCACCTAACTGCTGTCGAGAATGAGACCATCAACGAGAGCTTTCCAGATGAAGCATTGGTAGAGAATGCTGAGGATATGGGAACTAAGCTGCAGGTTGAAAAACATAGCGATGAGAAAACTTCTGGATATGACAGAACAGAAGCCATAACAAACGAGGTTAGGCTGCATTTCTCTTTCCCTCTGTATTGGAAGCCTGTCATATACACTTTTCTGACAAAATTGAACATCAGACCCCAAGAAAAACGTTCAGTGTTTTTTTAAAAGCTCCAACTCTTTCTGTGACTCGTGCAGACATGACAAACTTTTTCAATGAGGAGTCATATAATGTCATGGATTTTCTTCTAGCTATTAGTTCAAGAAAAAGAAAGAAGCTTCGGCATGTTTTTTAATGAGATTTTATTAACAGCAACAATACATGTGATTTGAACCCCCACTAGGATCTTGGAAAAGAAAAGAAGAACAAAAACATTAAGAAAACAATCTGCTTCTATGTATCCTTGAGCGTTTTCTTAGCATTTCTCATTCTTACCTGCAGCTTGATTTTTTTTTTTCTTATCAGGAATTTGGCACAGAGATATCAGAAAAAGAAAGCCTCCAAGCTCCTGCAGAAGCCAATGAAACCTCACAAGACATTCATCAGGGAGAGAGAGACTCTGATTCAACTTCTGAAAAGCCAATTCCAATTGAAGCAGAACCCCAAGAAACCACAGAGAGGAAGAAAGATGCTCCACAAGTGCTGCTGCAGGAGCCGATTGTTGAAGCCACGCAGGGTGCTGGAGTAGGAGAATCGGAACCTGGAAAAGCTACAGGAATTGCTGATGTACAAGGATTCGAGCACAAAGCAGAGAGAAGTATTGATGAGGAGAATATAAGAGGGAATGATGAGAGTATGTCAGCAAAGACTTCTTTATTTGACATGATGCAGAGCTCCACAAGAGAAAGGCAAGTGGGGGGAGACGTGACAGAAGAAACAAGAGTTGAAGGAGAGAAGGCAAAATCAGACGAAGAAAAGGAAGACGAGGAGGAGGAGGAGGAGGAAGGAGAGGAACACAAAAAGACAGACTCGGGCTCCGATGCTCCAGTCATGGTAGAAGCATCTAGGGATATAGTAGATGTGAAGGTTGCAAGCAAAAAGCACTATAATATACTATCAGGTGTTGGATCAAAAGTGAAGAACTCGATTTCTAAGGTGAAGAAAGCCATTACAGGCAAGTCTTCTCATCCAAAACAACATTCACCAAAATGAAGCACAGGCAAGACATAGCATGGTTTACTTTCGGAAATATGTTCAAGGTTCAGGTGTGGGAGCTTTTGTATATACAGGAGTTTATGTTTTCAGATTCTGGATTCTGGGAATTTTAATGTTGTGAGCTTTTGAGATACAACTTGAATGTTTGTGGTAAAAGTATATAAAAATCTCTGGTTTGATGCCACTACTTGTTTGAAGTCGTAATATGGTATCATGGATTCCAAGCTAAATAGAGAAAGAAGAAGAAGAAGAAGAAGAAGAAGAAGAAAGCATTTCTGGAATTTAACCCTTTACTTCACACCAATAATAACACCCATAACAAACCTTTCACAGCTACGTGTGAAATGGAAAAGAAATCACTGAGAGTGGAGACTCTTAAGCTAATGGAAGGCATTGGTGTTCTTGAGAGTAAATGTAATATAATTATTTTATTAAAAAAAAATAAAACACGTGGTAAAAGTACTTGAACATGTATTTATACATGTCTTGTGACCGTGAATAGAAAGCACTTAAAACTGCAATCAACTGCTTTTAATAAAATAAAATCATTTGAGGGTATGATATCATTGTTATTTTATAGTATTCTTGTAATAATAATTTAGTGATTTTTTTATGGTATTTTTCATTTTTTGCTACAATGTAATGACTCTTTTGCTCTTGATATTTTAGCTTTCAAAAACTTAATTAGAAGGCTTATTCTTTATTTTATAATTTTTTTTCATGACAATTTCTAGGTCTTTAAGACAACATAGTATTTTAAAAAATATATATCAAAAGGTTGATAACGTGTGCAACCTCTTCGGGTTGTTGATGAGGGTTATTGTTCCACTGCATCATTTAATTCGTTTTGGACCTTCTTTTCTCCTGTGCTACACTTGTGATGTCTTTTTTTTTGATTCTTTTTTTTCTTTTATCTTTCCTTCTAGAAATCCACGTCTAACCCTTTATATTTATAGATCAAGCCTTCAGGTTATTTTTATTTTGATTTTGTCCCTTTTTTCTGTTTGTTTTATTTTAATTAATTTCTTGAATCTCATTTTATTTTTAATTTCATCTTTTTTAATTTTTTGAATATTAGATTTAACCTCATTCTTTTTATTTTTAATTTTTTTTATTTAAGATAGTTTTTTAATTTGTTTTTTTCATTTTCAATTTCAACCTCTTCATTTTTTTTCTTCTTTCATATTTGATGCTTATTTTTTTTATTGCTTATTTTTTTTTTTTTGGTGAGATTTTTAATTTGTTTTTTTTTTTTTTTCAGTTTCATCATTCAATATTAAATTGTTGAGAAATTGAACTTTTAAATTGAGCTCGTGTCTACAATTTCATGGAATGTAAATTGAGAATATTAACCTAGGATTTAGAAGATTTACTCGAATTAATTAACGTGGATTGAAACAATAAATTTATTGCCTTTTCCTTACAATACCTTTTCATACTAGCCTCCTTCAATTATTGTGGATTAGCTATTTTTTAATTGATCAAAAGTGTCCTGTTACTTCTTTTTGCAGAGTTGAATACTAGGAATACCCAATTCAAAACAAACAACACTTAGCTTGAGTTTAAGGTTTTTTTTTTTTTTCTTAAAAGTTTCACTTTTAAAGCTTGATTTTTAGGGGCTTTATCGTGATCTTAGAGGTAATTTGGTTTTTTTAATTAAATATTAATGATAATTAAAAAAAAAATTATTTTATTTTTTTTAATTTCATCTTTTGATGTTGAATTGTTTGAGAAATAGACTTTATGGGTGGTTTTTTCCTGCTTTGTTTAAGGTTTTCATGGTCTCAATACAAACGTCCATTTTAGATTTATGCTCAAAATTACAAGTATTTATTTTAAATATTTATATTATAGAGCAAGGGGAATTTAAATATGTACTGGAATTTATTTGAAACTATTCTCGAAACTGGATTGAATTTCCATTAGCATCCATGAAAATTTCAATTGAAAATACCAAAATCTGAATTTTTTAAGAGGATTAACAATCAAAAAGAAAAGAAAAGAGGAAGCAAAATTTTAAAAAATATGATAATGATAATTCAAACTTCAAGATATAATTAACTGTACAACTCTTAATTTACATTAACTATAATTATTAAATCCAATCTAAAAATGACTAAACTAAAAGACTGGATTTCGGGTCATATATGTTAATCCAAGTAAATTTAGCATGTATTTTTATTATGGTTTTTTTAAACCAGGTCGCACCTGCGTTACAATAGATTTCAAATTGACTTGAAAAGTTATTTGAATATTGACCGAGTTAATTGTAAGTCTGAGTTTGCTCATTTAAAATTCGGTTAAGGTCCCGGGTCAACCGAATTCCTGTTTAATTTACTGGGCCGGGACCGGGTTTTAATAACCTCAATGGGTCACTAAACCGTATATTTGGGGGATATAAGCAGCGGTGGAAAGAGGGAAAAGAAAAATTTTGAGCTTCCCGCGTGGTTTTGAAACGACAACTATCCCGCTGGCGCCAATCCAAATTAGTTTCGATAAAACAATTTCTTCAACAAAAACACACGCTATTCCTCCCACCCCCCTCTCTCTGAGTCTAATCTGCTGAAATACTCGTAAAAATATTGTTTGTTTGATTGACTGTAAATGGAGAGGTCTAGCAGATCTAAATCATTGTTTCGAGACATGAGGTCAAGAGAGCTGGGTGGTTTTAGAAAACGGCGCTTTATTACCCAAATGGGATCCGATTTCACTGAAATGGGATCGGTGACGGTCGAACATAACGGCGAGGAAACGCCACCACTGTCTGTCTCTTTTTGCAAGACAAGTAAATATTCACATATTTTGGCGGTGTCGGACGAGGATGGCTATGTGAGCTTGTTTGATACTCGTACCGAATTCCCTTCTGGTCAGTTAGTTTTTCTTTTCTCTATGCTATTGATTTCACGAATATTAATTAATTAATTAATTAATTACGTGGTTTATTTACAGAGAAAGCAAGAATCAGTGACTGGGTAGCTCACCAGAACGCTATCTTTGATGTTTGTTGGATTAAGGTAAGGCCAATTTTCACTTCATTTGATTTATTATATTTTTCTAGCTATCATAGAAAGAGAAATTTGGAATAAATTAGGCCCCCTTTTACCTTTTTCTTATATTAAAGAAAGAAAAGAGTTATGAGCTGTTGGATTGTGGGATTTTGTTTCAGGAAGATACCAACATACTCACAGCTTCAGGCGATCAAACTGTAAGTATAGTATATTATTTTATTATATTTCCCATCACATCATAACGTTGGCTGGTTGCTGTTGTAGCATCTTCAATATTTGTCCATGTGCTGTCCCTTTTATTGAGTATTGATTATGTTCTTCAGAATGTATTTGTATCTTACTGTAACTCTTAGTTGATGACGTGAATTTACTTTTATTGAAAATACTACCTAGTGGCAGCATAGTCAAAGAAATCACACAACTGAAATTTGTTTTACAGATAAAGGTATGGGATGCACAAGAGAAGAAATGTACTGGAATATTGATGGGGCATACAGGAAGTGTTAAATCTCTGTCTCCCCATCCAACAAATTCTGGTACCTGTCTTGCATTGCCCTCTGTTGACCGGAACGGCTAATTTCTTAATCCTTTGTTATAAATTTATACTCTAAGTTGTTCCGCAGATCTTCTTATCTCGGCTTCCAGAGACGGGTCATTTGCTATCTGGGATTTGAGATGCAAGACAACTTCCAAAACTAGATGCAGTGAAGCGCATGTCACGTGAGTTCATTACACCTTTTATTCATGTGGTTTGCAACGTTCTGATTTTTTTCCTGTGAAGTTATTGTTGATAATGGGTTTTTCTTTGCTCTATCTTGGTTAATGAATCGCATTGTGATCAATACTGTGTTTTTCCCTCATCCAGTCCAGCTGCCATGGTCCAAGGAGCTCATCTTTCTTCTCGAGCAAAGCGGGTCAGGCGTGGCAAGGTTTGTTTGTCTGTGCAAGTTTCTTTTCAATTTGAGTCCATGTATCTTGTTTTCTTTTAACACTATAGTTCTTTCAGGCTGCTTCGATGAGCATTACATCAGTTCTTTATCTTAAAGACGAGGTATCCATTGCCACTGCTGGAGCAGCAGACAGGTTAGTGAAAGCCATTAGCAGGATTTCATGAGTAAAAGTTTTGATTCTTCGGCAGAAATAGTATCATACTGACTTTTATTTCAACTATTGGTCATATTTCAGCATTGTTAAATTCTGGGATACTAGAAATCTAAAGGTTCAGGTCACTCAGGCATCCCCTAATATCAAGTCATCAACTGAGAAGGTCAGTGCGGCCAAATGATGATTTCTAACTGATATGCCTCA
Organism: Populus alba; assembly: GCF_005239225.2. Lineage (NCBI taxonomy): Eukaryota > Viridiplantae > Streptophyta > Magnoliopsida > Malpighiales > Salicaceae > Populus > Populus alba. The sequence continues at coordinate 4,041,897 of NC_133299.1, forward strand.
TCTCGTCTGTATTCTATAGAGATAATATTCCATAATTCTAAATTTCAAGTTAACTTCAAATTTGTGATATGTTAATCATTTATCAGCCTAAGTTATATTTTATTATCCTTGTTCCAGGAAAGAAGATTACATGGCATATCTAGTCTGTCCCAGGATTTAAATGGCGTGTTTCTTACAGCTACATGCATGGACAATAGGTATTTTCAAGTTTTCAACTACTTTTCCTTTCAAATAAATAATAGATGCACGCAGCGTATCTCTGAAAGCTATATTTTTCTCTTTTCCTCTGCAGAATATACTTGTATAATGTACTTCAGCTTGATAAGGGTCCCATGCGGTCATTTTCTGGATGTCGGATAGAATCATTCTATGTAAAGGTACGCACCTTTTCTGATTCCCTGGGAACCCTAAAACACTGCTTCCTTTAGAAGCTCTTGCATCAAGTTCTCTGTTGCCAAATGATGCTTTGTAGCAATCCATGCTGATGTGAACTGTACAATTGCAGTCAACAATCAGTCCTGACGCAGCTCACATACTCAGTGGCTCTAGTGATGGAAACGCCTACATATGGCAGGTTTGATTCCTTCTTTGAAGAAGGGTTTTTTGATTTATCTTTAGTGATGGAAATGCCTTCATATGGAAACGCCTGTATAATTTTTTTAGCTCGCTGAACCAGGTGAACAAGCCCGATGTGGATCCCATCACATTGAAAACTCATGATGGAGAGGTTACAGCAGTAGATTGGTAATTATTTTCCCAAAGCATATACTATTTTCATTAGTGGACTTAACATATTTACCAATCATTTATCACATCCGTTGCAGGTGTCCATCTGAGGTTGGGAAGATAGCAACTTCTTCAGATGATTTTACAGTAAGCTAAACACTCCTAACAAAGTCAATTGGTGTATCCTGGAAATTAAATTTCTTTTCATTTTCTTACCATGCTTTGTTGCTTCCTAGTATCCGTGCCTATTTCCGTCATCTCATTTTCTCTGCGACTCTATTTGTTAGGTTCGCATCTGGAACATTAATAGCAGTTATTGTTCAAGCACAACAAGATCTCCATCTGCCATTCGAAGGAGGGTAATGGCAATCCCAAGAGAGGAATGTAGAGAACTTTTGATGAATGATGAACGAATTGATCCAACAAAGGTTCCTGACAATCTGCTTCCTTCAGATGAAGTGTTCAACCAAAACAACCCACCTATTCCTATAACAATGCCCACAATTAGTACCCCTGAAGCCCATAAGAAAAAGTTTTCACTAGATTCTGATTCTAAAGAAACTTTTGAGAAAACCCCTGAAGCAGCGATGAAGAGCCCCTCTTCTGTATTGAACCCTCCTTCTTCTTTAAAAAGAACTATCAGAGATTACTTTCTAGCAGCTTAATTTTCCAGGAAAGAGTAAAATATTTCCTACATGTTAATTATTCCTTGTGGATGGTGCATCAGTTCTTTCCACATTTATGGTAAGTTCTGTTTTCCTAATCTTATCTCTTTGCTTGCGCTTCTTTGATAGAGTTGCACCTTGCACACATTAATGCTGAGCTTGGCAGGGTTGGCTTTTCACTTTGCAGGGATGAATTTGAAACGTAAAGCAAGAAAAAGGAGGATGGATTGGGTAACATCTGCCATCAATTTAATCTGACCCTAGGTTTTTCTTTTTTCAAGTGTAGATCTTAGATTGCTTGTAGGATAAACTTCAAATACGTTTATATAAATGTAGCTTACACTGATTTTGTCTAGCATGTCTAGTGATGCAACTCTTTGACAAACAGAGTAGACCCTGTTAAAAGCTATCAGGGATGGAATATACACTGCATTCAACTGCTTGTATCCATCCCTGTTTGAAACTGCAATTTTTGTGTCCTTAATACAGTGTACTTGTTTTTGTAAAGTATTACAATGATATTTTTTTAGATCTTTTTTTTTTAGTTTTTGATATCAACACATTAAAAACACAAAAAAAAACATTTTAAAAATTATTATTTTGATGTCTTTACAATAAAAACAAGGTAACAGTTGAAAATCAGGTACCAAATATGCTTCCAAGTTCTATACAAAAGGAATTGTAGGTTATTTTACACACGGGTTCTTTTAGAGCATATCAGAACCATTTCAACTAAAGGTCATAAGAATTTTTTTCTTTAATTGAAAACTTTAGATTTTTGTTTTGACCATGCATGGAATCGATTTATGGAAACTGCTCTCCAGCCTGGTGCGGTGATGTAGCTACATGCTTCTTCTGGTTAAAATGCCTGAGGTTGCACCATCAGTTTCTACTCCGGCATTGAAAAGTAGCTATTGGGAATTAACTAATTGATGAAAATTATCTTGGCCATACAAGCATGATATCATTTATCAAGGAAAGTAAATGAAAAAGATACCATTGCACCTAACAGGAAAATCTGTAAGCAATCGGATTAAGTTGCATTTATAACCTGTTTGATCATAAAATGTGCTCATACATGGCCGGAGTGGAGCAGATAAGTCAGTAACCTGGGAGCTCTTGCAGATGAAGAAGAGATGGTTTCATATCTGTCACGAATGGAGTTTTAAGTTACAGCTATAAGGTACAAGAGTAGCTTAGTGCCTGTGCAACAAGGTAACTGGAGGAACATAGAGCACGAATACTATGATTACATCTGTAAAGACAACAATAATGTAAAGCTCTTGTTTAGCTATGAAGTAAACAATACTCGTCAGTTATTGTCCTGAAATATATAGAGCTCTTGTTTAGCTATGAAGTAACGCCCGATCGCATTTCCAGGCTCCATGATAAACTGTTCCTTAAATGTACCCATTCGCTTGCTGGGGATGTCGATAGAGAGATCCTTAAAATTTGGCAATCCCTCGCATTGCACACCATCTCCACATATGAGAAACTGATTTCCAATTACAAAGGATCCTGAGACGCGGATTGCAACTGCATCTTCACCATGAGCGCGGCACTGTAATTTTTCCACAACATGAACAAGTCTTTCAGGAGGCCAGTCACCCGCTAATGTACTCCGTATGTTGGTCAAGGTTGCAAAAATATCATTTGAACCGACAGATTGTTTCCCGGAGAAACTAGAAAGCACAAGAAACGTATCTTAGGCCACATAAATGTCAAGAACATATCATGCTGACCTGCAATTCCAAAGTAAAAATACGAAATAAAAGCTAAAAATATCAAATTTCAGTCCAGCATCCTCTGTTTGCCATCTCTACCCCAAGCCACAATAAACTGTCACAGCAACGATCACCACCACTCTTAATAAAAAAGAAGTACTAAATGAAGAGTTTCAGAAATTTGGTTTCTCTGGATATTCACTTGACCTGATCAATGCTAACTATCATAGATAATTTTATTGAAAAAATGATATTTGACCACCAAACTCTACTGATTTTGATTGCTGAACTCCCTTTCCAGAACAACAAAATTCCTCATTTCATGGAAAAGATAGGAGACAATGCCATGGCATAATTCAGTACCTAAATATCGAGCCTTCATTATAGAAGGCCTTTGTGTGCTGCCAAAGTTCTTCAGGCCCATCAAAAAGTAAGTAATAGTGTATTGTCAGCATCTGGTCAATATAAAAAAAAAGAACACATTAGTATCCACTCAGAATTATCACCAGGGGACCGTGCAGCTCCAACTGCTTCAGGCATTCATTTTTCCAACATAAGATGTATGCTTGACTTTTTACTGACAAAAATGCACAGAAGATCAAAACTAGAAAGAAAAACACTTGAGAGTCCAACTCCAACTTAAGATCAAATCAGAATATAGACAATTTCTTAAGTAGTTCTATCAAGTGCCGGGTCTATGCTGCTACAAATAAGCATATAATGCATGAGTCATTTAAGATGCTCTTGGGTTGGTGTCTCCAAAATTGAATTTCTTACATTTCATATCCACAGCCTACAAATTTAGCTTGCTCCAGGCACTAATATGTGTAAAAGCACAATGCGATACAAATGCACACGTGCACATTTTTATCATGTTTCTATGGATTGACATCCCAGCCAGGTTGCAATTGAGGCTTAGTAGAGCATAATTGAATCAGGTTCATGTACATTGATCCAGACACATTCACATATATGCTGGATGTTGTATACTTACATCAGCCAAATCCTTCATCCTCTGAGTTGGATCAAACACACTCTGGACAAATGCTGCTAGGTCAACATCAGTGTGCGCATACTTTGTAATAAATGGGTATGAAAGAAGCTGCATTCAGAAAAAAAACAGCAAATAAACAATGACAAGATTGAAGAACCATATGCATTTACTAACCCCAAAATTTCGAGTTTCAAATAACTTCTGACATACTGATAAAGAAATGGTCTTTTGCCACAAACTTGAAATACTCAGAAGGTATTGTTATTTTTTCCCACAGGTATATTCCTAAGTATATCTCTACAAGTTCAGTTACATGTTACAAATCCCGCCTGTCATTTTGTTCACCTGCTCTGCTGTTGGTCTAGTATCTGGATCCTTCTGCAGGCAAGCATCAATAAATGAGCAGAACTCTGGAGAAAAATTGTTTTTGGATGGTGATGGTGAAGGGTCTTCCAGGATCTTCCATGAAGAATAATAATGTTAGTTGGAAATAGCAAAAAATGGCATGCTCAGATTTTTTTTTTAAGGGAAACATAATTAAAAAAGAACGGTTTTAACATATCATTTTACCTGCAACATAAGATGGACAGGTCCTTCATTAGCTGTGTATGGGAATTCCCCTGTTCCACACTCAAAGAGAGCAAGACCTAGGCTCCAAATATCAGCTGGATAAGAATAGCTATCATTCCGAATCCGCTCAGGTGACATGTATGTTACAGTTCCAACAAAAGTAGCACACTGACATGACACATTGAAGTCAGGAACAAGTAAGCAGCAACTCTCGGACATTCAGAATATTTATTTGACCCAGTTCAAATTAACATTCACTAAAGGAACAGCTAAAAAACATGAAAGATATCACAGATTAAGTAGTATCTGTCACCAACCATTGCCACGGAATTTTCTAGGCCAGCGCTTATCCCAAAATCTGTTATTTTTGGTTCCCCTTTGAGATTCACGAGCAGATTTGCTGGTTTGATATCTCTGTGAACTAAGTGCCTAACCCCATGCAAGTAGCTTAGTCCCTTTAAGGAGGATATAACATGAAAAAAGATATTAGCAGACATAGAACAGCTGTAACGAGAAGAAACTAACACCAAACATAATTTCCTTACAATTAGAAGCTTTTGAAACATATGTGAAAGCACTGGTTCTGGTATTCTTTTCTGCAATCGTAAAATATCAGCCAGCGATCCTCCATCCATGTATTCTAAAGCTATGCTTATTTGCCCAGAATCAGGAGTATAAAATGCTCCATGGAATTCCACAAGACCTTCATAACAAGGTGCCTCACAAAGCGTCCGTATTTCAGTAAGAAGTTGTTGTCTTTTCTCCTAAGAAGCAAGTTAAGATAATGCATAAGTTGAATAAACTAAATGACACCTTTTAACTGTGGAATTTTAAAATGGAACATCCACCATCAATCATATTTTTGCTGGCACTGCATACCATTAAAGTATATGTCATATTCATGACAGCTTAATTTAGAACTGTCAGTACAATAATAATAATAGTAAAACTTTAGAACTGTCAGTATTGAAGAGGAAAAGATGCTTAATTTGGTTGTAGAGTAACTAAAGAAGATGAAGCAAGAATGCTCGTAATGATTATATACTTGATTGTATGTCAATGTTGCTACAGCTACAGCAGTTCCATTCCAATAGACTAGCACTCTGTGTAGATGGGTTGATTTGTGGGTAAAAGGGAAAATAACAAAGAATGAACAATTTGCATTGTTTGGGAGCCTTTTTTGAGGGAAAATAATGGGAATTGGAGGGGATTAGATAGGATTGGAAGGTTTTCCCCAGTCCCCACCAAAAAGCAAAAACCCCAACACCCTAAACTGGGGAGTCAAGGACAGGAAGGAATAGGATTTATAATTTAGTCCCTTGTTCTTTTAAAGTCAACCTTAAGTTCCCTAGAATGTCTGGTAAGATATAATAAATGTGCCTTTACCGCCACACACTCCTTTCTATATTAAAAAAAGATGAGGAAGCTATTTCTCCCCCTTCCATATACTGAAACAAAGGGATCACCCCACCTTTGCTTGCCCTCCCCATCTATTTATTTAAAGCATGGTGCATGTCGAGGGACACCTCTCAGTATCAGCATCTAGAAATTGTATTCTTCTGACCGGTTAACAAAATTCACAGGCAAATGTTCAAGCATGATATCCACAGCATTCTACAGAATAATTTCCCTATAGTCAAGCATATGTTTTCACCAAATGGGAATTATTTAGCAGAACTTGAATTTTTTAAAGTGAATTGAAAACAGATAATAGTATGCCAACACAACTACCATCCATCCAAGCAAAAGCTAGAGCATAAGAAGCAATAATCCAACTCCTTGCATCAAGACAATAATATAAATTATGAGCAAGAAGTACCATGCTGACCTTTTCAAAAATATTAATTTTCTTCAAGGCGAGAATTCTGTGCATAGGAATATGGAGAGCTCTCTGAACAACACTGCTAGCACCACTGCCTATTGCTCCAAAAATCCTCATTTCACGAGAGGCACATCGATATGTCTTTTCGCTATGGTCTGTTTCATCTTCAGGTGAAGTAGTGCATTTTTGCAATCCCAGCTCATTTATGTTGTACACTCCATATGATCTGCTTAGTAAGTTTACGGTTCCACCATCTGAAAGCTTCGCAAACCCAGCAGAATTTTAGCAAAAAGTACTTGAACTAGAATACTCAATTCTCTTTATATGGGATACTCACCACATAAGAATCACTAGGGTCCAAGGTTGAATCGGATGAGAAGCCTTTTTCAGAATCAAACAATGGTGTAAGCTTCTTTTTTAACTCCTCCAACCCAGCCATGATAATTTATTATGACACCAATAACAGAATCATCAAGTCATCGATGCCTTCCCACTAGCTCTATCCATCCATGCACCAAAAAACTCATTGTTATTCTTTAAAGAAGCCGAACAATATTTTAACAAATTAAAGACTGAAACAAAATTCAGCAAAGACTCATATTCCTCAAGTTCATCCTCTGATCTCTCCGCATATACAAATTAGTATTTGATAATACATTGTTAAAAAAAAAAAACTAAAAGTATCCCCACAGCATCCAGACTAGATTTCATGCAAATATGAAAAGAACACAGAGAGATTGAAAGAAACCTAATTTTATTCCATTACCATCAAAGCAAATTCTTAATGACTGTCACCCTCACACTCCCCTAATTGAAGTTAAGATCAAGATTGGCCAGAAAGACACAAACTTTTGTTAAGGTTCAAGCAAGTAACTTGCTGCAAGTTGATTGATTCCAGTATACCTCGCTCAAAATAAATATGCCTGAGCAACAAATCGCAAACTTCAAATACATATCCTGAATATCATTAAACAGCCTCATGCAAGAATAATCACGATCCATCTCAACAGTTCATGATCAATACAATTCTACTTTGGGAAATAATCAAAACCCAGAAAAGAATGCATTAAAAAAATGCGAAAAAAAAAAGCAATCAAGACACAGATCAGAATAAATAAAACACTGCTTCCATTTCACAGGTAATTTATGGTTATCACAAGGAAGAAATAAAAAATTAGGAGTTAAATTATACTTACTTGCAGTGCACAGATTTAATCCATCTTATTACAACTCAATGAATGAATGTGATTTTGTTAGTTGCTTCAGAGATGAAGATTGAAGACACCACCGCTCGTCGCCAACCAACGTTGCACTAGTCAGATGTCAAACACGCCATTGAAACATTTGGGTCTCTTGTTTGGATTAAAATCAAATTGGGCTTTGAAACTTGCCATGCTTAATAATCCCACCACTTTTATTAACATTAACATCAATCAACGGGCTTTCACTGTAGCATTTTGTCCCCCCCTCCCTTTTTCCCCCCTTCAAGCTGCAAATTCTTTTGATTTATCCTTCAAAAATTCTTTTGTTTTTATCATAGGTTTTTCTCTTTGATTTCATGTTTACACGTTTCCTAGATGTCGGAAATTATTTCGTGGGCTTCGTGACATGACTATTTTACATATAAAAATTTTAAATTTTTGAAAAAGAAAATTAAAAAAATAAATACTAAATTTAATATTACCAATAATTGTTAAAAAAGTATGTATATCTATATTTAGTCCCTTAATTTTTATTTTTTTTGCTATAATTCAATCTCTTGTAGTTTAAAATTTTTGTTTTGATCCCAAATTTTATTTGTCTTATGTTTCAATCTTGGGAGAGGAAAAAGAAAGTTACCAAAAAAAATTGGAGGAAAAAGAAAGTTTTTAAGTAATTAGATTCTGTCATCTAATAACTTTAATTTTTAGTGTTTATGGATTTTTCTTTAAGACATAAACTTCATGAAGGTGGTTTTCATATTTAATGATGCTGAAAAAAATAGATCTGAGCTCTAATTTTTTTTTTATTTGATATGATTCTAAGTTTTTAGGTTGATTAGAATGCATTTTGTTGTTAAAAATTAGTTTATAAAGGTTTATGAGATTTTATTTTTTATATTATTAAGGTGATAAAGTGTTGAAATATAGGTTTTTGGGATTCAAAACTTTAAAAAATTTTCGGTCAATAAAGGCATTTTTGGTTACAGGAAAAGATGATAGGCAAACTATATATCATACATCAATTTTTTTTATCAAGAAAATAAATGAGATAGACAACATGAAGATAAAAAAAATAGAATAGAAACTAGGTACATGAGCCTTAGTTTATTGGTCTAAATGTGTCTGGGTTTCATGTGGGTTAGGCATGCATATCAAGCCCATGCATGCTTGTCCCTTCATTTTTTCTCATTTGTTTTGTATTTTCATGTTTTTTAATTGAATTAATTTTTAATAAACTTATTTAAATGATATTTAGATATTAACAATTCTTTCTAAATGGTTATTTACGAACTACTATACATAATGTATTTAAATGTATTTTTTTGTATAATATTTTTCAACATTATTATTGCTATATTTTTTTTTTATACATTCACGTAAAAATTATCAATTCATTATTTTATTTTTTTGTTTTATTAAAATCTCCTTCTAGGATTATGATAAGCTTTTGTTTAAAAAATAAAGCTTCTAATAAAAAAATATTTGGTTAAAAAAAAGAACATATTAATAAGAGAAAGAGGTTTTAATAAAAGAAATATTTTTTTTCTAGTTTTATTTTAGATCGTTATATGTTTTTATCTTGATTTTAATTTTTTATAGTTTTCATGCAATAAAAAAATAGCTAAAAAAAGATATGTTTTTTTGTTAAGAAAAAAAATTAATAAAAGAATTAAGGATTTATGCTAACAATTAATTTTTTTCTACAAAACTTAAATTGTACATTTGTGATAAAAATCTAATAATTAAATTAAAAAATATATTATGCATCATGAGGTAAGATATCATCATATACATTGATTGTCTAGCTTCATGTTTTAGTGTTTAGGTAGCGTTAACCACTATTTTTACAATTTATTAGCTCATATAATTTTTATTTTATTTCATTAAATACACACATCGACTTTCCAATTTCCAATTTAATTTTTTTATGTTACAAGAAAATACATTCACGATACCAAAACATTCTCTCTTGCGTTAAAAAAACAATTTGGAATCCCATTTGCAGTGTAGCGTGAGTGGCTGGTCTAACCTAAACGTGTGTAGTATTTGGTTTAAACTAAAAAACCAAATCTAACCACTTCAATTCAATTCATTTAGTTTGCTTTTTCAGTTTGTTCACTCTGGTTGTTTGGTCTTAATTTGGCCTAGTTTGAAAATGATGCTAATCAAAAAACTAATCTTCATTTGTTTTTCAAAAAAACATTAAAAAATGAAAAACCAAAAAACAAAAAGTTTAAATTTTGAAACATTTCCCTTGAAAATAATTGATAATTGAAAAGTCCAACCAAAATATATTGATTTACAAAATTTGGTTTTTATGATTATGATTCAATAATAAACATAAAACTAAACTAAACAAACCATTTACATGCATGTCTTTTGAAACTTTCCACAAAACATTATAATAACTTTCGGTTAACATTAAGAAATATACTTTTGGTCCGGTAATGAGCTCTTTGTACTTATAAGAAGTCACATATTCAAAACCTCGCACCTTTAAATTTGAGATTTAAAAAAAAAGAAATCCTTCACGAGGCTGAAATATCTCCTCATCTTTGTAATGGTGGCAAGGATAGCAATGACAACCATCCATCAAACATCCTATGTCATCCATGGTTATATCAAACATCCATAACTGTAGATTTGTAGTTTAGACTTTATTTTTTGATTTTCTTGATTCATTGATGGAAATGTAGTTTATTTTTTAAACTTATTTTTTATTTTTGTAAAATTGATTTGAAAAAAAAAAGAGATAAGATTGGGTACCTAGTAGGTACCTTCTAGGAGGAGAAAGTCCTTCACCCAACTCAATTTGACTGAGCAGAAGATGAAGGGGCGTGGTGAGTTTGAATATTTTAGGTCAGAGATGGATGTAGCAAAATCCAACCCTGATCCATTGCCATCTTTAAGTGGTAGTTAATACGATTCCCCTCCATCATTAACCATTAACTACTAATTACTAACATCAATTCCCTAATTGTCTAACCATTGATTATGGGTTATAAAGTTTTATCTATGAAAGAAAAACTTTTGATATATATATATATATAGTTAGCTTATAATCAAGATAATTGACTTGGATATACTTATTTTATTAATTGAATCATATTTGATACAAACTTTGTGGATATAAAGATCCCAAAACTCATAGTCAAATCGACCATTCCCAATAAAGCTAAATTTAGGTTTGTAATTGAGGTCGACACAATGATAACTAATACTGAGATACCAAGACTATAAAAACTAGATCCCCACTCATTGTCTATGAAGAGAAGCGAATAAGTAGTATGAAAGATATCATGAAGTTTGATTAATTCTTTGATAAGTCAAAGTAGTTTAATAAAAAAACCAAACTAAAAGAATCCTCTCACAATACACATAAGATAAGTGTTAATAATCTACTATCCAACTTTAAAAAAGTCTTAGAATAGTATTTATACTTGGAAAAACTAAGCCTTATATGACCTATTGGATCTAGCATAAACACAAATTAAAATGAACCCTAAAGTATCTTAAATCATACTCAAAACATGAAAAATAATAAAAATATAATTCTAAAAAATATTGCTTAGTTGCTGCACATATTATGAATAAAAAAAAATAATTTTTGAATGAAATCCTTGCTAAAAAAGAACCCTTGGTTGAATAGAATGTGGTATCGCCTCTTGGGATCCAAAACAAACAAGGAGATAATTCTTTCTTAGCTTCATATGTTTCCACACATAATAAGAAACCCTTTCATAGTTTGAAATTCATAAAACACATGGAAACACATAACCCTATAATTGCCGAATGCTCCCTTTATGGATAACCCATAATGCCAAAATTAATTAAGCCAAGGAAGTAGATGGATTGGGTCTATTTTGTACATATATTAAGTTGACTATGGTTTGCTCATCACTAGTTGAAGTTGTAGCCTCCTTAACATTTATTTTGGCCTAAATACTTTAAATAAGCCCATTGAATGCATAGTTGAGCTTTTTTTCCCTTTGATCTTGTAATTGGACCAACTGGGACTTCTAATAAATCTTTTGGTGTGGTTTGGATCACATCATCCCCTATTTTCTTAAAAGAATTTGACTTTGAATCATCACCTACATTAAACAAAGAGAGACTAGAAACATTAAAAGTATCACTAATACTATACTCACCTAGCAAATATACTTTGTAGGCATTATCATTAATTCTTTCAAGGATTTGGAATGAACTATCTCCTCTCGACATCAGTTTAGATCTCTTATATTCAAGAAGCCTGTCTTAACAGAGAAATTGGGCTTTAGATTATATTTTTTGGTTTCATTTATATGAACTTTTAGTTAAGGTTTATTAATTTGGTTTTATTTGTTGGGTTTGATTTAATTATTGTTAGATATTTTATTTAGTGGATCATAAGCCCGAACACTTGTTCTAGTTAGGGTTTTAGTATTTATATCCTACTTTTCTAAATATTAGACAGTTTTGATGATTAATAAAAATATTATAGACTTTGCATATCTCTAATCCCCTTTCTTATATTCTTTAGCTTTTTTTTTTCTTTAAAACTTCTTTCTTTTCTTGTTTTAATTCTTATTATTTATTGTCCCGCATCAAATTTGGTATCAGAGCCAAGGTTTCAATTGTTCTTACAATTGAATGATCCACATGTTTATGCTAAAACCTAGATCTGGTTTGATCTAAAAAAAATAAAAATAAAAATAAAAATAAAAATAAAAATCCTATTGTTCTAAAAAAAAAAGGAAACATTGTTCATTTTCTCCACCAGCAAACAACCGCCACAATTAACATTGGTCACTGTTCATCATCAAAACTCAACAAATTAGGAAAATGCCGATCAATGTGCATCAACGATGATAAGAAATTTTGTATCAATGCCGGTCACACTAAGACCCATGATGACATATTTCTCTTACAGAAGGGCACTCCTCACGCCACCGACAGATCACACAAAATCATCTTCAGTGGTGCCTCCACAGCAGACCTTCTACTTCAGCAACCAAATCAGCATCATAAACCATTAAACGCGACTACCCACAGAACCCATCACAACCAACATCGATTCGTGATTCATAGTAGAAAAGGCAGGTAATGCAACAAATCATCATCTGCCACTGTCCACAATGCCATTGCCTTCAGCAACAACAACAGATCCATGCATCAACAGGGCCACCATCTAACAACGACATCTTATACATTACAACCCTTTCCTCACACTATCGATCCCAAGCAGAATCACAAATCCACTTCTCTGGCGCCGTCCTCTTCAGCAAGGGAAAAAAATTAAAGAAGGAAAGGAAGCAAGGAAAACAAAAGCTCTTAAGGAAAAATAATTAACCATGCCACGTCATCAACCTAGTCAATGCAAAGTAAGCAAATATTGTCATGTAATTAGCCACGCTATAGCCACCACAGACTCAGTCTAACACATCCCCTCCAACGCAACAATGCCTCAATCATGCCATGCCATGCTATCAAATAGTTCATCGGATCAAACAAGTAGCCATATCAGATTGTCTTCACCTGCCATATCAGAATGTCTTCTCCAGCAGCCAAATTCAAAACAACAACAATCATTAATCCAGACAGCCATGTTATGCCACTCTCTGTGGCCACCAGCTTCATTACCACGAGATTATGTCCTGTTATTGAGTTGTCACAAAAACCCAAATCACGGGCTTAAGAATTTATTTGTTTATTCATTAATTTATTATTATTGTTATTTTCTCTTTCTTTGGTTGAATTTGTATTTTTTTTATATTGATTTATAAAAAAAATTGAAAAAAAAAGGAGTGAAAAGAGACAGTAAACCAAAAAAAAAAGGGAGAGAAAAAAAAAGAGAAAAAAGTGAAAGCAGTAAAAGTAAGTCATTCATGAAATCACAACGACCTCAACAAATTGCATGATCCAAAGAGGTCATATCTGTGATCGAATTCAACAATTTGAATCTTGGTCGGTAAATTACTCTACTTTTTGATAATTGATTTTACTATTTTGGTATTGCACTTGGTATTCAAAGTTGTTGATATTACTTTTGTGCCTAGAAAAAAAAATATCCCAACTTGCATTTGTTATTTGTTAGCTCCTGCTTATCAACCTCTTTCTTCATTGGTATTTAGCAACTAGTTGTTGAGCTTGCTGAAACTATTAAAAATTTGTGATCATTATTTGATTAATCATTTACACTTAAAAGGTCTAGCATTACATGCTTATAATTTTCCTAGCATAATCTGTTCTTGATTAATATTCACATAAAAAACTAGATTAATTTTATTTTTGTATTGTGATTTTACTTACAAGAACCATTTGTGATCTCAATTTCATTTCTAAATGAGTGTTGCATGATTTTGTGTCATGATTCCTAACAAAATAGATGCCCCCACTTTTGACGGTCGTCATGACTTTTAGATATTTGATATGTGGATTCGTGATATGAATTGATTCTTTGTATAGAGCAACTGCTGATCCATCACACTATCATAATTTTGCGGTGTGTTACCCTTTAAAGTCTATTCAGTTTGTTTAATAGCTGAGGTGTCAGTACAAACTTCAAAATTTCTTACTGTTAACATAATATAGTTTTTCTAAGTTATAGGTAACAATATGTCAACAAAATTGGTAAATGAATTAGGTTGTCAATTGCCATATAAGAATCTTTTGAGGGGTTCTTGAAATTCTATTGCTGTATTAATATAAGGACAAGACTCTCTTACCTAGGTGTCTACTGTATTAGAATTGGTATTACTGGACCTATCATCAACTATGATTAACTCTTTGATATCATCTCGATAAAGGAAAGATGAAAAATATTCCATGAAATACAAAATATATTCCAATTTTGGATAATGTTGTGAGTCAATTTCAACAACATCAATTAAGTAATCTAAACCATCTAACTGCATCAAAGTTTTAAACTTTATGGGCTTAAGTAATGCAATGCCAATGAGGATACATAGAGTGTTCAATATCATAAAATAAATAGACACCTTATCATATCCTATTATCATGCCAATTGAGCTTAGAATCATTGAGATACATGAGACTGTCCATCTATAAGCTAGAAGAGATGCATCTTTAGATAATGTAATCCAAACAAATCTGTAAAGAGATGCATATGTTGACCTCTATTGGTGCAATGCATTAAAATATATAGCCCAATCATTTGTCTTTGCTTCAAAAATTTCCATCATAATGTTATAATCCTAAAAGGTAACAATAGCCTAAGATGCTCTTAAGAACCTGAGACTAATTAGGTTAACCCTAGCCTTTAGCAAGCCTTTCATGAGCTTATGGTAATCGACTCCCTTCGACACTTTGTCCATGAAAGACTATTTTAACCATTTTTTTATCCTTATCTATGGTAATATGTATGACCCTAACTATTTTCTTTTTTAATGTCTCACTATGTCCATGACTATTACCTTGCATCTGGCCTTGTGAAGGAGTTACTGTTTTCAACCCCTTACTACATCTATAACTGCTTCCCTTTTCAAGCAGGACTGGTTTAGACTTAATGTTTGAGTTTTCAACCATAATAATAAAGGTTCTAGTATCTTGAATTTGTATTAATGGACGAGCCTTGGCCACTGTTATAGATTTTTGCCTAAGGCATTATAATCCATAACTAATCGATCATATTGAATATGGTTAACTCGCAGCTTATATGTATCAAACCATATTTCATTTAGCTTACCAAGGAGCAAATCATGCCTCAGGCTAGACTTGATGGATGAGAAACCAAAACGGTGATTAATGCATGTTGAATTGAAAAGGATACAATTGGATTTCTTTTAACATTTAGGGGAACTTTGAGAGTTCATTGTCAAGGCAAACAATGACTTATATTGATTAGTATCCATAAAAAAAAAAGAAGCAATGGAAAAAGAGACAAAAAGGGAGAGAAGGAAATAAATTTTGTTATTTCATATCTGCATGATTTTCTAAAGTCTGTTACAGTCCTATATATAAGTAAATTCCCTATCTAAACAACCTCCTAAGCTTAAGGAAATCACATAGACATCCTATTACAAAAGAAATGTTTAAAGAAATTGAAAAAAAAAGCATGTGGAATAAAAGTGAAACTGTGCATAAATGGTTATTTTTCTTTAGTCATCCATTTTTGAGAAATAAAGATGCGTAACAATTCTCCCCCTTTAACCACACCCTTGTCCTCGGGGGTGAATTCTAAAATCCCTTAACTTCCATATTTGCTTGCGCTTCCTTAACCATTTTAGGTGTTGTATTTTCTCACACTCTTTCTTGTCATGATAGGGAACAAATAATGATGCACTAGGAGGGCTAGAAAGATAAAAACTATAGAGCCAATGGCATTTCCCTTCTCAATAGCAAGTGTTATGTTTCAAATAGTATTAAGGTCATAAAGTCTTTCTTGAATTCTAGGGCTCATGTATGTCATCTCAGCAATAGGAAAAGGAAGATAAAGTTGTTCCAGAGAGGGATGAGCATGTACCTATTCCAAACAGAGGCGAATGAGCGGATGATGATGATGTAGTTGTGCTAAACATGAAGGAACTTGTGTTTGATGTATAATAAGAGCCAAAAATGGAATTGCTAGAAGAAAAAATTGTATTCCTAGTCAATGTAAAAAGTGTTGATGCAGTTGAATAAGATTGCATTGGCATGGTCTGTGTTGTAGTTCTTAGAGCAATTCCAGTTGAAAGAACTTGAGCACTTCCATCATTATTCAAATAAGTGGTGCCTTTAGCAGCCACAAGAGCCTTTGTAGGGGTAGTGATCTTCTTCCAACTTTTGCAACATAGATCTAGTTTGATCTATCATTCCACTAAGAAGATCTTTAATCTCCTCAAACGTGTCTTGAGGCCCGAGTTCGAAGACCGATCACTCTGATACTATTTGTTGCATGTTGAATTGAAAAAGATCTCACTGGGATTTCTTTCAAGCATTTGGTGAACTTTAAGAGTTTATTGTGAAGGCCAACAATGGCTTGTATTGATTAGTATCCATAGAAGAAGATGAAGCAATAGAGAGAGAGAGAGAGAGAGAGGGGGGGGGGGGGAGAGAGAGAGAGAGAGAAAAGGAAACAAAACTTGTTATTTCATATTTGTATGATTTTTCAAAGTCGGTTACAGTCCTATATATAAGAAAATTCCTTCTCTAAACAACCTCCTATGCTTAAGAAAACAACAACACGTAGACATCTCATTACAAAAAAAGAAAAAGATTTAAAGAAACTAAAATAAAAAAGGCATGTGGAATAAAAGTGAAATGGTGCATAAATGGTTCTTCTTTTTTAGTCATCCCTTTCTATGAAATAAAAGATGTGTAACAACGATGCATTTGATTCTTCTTCTTCTTGGAAATGTTAAGATTTATTACATCATCATATTTCATGAAAACGAGTTTTAATTTACAATACTATAACCAGTCAGTGAACTTTATAAAATAAATGTATCAAAATAATTTTTTTTAAATATTTTTGATATTAACACATTAAAACAACTCAAAAACAAAAAAAAATTGATCTTAAAATAAAATATTTTAATTTTTTTAAAAACACCAGACCAACCTCTGAAACAAACACAATTATATTCAAACAACTCAAAATATCAAGGGAAATCCAAAACTAGGGCTAGCATAGGGGAGATATACCTACGCATACATGCATTTATTGGATCAAACCTACACCTGAACATCTTAACCCCTTGTCCAATCAAGCAACAAGACTTACTGAAATCACATAACAACAAGGGCATGGTTCTCATGTAAGAAAAAAATGACAGAAACATGGTCCTCGTTCATTATCAAGCCATGCCAAAAACAAAGCAAACTTAAACTTAGAAGTCTGGAAATTGAGCCCCCATCCACCCAAAACCCAATGCATACCTCGTCTCTTATTAATTAACTAACAGCTAATGTTTCAACTAGCGTCCAAACCAAAGGACATTGACAAGGAAACAGCCAGCAAAAGCAAGTTTCCACCACAATATCCGACACATGGATACCTCGAGTTTTGGCTTGCCACTACACAAGGACACTCACTGATGTTATTCCCTTCGTATTTCTGCGTTTCATGCTCATCCTAGACAAAGCCAAGCTAGCTGCACAGCAACTCGAGATACGGGAAACGAACTAGCCCTCACGGCCGCACCCATCACCGACTTACAAGTCCCATTTCTTAGCGACCTGAACGGCCTTCTTCGTACTTAAGGTCAACTTGAACCGAGCAAAGCCTATTATCTGGACTTTAACAAGGCATCCATTCTCTTTATTCTTCTTCGCACGAAAAAAAAGAAGTTGAAATTATAATCTTCAATCAACCATTGAACCCGTCACGTGAGGTTTTAACAGGTACGAAGTAAGCAGGATAAACACAACGTGATTTCTACTATATATATCTAGATTAAATTCTCAATGCAAAAGAAAAGGAAAACAACAGAACTGTGCACCGACTCTTTATGATGAACAAAGAAAGGGCATGGATAGTGTACCTGAGTGAAGCTTGGCCTGACCGATTAGAAAACCCTGGCAGCGTTCCGAATATATAGCACAAGCTCAGAAGGTGTTCTTCTTTTTCTCTCTGAACGACAGTAAGAATGTATAACTACTGCACTTCTCCTTCTCACACTCCCTCAAGCAGTCTCTCCCTCTTTTTGGAAACTTTGAAACCCAGAGCCAAAATACTCCAGAGCGTTTCCTCTCCAAAAAAAAAAAAAAAAAAAAGAAAGAAAAAACTCTCCTTTCTAACTCTCTGGCTAAATGTCGGTCCTTTATTTTGCCCATTTAATGTTAGATGTCTCTGTACTGTTTTTGGAGCAAGAATAGCGGCTGTGGAGATGTGTGTATTATAATGGTGGACAACGTTTTTCAAGGCTTGAGAGGGTGTTTTTGGCAGCTTTGCAGCAGGTTATGTGAGTTAGTTCATTTCTTTTTAGGGATATTGGGGAAAACAATGCAGGAAAAACCTGTGTCTTGGCTGATTTGAGGAGATAGAAGAGCACGAGAGAGGAGAAAAGTAGCTGTCGTGTTTGTTTGAAACAACAACATGCAGGGAGCAGAGGAAGAAAGGCAAGGCTACACATAAACGTGAATAATATTTCAATTTTTTTAAAAAACTGGATTAAAAATAAAAAAACTAAAACTTTCAGTAGAAATATAATATTTCTTCACACGAAAACCAATTTTTTGTGTTGAATTTGAAAAACACATTTAAAAGTTATTCATAATTGTTTTACAAGTCTTCCATTGTTTTTCAAATAAATAAAAGACATAAACAATCTAATTTGTTTTCTATTATATATAAACACTTTTTAACAATATATATATTTTTTATTTTTATTATAAATCTAACATATTCTAGAGATCTCAGATTTTTTGATAAAGTTTTAATACTCAGGGATCAGAATTGAATTATAACAATTTCTTTAATTAAAATTAAAAATTGCCACCAACTTTTGCATAACATATTTTGAAACTTGATCAATTTTAAAAGACTTTTGTGAATGCATTTATCATTATATCTCTTCCTCCTAGGGAAACCATCGATCGAATACCAAATAATACTTTCAAGCAAATATCTATTAACTTCAAATTAATAATAAATAAAAAAAATGGAATCATTAAAATAAGTTGGTAAATCTTCACGTAAGCAAATGCCAATTTTTTTTTTCCAGGAAAAACAATGTTTGAAACTAAATATAAAGTATGAACACCTTTTACAAGCATGCAATCTTCTTGCATGTAAATGAAAAGCTTTGTGGGTTTAATGGGTGGCTCCATCTCGAATAAATGACATCCATATTCCATCATTGATCATGCTATGCCTACCTCTTGAAGTCTTGACAATTCTCAACATTGTGTCTTTTAGCCATAGCAAGAAATTCGCACTTTTTACCACTTAGGAAGGACGTGGTGGTTGGATAGCCTCGATCAATGCAGGTTTTATTTGACGAGCTCTTAGAAGAAGATGATAGATATCATTGCAGGAGTGAGGTGACTGAGGTAATTAAAGATCCTCGTTTCTTTTAGAGTACTTTAGTCTCCAACATATTAAGGATTGGTGTTGATATTGTTGTGTCTTCCATTACTTTCTTCAAAATCTATTATCCCCAACCTCACAGTTCAAGGCTCGATGCTTGTATTTCTTAATAGAACCTTGAATTCCATAATGGTACTCTTATTATATACTTGGATCGTACTAGTTAGGGTATAGTAGCTAGGTGTGTAGGATTCGCTGAAGTAGGTGCAATTAGTTAAGCGAGCAAGAGGCATTGGTATACTACATTATATGGAAGAGGGATTCCAATCCTTGAGGATGACTTATGTGGAGAGAGGGGTGCCATTTTTATTATTACTTATAGGGCCTTATAGCCACATCCTTGATCAACCTCATACCTATACCATATTCTATCCTTTTGGCCATAGTGACGAGTTCTTCGAAAGAAAATGCGCGATGGTCCATTAGACACTCATGGGATCTAAAAGTGTTGATGAATATGTAAACAAGCTCCTTCCCGGCGGCAGTACTTGGGCAACTATTTTATGCTATCCCTTACCAATACTAGTTTTAATCCTAAAAAATATAATTTAATTAGTGAAGTTATAAATTTACTTTTTAGAAAATTGATTCGATACCACGTTAATAATAATTAAAAAAAAACTCACCACTCCCCTTCCTCATGCCTCCTAGGTCTAATTTTTTAGGGTAGACATTATAGGAGGATGCTAGAACCGCAAAAAGAAGATTGTGGAGTTGTCCTATGTGTTTATTGTAGGACATGAAACGGGCACTTCAATAGTAAGTTGTGTAGAAGAGTTGACCCTTCTATACATGTCCCTTCAATATCCAACTGTCCTGTTCAGAGTGCCTAGCAAGAAAACTAACTAATCCTTAATATGTTATGATAGAGTTCTTTCCTTGTTTTCCATGATTCTATGAACCTTTAGCATTTCGATCATCAGTGGGCTCGATTTGCTTAATTAGACTGGCAATTCCTATGATTGTTTGATCAACATTTTGGTTTTTGGCCAACAATAGGCTCATGACCAACTATTTCAACTAGCATTGATCACAATATGAGTCTATTTAGAATTTCACCCAATGGGACGCTTCCAACTAACTCTTACTTTCTTAAATTAGTAATGAGTTTATTAGGTACTTTTACACTAACGTCGTAATGGGTTGATGCCTCATTAATCATCTTAGAAAGTATAAGTAATTTGCAAAAATCAAACTGATCATGTATGAAATCCTTATTTAGTATTTTGATTGAGGTGGTCTTAGCGGCCATGATACTGACTTATGATAAGATCACAAAATGTTGTTATGATCAGTACTTTGTTTATAAATTAAAAAGATAAAGTATGCCTCCGTCCTACAAGATAACCTAGTGTAGCTAGGTTGTCTGATTTAACTAAAGTTGAAGATAAAGTTTAACGTCTAGTCCTAATTTATCCTCCATTATACAGTCCCCATCGCTAGTTTGAATTCGAACTATAGCAGATGGTTTCGGAGCCTTGCTTCCCATATTTGGAAGGTCGCTAGCTTTCCTTTCGTGGATCTATTATGGAAGCAAGTGTCGACGGGAGTAGAAATGGCCACTCCACATACTCTAAGATCGAAATCCCAAAGCGTTGAGGCCCTCGCCAATCTAATCTTAGGTTATAGTTTGAAATGGTGTGCTTAACTCATACAGTGTAGTGTTGTGTGTGAATAGGATTCACATTGGGCATACAATTATCGATACATACATATAAAATTCACAAATGTAAAGAAATAAGCTAGTGTAACCCATAAGTTTCTAGAAGAGTTGGCATTATGTTACATGGATTGTTGCACCTGACATTGCGGCGATCTTTAATGTTTTTAGAAAAAAAAAAAAAAATATCTGACATTTTGTTCTTAGATGAGAAAAAGATCTGGTTTACGGAGTCGTTACCTAATATTATAGTTACTAGGAATCCTAACTGATCAATAAAGATTCTATGGTACGAGACTGATTACGCAAAAAAAAAGAAGATATTATTACCTCTTAAGCATCCTACTCGAGGTAGACTCATTGCTAGTTTTGTTTTAAATTGCTAAGGATTTGTTGTATTACGCTTTTGATGGTCTACTTATAATATTCCTAACTCTGACGCCAATAAATATTTAACTACAAATACTTATAACTCTGGTATTGATAAATATTATGTGAAAAAAAAAATATTCCTTGACGTTAGTAAATATTAGAGTTGATATTTTTTACTCGGGCATCGATAAATATCAGAGTTGATATTTTTGACTTTGGAGTCACTACATAGTATTATAGTCACTATGAACCCTAACTGTTCAACAAAGATTCTATGATAAGAGACTAATTACGCAAAAAAAGAAGATACTATCACCTTTCAAGTGTCCTAGCTAAGGTAGGTTTATTGCTAGTTTTATTTTAAATTGCTAAGGATTTGTTGTATTATGCTTTTGATGGTCTGCCTAAAATATTCCTAACTGTGGCGCCAATAAATATTTAACTACAAATACTTCTAACTTTGGTATTAATAAATATTACATGAAAAAATATATATGATATTCCTGACTTTGGCGGTGAATATTGGAGTTGATATTTTTTACTCCGACATCAATAAATATCAGAGTTGATATTTCTGACTTTAACGTTAGTGAATATTAGGATTGATATTTGTCATGAATCCATTTAACTTGAACACTTTTGGATTGAGTTTTTTAAAATGATTATCACAACCTCAATTTTTCAATTTTTTTTTTTTAAAAAAATGAGAGAATGAAAAATAATTTGAGAATTGGGTCAAGACAACACAAATTGAAAGTTTGAGGACTAATAAAGATGAAATTATAAATTTGAAAGTCAATTTAGCCAAAAATTAGAAGAATTGATAAATTTAGGGACTTAATTAAACTTTGATTTAATTAATTAATACAATCAGGGGCTTAATTGAAGAAATATCAAAGTTCATGGTCAGTTTGGGTCAAAATTGAAAGAAATTAAATTCCAGGGACCAAAGTGAATAGGCGTTGATATTTCAGGGAAAAATTGAAAAATAACAGTCCTAGCCTAAAACGACGTCGTTCGAAACACCATGTATTTCAGAGGAAAATTGAAAAATAACAGTTCTAGCCTAAAACGGCGTCATTCCAAACACTGTGTATTCTCCACTTCCTTTGGAAGCAAAGGAAATCCAGTCGACCAGCCACAGAAATGGCTTTGGCCAAACCCCAATTCCCCACCAAATTCAGACCAAACTAGATCTGTTTCAATGTCCAAGACTTCCATCACCGATCTGGGTAGTTGGTTTTGTTTTCTGAAGATGATGAGGGATATGGTGCAGGTTAAACTATTGTGCTAAGGGTTCTTGGAACAATATCAAAAGATGGCATGCCTTGTATGGTGTGGGGTATATCTGGTGGAAAGGTTAGGGAAAAGAAAATAAAAGTGTGTGTTTTCGCAACCAAGAGAAAAAAAATAAAGCTATTATTATCTTGATGATCCTTTTAAACTGAAGATTAGGAGAGAATGGAAAAAACACATTATACTCAATTTTCCCACAAGTTAATATATCATACCTTTAACCAAAATCAATCCCTGATATTTTAATTTCAAATTTTAATCCCTTTAAAATTAAATTAAAAGCAAATGGATCACAATTGAGTTATAAGATGGATGGTGATATTTAGGCGATAAAAAAATCACTTCTAATAAAAGAGTGGCCATATAATTTTTCTTGAATGTGATAACTAAGAAAAACTTAACATTTATTCTAAAAGTTTCTAGCCAGGGAGTTGTTTTCATAACTAAGAGTACAATCACTTTAATATATCATCGTAATGGGATTACTATTCAATTCTAACTTAAGGGGATTTCTTATGCAAGTTAAATTATATGTCCACATCTCAAGCCTAGTTTAGAGTTGATTATTGAGCTTTTTCTAATCAATCATAGCTAAGGTGATTTGAAGAGTGAAACATAGTCTAATCTCTCATTTAAATTGATACTGGCCAATAGAGTTTATTTAGGAAGGAAAAGGTTTAAGATTGAACCTTGTTTACTAGTTAGAAAACCTAAGCCAAAATAAATAAAAATAAAATAGAATATAATAAAAATAAATAAATTTAGACCTTAGGCCCAAATTCATATGTCAAATCATAAAAATAAAAACAAAGTACATATCTAATTTTGAAAGATCCAAAATATCAATGACTTGGTTTTTATTCTTATATCAACCTTCCACATAACATAAATAATATTCATCCAAATATTAAATGAGTCTAAATAATTTAACATGAACTTTGGAGTTCCCAAAAAAATTATCATTTCCATTGCATGCAAAACTTTTAAGAAACCCAACATTCCTAGTATGCTCCAATAGCTCCTAAAGGTTTCTTTTTGTTTGTCTCCTACATGCTAACTTGATCTTTATTAATTTTTATATATGGAAATTTTCTTGTGTGAATTTGGATGTTTATTCGTGGACACGCTTTAATTTACTTGTAGATGTGTTGATTTAAAGTACATATGTTAATTTTTGTGTGGATGTGAGTTTCAAACATTTTCAATGATTTTTTTTTTAAATATAAGGTACGGATATTTTAATAAAAAATAAACTCAATGGTAGTACAATCTTTAAAATTTTTTTTCGTTCAGATGTTGATATTTTGTTAATAATAATAATAATAATAATGCTTGTGTTATAATAAATATATTCTATTTTTTCTAATATAAAATATCATTTTTTTTATGAATATGAATTTGTAGGGGTACATTTTATCAATAATACCCTTTTAACTCATTTTTTCCATATAAAGTAAACCACAATCCTACCTATGGAGTTACTTTAAAGGTGACTACATCTTTTTTTTTTTTTATCTAAAAAAATAATTATATATCTATATGTATTTCATGTAAATTTTATTTTGGTTTTTTTTTTTTTTTTGTAAATATATTCTTATATGAATGATAATTTTGTATAATTTAAGGTTTATGTGCATATTAATTCTGTAATACTGCATCATTATGAGTTGATTTCGGCTGGGTCAATGTGACACCACTGAGGCCCATCGAGTGTGAGTGGATGTCTTCATGCCTACTTTGGATATAATCAAGGAAAACGGGTTTGAGTCCCAAGTTACCATTAACAATCCTGTCGGTTCTAATACCCAAAAGTGAGGATTGTGCTTTATTGGCAGACATATATTCCCAATCATTATCTTAGGTTTTAGTAATCTTTTATAATAAAGATGCATATATACCAGTTTAGAAAAATTTTAGTAATGACATAATAGGTACCTTTATCATCAAGGATAAGCAACAATGCAACTTAGGTAGAATGTATATGGTAGTAGTCAATTTTCCTATTATGTAACCATTCTCTTACCTAGCACTCTGAAGACTAATTACGGTTTCTAGTTACTATAAAAACTAGGTGATGACTTCTATTTTATATTTTTACCCTCATTTCACTAAGATGTCATATGCGATAAAATATCGACTCCATTAGGGGACCTTGTTTTAGAGCTAAGCTTTTTTTGCTTGATTTTTATGATAACATGTATTCTATGCTTTGATGTGTTCTTTAAAGGACTTTACCCTACCATTTTTTTTTCCTGAACTAACCAATATATGTTGTTGTGTTGTTTTAATATTTTTTATATGTTTATTTTATGTACCTTATTTCATGTATTTCTCTATTATGTCGAGATCGGATATGGATCCATTCCTTTGCACACACTATACAACATTTATTCTGTATGCGTATTGCTTTAAGTTATCATAAAGAATTAATGGTGTCTTGATATGGCTTTGACTTGGGCTAGCACATATGAACCCTTAGACTCTCATCAAAATTTTGCATGGTCATGATTAGTAGCTCATGTGGATTTTCCTAGTCCATACTCTTTGAACCTTATTGGCATCAAATCAATATTTAAAGTTTTGTGATCCAAATGATGTGGGACATTTTAAGACCAATAGGCTAACTAGCCTACCCACATAATGTCTAGAACCTTCAATTAGGGTGTTTCCTTGTAAAAATCACATTGGGTAGGCTTGATATGCATGGGTGACAAGATGTCCAAGTATTGAATTCTATATAAGAAGAGTTCCAATATAAGTCTAATTATCAATGAAATCTCTATCCATGGAAAAGTCACAATACTGTATCCTAGTCATCGATGGAAGTAAGTCCCCTTATAAATCAAGAGTGTTAAAGTGGTTATCAAATATTTTTTTTTATCATTATTAGAAGATTCCATAACTCTTTTAACATATCACAAAGGTTTACTTTGTATCCAATTATTTATTTCAAGATATTATTTTTGTGAAATTTTGTATTTATGTGAGTTATTTTTTTTTTTAGTTTTTATAAAAGGGAAAACAAATACAAATTTTCCTCAAAAGCCCATATTAAACTAAGTCATGAGAGGTACAAAAAGATAGCGCAAACCGAGAAGAATCACTCAGATAAGATCAAGTCTTCAATGGGTGAAAGCAATCAATGAACTAAAATATTAGGCCTAAACGGCTATAAAAAGAGGACAAGCAACTAAACCCAGGAGATCAGGTCAACACACTTTGCCTAATAGAAAGAAGACCAAGTGATTGGGCTTGCAAATTTTTAGTTTAAGGTTTGATGTCATGTTGCCCACACTATTTTAAAAATAAAAATAAATGGACAACACGTTCTTCATATTTGCAAATGTCGCATATCTACTAGTTTAGATACTTGCCACCTCCGGTTTTGGAAAGTCGGGGTCTAAGTTTTAGGACCCTAAAAACCTAGTTTTCAACTTTTTTTTTTTTTCACCTGAAAAACCCTAATAAATAACATAATACCACATTGAATTAAAAGATTTTTTTCTCTCTCAAAGTTTGATATACTTTTTTTTTGGCAAGATAAAAGTTCCAAACCATATAATAGAACTCCTCTCAACAAGATGAACCAATTGACACTAAGATTGACTTTTTTGTTGTCAAAATATGGCAATCCAACCACTGTCTCTCTCATTCCTTTTTTTTTTTTCCCAACAGCTTTCTCTCAAAATCAGGGATTAAAGTGTTAAATAAATAAATTTTATGATCAAAATACATATTACAAAAACCAAAGGGATCAAATATTAGAGGTGGTTTTGGACTTAATTTTCTTAATACATAGTTTATGCTAACAAGCATAACTTTTGATCCTGCCGTTGGGTCAGACTGAAATTTTTCCAAAATATTACAAGACCTTATTTTCTATAAAATTAAACATAACTTTTGATCCTGCCGGTTGATCAGACATCTATAAAGTCTTACGATAAAGTTCAGAAGCTACCATGTAAGATTTATATTATTATCCTAGTTGGTTTAAGATTCTTTTTCTATGTGGATAAGTACTTTTTTATTATTTTTCTAGATTTGTTTAGGATATTTTTACCTAGTACAAATAGGGTTATTTAACTTGTATTTATGTTTTTTTTGGAGAAACTTGGTTTATTTTGGAACAATATTATATGTGTGCGAGGTTGCACATACTCTCGGTTCTTCATTGAACTCTTTTGGGCTTATCAAAAATTAATTGTCATTATGACGATCTTCCTTGTACCTTTAGCTCTTAATTTGTTATAATCAAAGGGCTAGGGTTTTTTTTCATCTAATAACATGACTGGTTTGATTCAATTAATCATTTTATCAAGTTCTTTATTATAATATAATTTTAGCTTACTTGGGTTGTTATTTCTTGCATGTGGGTTTAAAGGTTCTTACCTTTTGGGTTTGCTTCGGTTGATAATAGAGCAAGGCTCTAAAATTAAGGTCTATCTTTTTATCTTTAAATTTTTTGTGTTATTTTTTGGTTGTTCTTCCATCTTGATTTTTGTGGCAATAGTATATAAAAAACTTTTCTATTAAAAAAGACTACTACTAAATCAATATATTAAAAAAAGAAGAAGAAAAGTTAAAATCACAAGTTTTTGTTACTCTTGCAAAATCAAAACTTACAATTCTTGAATTTGGAACTTGAGAAAAATACAAATCAGTATCTATTGAATTGATTTTTATCATCAATAAATTATTTTGTTTGTTGCTATTAGTTTTGGGTTGGTTTATCTTAATTATGGTTTCGGGTTTAATAATATTTATTGCATTCATCTTCACTTTCATATTCATTTTTGTGTACGTTATCGTATTCATTGTTGTTTTTTTATTTCACTCTCATTTTCATTTTGTAATTCATTTCATTATTTTTTTTATTTTTCTTGTTTGTCTATGTCTTGAAAATATTTGGTTGGATGTTACGAAGCTGTGATTTTTTATTGTTTGTGATTAGTTCCCTAAAGAATTGAAAAGAAAAGCACGAGAGGTAATGTGTGAGTATATTATCGTGAAAAGCAATAATTGAGTAAAACACGAGTGGAGTGATATCATATATATTGAGTGTAAACACATGAGGGAGTGTGTGAGGATATGCTTTTTTTTTTCCTACTAACATAAAATTTTAGATTTTGATGATGTCTTTCAAAGATGGATCATTACTTATAAAGTAAATGGAAAACTAGTTCTTTATATTACATGATATGTGGTAGCAATTTGAGAGGATGGATGTGAGGTTTGGTGTGGTTTTTGAATGATTCAAACTATGAGATAACGAATGTGGTGAAAATGTAGAACTATGTGGAGTTAGAAAAAATGATGCAATTGACTACAAAGGTGAAAATAAAACTTAAAAGAAAAGGAAAGAAGGGGTTGCCCAAAATGAGCATATTGTGGGAGCTAAAACCAAACAACCTAATGAAAAAAAAAAAAAAAACGGTCTCCACTGATACTAGAAGTAAATCTGATACTAAAAAAACCCTTACTCTTGATTTCAAATGGTTTTTATGTTTGAAAATAAATTACATAACATCTTAATATCCTATATTATTATATGATTATGAGGAGATTGAATATGAAAAAGATAACAATGATGATGAAATGCCACCACTCAAAGATGCTAGTAATAATAATGTAAAGTATCTAGTTGATGATGAATCACTTATGATTAAGCTACCATTAAGTGTTTAGATAAAAATACAAAAAAAAGAGAAAGAGAGGGTGATTTAAAGCAACAAAGAGTGAATAACTTCTATACAATTACAAAATACATCTTTTCCTACTCATTTCAAATGTTCGAGACTTGTAAAAAAACCTTTATTTTTATTGTCAATGCCTTTTATTTGAAAACATGCTCCTTGTAAAAAATCTATGACGTTGTTTTCTAAGATAACTAGGACTTTTCTATGATGATATTGATAATTGCTTTATGGATAATTATATATCTGCTTGATATACATAATTTTTATGCTAATTTTCTCATTAATATTGAATGAGAATAAAATATTTTTATTTTTATTTTTTCATTATAAATTTTTTCATATAATCTTTTCAAATTTATTGTTTATATATATATATATATATATATATATATATATATATATATATATATATATATAGTTGAAAAGAGATAGTCAATTTATGATTTTTTAGAAAAATTGAAGATTGCTTTCATGATCATAAAGAGTTTTTATTTAAGAAACAATACTCCTAAAAATATATGTTTTTGACAAAAGAAAAATGCATTAATAGGAAAAATTAGTTTTTTTTAATTAAAAAGACACACCTTTTCTTTTTATTTAAAATTGATGTAATTTCTTTAAACTTTTTTTATTGTTGCTGATTGGACTCAATGAACTGTGTTGCTAATAAAAAACCAAGTTTTATAGCAATATAAATGAATACATTAATGAAAAAAATTATATATAAAAAAAATATATTTTTTTATCAGTAATTTTACTCGTTGTCTTTCCTGTAAATATATATTTTTAAAATTATTTAATTTAATAAAAAAAATAGTTCTAGAAAGCAAGGTTATTAAACCTAGCTATGGTCATGACTTAGAGCACGAGTTTGATGGCTTTACTCAGTTTAATTAGGATAATAAAAATGTATCATTTTGATATTTTTTTAATAAAAAAACATTAAATCAACATTTTTTTTTAAAAATAATTTTTTTTTTAAGCTGAGTTTCTACCTGGTTGATCAATTTGTAGGTGTAATCATCAAGTCAACTAAGTCATACTTGATTAGCTCTTATAAGATTTGCTGTAAAACTCAACTTGATCTAGCGAACGAAGAGTTGATGGGTGACCATGATGACTCATTAGACTTGATTTTATTTAATAATATCATCGAAAAGTTCCTCGTGATATTGCATTCATTTGACTAGTTCACACTAAAAGCAACTTATAATCCTACTCCATACTCTTATAAAATGACTAAGTTAGGTTTCATTTTAACTAACTCTTCTTTAAAATAAACAAAAAAAATATTTAATTTCAAAAAATATTTAATTATAACGACTGGAAAATTAACAAATTCAATACCAATTGTTAGTATTATAAAGTTTTAATATTTTCATAATTTATAAACAAATAATATTTGAACGATAATTAAACATACAAAATTATGTTTATCATACAAAAATTATTTCCATAAAAAATTACATGTAAATAACTAATATATTAAAGTGCATTGTGATATTGTTGATATGATAAATAATCTTCATGATAAATCTTTATAAACTATTTATCAATCGTTTATATCATAATCAATATACTATATGCCTTTTTTGTTTCTTCTGTCTAATGGGAAGAAACTACATTTAATCTTGAGTGGATGTAGAAGGCAACTTTAGAAATTAAACAAAACGTAAGGTCCTTAACTTTGCTTTAACATGTTAAGGCTTTGTTTGTTTTTGTGTTTCAAAAGCACTTTTAAAAAGATTTGATTTTTTTTTATGTTTTTTATTTAAATTAATATTTTTTTGGTATTTTCAAATCATTTTAATGTGCTGATGTCAAAAATAATTTTTTAAAAATAAAAAAAATTTTATTTTGATGTATTTCCGAATAAAAAATACTTTGAAAAATAACTGCAACTTATAAGAAAAGAAAGGTGATGTTAAAAATCAAATAAGATAAAACCACAAGAAAGTGATAATGAAGTAAAGGAAAAAGTGTAAATAAAAGCAGAGAATAGAAAAGCAATAAATTATGATATGAAAGATGAATCACAGAAAAAAAAAGTAATGAAATTTATAGGTAGAGTTGGTAATTGTTTTTAGTATTTGGATGATCTTTTTATATTATTACAAAGATGAAACATTACATGAATTGTAATTCCTATCTGTAGACAAATTATTTATAGCAAATTAAAAACTCATTATATGAATTCTAATATAATTTATATTCCTCTACAACCATATATTTTTTTAACTAATTTGTAATATTTGTCAATACAATATATTAAAGACTTGTATTTAGAATAAAAATTGGTGTTCTAGTCAATTAGACTAACACTTTTCTCATTGGTTGATAAAAGACATGCTCAACTAGTAGAAGCATTCATGCCCAAGAGTCTAATAAAGATCATAAAATTCAATTCACTTGTTAACTTCAAAAAGACAAGTTGCAAGTACATAGAGGAAGTGTTGGTAAACAATATATAATAACATAAAATAAGTAAATAAAAGAATACGAATACATAGAGTTAATAATAAACCACCCATCACAAGACTTAGATTTTTTAAATAATATAAATATTCAACTTTCAAGCTTAATAATATAGAGTTAAAAAAAGAGAGAGCACCGAACACCATTAATTTGGTTTACTCAGTAGTGAACTGGGAGAATACCCTGTGAGGATGAGCCCAGATTTTGGAGAGGCAAAGAGATAGATTGATACCTTGTGGTCACCAACTCATGAAATAGTATTATTTTTAGAAGCGAAAGGCAACAGAAACCTGAAGTTACATTATTTTGCATTTCATCATCAAATAATTGCATCTCTAATCATTAGGACCATGCCTGAGTCGACTTAAAAATATTCCTCTTCTATCTCTTTTCCAATCTTTCATCGATGGGCCAAACACAAACTTAATCAAAAGATTGGCACTCGGAAAATAAAATAAACCCCTGAAGGAGGATCGATCCCCATTTCCCAGAAAAAAATAATATAAACAGTACGTATGGATACAAAATAGCCAAAAATTAAGATATTCAATCATAGATTTGGTGTAAGCAAGACCCTATCCTGCTTAAGTTGTGATTTGAGTATTGAAGATATAGTAGGTAAAGTATCTCCATGTTTCTTTTCCTGATGACTTTTAAGCTCCCATGGCATCAAATGATTAAGAAATGGAGAGGGTGGACATCGCTTGATTTGATCCCTTCGCATAACTTTCTCTTAAAAAAAGAGAGAAAAGTGTGGGCATATTTGTTCTTATGCACGCGTCTGTATATGATATTAGACTACAAAAAAGCAGATTCATGAACCCCATTTAATGCAAAAAAAAAATAAAAAAAAAATAAAATTACCATCACTTCATTCCTAGCAAGTATTCTCTTATGATGCAGCCGACAACATGTACGCATGCTTCCGTTTTATTTATTTTTTACTTTTTGGAAGGAACTGAAAATTAATAACAAATTATTTTTGTAGATTGTTTTAGGCTTAGAATTTCCAAACTCTCAATGCATTATTTTATTTGATGAGGTGCCATTTTCTTATATATATATATATATATATATATATATATATATATAAAATGCTGGGGCTGGGTGTTATGGACAAATAGTGTTCGTATCAAACACACTATTGTATATCTTAGTGATTGGTGATGCCCTAAAAGCAAGTCAAATCAATTAAAGGTAAAACAAGTACTTGTAGAAAATGAAAATGTAAATCAGTTCTCTAAATCCCCAGCCACCCTTTATCTTTCATAGGAGCCACTCATTCACCGGGTATGATATATCTTCAGCATCAATGGCAGCGTTCTCAAAAATTAAAAATAAAAATAATTTATAGCAGCTCGTCGTATGTTTTATACTCAAATATTCCAATACTAATTTTTTGGGAAACTTTACCGAAGATTTGGTTTAATTACACTAGTTTTATACATAAAACACAATGCCTACTCTTGTTAGTTTATAGTATATACAATCGTGTTTCAAATATCTGCTAAATCCACAGTTTAGGGTTTAGGGAAGTTTTAAAATCAAGAAAGGTAGTTAAATTACAGTAAGTCTTGGCTTGGTAGTTAAGGCGTCCACTTTATCTTTCCTTTTTTAGATAATTTTAGTTGAAATTGTTTTCAATAATGAAAGTAGAACTATAATATTTGCTCTTAATTATTGTTTTCACAATTGGGAGATGGAAGCAAAAATTTTATTGTTTGACTTTTCATAGTTGTCAAAAACATTTCATATAACTCTAAAGACTAGACCGGTGGGTCAAAGAGGTTTACTGTTTTTTTTTTATATATATATATATATGACTGGATCAATATCTAAAGTAATTTTATTCTTTGAATGAACCACTTAATATAAAAAAATATATATGCAAAATTGTCGGTTGATTCAACTAGTCCATTTGCTCGCATTACACCACAAGTTAGAGTAATTGTTTTTTTTTTAAAAAAAAAGTTTTGGTATTGGTTATGTATCTTTTTAAAAAACATTTAACTATGTATTGAACGATATTTTTATAAAAAACATTTCATCTATCTAAATTAACCTGGGTTGACCGGTTAAATTCACAGAGATAATTTAAAAAAAACAAATTGAAAATCTCAATTCCAAATTAACTTAATGTTGAAGAATTAAGTTGATAAAAAATCTCATTTAATTAAAAAAAAATGAACTTAAATCAATCAAACAAACTTGCAATGCAAGTTATGCACATCTTTGGATTCAATACATTTTTTAATCCCAAAGATTATTTTTCATTTATTATACGATAATAAAACGCATGATAATTTTTTTGTATGAAATATTTTTTATAAAGTAAAAAACCATGGTTTTGAAATAGTAAAAGTAAATGATTGATAATAAATGGTGAAATTGCATTCTTTTAGGTTTGAGTTAAATAAAAAAACAGATTATCAATAGTAAATGATGAATTGTATTTTTTTTTTAAATTGAGGGGCAGACAAAGCATTAAACAATAAATAAATAAATAATAACCCGAATGTTGTATATTAACCCAAACATAAAATAGCAAAAAAATAAAAAATAAAAGAAGCCCAGGCGTGTGGTTCTAGTTGGCATTAAAAAAACAACCCGTGCACTTGGGTCTTTAGCACATCCCGCACGCCTTGGTCTATTTTTTTTTTTTAACAATGTTTTAAAGGGATAAACAAGATGTCAGCTGGCCTAATTTTCTTTAAAAAAAAGACAGCAAATGAAGCACCCTTTTTGACAACAAATTATGTCTCAGTTTTCTAAACTTAAAGAGTCATTTTGAACCATTTTTTACCCTAAACACCTTAATAAACCTATCCATTGCCTAAACAAACAAAAACAAAAGCTTAAAAAACTAAAATAAACCCAAACCCAATAACATTCCTGCTATCAGATTTGTCTCATTGGGCAAAAAAAGGGAAGGAAACTCATAAGTGAAACAACCTTAATGAAATGGAACTCATTGACATTGATTTCAACTATTTTTGTGGTTGAAATCTTCATCAATGATAATTTTTTTTTCTACACCGGAATTTGGTGGTACTCTCTTTCTTCTCATGAAAAATTACTGGAAAATATGAAAAATAAACTTTAATACCAAAATAGAATTTCTGAAAACTAAAGGGACCGATCACCTATAAACTAAAAAAGATAGGGGATTAAAATAAACTTTTTAAATGAAATCCAATGTTGCCATCAATTTTACCTGTCATTTTTAATTTTATCTTCTAACTTTAAACTCAACCATTTCTTAAAAAATATATGCAATTGTTTGCTAATTTAAGTTAAAAAGGGTTCAATTGTGCATAAAAAATATATTCAAGGATCAAATTGAAAATTTAGAAAAAAATCATTATTCTAATCCATAATGATCAGTAGGAGAGTCAAAAGTAAAAATTGCTAAAATGGTTTCTCCACACCACCTGGTTTCTTTTAATAAATACATAAATTGATCAAAGCATCCCCCACCTTTCTTTTTTAAGCCTTTTAGGTTGATCAAAAGATATTCCTCACCATATAACAAGGCTTGTTCTAAAATGATCAATATTCGAACTAGATAATTTACAATACAAAAATACTATTGTGGATGGACAATTAATGTTTGCCGAATACTCGGTGGAAAAAATCGTGGATAAATCATAAATGTGTACGAGAATAAAGTTCTTAATTTAGGTGCAAATTGTTTTAAGTAAAGCAACTTGGTAGCCGAAGATCATGAAATAAATAAATAATGTATGAATCTAATATTTCTAGGTCCAAAATACTTTGGATTTTACAATGAAAAATAATTCTTTCCAAATAAATATATATTTCCTTCTAGATAAAACAAATAGCTAGAGCAAATTTGTGCCAAAATACATAAAACTAGCACTCATACAGCAATGTTAATTAAGGTCTTGTAAGTTGTAACAAATAATTCCTTCAAACTAATTAAAAATGACCGTACATACAAATTTGAAACTTGGTGGGCTCTCGTTGTTAAAATTTCTCAAAGTTCTGCAATCAAGATTGTATCTCGTCAGCATTTGTCTCCAAATCGCATCTTAGACTTGTGTCCGGCAATAATTGAGTGCATGCAAGTTGTCAGATTGTCAGCAAATAAAGGCAAAAGATAAGGTAAAGAGCTAGCTGCGAAGAGAAAATAAGAGAGAGACCCAGCCACATTTATTTTGATGAATGTCCTTATATTTCTGCTAAATTTTGCTAGGACCACAAAGATGGAGCCTAGCTAGCTTCTGTCTACAAGCTGATAAACTGGATCCAATAATAGAGAGTCCAACAGTATATATCTCATACCTTCATCATCTTCATATAGTTGAACTCAATAATAGAACCTATATAACAGAGTTCGAATTCAGGATGTATATATCTATAAATTTTGTTGAAAAAAAATTGATTAGTGATTGTATGTGGGCTAATAGTCTCATACCATTTTTTGTCCTGGAAAATGATATATAAACAAAAATTATACTAAGTTTCTTGATGTATCTGCTATCAAAACTATTTCAAAAGATTTTTATTGTAAATTGAAAAAACACAACTTGCATTTTGTGAACATAGAGAATATGTAGAGCTTTCTATTCCACATTGGAAAAATACGATTTTCATCTAATATTTATACAGTGAGAGATAATAACCAATAAGAAAAGGATAGTACGCTTGCATGCATAATGGAAACCTTTGATTGTTCCTCTGCGCGCGAGGCAACGCCAATACTTTTTGAACCTTTTGTCTCCAACAATAATTGTTTTTGGCCCTTAAACTAAAACCATAATTTTTAAACAATTAGAATTAATTTTCTAAATAGTTACAAATCCTAAAACTCCTTTATTTTAAAAACCTTTTTTTAATAGCTACAACTCTTTAATTCCTAGCAGTTCTTTTTATTTTTGAAACTATTGTAACAACTTTTTAATTCTTTAATTTATTTTTTGTCTAACTATTATATGCTAGCAATCTATATATACCATGCACTCTTATAATCAAAGGCTGTAAAAAACCATTGTATTTTTTGTGTTTGCAAAACTTGCTGGTATTTCCTTTCGCTCTTGGTCTAGATGTTTTTGTGACCCTCATTTTAGAGGAGGAACTTGTTGGATTCTAGAGGATAGCTTTATGTTGAAAAAATATCCTTAAAAACAGTGTTAGTACACACCTCAAGTTTTATTTTGTTTATGTTCTTCATCATATTTTCTTACAACAATCTTAAGAATATTTTAGTAACATAGACAGAAACATTGATGCCAACAACGCTGCTACCCTCAACATTGATGTTGTTGAGAACTCTACTGTTGTTGCCACTATGTCGCTAAGTCATTCCTTAATATTTTAAAGATTGAGTTTTTTGTTGTAGAAAACTTTAAAAGGTGGCAATAAAGGATCT
This sequence comes from Populus alba, assembly GCF_005239225.2. Lineage (NCBI taxonomy): Eukaryota > Viridiplantae > Streptophyta > Magnoliopsida > Malpighiales > Salicaceae > Populus > Populus alba. Next base: position 4,078,501 of record NC_133299.1, read on the forward strand.
TTGGTGTCCTTGACATGCATGGAGTTGCTTGGGTTTTTATCAATCTTAACACCGGTGACAATGTTGAAGCATAGATATATGGGAACAATATTTGTTAGACACTTTATTTTAAGCACTCTCTCCGATGAGTTATTTGATGTATATTGCAGCTACAAGGAACAAAAGAAGATATGGAGCAATATGAGGATAGCTTTATGTTGAAAACATATCCTTAAAAACAGTGTTAGTACACACCTCAAATTTTATTTTGTTTATGTTCTTCATCATATTTTCTTACAAACAATCTTAAGAATATTTTAGTAACATAAGACAAAAAACACTGATGCCAACAACGCTGCTAACCCCTCAACATTGATGTTGTGTTGAGAACTCTACTGTTGTTGCCACTATTTTGGCTAAGTCATTCCTTAATATTTTAAGAATTGAGTTTTTTGTTGTAGAAAACTTTAAAAGGTGGCAATAAAGGATCTTTGGTGTCCTTGACATGCATGGAGTTGCTTGGGTTTTTATCAATCTTAACACCGGTGACAATGTTGAAGCATAGACATATGAGAACAATATTTGTTAGACACTTTATTTTAAGCACTCTCTTCGATGAGTTATTTGATGTTTATTGCAGCTACAAGGAACAGAAGAAGATATGGAGCAATATGATGATAAAGTCTATTGCCGAAGATGTGGGAAAATAAAAAATTGTCATTGGAAAATTTTATCAATGGAAAATGGTGGATAATAAAGATATCAAAATTCAAATTAACAAATACTATAGACTACTAGAGGACATGGAAGCCTAAAATATGAGCCTTCCTAAATGATTAGTTGCTGAAATATTGATAAAAAAAACTAACCAACTCATGAAGTGACTACAAGCAACAACTTAAGCATAAGCATAGATATTTATCTTTGATTGATCTTATCACCCACATCAACATTAAAGACATAAATAGAAAGGAGTTGCAAACTACTAGGAAGAAGGAAATGATCACCAAAGCAAACTTAGTATAAGGGAGTTCACATAAAAAAAGGAATGATGATGATATAATAATAATAATAATAATAATAATAAGAACAACAACAACAATAAAGCCTAATGTTAACAATACTAATATGTTCAAACTCAAACCCAATATTTTTAATAAAAAGGAAAATTGTTATGTGTGTGGCAAACCTGAACACCATGCATCTTAATGCCGAAATAGAAAGAGAAACAATAATCCTCTTAAAACCATGGTCATCATGGTTGAAGGAGAAGATATCATTGCTGTGATTGTTTCTCAAGTCAATATGGTGACCAATGAGAAAAATTGGGTTGGTAAAATTTAGAGCTACTAGCAATATATGTGCAAATAATGAAACTCTTCTCCACTTATAAACCTTTTAAGGATGGAGAAGAAGTGGTCAACCTTGGAGACTCAAGAACTGGAAATGTTTTTGAAAAATACAAAGTCCTTCTAAAATTGATTTCAAGTAAGACGTTGGCTTTGAATGAGGTGCTGCATGTCCCTAATATAAGAGCAAATTTGGTCTCTATATTTTTATTGGGAAAATTTAAGATCAACGTGTTAATTGAATCTGACAAGATTGTAATGACTAAGAACAATGTTTTGTGGGGAAAATGAAATTGTAACCATGGACTTTTTTTACTCAATATTGCTAATGAAATGAATGAAAATACATTTTCTTCTGCTTACTTGCCTGACTATATTGATCTATGACATGCTAGATTAGGACATGTTAGTTTATCTTATCTTAAGAAAATGAATTCTCTTGGTTTCATTTCTAGCTTAAATTCTTTATTTATGAATAAACATAAAATATGTGTTGAAACTAAAATTACTAAGAAAACATATGTATCTGTTAAAAAAAAAACTGAATTACTTAACTTAATACACACTAACTTAGGATATTTAAAGCAAACTATGATTGAAGGAGGTAAAAAATATTATGTGACCTTCTTAGATGATTTTTCAAGATATACAAAACTTTAACTGCTTAGATGTAAAGATAAAGCTTATAACATGTTCTTGTTATATAAAGTAGAAGTAGAAAATCAACTAAATAAAACAAATCAAATGAGTTAGATCTGATAGAAGAGGTGAGTATGTTCTAATGAATAATTATTATGAAAAGGAAGGTATAATACATGAAGTTACCTCACCTTATTCACCCGAGTCTAATGGGATAACTGAAAGGAAAAATAGAACTTTAAAAGAAATGATGAGTGTTATGTTAGTTAGTTCTTCAACACCCGATAATTTATGGGCTGAAACTATTTTATCTACATGTCATTTACATAATAAAATTTCTTATAAGAAAATTGGTTTAACACCTTATAATCATGGAAATATTATTCTTTTAATTTACAATATCTAAAAGTTATGTTATATGAACTAAAAAAAAAAAAAGATAAGTTAAAAAACTTCTGATGTTTATTGGTTATATTGAAAATAGTGTTGCATATATATTTCTAGTTTTAAAGAGTGATGTGCTAAATCACAAAACTATTATTGAAACAAAAAAAAAATACAGAATTCTTTGAACACATTTATCCATTAAATGAAAAGATTTCTCATGTACCTGTTAATGATAATGAAACTCACATTAAGGATGTCGCACGTGTGCGGCGGCGCGGCGATCGTCCACCCTCAAGGAATAATAATCGGAATATGTATTCCTGGCAAATAAGGAGAGACAAGGAATTCTTGTCTCTATATGTGAAAATATGGACTGGGAGTCGCCACCTAGTATTCTGGTTACTAGGAACCTTAACTGGTCTTTAGAGATCGGGTACGGAGACTGGTTGCGTAAAGGGAAGGTATTAGCACCCCAACTACGCCCTACCTAAGGTAAGCTGCATTGTTTTGTCTGATAAAATCTAAAGTCTTGTTGTGGTTTTTGAATTGTTGGTTCATTTACGGTTTAAGAAAAGTCCTCCTCTGTAAGGAGATCCTTATCTTTATCGAGTAAAAAACTAACTATTCAAAGTCGTCAAAAGAAAATATCTTTTTAATATCAAGAATACGATTTATGTATAAATTCATAATCCTTGATACTAAAATCAAACAAAATAAAATATTTTGTTGTTTTTTGAAATTTTGGCCAATGTTCTCTTGACTTTAATAAACTGGTTATTAAAGCCAAAATGCATGCTAAAATATTGTTTTTTGACATATGAAAAATACGATATGATATTTTAGATTTGAGATACTTGGCCGTATGCACAAAAACAATTTTTTTTTTTAATTGTCATTTTTTTTTTGTATTTTTGGAAGTTTTTGCCGAAAAACCTGGTCTTTTAATACCGGATTTGTATTTTACGACATAAAAATACTGGCCGATATTAATCAAAATGACATAAAAACGACGCGGAAAAATTATGAAACAAATATTTTTGATTTTTTTTTTGTTGTGTGAACAGTACCGCAGGACGAAAACTAGGTATTTTAATACCGGATTTATATTTTTACGATGTAAAATACAGATCGATATTAAGCAAAATTGATAAAACATGTGCAGAAAACAAAAATGTAAAAATTCTAAAAATAAAAAATAATAAAAAAAAAAGAAATGGGCCGGACCCGGCCCATATCAGTGGGCTGGGCCAACCCGGCCCATTACCAAATGGGCTGGTTACTGTGCCTAAGCACAGTAACCAGCCTCCTTCAACTGCTGCAGAACGTGAATTAATTCACGTTCTGCATGAAAAAAAAGAAAGGAGCTGCAAAAGGAGAAGGAGACGGGGCAGCGGGAGGTTACCTGCGGTGGCGTCGAGGCGGTGCTGCTGGCGGCGTAGGCACGGTGGCGATGGTGGCGGAGGCACTGTGGCCGGCGGTTTTCCTTCTCTCTCTCTCCTCTGTGTTTTTTTTTTTTCGTTTTCTTCTCTGCTTCTTCTTTTCTCTTCTCTTCCTTCTCTCCTCTCTTCTCTCGGTCTTCTCCCTTCTGTCCCTCTTTTTTTTCTTCTCTTCCTCCCTGTTTTTATAGCCAAAAACAGGGGGGGGCCGAATGGTGGGGCGGCCACTGTTGGCCGCCCCTCCACTATCCGTTCAATGGATAAAAAGGAGGCAAGTGGGCGTCGAATAGTAGGCGTCTTATTGCGCCAAACCCGGGAAAGAAGTTCGGTGAAAAGTGGAGAAGAAAAAATTCTTCTCCCCTGTTCTCTGCGTGCGCAGGGAAGAAGATGATGGTGCCGTTTCAAAACGGCACCGTTTTGGGTTTTCCTTTTTTTTTTTTTTTTTTTTTTAAACAGTGAATGAAACGGCGCCGTTTTGGTCAAAACGCGCCGTTTCATTTAAAAGGAAAAGGCGCCAAAACGCGTGATTCAAAGCAGGCCCTTAAGTTGTGCGCGTGTTTCAATTTAGTCCTTGGTCTCGGATTTCTTCAATTAAGTCCCTAATTGGCCATCAAACTTCAATATTTATGCAATTAAGCCCCTGATTTGACCAAATTAACTTCCAAAAATTATAATTTGACCCCAGAATTTCAATTTCTTCCAATTAAAGCCCAAATTAACTCAAAAATCAATTTTTCTTGCAATTAAAAACTCCATAAATTCAATTAAACCTTCAATAAAATTAAATTGAGTTTATAAACTTCTAATTTTGCATTGTTCTTCCTCAGATTGAATTTTCTTTATCATCGGGGCTCTCATCAGTCAATGATATACTGTCAAAAATTAAATTTTTGATTTTTGAACATCCTCAATCAATTTTTTGAGCATTTTTAGGGCGCTCTGGCATTTTTTTCACTGTTCTATTTTTTGATAATATATTTTTTTGAATTTTTTTTTTTGTATTTTATTATTTGTTATGTGGGGACCCAGAAATGGGTTACAACAGTTGCCCCCCTCTTTACAATGCTTACGGAGCAAAGATTTGTGCATAGTAAGTGTTGTAAAGATAAAATAAAATTGGTCTTCCGAAACTGATCGTCTCAAAAAATGATTGACCTAAAACTTCAACCGGACCCAAAGCCCTGTGTGTGGTTGGGCTAAACTGAGATTCCTTTCTTTAACCCGAAACTTAAATATTATGTGTGTGTGGTTAAGATAGACTGAGATTCCTTTCGGCAATCCCCTCTAACTAGAACCAAAATCCTGTGTGTGGTTGGGATAGACTGAGATTCCTGTCGGCAATCCCCTCTAACCAAAACCAAAATCCTGTTTGGTTGGGATAGACTGAGATTCCTTTCGGCAATCCCCTCTAACCAGAACCAAAATCCTCTGTGTGGTTGGGATAGACTGAGATTTCTTTCGGCAATCCCCTCTAACCAGAACCAAAATCCTGTGTGTGGTTGGGATAGACTGAGATTCCTTTCGGCAATCCCCTCTAACCAGAACCAAAATCCTCTGTGCGGTTGGGATAGACTGAGATTGCTTTCGGCAATCCCCTCTAACTAGAACCAAAATCTTGTGTGTGGTTGGGATAGACTGAGATTCCTTTCGGCAATCCCCTCTAACCAGAACCAAAAACCTGTGTGTTCAAACCCTTTGTTTTTGAAGAAAGATGGTATATTTTCACGGGCGAGCTGCCCAACACATACTTAAGGTGGTCTATTTTCAGGGGCGACCAGCCCACACACTTATGCTGACATTGGTCTATTTTCATGGGCGACCTGCCCAAACATAAAAGTAAAGAGTGGTCTCATTGTAATGGGTGACCTACCCAGATGGAAAAAATATGAAGAATTGGATGGCGAGGGCTTAAAGGCACACTCGAAAAGAGGTAGGGTTAGAAAAACGCACTACCAAAGGAGTTGAGGGCTCAAAGGCGCACTCAAATGGAGGTAGGGTTAGAAAACGCACTACCCAAGGGATGAGGGCTCAAAGGCGCACTCAAAATGGAGGTGAGGGCTCAAAGGCACACTCAAACGGAGGTGAGGGCTCAATGGCGCACTCAAAACGGAGGTAGGGTTAGAAAACGCACTACCAAAGGGATGAGGGCTCAAAGGCGCGCTCAAAATGAAGGCGAGGGCTCAAAGGCGCACTCAAACGGAGATAGGGTTAGAAAACGCACTACCAAAGGGATGAGGGCTCAAAGGCGCACTCAAAATGGAGGTGAGGGCTCAAAGGCGCACTCAAACGGAGGTGAGGGCTCAAAGGCACACTCAAACGGAGGTAGGGTTAGAAAACGCACTACCAAAGGGATGAGGGCTCAAAGGCGCGCTCAAAATGAAGGCGAGGGCTCAAAGGCGCACTCAAACGGAGGTAGGGTTAGAAAACGCACTACCAAAGGGATGAGGGCTCAAAGGCGCACTCAAAATAGAGGTGAGGGCTCAAAGGCTCACTCAAACGGAGGTGAGGGCTCAAAGGCACACTCAAACGGAGGTAGGGTTAGAAAACGCACTACCAAAGGGATGAGGGCTCAAAGGCGCACTCAAAATGGAGGTGAGGGCTCAAAGGCGCACTCAAAAGGCGGTGAGGGCTCAAAGGCGCACTCAAAGGGAGGTAAGGTTAGAAAACGCACTACCGAAAGGATGAGGGCTTAAAGGCGCACTCAAAATGGAAGTGAGGGCTCAAAGGCGCACTCCAAAGGAGGTGAGGGCTCAAAGGCGCACTCAAAAAGGAGGTAGGGTTATATAAAACGCACTACCCAAAAGTTGATGTTGAAACACAGATCTGTGAATGTTGTAAGAAAATGCATTTATGATTGATATGCATGTATTCTTACCTGAGAAAACATAGGCCCCATTTCTTCATGGTGTCTTTTTTTCTCTCAAAAGTTGTAATGTTGGTAGTAAACGTCGATGGCTTTTCCACGTTTGCTTACTCGGGTTACACATTGTGATCTTGACCTCTGGGAAGGGTTTGATGTCATCATACATCTTTGTCCTTCACCCTCTATCTCAAGAGTTACCAATTTTGCCCGACATTTTCCTTAGAACAGGAATCATGGAGTTAGCCCTACCATGTGTTTTTGATTGCCCCCCAGCTTGATTATGCCCCCCAAGTGTTCACTTGGGTTTAGTTTGGGGTGAGGATATGTGAAAGTAAGTTTGGGTTTTTTGTACAATGAAATGTTTTCATGCAAAATTTTTGGAACTTCCAAGTTATTCTAATCATAAAAATGTTTTTTGATATTGGTTCAAAATAAACTTGTTCTCAAAAATTCAAGTGATTCCTATGGACAGGTTTCTTGAAGTGATGAAAGCTTTTTGCTTTTGTTTAAAGATAAAGGTGACATCTGGTTGGTCACAAAAGGTTTAAATGTCAATTTGAGGGTTATTGAGAACCGAATTGAGTCAAAGCATTTATTTTATTTGCATGAATAATGATTTGACTCGCACGAGAAAGCACTGCCTACCTATCCAGATTGTTTGCCTTTGATCGGAAAGGGCTTTATCAGGTATGTAATGTAGGTTTTGGCTATTGGTTACGAAGAAAAGGATATGTTGCAGGCTCAAAAGGTGTTTAAGGGATTTCAAGACTAAGGATCACTTGTGCTTGTTTCCTGACCTTTTGTCTTTTGGATTTGCTGTTTTTTCAAACTGAGTTGTCCTGCCCCCTAGTGTCGGGTTTGGGCTTTTTCTCTTTGTTTTCTTCGTTTTTGTTTCGTTGAGCACAATCATATCAGTTGTTTTTATGAGAAGCTCAAATCTTTTAACCAATCACAGTATTTATCTTCACTGTTTCACAGTAAAAGATGAAACATTACATGATCAATTCCAGCACCCATCTTCACTGCTTTGTCTGGATGATAAAAACAACACTCTCTTATTTTGCCCCCCAGTGTGGGGTGTGATCCTAGTCAAGGTTATTTCCAAAAAATGCTACTAGGCTCAACATGGGACTGCAAAGGATATATTTCAGTCTTGTGAAAGGATTATCAAAGATGGCCTTTCCTCATCTCAAATGCACTGCATTGAGGATCGATAGGTCTTGCTTTCATGCGCGTATGCCAAATGATTTATTCAATCAAATAAAACTCAGCTTTTGAGTCACCTCATAGTGTTGTTTGTCTTTGTTGTCTTTTTTCTTTCAAGTTTTCTAGGTATATGTGTACCTATTTAAGGAATCACTTGAATTTTCAAAATGCATTTGTTTTGGACAAATATCAACACGATTTTTGTTTTTGTACTCACTTTGGAGGTCCCAAAAAAATATCCTTGAAAACATATGAGATTAATATATGGGTTTGGAAGAAAGGAACACCAAAGGATACTTCATGTTGTAGTGTTGTGAGCAAAGTTGCGCTCAAAATGTTATTTACATGTAATAACAACAAAGAAGAGTGTGATGTGAACACAAGAAAACACATGATCTTATTTCACAAAAGAAACTCATTAACAGAGAAAGTCTTATTAACAAAAGGCAATAACAAGGCAGGTTTCATTCCTCTATTTTGGCTAACCTCCTCTCAAAAGCTCTGCGTAGAGGACTCAAAGACAATGCAGAACAACACCACGGTCAAAATTTGAGTTCTACAAAATTCAAGCTATCATGTTGGACCATTGATGCTTTCCAATTCCCCAAACATTCCATCCTAATATGCTTCAAGCATGATTAGGCAGCGGGTTTATATTCACATTGGGGGCATCTTCCAATTCTATCCACCCAGCCTTGATTAATTGCAGAAGCTTTCTCTTGAAGGCGTTGCAGGTATAGATGCTATGCCCAGTAATACCAGCATGGTATTCACAATTGAGTTCTGGCTTGTACCAATTAGGATAAGGTGGTTGCAGAGGTGTTAGAGGTTCTGGAGCTATTTGCCCGATGCTTAATAGCTTTTGATACATCTCATTCAGGGGTAACGGTAGTGGAGGTAGTTGTTCTTGAACCCTTTGGAAATTTCCAATTTGGCTTTTGGCTTGAAAGTTTTGGGGTTCAGGTTTTTTGATGTTGGCAATTTGGGATGGAGTATGGTAATTTCGGGATGTATTATTTTTACCCATGTAGCCATCTTCAACATGGTGAACCTCTTTTCTTTCGACGCCTCTTTTCTCGGTTGGTTCAGCAATTCTACCACTCTTGACACCTTGCTCTATGCGTTCACACACTATCACAGCATCAGTGAATTGTTGGGCTGAACTACCCATCATGTGTTCGTAATATGGTGCTTTGAGTGTGTTGGCAAATAAAGAGACCATCTCTTTGTCCAGAAGTGGGGGATGTACTTGAGCAGCTAATTCTCGCCATCTTTGAGCATATTCCCTTATGCTTTCTTTATCCTTTTTCTCTATATTGGACAAACTGGTTCTGTCGGGCGCAATGTCCATGTTGTATTTGTATTGCTTGACGAAAGCATCCACAAGATTTTTCCAGTTGTGAATTTTTGTGTTATCCAATCTCATGTACCAACTCAAAGTTGCCCCACTTAAACTGTCTTGGAAAAAGTGCATTAGTAGTTTTTCATCATGTACTACCTCAGCCATTTTATTGCAGTAGGACCTGAGATGAGTCATGGGGCATTGTGTTCCACTGTATTTGATGAATTCAGGAACACGAAATTTCTTTGGGATAACCACATTTGGGACCAAACACATCTCTGCTGCCCGGACCGGGTCATATAAGTCTATCCCTTCAATGGCTTTAAGTCTGGCTTCCAGCGCCTCTATCTTAGCTTGATCAATGCTATCAGATGACTTAGCCTCGTGGGACTCATTAGCAGATGCCTTCACGACTGTTGGGGATGGTGCAGGTGTCGTTGACTGCACAAATGTTGGATTTTGCTGAGGTTCTTGACCATGTTCACTCATTCTTTCCTCAGGCTGAACTGTAGTAGGAGCCGGATCAAAGGTGATCGGTCGATTAGAAGGACCTTCATCAGAGGTATTTCTTAGTGTTTGCTTGAGTAAGCTAGTGAGGTGAGCCACACTTATTTTCAGAAGACTCCAACTCTTCGTGCAAAATAGGCCTCACGTTGAGCACGCTCTTCATCTTCCATGTTTCTTGCTCGAAGTCGGGTGTTGTAGACTTTTTGGGACCTATATTTCAATCTGTCATGTATGCATGTTAAATGTATGAAACATGTAATTTATATGATGCACTTGCCCTTCAAGGGTGACATGGTTTTTTTGTTTTTTTTTTTTTTTTGTATGACATATTCTGTAAAGAAAGATAACGCATACAAACTAAAGACAGCGTCTATTCATGCATAGGTTTTCTACCTGGTCTCAAAAAGGGTCTCATATCTGCCCAGTGACGTCCTTCGTAAAGGCAGTATGGGGGCGTTGCAAAGAACAGTTAAGACACGTATGCCCACCATTACCAAGCAGGCACTCAGATATGAGTTGGGTGTTTCACGCATCTGAACCCGACCAATAGTCATAAGGCAGATCGTTAATTCCCCACTTAACTTAGAAGCTTGTGTGTGCTTGACAAATATAAAGCATGTGATACATGAGGCAGTTCTATACAATGCATGAACAAATATGTACAAAATTAAAGCGCGTGAGAAATAAATAAAGGAAATGCATATTTAAAAATAAACACGCAAACCACAACAAAAAACACAATAAATCAGACAAAAACAAAGCTTAGCCCACAAGATCCCCAGTGGAGTCGCCATTCTGTCGCACGTGTGCGGCGGCGCGGCGATCGTCCACCCTCAAGGAATAATAATCGGAATATGTATTCCTGGCAAATAAGGAGAGACAAGGAATTCTTGTCTCTATATGTGAAAATATGGACTGGGAGTCGCCACCTAGTATTCTGGTTACTAGGAACCTTAACTGGTCTTTAGAGATCGGGTACGGAGACTGGTTGCGTAAAGGGAAGGTATTAGCACCCCAACTACGCCCTACCTAAGGTAAGCTGCATTGTTTTGTCTGATAAAATCTAAAGTCTTGTTGTGGTTTTTGAATTGTTGGTTCATTTACGGTTTAAGAAAAGTCCTCCTCTGTAAGGAGATCCTTATCTTTATCGAGTAAAAAACTAACTATTCAAAGTCGTCAAAAGAAAATATCTTTTTAATATCAAGAATACGATTTATGTATAAATTCATAATCCTTGATACTAAAATCAAACAAAATAAAATATTTTGTTGTTTTTTGAAATTTTGGCCAATGTTCTCTTGACTTTAATAAACTGGTTATTAAAGCCAAAATGCATGCTAAAATATTGTTTTTTGACATATGAAAAATACGATATGATATTTTAGATTTGAGATACTTGGCCGTATGCACAAAAACAATTTTTTTTTTTAATTGTCATTTTTTTTTGTATTTTTGGAAGTTTTTGCCGAAAACCTGGTCTTTTAATACCGGATTTGTATTTTACGACATAAAAATACTGGCCGATATTAATCAAAATGACATAAAAACGACGCGGAAAAATTATGAAACAAATATTTTTGATTTTTTTTGTTGTGTGAACAGTACCGCAGGACGAAAACTAGGTATTTTAATACCGGATTTATATTTTTACGATGTAAAATACAGATCGATATTAAGCAAAATTGATAAAACATGTGCAGAAAACAAAAATGTAAAAATTCTAAAAATAAAAAATAATAAAAAAAAAGAAATGGGCCGGACCCGGCCCATATCAGTGGGCTGGGCCAACCCGGCCCATTACCAAATGGGCTGGTTACTGTGCCTAAGCACAGTAACCAGCCTCCTTCAACTGCTGCAGAACGTGAATTAATTCACGTTCTGCATGAAAAAAAAGAAAGGAGCTGCAAAAGGAGAAGGAGACGGGGCAGCGGGAGGTTACCTGCGGTGGCGTCGAGGCGGTGCTGCTGGCGGCGTAGGCACGGTGGCGATGGTGGCGAAGGCACTGTGGCCGGCGGTTTTCCTTCTCTCTCTCTCCTCTGTGTTTTTTTTTTTCGTTTTCTTCTCTGCTTCTTCTTTTCTCTTCTCTTCCTTCTCTTCCTCTCTTCTCTCGGTCTTCTCCCTTCTGTCCCTCTTTTTTTTCTTCTCTTCCTCCCTGTTTTATAGCCAAAAAACAGGGGGGGCCGAATGGTGGGGCGGCCACTGTTGGCCGCCCCTCCACTATCCGTTCAATGGATAAAAAGGAGGCAAAGTGGGCGTCGAATAGTAGGCGTCTTATTGCGCCAAACCCGGGAAAGAAGTTCGGCGAAAAGTGGAGAAGAAAAAATTCTTCTCCCCTGTTCTCTGCGTGCGCAGGGAAGAAGATGATGGTGCCGTTTCAAAACGGCACCGTTTTGGGTTTTCCTTTTTTTTTTTTTTTTTTTTTTTTTTTAAACAGTGAATGAAACGGCGCCGTTTTGGTCAAAAACGCGCCGTTTCATTTAAAAGGAAAAGGCGCCAAAACGCGTGATTCAAAGCAGGCCCTTAAGTTGTGCGCGTGTTTCAATTTAGTCCCTGGTCTCGGATTTCTTCAATTAAGTCCCTAATTGGCCATCAAACCTTCAATAAAATTAAATTGAGTTTATAAACTTCTAATTTTGCATTGTTCTTCCTCAGATTGAATTTTCTTTATCATCGGGGCTCTCATCAGTCAAATGATATACTGTCAAAAATTAATTTTTGATTTTTGAACATCCTCAATCAATTTTTGAGCATTTTTAGGGCGCTCTGGCATTTTTTCACTGTTCTATTTTTTGATAATATATTTTTTTGAATTTTTTTTTTTTGTATTTTATTATTTGTTATGTGGGGACCCAGAAATGGGTTACAATAAAGGAAGTGAGAAAGAGTAAGAGACAAAGGAAACAAACTTCATTTGAAACTGATTTTTGCACTTATTTGGTAGATAAGGATCCATTGATTTAATCTAAAGTTATATTTTCTTCTTATTCTTTGTTTTTGAAAGAAACAATTAAAGTTGAAATTGATTCTCTTTTACAGAATCAAATTTGAAAGGTTGTTGATTTGCCCCCAAGTGTAAAACCTATTGGTTGTAAATAGATTTTTAAAAGAAAATGTTTTCCTAATGGCTTTATAGATAAATACAAAGCAAGATTAGTTGCAAAAGGGTTTTACTCAAAAAAACAAAATGTGGATTATTTTGATACCCTTTTCACCTGTAACTAGAATTTCTTAGTCATTTGTTAATGTTTAACTCACCTGTAATTGCTTTAGCTTCTATGTATAACCTTTTGATATATCAAATGGATGTTAAAACTACTTTTTTAAATGGTGGTCTAGTAGAAGAGATATATATGTTATAACCTGAAGGTTGTATAGTTCTTAGTCAAAAGAATAAAGTTGTAAGTTGTTAAAGTCTTTATATGGCTTAAAGCAAGCTCTGAAATAATGGCATGAGAAATTTGATCAAGTTGTTTTAAGTGATGGTTTTTCTTTTGTTAGTGTGGATAAATGTGTGTATACTAAGTCTATTGATAATGAATATGTGATCATTAATTTCTATGTAGATGATATGTTTGTTTTTAGTACTAGCATGAATTTCATGTATAACACTAAACGTTTCTTAGCCTTTAAATTTGATATGAAAGATATGAGTGAAACTAGTGTAATATTTGGTATTAAAATTATAAGGAGAGACAATGGTATAATGTTAACATAAAAACATTATGTAGAGAAACTTCTCAAGAAGTTTGGTCATTTTAATGTGACACCTTTGAGTACTTCTTATGATGCTAACACTTAATTAACGAAAAACAAAGATGAAGTTGTTACTTAGCTTAAGTATGCTCATATTATTAGGAGTTGATGGATTTTATGAACTTCACTCGACTTGTACATTGTGTGTAGATTAAGTAGATATACACAAAATCTCAATCATGAGCATTGGGTAGCAATAATCCAATTAATGAAATATTTGAGAGGTACCATGAACTATGATATTCTATATAGTGGATTTCCCATTGTATTAGAAGGATACAACAATGCTATCTGGATTTTAGATTCAAATGAGATTAAATCCACTAGTGGCTATATCTTTATTCTTGGTGGTGGTGCAATGTCTTGAAAATCATCCAAGCAAAGTTTAATCGCTCGATCCACCATGAAGTTAGAATTTATAGCTTTGGAATATGTAGGAAATGAAGATGTTTGGTTGAGGAATTTTTTAACTAAAATTCCATTGGGAATAAAACCAACACCTTCTATATCTATTGTGATTGCCATGCGACAATAACCATTGCTAAGAATAAATAGTTTAATGGTAAAAATTGACATATTTTATTAAAACATGGTGTTGTAAAGCAGCTTCTACAAGATGAAATTATTTCAATTGATTATGTGCAGTTAGAAATAAATTTGGCCAATCCTCTAACTAAACCATTTAGTAAAAAGATAATATTAGAAACATCGAGAGAAATAGGACAAATGCTTAAGTGAGAAATAAAATTGATGATAACCCAACCTATGTGATTAAAGATCCTATAAATTAGGTTCATATAGGTAATAACAAAGTTATTTGTGATTTTGTAGCACTATAAAAGAAGCCCTTAAGATAGTGCCAGACTACAATTAAAAAGAGGATGAACTACAAAGTTCTTAATGAGTTCCATATTCCTCGTGGATATTGTTCAAATTGCAGTGAACACTTGATAGAATCATGTATATGAGTATGGAGTGGAGCTGCTCATATGGGATACTAGCAAAATCTTTAGACAACTCATGAACAACCAGGTGCACACATGGCTTAAGCATAAAACCGAGTCAAAAAACAAGAAATTATGGGGGTATAAAGTGATTGGCGAGATAACTAACTTAAAATAAGATTTTTTGGTTCATAATAATTAATAATTTCACCAATAATTTTGTAAGTTAAATCTCATTCTTTACATGATTTGGTTTATAGTCCAAAAGAAATCAAGTTAAATGCATTACACTTAATAGATAAAAATCCAATAAGTATACTTTTATTCCAAAATTCTTTTGAAATATGTGGGGGATTGTTGTAAATAATGAAGACTATTTTAAAAGGTTTTTATCCCATATTAAAAAAACACAACTTACTTCTTCTGAACATCGAGTATATACAGGGCTTTCTATCCTATATTGAAAAAATAAGAACTTCTTCTAGTGTTTATATAGTAAACTTTGATATGAGATAATGGCCAATAAGAAAAGGATAGTTGGCTCGTGCACATAAGATTGGCCGAGCAGGAGGAAAATATCTGATTGCCCCCTACATGTAAGACAATGCCTGTACTTTCTAAACCTTTTGTCTCCAACAATAATTTGTTTTTGGACCTTAAACTGAAACCATAATTTTTAAACACCTAGAATTAATTTTCTAATAGTTACAAAATCCTAACAATTATTTTATTTTGAAATCTTTTTAACAACTACAACTCTTTAATTCCATAACAGCTTTTTTATTTTAAAACCTTCTTTAACAGCTACAACTCTTTAATCCCCTAACAACTCTTTAATTCTCTAATTTATTTACTGCCTAGCTGTTACATGCTAGCAACGTATACATACCATCCACTCTTACAATCAAAGGCTGCCAAAAACCATTGTATTTTCTTATGTTTGCAAAACTTGCTAGTATTTCTTTTTGCTCTTGGTCTGACTATTTTTGTGACCCTCGTTTTAAAGGAGAAACTTGTTAAATCATGATGGATAACCTTGTGTTGAGGAAATATTTTTAAAGATAGTGTTTGTTCATGCCTTAAGTTTTATTTTGTTTATGTTCTTTATCGTATTTTCATACAACAGTATCAATTCATAAATAATCAAGCATAAGTCTCATAAGTCTCAAGAATTCAATCAATTACCATTTTATTAATAAAAGTAATATTAACACATTTTTATGATAATTTATTTATAAAAATTTGGTTTTTTTCCTCCTCTTTTTTAATGCTCGGGGGAATAATTATGGATGAATTAATGCATCAAATACAATTTAATAAGATTTTGACTTCGAGAATTTATTAATACCATTAAACCTAATAAAATGGGGATTTCATGATTCACATAAACTTATAGCTTTGGATTAGATTTTCTTTAACCATTTTAATGTCCTAAATTCTCAACTGAGAGTGTGTGTATGTCCTTTTATATATGAGTTTACATTTATTTAGGCATTTAGTGATTGAAATTGTAATAATAGTTGTTTTTTAAAATTTTTTTATTTAAAAATTTATCAAGATAATGTTTTTTAGAAAAAAAATATTTTTGACATTAGCATGCAAAAACAATTTAAAATCTTTTAAAAAATAATTTTAAAAGCATTTTTTGAATGCAAAATCATACACTCGTAATTTTAAACTAAAATTATTTTTTGACAACGTAATTCCAAAAGTCAATCACAAAACTAAACTTGTAAAAAATATGGATTGAGATTTACATATGTCTAACAATCCATATCATAGTATGATCGTAAAATGTACAGGGGAATGACAAATGATTGTTTTCTCAAGGTATTGTTACATTTTCTTAGCCATGTGAAATATTACTTTTTTTACATTTTTATATTTAGTTAGTGTCATAAAATTAATTTTTATTATAAATCTAATATAAAGTTTTCTTTTTAGAGCTAACAACATGTCTTTTTATAATAGTTTTAATTTGAATGAAATAAAACTAAGATTTTTTAATTAGAATATCACAAATATAAAATATTACCAAGTTTATTATAAATTATAGATTTAATTTTTGTTTTAAATAGTAATAATGTTGATGTGCTTCTTAACTTTTTTTGATGAAAAAATTCATCTTTTTTTTCAACAAGTGAACATGTTTCTTAATTTTTCATTGAAAAAAAATAGGGAAAAAAATTAAAAATAAAAAAGGTCAATAATTTTCTGTTAGTGAATATACACATGCATAGAGTATATTCAGAAAAGGAGGAATACTTCAATCTTTTAGAAAAATATAGTAAGAAAAAAGAAAAAAGAAAAACTAAAACTTATTAAAATACAATATTCCTCCATCTGGAAAACTGCAAAACTAGTTTTCCAGTTTTCTAAGGTTTTTCCAAGTTGGAAAACACATTTTTGAGTTTAACTTCCGTAATTTTTTTATTGTTTTCCAAATGAAAAAAAATAAAATGATGAATAATAAAATATTATTCTTTCATACATTAGAAATTTTATAAATGCAAAATATTATTTTTTTAATATTTGGTTAGGGTCATGGATTTATGTTTTTAAGTTTTTCATTGTTTTCCAAATAATAAAATAAAATGGTGAATAATACAATATTATTCTTTCATATATAAGAAATTTTTGAAATTAATGCAAAACATTAATTTTTTATATTTTTATATTTGGTTAGAGTCCTAAATTGGTTTTTCATTAAAAATCTAATATTAAGTATTTACTTTTTTTAGTTAATAAGTATACATTTTCATGATAATTTTTAATTGGCATTTTATAATTTTATTATGACAAATACTAATACTAAGATGATTATTGAAAAATCAAGTTTTTAATTTTTTAAGTAAAATAGTTACAATTTTGACATATTTCTTATTTTTTGGTAATAAAGTTTTCTATATTTTTTACAAATGAACATATTTTTTTATATATATAGGAAAAGGAAAAATAAAAAAGATAAGAAAATTTTAATAGAATTTTTTTTTTAATTTCTGAATATACCCTATGAAAATAAGAGCCTTGATAGTTGACCTAATTTTTTTCTGTTCAATTCTTATATAAGTCAAACAAAATACTTATTTTCTATTTTGAAAAAAATAAAAAATAGAGATAAAAACTAAAAGCTATTTTTCAAAGTAAATACAAAATTTTTTATTTAATTAGTTTTGTATTTGATATTTTATTCTTACACAGTAATTGTTGTAATTGTTGTGCATGATAAAACGACGTCTAGATTTTTAAACAATTCTATAAAAAAAAGTGATTCTAAAAGAAATTATGCATTTTTATATGCGTTCTCCAATTCTTAAAAATTTAGTCATTCCCTAAGAAAATATAGTTTAATCGTATTTATTTATTTTATTTTGATTTGAAGTGAGGGAAAAAAAGGAGAAACATTTAAAAAAAAAATCGAGCGTTAGCCAAAAAAAGAAAATAGAAAAAGACAAAATGATGAGTGAGAGTGGAAAATAAAAAAAAATTGAAAACAAAAAAAATGAAAAAAATGAAGAGTAAAAAAATTATATGAAAATAAATAAAATTAAGGGCTACAATGTTGTTATCTAATTTATACATATTTTTATCTAGTTTTTCTATATCACAACTCTAAATTAATATTATTTCTAACATTTAAATCAAACATATTCAAATAGGATTTCCTATTAAAAAAAAAATAAAAAAACAAATAAGAACATATATATTCAAAATAAAATTTAAAAAGAGAAGTTGTTTAAAATCTTTTTTATATATATTTTTCTCAATACTTAGACTATAAGACAAGTAGTCTTTATAAGAGATGAAAATGAGAACATTAAAGGACACTAAAAAACCCAAGTGTCTTGAAAAATCAAACCCTAAGTGTCTTGAAAAATCAATAGATTAAACTCAAGAGTTATAAAATCTAAGAGGTTCTAATAGGCATTCAGTATATATAAATATTATAGATTTTATAATACTTTCCCTTGAATGACCATGTACTAAAAATATGTCTCATTAAAACATTATAAAGAAAAAAACTAGTGAGAAAAAAACTAAGCCGGAAAAAAGGGTGCAACATTTTTATATGATTTTTTAATGCTTCAGAATTCAATAGAATGGTTTTTTTTTACACACACACACACACTTCAAAATCCAATTCAATAGAAGGTTTTATATAGATACTTCAAAATTTATATTTGAATACTTCAGTATTCAAAAAAAAAAATCAAATTACCTCATTAAAACCTTGTAAAAGAAAACCCAATGTGATAAAACCTAAGTGGCACACCAAAATATTGATGTCTTATCCCAAGTTCATGAATATCGAAGTAATAAATAACACGACAAGACCTGAGTCGAATCACATGGAGGTTAACTATATAAATTACAAATGATAATAATAATAATAATAATAATAAGTTAAATAGGACTTTGAGATATAAGATTAATGTGAGGATTAAACAATGATGAAAAAAATATCAAGTTAGAGGATCCACTATTAGTATTAAAAATAAATGTAATATAAATTCTTTTTATTACTTAACTGGAAACCACACACAAAAAAGGTTCTAATCGGATGATTTGTTATTAATAGCTCATTATAAATTGTTAACATGTTCATATTAATTATCTTATTTAAGTAACACCAAATTTTTAAATATTGTCAGGAATTCATGATGCTAACTTATTTTAACAACAAATCAAGTTCCTTTCATATCACATGTGTAGGTTATATCATATGATTGGCTATGAAAGTGCCAAGCATTTGTTGTACCAAGTGTTATACAACACAAATCTAGATTAACCATTTAACAAGCAAGGTATAAGGAATTAATAAGATAAAAATGATAAGATATATTAATAGCAAGTTATTTAGGATATAATCATTAAAGTCCATATTGAGTTTATATTATACTTATTCTAACACCATTAGTAAAACCTTTTTACCTTGACATAATGAACTCAACTGAACATTATGAATAAGAGAAGCATAAATAAACAAGATAAGAACATAATTATATAAGTATAGTAAATGAAATGAAAAGCATAAACAAGAGATTAATAAAAGCTAACACTTAAGCATTACAAAAATATAAAGAAAGAGAGCAAGAACATGATCTTGATTTGAAAACCAAGATGTCTAAATGCATGGAAAATGCCTCCTTTTATATGTCAAAATTTGAAACTATTGATTTGTTGATTAATTGTTGAGTGGGTGGCCACATCTTGACTTGGTGACAATCTTTATCTTCTTTTCTGAACAAAATATCATTGCTAACATCAGAATTTGAACATATTGTCTTTATGAAAGTTCTAGAAAATTATCTTAGCTTTCCAACAAAATAAAGAATCGGTGCATTTGGATTTCTAGAACTCGAGATATAGGTTGAACACTGAACAATATTTGGGCTGTAGGATAAATTTATACTTTTCCGTTGTTGCTACAATTTGAACTTGAAAATAGCCTTTTTGAATCTTGGACTCTTCATGAAAGTTTTAGGCCTATATCTTAGCTTTCCATCCTTATAGAATAGATCTAAATCCAAGTTCTACAACTCTAGTTATGATCCAATAACTGAATGGTATTCCAGTTTGAACTGAACTAGCATCTATTTTCTAAGTTTGACCCTCTCTTTGTCCTTTCAATTTTAATACTTAAACTCATCAATCAATCCTTTCATTTATGTGATAGACATGCATTTAAGATGAACATTTACCATAAATTAAAGGTATCTTATATTATTAGATATATTATTATAAAACATGCTTTAGTTAAGGAGTTATTGATACTTCAAGTGCAAAATGATGATATAAAACCTTGATAAAAATGCACTTTTAAGTACTAATAAATGATAATTGGTTAAATGTGTATTTGTTTGATAGTGAACCTAACTTAATAAGTGATTTGAAACTGACTTTGCTTGAATCCAGTCTTGAGGTCATCATATTCTCAAAAATATAATTTATTTATTTATTCATAAAATGTTCTTAGGCTATTACATCCCTTAATATTATGACCCTTCGGTTATGTTATCTCTTGTTCATTTGCTTCTTTGGTAATTATGTCCCTTGAAAATTATGTTATGAATATATAAATAGGTAATGCATTAATTTATTTTATTCTAATTAATATTTTAACTCTTGTTTTATGATTTGTGCATTTGAATTTGCATGTTCAAGGATGCCACTGACAATACCCTTTTGAATTGCTTCTTTGTTTTCCATCTAGTTATAGTTTGGTTAGTTATGTTACTTATAAGGTGATTTGTTTATTTTTATTATTTATTAATATTTTAACATTTGATAAATTTATAAATATTATTCTATTATTTATTCTTAATTCAATGCGTAAAGAATTATATAGTTGCTTGACACCTCATTTCTATTTTTGATTTTCAATGTGTTTAAGTGTTACTAAGCACATTGATTATATCAACCTTGAAAAATGTGCCTTCTCTCTTATTCTTTCTTTTAAGTAGTCATTCAATTCTTTATAGGTTCATTGAGTGAGTAGTGTTCTTCGAGCTTATTTTGTATTAAGAAATTAGAATGTGTATATATCCAATCTAATTGCTCTTAATATTTTGGGTCCAAGGTCCATAATTGATAAGAAAAAGGTGAGGAATTGAGCATTTTATTAAGATATGAATCCAAAATCACTTTATTTCTTAGATTGTTTAGTTTTTTACTTAAAAAATGCACAAATACTAGGTTGGATAACTTAACATAAAGGTGACTCTTAGAATAGTTCTTTAATTTTATTTTATTTTTGTTAGTATTGCATGATAAAAAGAATAAAAATGTGTTTGGTTGAAGAGACATGGATGGTGATATAAAAATAAATTTATTTCTGAAATGATTTTGAAGTAAAATTTTATTTTAAAAAAAAACATAAAAATATTAGCTATGTCCCAATTGTCTTTGTTTGTTTGTTTTTTTTTTTTTTTTTTTCTAAAATGGTAACCATACGCTATCTAGGTTTAACAAACTGAAATAGTTTATCTTATGTGAGATACTTTTAGGGTGGGTGATTTTTATGTTTCCTTGATATAACCGGCCACTTATCTTATAATCCACACTAGAGCAACCTGAAGTATTGTTGCCTTTAAAATAGTGACAACTCCTTTATCTCTTCTTTACCTTTTTATTTTATTTGCCTAAATATCTCCTTTACATGTAATGAGAAATTTGGTGATGCTGTATTATTGCACTTTATTTTTTGTTTCTTCTTGAAATTAATTTTTAAAAGAGTATGATATTTTTTTTATCCTTTTCAATTATGAAGAAACTCACTGTTCAGTTCCAGATTGGCTGCATATACGAATAAGCCACAAGAATAAAGCCAAAATAGGGCCATAAACAGCACTCCAGCTCTGCAATGAGATTGCCCATTATGAGGTATGCCTTCAAAGGTGTCTGGGATCAAGGATCGAACAAAGTTGACCCCTTAAATCATAAGTTAGTTGAATCTTGTGATTGTGTCAGATCTTCTCCTTGTAATGCAAAATATTGGCCAAGAAAATTATTTCATTAGTTATTTATGTATTTTCAGTTTGATTTGGAGTTGAAGGTTTTTGCTTTTTTTTGTTTTTTTTTTCTTTTTTAAGATAATTGATTGGCCAAGTTCTTGAACAGTGTTTGATATTATTATAAGAGCAGTGTCAAAGTCATCCTTTTTCTTGCTGCCCATTTATTGCACTTCTCTTTTGCTTTCCGTTCCTCTTCACTAAATGCTCTTTGCCTCCCCTTTTCTTTAATCTTCCTTGCTTTTCGTCACTGTATTTGCAGGTTTCTCTCACCGTCCTGCAACTAGGGTTTCCCCTTTGAACTCTCACATCTGTCAATAAATTAATCTTACCATGTTTCTCATCTTTCAACAGCTGACTGGATAGTCTTTTTCATTTGCAAAATCAAAGTCTCTGGATCTTGAAAGAGCCTACACGAGAGGGGTAAAGAGGTAGTATTCCTTTTTACCTGATAAAAGAAACCTAGTAAAAAAAAGGTAAGTACAGGCAGCCCAGCTACAAGATCTTTTCATTTTTGCTTATATTCTTCATCTTAAAGCACTCTGCTCAATTAATGTTATGTTATAGAAGAAGAGATTGATGGTTTATGTACTTGTGATTCGATTCAATCGGTAGAATACCTGTAAACAAATGCCTCAACACCTTTAAGGAAGAATATATACATATGATGAAGGCTATAAGATTGCACCATATGAGAGATCCCACTGATGACAACTTCAAAAAAAAGGATCTGTCTACATTGCAGTAGGTGTATGAATTAAAATTTGGAGAGAGAAAATGGGGAGGAGGGGGCGTGGGGGCTGTGTCATGTTGCAGCCATGGAGCTATTGACTAAAGGTTCAAAGAATCCCCACACAGGAAACTATCCCTGTACCCTGATGTATTCTGTTTTGACTATTTATTTATCTTTTATTTATTTCATTTTATTTTATTTTTTTACTATAGGGAGTTTTTAAGTAAATTTTGGAGATGAAATATTCACACAGTAGTATCAGATTCAAGAAAGACTGCTTTTCAGGCCGTAAAAGTAAAAGTTTGAAAAGGAGATGCATAACTAGGGAGGAAAACTGCTGTCATGAAAAACACTTGTGCTGCTAAACTGGTCAGACGCATATGCATGTGCTCCAAACAAGTCTCTGTATAATATAAATAACAAAGGTTCTGCCCACATCAATCACCCTTGGTCTTCAGATTATCAAAAAAATAATGTAAAATAACTATTTTAAGTTTTTCATATTGTAAATTCCAAATCTTAAGAGGTTGTGCATCAATAAGAACATGTCTGATGGATTAAGGTGTTCAATTAATTTTTTGCAGCATAATAGATGGCTTCCTCGAGCTATTCCAATTCTCCTTGTGCTGCTTGCAAGTTCCTACGGAGAAAATGCATGCCAGATTGCATCTTTGCACCATACTTCCCACCCGAAGAGCCTCAGAAGTTTGCCAATGTTCACAAGATATTCGGTGCAAGCAATGTCAGTAAGCTCCTCAATGAGGTTCTTCCTCATCAGAGAGAAGATGCTGTCAACTCTCTTGCCTACGAAGCTGAGGCACGGATGAAAGATCCAGTCTATGGCTGTGTTGGAGCTATTTCAGTCCTCCAGAGGCAAGTTATTAGACTCCAAAAGGAATTGGATGCTACAAATGCTGATTTGATCCGATATGCCTGCAATGAAATGCCAGCAGCAAACCCCCAATTTGGAAGAAGAATGGGGCATGGAGGGGTTTCTTATGATCAAAGTTCTGGTATATATTATCCTTCTCCATGGAATAATGACACTTGTGGTGAGAGAGGAGATGGTAGCACTTAAGCTCTCCAAGCCTGTATAAAATCGGGATTATATGTGCTATGTTATTAGCATGGAGAATACCTTTTTAGGGTTTCTTATGCACATGACTCATGCATTATCATGGTGAAGTATGATTTGTTACCTTGTAGAGAGATCTTTCTATATATAAATATATAACATGTGAGACTGTACTTTACTTTTGGATCATTTTCTCGAGTAAAGCTCTGGAATAAGGTCATTGTGCTTTAAAAGAGACACCAAACCCATCCCAACGGTTAAAACTTTCAGAGTTTTATACAGAGATCTCAAGTTCAAACACTAATTAAAGGAGTGAGATGATATTTAAAACAGGAAGGCTATCAATCATGTAAGTTGTACAAAATGTTTTTTTAACATAAGATGAGAAATACAATATAAATAGATTTAAGATTGTAAAATCATAGGTAGGTTTTTTTTCCATACATGGTTCATACAAATAATAAGTAATTTCATCAATAAAGATGTAATGCACTTGTGTTTGTATGATAAAAACCTACCATGTAAGATTCAAAAGAAAAGATTGAAAGTAGTTAGTAAGACCTCTCTGTCTTAAGAAAAACACTGAAAACAACTTTTTTTATAACTATGCTTCTTTATTGGCTAACACCAGTTCCAATGCTCTCTCCAAATGCATGATCATTTATAGTGTTTTAGCTTATATAATGTCTTTTGCCTTGATGAATAATACATCATTTTTATATATTGTTGCGCTTTTTTTAATATTATTATACTTTTATAAGTTTCAAATATTGTTGTTACTCACCATAAATCTCAAAAAGTGGATCAATAAGGAATTGTAGGCTTTATATGAACTAAAACGAATGAATTAAACAATTCAAAGTAAGACTTTTTTCTATAATCTTGAAGTCTGATTCCTTGTTAGATTTATTTTAAAAAAGTTATAGGATTTTCTGTATAGAAATCATAATGTTGTAAGCTTATTTAAAAAACTATGGTATTTAAGCATAAACACATGGTGAATCAGATTTTAAAATATGGTATGTCACTCTTGTCCGTAAGAATATCCCTATAGATTAAAAATTTTCAAAGTTCTATATGATAATAAATACTTTTTTATTTGTTAGAAAATATTTAAGCAATATTATGTTTCTTTCATCCTTGCATTATTGATTAAAGAAAGAATATTTAGATACAAGTGCTTCAAACAATCATGCGTTAATGAGTAAACACAAGAGTATGTGATGATAAAGATAAGAATTGAAAATGTAAAGTTACTGTAAAATCATAAAATCAGTAGGACAATCATGATTTTACATAATTTAACATGATTTCAGTTTGATTTTATCATTTTTTATTCTTACGTGATTTTGCACGATAAACATATGTTTAAGTATATATTGACTAGTAAGTCAACTTGCAATTTTAACAATCTTAATCCTACACCCTTCTAATCTCTCAAAAACCAATATACAAAATATATAAAAACATTGTGTTCTAGATATCAAGAATTTACTTGCTCTGGTCTACCAATTATTGCAACCTTATGTATATGTTTCTCGTATATTCTTTCATGGGAGTATAAAATAATATTCCTTCCATAAGATCATATAATTAGAGTTCACTTTTGTGAGCACACATGTATAGTTTATATGACCACCAAAGCTAGCTGAGCCTTCACAACCACCGGCTGCTTATAAAATTTCTTAGTTTTCTGATACTCCATATTTTTTTTAACAGGCAATCATTTGCATCTTAAGAGAGAAGGACATCACACGGTATAACTATTAGCTAGGTGCCCACTTCTTGAACCTCTTGACTAATTTAATGCGCCATCTTCATGTTTTGCAGACAACATAATTTCTTGGAAGATTAACGATAGCCTTCTATTTTGCTTCTGCTAAACTTGCTCCAGTTTCGAGCAGCTTTAATTTACAAGGGAAATATATTGCTTTAATTCAGGAGGAGATGCTCGAGGCTAACATTAAAATCAAAGCTAGGCTCATGAGCTAACTCTTGACTTCAACTCCTGGCTGATAACAACAGCCTGTCCATGATTCCAAGAGCCACTGAAATGATATTTTTCCCACAGTAAAACAATTAAAGGCACATGTTTGATTGATATAACTGGAAAGTTTTCCTTGTATGATTAAATAGGTTTATTTGTATCCTCGTCCATAATTCAATATAGCTTTATAGCAACGAGCATGTGCCCTTAGAGGACATGATAGAAAAATCCAAATATATATGATCATCTTCTCGTCTCCAAAATCAAGAAGAAGACAAAATATACCCCGCCTTAAATTTCAAGATCCACATTTAAGAATTATAATAAAAAAATAAAAACAAGAACCACTCTCCAAGAAAACAAGCTCTTTTTGACGTCTTTTTATGGCTTCCCCCTCCCCATTTTATAGTTGAATCAAGATGGAATCCTGGTCACGGAAGGGTTACATTGACTTGTCCAAATAGTTTTGGTACTGAAATGAAGAAATTAAGGGTTCGGAGTTGAATTGTGATTGAAATATTGCAAGTTGTGAAATAATGTCAGCACCGATTAGCCATAATTAAAAGACCAGGAGGTGTTTCCCTTCTTTAACCGGCCTAATTCCTAAGTGTGAACAAGTGAAAAATGAAAATGGACATGTGCTTCTTTTAAGGCTTTTTTGGACATCAATCTTCAAGCTTTGCACCAACTTGACTAAATTCAGCTTTTCTTTCCAAGCCAGAGACAGATATCGTAAAAAGTTGACACTGTAAATTTGTTGACTTCTCTCTGCTTGTGATTTTTGGTGTCATCTTACTCCTACTATAGCCAATATGTAATGTCATTTTCTGTAACAGTGTGTCGTACAGGTGCCTAGTCTAATAGAAAGCACAAGAAGGATTGTTTTCCCATGTGAGGGTACGTGCATCCACAGAAGAAAAAATTGCATGAGGATCTTGGTTGGATTTTTAACATTTAATGTATCTTTCACATTACTTAATTATCATCCCTGTAATGACCTCCATGATCGTTCCACAAAACGCAGTGGCAACTCCTCTGCAGGAACAGGAACGCATGCTGTACAATAGCTTAGCTCCTTCAATTTCCATGATGATTTTTTATCCCCATCTAGTCTGCTGGTTACATTTTTGCTAGTGATGATGAGCCAGACTGCTCCACCTCTTCAATTCGCCGGGCATAGGTGAAGGGAAATATTAAGTCCACTTTCCTATAGTAAAGGCGCTAGAGGATCAAATTAGAGGGGACAGGTGAGAAATTAAAAGGTGTCCAAATCTTTGTTGTCTAATTGGGAATGGGAGAGATTAACCATGCAAGGACTTCGTCCATATAATTGAAGCTTAATTTCCTTTGATTCATGATCACTTCATATATTTTATTTTTTTTTCCTAAAAAGGAAGAAAATCATATTGTAGATGTAGTTTTGTGCCTCTCATCTAAACCCCAGGAAGTTTACAGTTTCACGATGACACGATACCGAAAACGCCTGGTTTCCACCACCGGTCAAGTGCCATGCATTCAGAGAGAAGTCCAGAGAGATGAGTTGCGTTGTGTTAATTAGCTTCTTAATTTCTTTCCAAAGCTAATTACAATTGCTTTTCCTTAAGCATTTTTGTGATTAAGTGGGGGTTGGCGTGTCCTTTTCAAGGTGTTATCACAATGCTTTTTTGTACTGAAAAAGCATTAACATGTAGAATCTGGAGTAAAATATAGACATATAATTTCTGAGAGAGAAAGAGTCACACCATCAACCATTTTTCATGAGTGAAAAGGGGGCATAGGTAGGTCGGTCGATGACATGAAAAGAATAGGGCGACTCCTAGTATGAGCATGCCTCCTTTTGATGAAATTGAAGACATAACAAGGCACGCGCACGAGCAGCAGAGGAGACAAAAGGGGAGAGGAATCAAAGGTGTGGGAGTTAAAAGAGGGTTGCAATCTGGGACCTGGTCTAGTCTAGTTGAGTTTATTCGCCTCTCTTTGATCAAGAATGGGTCACATCCATCGTTCTCTTGGGGACTTCATGGGCTACCACCCTCAACCGCCCAAAACTATATATCAACTGACCCAGCCAGAAACTCCACGACCGAAGACAGCTTCTGTTGCAATCTATGTCGATTGATTGACTGATTGATTCGACGTGCCTCAAGCCCAGTGGACCTTACCACATGTTTAGTGAACAGATCCTAAGGTAGATGTAGGAATTAGTGAGTTTGATCCACGTGGGTTATACATCTTCCCACTCCTCAAATGTCCCCTCGTGACGGGATGATCCAAGTTTAATTCTCCAGCACATTGATTTCGAATTTAACCATTTTAGTTTATCAGATCTTAATTCATTATATTTATTGAAATAAAATTTTAGAAAGATATAACACCAAAAATGTTGCATGAAAAATCTCGGTAATGATAAAGGTAAAAATAAATAAAAAATTATAATTTAGTTTTATGTTAAGCTAAAAATCATAACTAGTTTTTAGAGATTTTATATAAGAATTACCTAAGATAAATTACAATATTGTTTATTAGAAAAATGAAAAAGTATTGGTTGTGCTTTGTATTGCCGAAAACAACATGTTTTGTTGAAAGTCTAAGCCAATGGTTTTGAATTTGGGCTTAAGAATTGTAAACCATATGGAAATTCTCAACTGAAAAACAATTAATTAAGGAAAGATTTTTATGACTAGAGATAAAATTCCCTGGTAAATTAGTTAAAATCCCAGGCAAAAACAAATAAGAATTTGTATAAAAAAACAATAGTAATTAGAGTTTTGATGAAAATATTATATAGCGTATAAAATTAGTGGCATTATCGTATTTAAAAAAAAAAAAACCCCATCCTTCCTCTGTTAAATTTGTTGGCCATAACAATGGGCTGCCTTATAAATTTTGTGTTGAATTTTGTGTTATTGTATGAATTGTGTATTATGAATGATTGTGATCCTTAAAAATTGTTATGTGTAGTGTTAAGTAAATGTGAATGGGTATGGGGAAGATTGAGAATATGGGATCCAATGCAGGACAAGTTGAATGAATGTGCACACCATATATTAGTTAAATTGAATGACTAACATTAGTGAAGCTAAATGACTAAAGGAGTGTTTGGATTGAATATGGGTTCTTAGTGAGCTAGAATTGGCCTAATGCTTGATAAAATGAATATGTGTAATTAATGAGCCAACAAATGTATAATAATTGTTTTGAATTAATAATTGTTTTGAATTAATAATTAAAATGAATATGTATAATAATTGTTTTGAATTAACGAAATGTATTAAATGTAAGCTTGTAATTGAGATTGATACCATGATAATCTGTATAGAGGCACCAAGAATATAGAAATTGAACCTTCATCCAATAACTATAAAGAGATGCAAATGAGTAATATAGAAAATATAATAAAGTTGTTTAATTCTTTGATAAGTTAAAGTAATTAAATGAAAAAATAAAACAAGAGAATTCTCTCACAATACACATAAAATATACATCAATAATGTATTATCCAACTTCTAAAAAAATATAATGTCTTACAAGCGTATTTATGCTTTGAAAAAACTACATCTTAATTGACCTAGGCTAACATCAACTCATATTAAAATAAAACCTAAAGTATCTCAAATAAAACCCAAAACATGAAAAATAATAAAATAATAATTCTAAAAAATAATGCTAATGTGTCATATATGATAGAGTAAAAGAAATAATTATTGAATGAAATCATTCCTTGAAAAGAACCCTTGGCCAAAATATATGTTGTGTTGCCCCTTAGCATCTAAAAAAATAATAATAAAAACCATTGTAATTAATTTTTCTTTAGCCACCTATGTTTCCATACATAATAAGTAGCTCTCTCATGGCATGGAATCCATAAAACACATGGAAATAAAAAAGCCTATGGTTGCTAAAATTAATTAAAGCCATAAAGTAGATGACTAAGGCCCCTTTTATATAAAGATTAAATTGATCAAGGTTTGATCAATATCGCTGGTTGAAGTTGTATTTTCTTTGAAATTTTTCTTGGTTCAAATACTTTGAATAAGTCCAATGATTACATCTTAAAACTTTTTTGGCATTGATCTTGTAATTGACTCAACTAGAACTTTTAATGGATCTTTTTATATAGTCAGGATCGTATCATCCCAATAAACATGATTATAACATAATATTAAACATTGTACTTATCTTCAAATATAAATACATTAATTATTGAATTGATAATAAATTAATTTATTTAATCCTATTTTATTTAGGATTATGATTTATATTTAGACCAACTTATTAGGGAACCTAATAGGGTACAGACATAAAAACTATTGGTTAGAAATTAAAATAGGATAATTAATCAAGTGTAACTTGATTGTAAATAAGTTTTAGAAATTGACTATAATGTAACTTATACATGGAATTATAATTCTAGACCTAGAAAAATAAAGTAGAAACTTGATTGAATAAATTTTCAAAAAATATTTTGAAATAATATATGTGATATTATTCAGGAGGCAAATTGATATTTTTTTTTTCATTTATAGGGTTTTTAGGATTTTCTATAAATAGTATGTTATGCCTCTTATTTTCTTTACATATAGTACTATAGTACATAGAACAACTAAAAAATACAAATGAAAATAATTTGCTCTCAGAGGAATAGCAATCCCTCTCTTCTAAAAGAGTTTACAAGATTTTTCATTGATGGTTCGTGTGAATTACTGTAAGAGGCTGAAAACTTGGATGACTTATAGTTTGTGATAACTCAACCTAAAAGCAATTATTTAAAGCTAAAAGAATATGTAATCTTTAGGTAATCTTGTTATAAACTCAAAATAACTCTAGATCTATTTAAGAGGTTCACGAAACTCATAGAAATTTTTAGATTTAACATTTCTGCTGTGTATATATGTTTTGAAAAACTCAAAATTCATTATTAGATAATTATGGTATTTCATATTCAATTGCTATTTAGGTCAAATATGGCCAGAATCCACCTTGAAATATATTTATAAAAAAATATTTTTCATAATAGCATTGTCGGTGTGCCTGGCCATGGCAAGCTCGTTGTTGATGAGAAACAATAAAACACTATAGCTAAACCCACAGCCATGACACTACAAGTGGTGGTGCAGAACTAGGGATGCCGCCCTGTGTTACCACTAAAAAACATAGTAACGTTGCTATCAATGCTGGAGGTAATCTCCAACATGAACAACCCACATTGTTAGCAGTAATTATAATAGTTGCTAGCCCATTACTAGTAGCATGAAGAAGAAGAGATTAGGGGTAGAAATACGATTTTTCCCATAAAGCAATCTTTTAGGGTTTTAGGACAAGATGACATATTTGCCCCAAACCCTTATACCAAAATACAATAAGTAGATTAATGGTAGAATTATGATTTTTTCCATCTACATATAAAATATAAAATATTTATTTTATAATTTAAAATTAAAACACAAATTAAATTAATTGTAGAATTAATTTTTCTAACTAGCTTAGGATTGAATTAAAGTGTTTAATTCAAAATTTTCTTAATTTTATGTTATCCTAATTGGATTAGGACTTAATTAAATTATTAACTAAAATGTTTTAGAAAAAATTTCTCTAAATAAAGAGAGTTTTTAAGCTAGAGAATTTCATTTAATTAATCCTAAAAGAGTTTAGGATGTTAATAAGAATTTTAATATGATTAATTTTCTTATTGAATTTTGAAAAATATTTTTTCAATTAAAAAATTTTATTAAGTTTGAGAAATTATAAAATTAGATTAGATTTAATATTTCTAAGTGTTAGAAATACTATTTTAAAATTGCATATAAAGCCAATAATTAGAATTAAAGCATGTAATATATTTTTTTATGCATATTAAAATGTTATTATGTATGATAGATAGTTATGGACATTTAAAGACCAATGTGATTGTGTTTTTTTATAGTTGAATGGTTGCAATATTAAATAGGGCATGCATGTCTTGCCGTTTCTCTATTTTTCTGTCAGGGTTATAAAATTCTTTTTTCATCTAATTTCTCTCTAATGCAACTCAAGATTTTTCCATTGAAGCACATGTTAAGATTTGGTATGAAGGGAAAGTTAGCACTAGGATACATCGGGCCCTAAGAAGTGGTAAAGAGAATTGGACATCTGGCGTGTTAGTTGGCGTTGCCCCCGCATTTGACCAAGATCCATGATATGTTTCATGTTTCTATGTTATAGAAAGCAAAGATAGACCCAGCTCGAGTGCTACCACAAGTTCCTATAGAGATTGAAGAAGATTTGACTTTAGAAGTGAAACCTGTAAAGATTTTGGATCGCATTGAAAAGGAGCTTCAAAATAAAAAAAATTCCTTTGGTCAAGGTGTTATGGAGGAGTTCTCAAATTAAGGAAGAAACATGAGAAAAGGAGGCAAAGATGAGGAGGAAGTACCTTGGACTTTTCTAAACTCAGGTATAAAATTTTAATTTTGAGGATGAAATTTTTTTTAGCATGAGAGAATGTAAACCCTCGGATAAAATAATCTCATATTGATTTAGTAAAATAAAATAAAATACAAAGGATGTGGAGAAATGATTAAATTGAATAAATTAATTGGATTAAAAGAGAAGTTATTTAATGAGAGGGGGAAATTAAAAACAATAATAAAGGAGTAGGGAGTTAGTAAAGAGAAAGAGAAGTAGTGGGGTTAATGGATTAGTAAAAGGAATGGTGGGGTCAATGTGAAAATAGAAGTAAATATGAGGGGGCAAGATGCAAATAAGGAAAGGACATAATTATAAATAACAAGAAATCTCTATAAATTCCTAGAGTAATGGGCCAGCCAAGAAGAGGAAGAAAGAGGACAAAAGAAAAATTGAGAGGAAACCTTGTAAATTCCTTTTTTGAATCCAAAGAAAAGTGAGAGTAAGTAAACTAAGAGTGCTTCATGTAAGATTTAGGAAGAAAACTTGGAGAATTTACTAGTAGGAAAGGAAGGGGAAGAAGAAAAGGGGTTGTTCTCAATCTCTTGACTTTTTTTTTTTTTTTTTGTAATAGAAGGTAACAAGCTCTCTTATTAAGTCACTTGAATTTGTTTGTGTTTTTCATAAATAATTGAGATTTTAGAATACATTAGTATAGGTTTAAGAAGTTTGTTAAATAATGATAGGTAGAGGCATTTTGTGTTTATAGTGGCTCAAAATGATGAAAAAATGCATGGGAAACAAATTTATACTTGTTGAACTTAAAAATCAAAACTAAACTGATTGTCTCTCAATTTCTCTACTAAGATTCGAACCCTAAGATAATAGAATTTGAGATATTTTCCCTCATAAAAGTTGTAGACATAGATCTTACCTTTCAAATGAAATTAACCTTGCTTAAATTGGAGTGATAAAACATTAAACATGGAAGAAAACCGAAGATAGGTCAAAACCAAGAATCAACAGGACATTTTTTTTTTATTTCTGAAATTTATGAATTTAGGCATGTAAATGAAAAAACTAGGTATATTCATCTTCATGAAAGTTGTAGACCCATGTTTTAGTGTTCCAAAGAAACAAACCATGCATAAAACCAAGTTTTATAGCTTCAGTTATACTCAAAATACTAAACAGTATTTGGAATCCATTATATTAAGCCACCTAAAACTTGTAAATTAGTCACTTCTATTTGGAATTTTTTTTTTTTTTACAAAATGTTAAATTATAAAGGCAGTATGTATACATGTATATGTGTGGTCAAGACTTGAAATTTAAATTAGTGTAACTATTGGTATAAGTAAGATTGTGGGAAATAGACGAGAGTAGGGAACGATTAGCAAAGCATAGATTTCCAGTAGGTGTGTGACACTTAGATCTCTAATTTAAAGTCTCTTTTAATTCTTTAGCTTAGTCCCTAATAAGATGTAGTTCAAATTTTAGTATTTGTATGTAGTGTTTGAATGATGGTTGGACCAAGAACTGGTACCCTATGAATGGGCTGATAATTGGACTAGTGTCGTAGTTTGGAACGGATGCCTTCTAACTGGGCTGATGGTTGGATTAGTGTTCTGGTTTGGAACTAGTGCCCCGTGAATGGGTGATCAATAGAATTAGTTATTATTAGACAAGATTGGTGTGTTGATAGGTGGGAAATTATAGAAATTGATGATAGATGAATTAAAAAGCAAATAGTTAGTGTAATGAAAAATATACTAGATCATCTTAATTAATTTAATTATATTTATATAAATTACTATCCAGGTTCATCTCAGCAGTGTAACCCTTAGTTGATGCATGGATGTTCCCTCTGTAAATCACTTAAGTTAGTAGGAAAATGGAAGAATTTTCTTTTAGGTTGTATTTAACGATACTTCTAATTTGCATGTATAAAGTTATGTAGTACTATTTTGTTAAAACTTTTAGTAATTTGAAATTTAGAATTTTCATTATGCTAATATATGAATACAATTAAGATGGTTAATTAATGGTTATCTCTTAATAAATAAATAAATAAATAAACTTCTTGGGATTCTTCTCATTTTTATAACTTGATAATTATGTAAATTTTATCTTAAAAGTTTAGGGTGTTACAGTTTGAGACTTGGAATGATTGGAATGTGTATGAACAATGAATACAGAATGTGTACAAATGATTTATCGATAACTTGGGACCTCCTAGTATAGGGGACACTCTGCCGAAATTTCTATTTCAATAAACTTTGTATGAGTTCAACAAAAAAATAAAGTAAAAAAAATTACCATGTTTCTTTTTTTTTATGATTGATGTGTTGGTTTTGAAAATGGGGATGTTACAATTAATATATTAGGTACATGTTGAGAACATGATTTATTTCATTTTGATTTGATATGCATAAAACTAGAGTTCTATTCATGGATAACTTGTTACGCTACTCAAAATTACCGTTATTCAAATATGTTTAATGATATAAAATTAAGTCCTACTTAACCAACTTATATGATTTGGATGACTTATTTGTAATCATATAAGATTAGAGGTAGTAGTTAGACGAAACATATATGTATGATATGTTTAGATAAAGAATTGTCACTTAACTATCACCTAACTGTCACATAAAAATATGATTGATAAGCTATATTATCTACCTAATTTACTTTATTCTGATTTATTAAGTTACTTAAGGTCATATAAATTAAATAGAATCTTAGCTTATTAGGAGATCTAAGCGAGATTTCTTAAATTAATAGTGAGGGCTATTAATTTACAGGAAATAGTGGGAGATCAAATTATGATTAAAGACCTTATCTAAATTTAGTTGTAAATGTTTATGTATGAAACCAATACTTATTATCCTTACATCAATAGGTTGGTAGATTACCATGAGTAAGGATAAATTTATCCATACGTAGTGTATTTGATGCTAATAAATTAATTGAACTAAACATCTTGGATTGATACTAAAATGTGAGAATTGTTCTCAAACAAAAAAGAAAGTTATATATTATTAAAAATTATATTTATCACGTCCTTACTGATGAAGCTAGGACTGAATATCATTGTCACATTGATGATAATAAGTAGGCTACATATGTAATGTTAGCCAGCATGTCACTTAAACTTCAAATATAGCATAAGAATATAGATGCTCATATAATAATTATGTATCTTAAAGAGTTATTTGTCGTGACTAGTAAAATTAAAAGGTATGAGACCTCTAAAGAATTATTTCGCTATAAGATGACAGTGGGTTCCTCAATGAATACCCATGTGTTAAGGATGATCGGCTATTTAAAAAATAAGACAAATTGGCTTTGTCATAAACCATGAGTTAAGCATTAACTTGGTTTTGTAGTCTAAACATAGAATCTTACTTTGGGCATCAAGAAAGACAAGGGTATTTGTTATTATTATGGCAAAGAAAAACACTAGAGAAGGAATATGCAAAGACTATCTTGCAACCATGAAGGCTAAAAAATTTATTGAAGCTTCTGTTTCATGTGTGTCTATGATTGAATAAAGATAAAGTGGACCTACGAGTTGGTAATAAAGCAAAAGTTATTGCATTAACTTTGTCAAGTAGGATGATACTAGAACTTAATAATTTTTATTTTTTTCTAGCATTTTATAGAAACATCGTATCCATTTCTAAATGGATTTAGATTTATTATTAAGGAAAAATATTGTTCCTTATATAATAATGATATGTAATATGCATTTGTTGTTTATACAAATGGTTTTTATATACCTGATCTTGAAATGGCAAGAAAAATAGATTAAATAATCAATATCCATATTATTTATGGCATTGTAGACTAGGTTATATTAATGAAACAAGAATCATTAAGTTACATAAAAAAAAATATTTAATCATTTTGATTATGAATCATATGACACTTGAAAAGTGTTTCTTATTAGGTAAAATAACCAAAACAAATTTTATTGAAAGACTGAAATATCTAATGAATATTTAGGCTTAATTTATACATATGTGTGTAGACCAATAATGATTTATGTCACAAATGGATATACATGTTTCATCATTGATGGCCATATTAGATAGTCATGTGTATTTAATTGAGGTCTGAATCATTTGAAAGGTTGAAAGAATTCAGAAATGAAGTTGAAATTCAAATTGAAAAGAATATTAAGATACTTTGATTAGATCGTCGAGGTGGTAAATATTTCAACTAAAATTTTCAAGATTATCTAAAAAAGAATGAGAGTCTCTCATAATGGACACTTATTGGAACACCATAATATAATAGAATTTCTGAAAGGAAAAAATACAACCTATAGATCTGGTATAATCATTGTTTTGAATTAATGAAAGGTATTAAATTCAGGCTTGTAATTGAGATTGAAACAATGATAACTTGTACTGAGGAACTAAGAATATAGAAATTAAATCCTCATCCAATGTCTATAAAAAAAACACAAACAAATAGTTTGGAAGATACCATGAAGCTTGATTAATTATTTGATAGTTAAAGTAGTTCAAAAAAAAAAAACCAAAACAAGATAATCCTCTCACCATACATACAAAATATATGGCAACAATGTATTATCCAACTTTAAAAAAAATATAAAGTCTTAAAAGCGTATTTATACTTTGAAAAAACTACATCCTAGTTGGCCTAATTTGCTAACATCAACTCATATTAAAATAAAGCCCAAAGTATCTCAAATAAGGCTCAAAACATGAAAAATTAATAAAAATAATAATTCTAAAAAATAATTTTATGTGTCGTATATGATAGAGTAAAAGAAATAATTGTTGAATGAAATCCTTCTCTAAAAACAACCCGTGGCCAAACCATATGTTGTGTTGTGCCCTTAAAGTCCAAAAACAAATAAGAAAAATTATTGCAATTAATTCTTCCTTAGCCACCTATGTTTCCATACATAATAAAGAATTCTCTCATAGCCTGAAATCCATAAAACACATAAAAATAAATAATCCTATGGTTGCCAAAATTAATTAAGCCCATTAAGTAGATGGATAAAACCCCTCTTATACATAGATTAAATTGATTAAGGTTTGATCATCACTTGTTGAAGTTGTAGCCTCCTTAAAATTTACATTGGCTCAAATATTTTGAATAAGCCCAATGAATACATCTTTGAGCTTTTTTGCCCTTGATCTTATATTTGGCCCAACTAGTACTTCTAATGGATCCTTGGGTGTAGTCTGAATTGTATCTAAAGAGATGGGGTGAGAGAGGAAAGGCTTGCTTTAGTTGGAGAATGAACATGGCTAGTTGAATTTTGTGTTATTGATCAATGTGTGGTGGGTTATTTTGGTTTTTATTTAATCTTTATTTTTTGCTTTTCTGATCTTTTTATTTTTTTCATCGTTTTATTTTGTTTAAGGTTCTCATATAGGGCTTTTTTATGTTTTTTAGGTAGGGTTTTTCTAATGTATTTTTCATGTCTTTTTTTTATGTAAGTTTTAATTGGTGTTGTTGGGTTTCTTGTTAAAACTAGAAGAAAAAAAAAAGATATTGAAAGATTTATATTATTTCCTTCTTGAATGAAGATCTATTTTTATAATTTTATCATTTTACTTGAATCTCTATTTATTTTTATTTTTTTTCATTTGCATCATTTTCCCTTTACTATTTGATCCTTCATCATTTTTGTTCCCTATTTTCTTCATTATTCATTACTTCACTTCTTGATTTTTTTTTTCTTTTTTTTTTTTTTTTTTTTAGTTTTAGTATAAGAAATTACATAAAGAATAAAAAACATCAAAATCATAAAATAACTTTAAATTAACTAAATTATATCAAAATATATTTTTTTATAGATTTTTTGAAAATACATTAGAAAACAGGGGTAAAAAATAAGTTATGACAAAAAAATAAGAAATAAATAAAAATAAATAACATGCATACACATTAGGAGTGATCAAATTCGGTTCGGTTTGGTTTTTATCAAAAAAATTTAACCAAACCAAAATTTAAAAAAAAAAAACCGAAATCGGTTCGAACCGGCTAGTTTCAGTTCGATTCGGTTTGGTTTTTTAGAAAAAAAACTTGTTCAAACCGGTTTGGCTCGGTTTTTTTTCGGTTTTTTCGGTTTTGGCTAGGTTTTTTTTCGGTTTGGCTTCGGTTTTTTTTTTTTTTTCTCGGTTCGGTTCGGTTTTTTCAGTTGTAGGCTTATAAAACCAAACCGAACCGGTCTGTTTTTTTCAAAATTTTAATCGGTTTTTTTTTCATGGTTTTTTTCGGTTATTTTTTTTATCAACATTTTCTTATACTTGTAGTTTCACCCGATCAAAAACAGATTTCAAGCTATTTAAAAAAAAAAAAAGGATTCTAAGGTATTGGGCGTTAAATTTAAAAAAAAAAAAATACATGCATGTTTAATTTAGGTTATTCCAATAAGTCTTTTCTTTTAGGATCGGTATTCAATCTTTTTCAAAAAAAAGGAAATTAGATTTTTTTTTTCATTTCTATGATCGAAGTGGAATTTTAATAGTCAAGACGACATGTCAAAAACCAACATCAAATCTTTCAGAAATAAATTAAAAAAAAAAAAATAAGATAATTAATAGCAATAAAAAAAAAATTAAGAGAAAACACATAGTAATGGTAACCTTTCATAAGAAAGGATGTCGTAATGGTGAAGTTGTTCTTCATTTAAGTATAATTAATCTCTTACCTAAATCTTTAAAAGAAATGCATATTTTAGGATCCCTAGTTTTCTTTAATTATTAGGTGATGACTTTAATTTTACACGATGATACTATTTTTAACCCCCGTCATGACATCGAATTTGATGCAATTGCGGTAGTGGCCCCCATCGTGATGTCCACCAAGGTGTAACAATGGTAGTGGTGTTGGTGGTGATGGTAGAAGTGGTGGTGATGGTAGTGGTCATAGTAATCGTGGTAGTAATCATAATAGTGGTAGTGGTGATGGTAGTGGTGATAGTGGTAATGATAGTAGTCATGGTAGTAGTCGTGGTAGTAATGTTAAAAGTTGTGCCATCAACAAAATTGATTTGGGATATAGGTTTTCAATTTGATGATTAAATGGCATGCTAGATAAGTTATGTAGTGAAACAATCATTTTAGAAATTAACTTGAGGAGTGGATACCATCATATTTAGATTTTATCTTATATTCAAATCATAAAACTCTAAAGTTTGTGAAGTAATCAAAAGAAAGTTAGTACGGATATGATAGCCAGGTGGATTGAATAGTTAAAAGATAGTTAATACATTTCTTTAAAAGTTTAATTTTAGTATGAAGCACAAGGCTAAAGTTCAAAACAAAGTGGTTGATATATGGAGTAAGCGAGTTTCCCTACTAATCATTTTCTACAATAAGATTTTGGTTTTTGAATGTCTGAAGAAGTTGTACGATGAATATGCTGATTTTTAAAAGATATGGGAGAAGTGTTTTAATGGTCGAGCTAGTTAAGATTTTTATATACAATATAGTTACTTAATGAAATGTAATCAATTGTATATCCCTCGTACGTCCCTATATAAGAAATTGATTTAAGACTTACATAGTAGTAGATTAAAGGGTCATGAAGGAAGTAACAAAACAATGTCAACTTTGGAGGATAAATAATATTGGCCTCATCTTAAATGTGATACAAACATATTTGTCCAACATTGTTTTACTTGTCAAACAATTAAGGACCAATCTCAAAACACTGGTTTATACATGCCCATATCTATACCTGAACATAATTGGGAAGATATTTTAATGGATTTCATGTTAGGTTTTCCATGAACTCAAAGAGGTATATATTATATTTTTGTTGTTGTGGATAGATATTCAAAGATGACATATTTTATACCTTGCAAGAAGACTATATATGCAATCGGTGTTGCTAGGCTACTTTTCAAAAAGAGATAGTGAGGTTGCATAGTGTTTTAAAATCCCTCATATCTAATAAAAATACCAAGTTCCTTGGTCACTTTTAGCTCACTTTGTGGAACATTTAATTCCTCATTAAATTTTAGTAGTGCTATCCATCCATAAACTAATGGTCAAACAGAGTCTCTAAATAGAACTTTGGACAATCTAATTCGTATTATTTACAGGGACAAACTTAAACAATAAGATGTTACAATGGCTAAGGTGGAATTCGCTTACAATAGTTTCAAACACCATATAAGATTGTGTGCATGTGATGTAATCATGGCTACGACATCAAAGAATTTATTAAGAATTTTTTTTGGGTCTATTGTAAGATTTAAATCAAAGTGGATTCAAGAGGATAGGCTAAGTCAAGAGGTTAAAAATATTCAAATCTATCATTCTGAACTTTTATCTATTTACTAGAAGAGTTTGGATGTTCTAATTCTAATTAGATTGGAAACCACTAGATATATGTAACATTCTAACCATATATGATAGGCATTCTAATGTATCTTGACCATATTTATTTAGCATGTGTAGTTTTGCTTGACTGAGAGGACCACCATATCAATTGATTTTTTAACATGATCATAAGAGTAGCTAGAGAGACTTGATCTGAATTGATACAAATTATATAAACTGAGTAGAATCGTTCTGAAGGTAACAACCAACTTCGGTTCCAGGCCAAAAACCCACTTGTTTCCATGTATAATGCACAACCCTACAAATTTCACCGAGCTGCAACGGCTTAGTGGCGACAGAGATCCCCTCTCAATAAGCCACCTCATTTTCATTTTACATTTTCAGTTCTCCTATTTGGTTATTTTCCCAACACAGGCCCTGAAACTTGTTTCCCATGCAAAGCCCTTACTCACCATCTCACCCTTCAACGTGTCGCCATTCCGCACTTCCGTCTCC
The DNA here is from genome assembly GCF_005239225.2 of Populus alba. Classification (NCBI taxonomy): domain Eukaryota; kingdom Viridiplantae; phylum Streptophyta; class Magnoliopsida; order Malpighiales; family Salicaceae; genus Populus; species Populus alba. Next base: position 4,119,433 of record NC_133299.1, read on the forward strand.
TCTTTAAAACAACACCACCACCCCATTTCTCTTCCTTACTTCCTGTCCTTCTCTCTCTGTGTGGTCTCGTTATCCCATATCTTCATTTTCCTCGAAGTTGTGTTATCATCACCAATGGCTGACCGTATGCAGCCGCACCAAGTGCAAGTGCATGGCTTGAAGGGTCACCAACAGCAAGGGCCATCAGCCTCCAAAGCCCTGGCTGTGCTCACAATGCTACCTGTAGGTGTTGGGCTTCTTGCACTTGCAGGAATAACCCTAGTTGGCACCGTGATCGGTCTAGCTGTAACCACCCCTCTTTTTATCCTGTTCAGCCCCGTTCTGGTCCCAGCTGCCCTTGTAATAGGGTTAGCTGTGACCTCATTTTTGGCATCTGGGGCTTTCGGACTGACAGGGTCCTGGTCGCTCTCCTGGGTTGGTAGGTACATCCAGGAGGCTACCCAGACCATGCCGGAGAGTCTTGACCAGGCGAAGAGGCGCATGCAAGACATGGCAGGTTATGTGGGACAGAAGACCAAGGAAGTGGGCCAAGAAATCCAGAGGAAGGCACATGACGCGAAATGAAATGAAATGACATGAAATCAAGTGAAGAATAATGTTTGGTTTCTAGGGTTATGTATGCGAGGGCTGGTTTTCTAGAGCTACTTTTGTTGTATGTAGTTGTAAGGAATCTCTATTGCGAGGTAGAATGAGTTTGGTTTATGAGCTCTACCTTAATTTAGAATGTGAGCATTTGTACTGTTTTGTATTCTGGGTTCAATCGTTGAATTTCAATGTTATCTTGCGTTCTCTTCTGTACTCTCTCTCTCTCTCTCTCCAGAATTCCAGATTTCTGAGCACAGGGCAGGAAATCTCAATTCATATTTTGCCTAGCTTTCCTAGCAGCAAAGCAAAAATTACATTCGAAAGGACTTGTCAACCCTGGGCAGATATATTCTGTTTCTTACTATTTCACCAGCGATCATAGATTCTAATGCTTTCTGATAAATGGTATTTCCACCCATGTTTTGCTTTAATAAAGATTAAAGCAAACGCATCTTGCCTTTACATGGTTTAATGGCAAAAACAGGGTCTGAGAAAACATGAATCCAGGAAGGTGGTTCTCTTGCAAAATTAGTGCTGGTAAAACATTAAATTTCAAAGATATAGAGAATAGGTAAATTTTCTAACAGTAACTCTTGAAGTATATGCGAGCAATTGTGTGATGCTTACCATTATTCATGTTCCTCCGTAAAACGAGCTTCTTTCATAAACAAAAAAAAAATAGAAAAAGAAAGGGAACGTGTTGAAATCACAGGATCCACTCGTTACATATAAAGTGTTATGTACAAAATCCGAGGCCGCTTCAAACACCAAAAAATTTTGGCCCAACAAGGGTACATTAGGTTTATTGTGATTCGCTACCTAATGTACATGATTAAGCTAAGCACCTAGGATTCCTTGTAAAATTAAACAAAAGAGGAAACCAGGATTCATTGTTGAGATACATTTTCAGATGGAGCTGCGCCTTCAACGTCCATGGGACGAGGTTCGACAGTGGATTTTGAGCTGTCAGGTATCCAAAACGTGAGAACAGTAGATGCAGCAGCAAACATGGCACGACGAGGAGCCCATTTCAAGCATGATGAGATACCTATGTGACTGTTCCAGCATGATACCTGCAAAAGAACCACATTGGTATTGCTATCTTGACTTCAAAGCCTGTTTTTAGTACAAAATTGTGGGTTAACCCAATAGATTGATTCAGTATGAGTACTATTATTTTCCTAACGATTACTTGATGATAGCTTAATCATACAGAAAAAGTTTCCCATGGAATTCCAAATTCCTAAGTTTGTAACACAATAGACAAGGTAAAATTGAATATCTAAGAAGGTTGTTTTCATTGCCAATACAGCCATAGTGCTTTTATAAATGTGCAGGTTGATTTATTTTTATATATATATGCAAGTAAAGGATATTGAGGATATTAAATTTGCCACAGGCGTATCAATCCAACTAGCGGGATGACTCCCCTTGGGTGCATGGGGAATCTACACTACTTAGGCAATAGGCAAATATACTCCGGTAGCTACAACTACCCAGGACCTAGCATACCAAAAGGAAGAAAATGGAATCGAGACAGAATTCACTCGCTACATGTGTGGAAAGAAGTACCAAAAAACGAATGTCTTTTAAATCCTTGCACTATATGAACTCTTTCTTAAGAGAGTCCAAAGGGTGTCTGGCCTAGCTACATTGAATTCCTTTTATTTATTTATTTATTTATTTTGCCATGATCATCCTGTGCAATCTAGAAACTCCATCTGACAAAATATTGAGATAATCTATACCTCATTTCGCATGTTGATGTTCCAGGCATGCAAGGTTCCATCTCCTGAGCCTATAACAGAAAAAACCATCAGCACCATTTTAGTACTAAAAATAGAAAACATCAAAAGACTAGGTTGAAATTTGCATCTCATTAGGCCACATTAGATGATAGCTAAAAAACCATCTTGAGCTGTATTGCTATTCATCAAAAAAACCCACAGCAGGTGATATTAGCATAAATGTTTATATTGTGATTATTAATGGATGCCTTTTAACTTTGAAAGGCTAACATTAGTTTCAAAACTCAAATTGATAGCGTTAGCATTCAGCATCCTATATCATATTAGTTTTTTGTGGATTAAATGGGAATGAATAAAATTTAAAAACATTTTATTTAGGAAAATAGAACCAAAATCAGATACCTGATACCACATATTGGCCATCTGGGGTAAAAGTTGCCTCTATTTTTGTATTTGGAGATGGTTCCAAACTGAACCCACATCGCTGCATGAGGGAAACTTTAGATCGATCACTCAATCCATACATTATACATAAACAGAACAATGCACAAGCTTCTTGAGAAACTTTAGATCAATCACTTATTCCACAAATTATACATAAACAGAACAATACACAAGCTTATTCAGAAGCAAATCAGCAGGATATTGAGCAGGCTTTAAGGAGATTACAAATCAGGCTTTAAGTATCCAACCCAGGAAGCTAACCTTCTCTCCACCATATGCATCGAGAACATAGATGTTGTTACTTGTGGTCGTCAATAGCATTGATTTGCCATCGTTGCTGAATTTAATATCACAAACCTCAGCTGTATCTCCACCAACTAAAAACGTGTCAAAGGGACCCTGCAAATAGAGATACAAGTCAAACTCAGCAGATAAAAATGCTAAGTCTTAAGTTGGTGCTTTGTAGGCACGAACCTTGTCATAAGAACGTGAATCAAACAGCTTAATAGCACCCCCTTCCATTGCCACAGCAAAGACAAGACCTTGTTGGTCATATGCAACTGTGGGTCTACCACGTAAACGCAAAATTCCCTGAAAACTATAACAGTGAGCATAAATCACAATCATGTAGAATAAATAAAAGCTGTTTGTGATACTAGATTAGTCATCTCGACTGCTGGTTATGATGCACCCTATTTGAAACTGATTTTGTGTATTTTATTGAAAGAGCCTCACATCAAAATTTAATGCTAAATTAGAAGCAAACCTGGCAGGCATTTACACGAAGATCCCATATTCTAACGCTGTGATCAAGAGAACCAGACATGAAGCTATCATTGATTGGAGACATGCAGAGGGAAACAACCCTGAAACATCATATATAGTGAAATTTTTCATGTCAGCATCATGAGATAGAAGCCACATTGGTTTGAGACATTGGAAAAAATAAAAAAGGCAATAACCATCTAAGCTAACCTAAATAAGACATGCCTGTGCATTAATGTGATACAATGAAATGTAAAGAGAAGGCTGAAGCGCCCAATTATGAGAAGGAATCGTGTAAACAAAATGTTTCTGCCATCAAGGAATTGGCTTGACTTAAGATGAGACCTATGAGTTGTAGTGCCCATATTCAAATATTCCAGCTACCTCAAAAAACAAATAAAACCTGGAAGTATTCTTGCAAGTTACCAAAAGATATATGCTATTGAGTTCACTTCCATAACTCCCACATAAATAAAAAACTAAACAAAGTTTTTGCAAGCAAATAAACGCGATTAAAACCAAAATCAGTGCTCATTACTGAAGAGCCAATACCTCTCTTTATGCCCTTTGAAGTAGCGAAGACATCGATTATCATACATTGATAGATAACGTAATGATTCTGCAACATTTTCCATCACTCGCTCATACATGAAACAATGATATATAAAAATCAAAAGAAACAGTAAAAAAAAAAAACCTCCGGTAGAATCTAAATTGTATGTTGAGGAACAAATAACAGAGCTAGGGTGGTGCGTGAAACATATTCGATCTGCACCGTGTTTCTTGTGAAACGTAGTCTTCAGCAATCTGTTCAATTCTAAAAAACTCAGTATATATATATAAAAAATAAAAATAAAAAACAGTAGGCAATTTATCTTCTTAAAGAAAAAAAGGAAAAAGGAAACAGACTTGGCACTTGCAATGTCGTAAAGGCGAACCGAATCATCCTCGCTAGCTGTAACTAACAAATCGTCTTTTCGATGAAAATCAATTGAATTAATCTTCCCCCCCTGAATAAATTAACAAATAAATAAGTATAAAACATACACAAACTAAGAGCTTAAACAGAGCTGAACTGCATTAATTGAGTTGCATGGTAATTAAAATTAAGCTAAAGGATTTGTTCTGTTCGTGATGCTTACAAATTCGGAGAAAACAGCTCCAATAGACATGCTGCGCACCGTATCATCATCGAGTTCTGTAAGCGACGTCATAGCCATTGATGGAATCAGAGGGAGGAATAGGGTTTTAGGGCGAAATAGGGTTAATAATTATCCAGTTCAAAGAGGCCAATTAACGGGGTTTAGACTTCAGGGTTAAGAAACGTATATATAATTATTAACCCTATAAAGTAAATTTTAATTGCATTGCAGTAAAAAATTAAAATATAATATAAGCACTCTCTTTTCTTGTAAATAATATGTGCGAGTTTGGAAAATATATTTTAGAGGTATTCTCTTGTTTTACTTTACAAGTTTGTTATTGTTTTTTAAATGAGAAAAATACATGAATAATATTTTTTTTTCTTTCATATACAAATACTTTTTAGCAAATATAAAAGATTTTTTTTTCTTTTACATATTAGTTAGTATTATAAATTTAATTTTAATTGCAAATCTAATATAACTATTTTTTAGTTAATAGTGTAATTTTTTCATGATAGTTTTTAGTTTGAATGAAATAAAATTATGTATTTATAATGTAGTAGATTATAATGTTAATATTCTGTAAAGGATATGATAGTCTATCAAAACAATTATAAGGATTTGAAGTTTTCATGTATAGATATAGATTATGAAATAGACTTCATTGTGAGCTAAGTTGGCAATTTAAAGAATAAAAATATTTTGAATAATCATCAAATAGTAAACACATGCAAGTTTCAATATATTATTGGTTAAAAAACAAATTATTTTTCATCGCAAATAGGGTCTGGATAATATTAAAGGAAAACGATGTATTTTTTGTTAAGTGAGGTTAGGTTTTCTTCTCATGCTTAGAGGGTGTTTGGTGTGAAGGTGTAGTGTCTTCTTTTCAAAAGTATAACCTTTTTTAAAACACAAACCACACTTTCAAAATCTAAAAATACATGCTTTTTATATAGACCTACCAAAAAAAATCAAAGCCACCTCCAAACCAACACTCTCTTAAAGTAGAACTAGATGTGATTCAGTGTAATTCCGCATATTTTTTTTCTCATAAAAAATTGCATTTTATTGTCGGGAGCTCATTTCAAAGAAAGAAGAAAAATCAACTACTCGAGTTATAGCCCGATTGGATTTAATAAGTTATTTTATTTTAAATAAATAATCAAAAATAGACAGCAGTAATCAAAAAATCAAAAACAAAATTAGTAAATATAACAAAATCTTTTTTAAGAAAAAAATCAATCACAATAAGTTAGGGAAAAACCTTTGAAAGGACAAAATTAGGGGGAATAAAGGGGGGGCTAACCCTAGTCAACCCAAGTTAGTATGATAGACATGTAACCTGAGTAATAAAGGGCAAGTCAATCGGGTTAACCTGTTAAACTTGTGACTCAGGTTATGAGATCAGGATATTTTAATAGATAATAAATTGAAGAAAACTAGTTTTTTTAAAAAATAATGTTACACAATGAAAATGAAAAACAAAATAAGTACAAAAAAAATATTTCGTGTTTTTCAAACCTGTGACCTGAGTCATTAGATCAGAAGCATCATACATAAAAAAATCATGAAACTTAATCCCCAACAAATTAAATATTAAAGGTTGAAATTGGGAAAAAAACCGACAATACAAAAGAATCTAAAATAAATAAATAAAAACATAGCAATTAAAAGAAAAGAAGAAGAAGAAGAAGAAGAAGAAGAAGAAGAAGAAGAAGAAGAAGAAGAAGAAGAAGAAGAAGCTAGATGTCAATTACAAACATTCGATTGAAATGTGAAATTGAAAAGAAAAATAACTTTAATAAAATAACAAAAAAAATCAAAAAAATAAAGATCAAATTGAAAACAATAATATACCATAGATTTGGATTGAGAAATAAGATTGAAAACTAGTTAAAATTGCACAAAAAGGTTAGGAAAAAATTAGAAATAAAAAAAGGACCAAAGTGGAAAAAACAACACATAACAATTGAAATTGAATGATGAAATTGAAAAAAAAAATCAAAACTTTACAAAAAGGCTAATAGTTAGAAATCAAAAAAACATAAACCATATTCAAAGGAAAAAAAAAATGAGGGGCTACGTTGAAAATTTAGAGGGCTAGACATAGAAAGTGACAAGGAGAGCAAAAAAAAATAAGAAAAAAAAATATTATTGACACAAAACTAGATATTTGTTCCTGACAAACATTGCTCAATGATGAAGGGGTCACGGAGACAATTCAGACACCACTTTAAAAGCCATTATTTGGTCGTCGGACGACATTGAACATGCCTCTCAAACAGGGTAGACTACATTCAAGTGCAGAGACAACGTCGCATATACTGCTCAAACACAAATGGACAACATTCATCCCACTTAATAATAACAAAAAAAAAAAAAACAAACTGAAATTATGAAAATAACATTAGACCAAAGTTAAAGCTTTTATTGACTTTAAAGGCAATTTAATAAATTCATTTTGCATTTAAAAATGAAAAGGTAAAAATGCTTATGTACATTAGCTTTGAATTTTATTTTATTTTTGCTCTAAGAGTAATTTCTTATTTTTTTACTGTACATAAAATAATAAAAAAGATCATATTATTCTCATCAACTAGACCAAATATTTTTGTCACGAAAGGCAAAAACATAACTTCACTACTATTATATATAGTACCATTGAATCTATAGCTACAATAATTGGCACTATGAATTTTCACCCTTCCCTTTTTAGTTTATTTTATTATATGCTAGGCTCCCTATAATATTTGTCAAGTCACAAGTACTCTTATAACAAATTATTCAGCATTTCTTATATAAAATTTAGGATATCATTAGATTATTGTATTAAGTAGTTAGGAGTGTTACGTGATAAGAATTAATTTATTTTAACTAAATTGGATGGAAACCTAGCCTTGTTTAATAGGACCTAATTTTCACCTTAATTTTATTTAGATACTATTTTTACTGTGACAAATAATGTATAAGAGGTTGACACGTTTTTCACTAATAAAAATTGAGAAAGTTATAATAGGTTAATTCTTGCATAGAGTCATTGAATTCTTGAATTTTTATGTTTAAAAAGTCCTTTAAATCTTTTTTGTAATAATGTCATCCTTGCATGTTTGATTTTTGTCTTTGTTACATTTTTATGTCATGGTTGATGAGTTTTACCAATAAAATTTTATTTTGAACATTTAGAAGTAATACTTAGATAGATTTCATATAGATACAACAACTAACTTGCAATAAATTGATGTAGTTTCTACAAGAATATAGTCACAATAAATAGCAATAAATTGGATCTCGAGTAAAAATGTTTAATATTATGGTGAAGTTTATAAGATAAAACATTCCATACAAAAAAACATTTTAAATTAGAAATATGATAAGTTATAAAAATTGTGAAACAAAAAATAAGATTTTTTTGCAATCATGTTTTTCTTTTTGGAAAATTTAATTCTATATTTTTTAGGATATATCACGATTTGAAATTAAAATATTAATAATAGCAACAAAATTGGTTTTTTTAAGAGCTTTTTTCTTTATAGGAAATTATATACTACCATTTTTAAAAGATATAGTATGTTTTGGAAATAAAATGTAGTATATATATATATATATAAGTTTTTGAATGGAGTTGATTGAGATGGTTGTTGTTATAAAGCTTGATCAGATTATAGCCATGAATGAATGACTTGAGATTATTTCAATTAGGATCACCATTTGACTTTAATGTCTCTTATAAGGTCTGGAGAGTAACCGATATCTTCATTTACATCATGTATTATTATGAATCATAGCATATAATGCATAGGACACCAAATGTTAAAATAAAATGCAAAGAGGTGGGAATTGAATTTAAGGGTCTTTTTGCTGTAAAAATTCCAAATCTTCTATTATTTCTTAGGAAGAATTTCATATATAGGATAAAATACTACCACCAATATTTTGAAAACTAAGTTAAAAAATTCTTCAAATAGTTTTTATCAAACTGGATAAACCATGAATGGTCATCATTTTTTAAGAAAAGAGTATAACCAAGCTTGCTAATAATCAATAATTGAATCTATGGGGATGATAATTTTCAAAAAATCTTTTTAAGGTGTGAGGACTTTGATTCTAGTTTAGAATTTTTATTTTTTAAAAAAAAAAATGGTTCTTAAGAGATAATTTCATAGAATTGTCTTATTTTTTTTACAAATTTTCTAGAAAGAATTGAAATTGAAGGGGAAAGATATAAGGAGTTATGTTGTTTGGGTATTCATTATAAAATTATTTTTCAATTGAACAAATTTAAACATCATAATTTTTTGACTTGTAAGGTTTAATGAGTTTTTTTGTAAAAGGATTCAAAGGATAATAATAAAGTTGTTGAAGGTGTTTTTTTAGGCTGAATAGAAGAAGAGTTCTGGAGCTTGAGAATAGTTTTTAAGTGAAGTGTTTTAACTAGGTGATGCTGAAAGGATAGAGAATTAGTTTTTTTAAGGTAAAAGCTAGCTTTACTGTATAAGGATTTACCTTAAAGTTTATTGATTACTTGTTATAAAATGAATTGGTCTTGAGAATGTAAGAGTGTATGGTTCTTTTGATTTCTTGATTGGAACGCTTATTTTGAGCCATGTAAAATTCTCTAGATAGAAAGTTTATAAGAGCCATTTTATGAACTCAATTTCAAAATCAATATTTGATAATATTTCTAGCTATCTGGCAAAAATATGCTTTGAAATAATATTTGAAACACCTTTTTCAATGACATATTTAGGAAATTGACAATATATTCATAAAAGGAGTCTTTTTTAGAAATAAATCATCTTGAAAAGATGAGATTCATAAGACAAGTGATAAATTTTCTTTTTGATAGTTGAATAGTTTTCTTGATGACTCATCAACAAATACATGAATAATATTGTACTACTTGTTCTTGACCTTGATCTTATTGTTTGAGAATACTAACATAACTAATATTAGACGTATCAATTTTAACAATGAGAGAAGCCTCTAGATCAGGAATTCCTAAACAAGAAAGACTTTTGACACAACTTTTAAAAGTGTAATGAAACAATAAGAAATCAAAAGAAGAGGGATCAAATTGAAATCATTATTATTATCATTGAAAAAAAAATCATAAACTTAATTTGAAGGATAAAATTGAAAGCTATAAAACCTTTGATAAAATAGCAAAGAGAAAAAATAAAATTTAAAAGTAGAAGGACCAAATCGAAAAACATTATATATACAAATTAGAAACCAATTGTTAAATTAAAAATAAATAAAACTTTAACAAAAGGAAAAATAGTAAACATATAAAAATCAAAACTAAAAGGACTGAATCTAAAATATTAATAATAATGAGAACCATAATGTATTTATTAGGGTATGAAAGAGAAATGAAGAGGAAAAAAGGCTACCGACAATAAACCGACCATATTTGGATGATACATGCCACTTATAATAGAAGATGATACAATAAGGGATAAACTGAGATGACGGGATCATATTGTTTTACCACTAGAAGCCATTTCACAAGCTGCCCAAAGTGCATGGTGACTCTCATGCATTAGCGTGTGCACACCTTGTGCCATCAACATTTTTAAACTAAAAAAAATGTTATTTTAATGTTAAATCACATTACTACCCTTAACCAAACAACAATTAACAAAAAAACCCTAATATACCTAAACCCAATGATTTAAATTTCTAGGATCCAAGTGTACATGCGTAATTCCACTATTTATAAAAAGCAAACTCCTTAAATACCTTTACCCAAAACTATTGCTTTTTATTATTATTAAGGGTATTTTGGTTATTTTTCTATTCATTAAAATGACTAATCAATAATCACCCAAAATAAATCAATAATGACTAATACGTCATGTGAAAATACCAAAATACTCTTGGTTTAAAGACAATCAATTTTTTTGGCCGAGGCCATAAAAGTCACTTCACGATTATAATGGACAGTGAAGTGTGTTTATGGCTACAGGAGGATAGTGAAGTGTGTTTATGGCTACAGGAAAATCACTTTCTCTTTTAACTATTTTTTTATGACTAACATAAATTTAAGCGGGAAAAATGTTAAAGTTTGTGATTTTTTTCATATTCAACTTTTGTTTTTCATATTTCTAGTAGTGCTTCTCTATAGGTCAACTTTTTTTTTTTTTTGCATAAAGAAATTATGTCTAGGTGATGCGAGCCTATTTCAAAGAAAAAAAGAAAAACAAACAACTTGAATTATAGCCCAGATCAGGTTTAATAAGTTAGTTTTATTTTAATTATACGATAAAAGAATTTAACAATGATAGTTAACAAATATTATTATTTTTTTTTTAAAAAAAGAACCTTGGTAACATGGAGAAAAAACCTTTGGAAGTACATAATTGAATAAAAAATAGACAAAAAACCTTACTCGAGTCAATTCAAGGTAGCGTGATAAACATATAACACGAATAATAAGGGACGAGCTAACTTGGGTTAACTCATAAAAACCATGGCCTATATTTTAAGATTGAGATAACCTGATAAAAAATAAATTGAAGAAAACTACGTAGTCAATATTAAAAACAAATATCAAACAATGAAATAATAAAAAAGCCAAAAAAAAATGTCGACCTGTATTAAATTTTCAAGATCATGACCTAGTTCATTAGACCGGAAGCACCATACATGGAGAAAGCGTGAAGTCCAGTCCCTAGCAAATCAAATGTCGAAAGATAAAATTGGAAAAAAAAATGATTACACAAAATAATCTAAAAAAAGAATATCAATTAAATGAATGGGGGTGAAAATAAAAATAAAAATAAATTAGAGGGAAATGATGTTTTTTATTGGAGAGTTATATTGAAAAGAAAAATAAATCTAACAAAAAAATCAAAAGAAAGAGGATCAAATTAGAAAAAATAATACACCATAAAGTTGGATAAAATAATGAAATTGAAGACATTTAAACTTTTACAAAATGGTGAAGGAAAAAAAATCAAAATAGGAAGGACTAAATTGGAAAAAACTTATACATTACAGATTAGAATTGAAGGATTAAATTGAGAACTTAAAAAAAATACCAAGGACAAAAATTAAAATAAAAAGAATAAGGACTGAAGTTGGAATATCAACAATAAAAATGATTAACCTATCTTTTCCAACAATATGGTAAAGGGACATTTTATGCCATTGAGAGGTACCCCGTAAAAGGTGCAAGCACAAGGACCTCCTATGCACTAGCGTGTGCACTGCACATACAAGCAACCATTTAGAATTAAATAATTTTTAATCAATGTTAAAAGACAAAAATGTTCTTGATTGCCCTAGTAATTATAGAAAAAAAAAACCTTAAAGGAAAAGACCAAAAGACTCTTAAACCTACAATTTAAATTTTTTCAATCCAAAGACATACTTGTCAATTTACTGTACATTAATAAATAAACGGAAAATTATGCATATCTTCATCAGTTTTATAAATTTTTTAATTTGGAGGTAATTAGATCATTTTAATGTGGTTGCAAAATTAAAAAAATAAAATCATACCTTTTACAATCCTTTAATAACCAATGCACCATGTAAAAAGATAAAAATATCCTTAGAACATAGGTAACTGGGTTTTTTTTAAGAAAAACCCATCATTTTACTATTTATAGTGAATAATAAACTGAGTTTCAGTGCACCATGTTTTTACTTTCAACTTTAGTGTTTATTTTTATAAACTATCCAACAACTTAGTCCCATCATTATACCTTATTTATTATTTTTTATTATATTTTTATTGAATTATATTTAAAAATTATTAGGTTTCACCATATATATAATTTTTACACTTCTTTTTAACCACTTCATCACATCATTAAGTTGAGTTTGGTTCTAGATTAAAGGATGTTAAGTGTTTATTCAGTAATATAGAATCTTTTTTAACTATGTTTGGTAAATTTTAACAATAAAGGAGAAAATTTAATTATTTAAGTGTTAATTTAGTAGGGGTTAAATGTTAACCTAGCAGGGAGTAGGTATAAGATTTTAAAGTAGCATTTAATTATTATTTCGAGACAAAAGATCTAGATATAGAGGAGACAAGATAAAAAAGAAGATGAACATAAAATTATATTTGGTAGTGATGTACAAGACAAAATAATTGCTTATATAACTCTTTGGTTATGGTAAACAAAATAAAATATAAAAAGTCTATTTTACCTTAATATGTATTGTTGTCAAACTTATATATTTCAAAAAATAATTTATTTTGTATTTTATATTGAATGTTGAAATTAATAATATTATAATAACCCTAATTACAAAATTAGGACTAACCTAACGAGTTAACTTAAAACTGGGTTGACCTAGAACCTGGGCTGGTATGAGTTTATGAAAAAATTGATTGGTTTAAGTCAATCGAGGAAGAATTGACTCGACTTGACGTGGTAAAAAACCTAGTTCAACCCTAGATAAAACATAGGTTAAAAACCTGTTGACTTTTTTGAAAAGCAATTGGTTGAAACAAGCTTGCTTTGATTGTATTTTTTTTTAAGAAAATTGGTCAATTGGGTTGACCCCCCCTCGAACTGTGACTTGAATCCCGCCTCAGGTCAACTCTCAAAGTTAGATTTTAAAATTATAATAATAATAATTTTTATTATTACATTGACTCAAGTCAACTTGAATTAACCTTCCTAATTCGTGACTCGGGTCTTTATTGTTCAAGAATTAAAGCAACTTAACATCTAAAGAGAGGAACAAATTAGGTGTATCACTAATTTCTACAAATAATGCAAATTACCTCAAGTAAATACAATAACCAACAATATAATTAAACTATTTAAAGTAAAAAGATAAATGAGAGAATTTGTAAACTCATTTTTAACGTGATTCGACAAGTCTACATCCACACCTCAAGTGCCAAACCACACTAAGTATTGTATTCCTTCATTAGTCCAAGTTCAAGAGTATAATAGCCTAACTCTCAAAGTTTTTACCTAACTCTCAAAGTTCGACAAGCCTACATTTATACCTCAAATACTAAACATTATCAGTTTTTACCTAACTTTCAAAGTTCAAGAGTATAATAGTCACTCGAAGAATCAACACCAAAATTTTTACACCACTTAAAAGATATTCTCTCTTCAAGATTTTTTTTTTTGGGTGAAATTATCTCACCAATACAAAGACTTTTTACCTAACTCTCAAAGATTTATAAGGGCAATTTTGTTATCATAACTAACTCTTTTAATAGAGTGAATAATACAATTGAAAATTATAACATCTCATAAGATATCACTTATAAGATTTTAAGGTGTTCAAGTGTAGTGAGAATGATATTGAATACTTTTGTGCTAGATTATGAATGTTTAATAGCACAAATTAGAGTATAATCAAGAATTAATGATTTTGAGGTGTTTTTACTCTCAAAATAGCTTTGTGTTCATATATGTTTGGAATCCCTTTTTAATTTTGCAAATAGACAAGTTTTACATATGTTTCTAAGAAAAACTAATTGTTTATAGTTTATATATTCTCACTGACAATTTAAACTGTCAACCAGTTAAGATTAGTCAAGTTAATTGATTGATTGGTTCCTACAAAATTCTCAAGTGTTCATTACTGATGAATAAGTGGTCGATTAGTCCATGTATAATTTTAGTTTTAACAAATTAACCTTGATGGATTCTTAAAACCATCTATTTTAGATTATATCACATTATGTTTCAATCATTTAATGCGTGTAGAGTGAAGTGTGTGAATTCATTTTAATTGTGCATCAAGTATGATATAAAAATTTACATGAGCACTAAAATGAATGCTTAATCCAAGTTTTTATTTTGCTTTTTTTTTTTCTTAGACTTCTTGATTGATTTCTTCATGAAATTCATCATACTTCTTGATATGTTCTTCGTACAAAACCTGTTTAAAGCTTATTCTCAACCAAACATATCTATAATTCATTTTTCATTTTATTGTTATTGTATACACACACACACACACACACACATGAATGCGTGACACTAAATGTCAACAATCTTTCTATTTTTATTTTTATGTTGACCGGGTCAACAAGGTTTAATCTTTTTGACTTGTGACCCGAGCCTTATTCTGGATTGACCCTAAAATTAGGTTTTAAAATTATGATAATAAACATTTTTATTTTTACGCTGACTTGGTTCAACCCGACCCATGATCTGAGCCTCGACTGGTGACTCGAGTTTTGCCCAGAATTGACTCTCGAGTTAGATTTTAAAATTATAATAATAACCATTTTTATCCTTACATGTCTTGGTTAGATAATTTTGGAATTAAGAGTTTTTTACAAGGATATTTTAGAAATAAAAAATATTATCTTTAGAAACTTGTCCAACATATATTCACTCTAAAATTGTCTTAAAGACAAATTTATTTTATGTCTTTGTTTTTTTAACCAGGCATATTTTTGTTTTCATTATCTTCATTTTTTCTATCCAAGGACAATAACCAAATACTATCTAAAAATTGAGTTATTGTTTCCTTTAAACTATCGTTTATTCTCTCTTTCTTACACAAAATTAGTTCCCACTAACATGAATTAATTATTTAAATTATATTTAAATTTAAATTTGATTTAAAATCTAATGAATCCTATCATTACACAATTTTTACAACACTTCGTGCCCATATGATATTATGGTAATAATTATTTTGTAAAATGCTTTTCACTTAAAAATATATTAAAATAATATTTTTTTTATTTTTTAAAATTTATTTTTAATATCACCGTATCAAAACGATTTAAAAATATCAAAATATTAATTTTAAAAAAATTTAAATTATTTTAAAACACTTTTGTATCGCAAGAACTAACTATTTCTTCATCTATCTGCCATGTATTTTCTTACATCCTTAATACTTCATATATTAATAATTAACCCCTTAATATTTAATATTAAACCAATTAATCTATTAGCAATTAACCTCTTACCATTTCATCTCTTAGCAATTAACCTCTAATTTTTAATCTTGAAACCAAATGTATCATAGTGTAAAATTATAATGACCGCATGTCATGTGAAGATTAATAACTAGTTTTTTTATTTGATATTAAAAATATTCTTGAATTAGATGATACGTATATTAAGATTAAATTCTATTTTGGAAGATTTTAAAAACATACCTCCTGCAACCTCCACTTATAATTTAATAATTCTAGCAAGGCTAATTTTAAGGTTTATGAATCAGAGAAGGAAGGAATTTTTTTAACGCCGGGTTGAAGATGAAAACGACGTAACTAGAAATGTATTTAAAAATACAGGTTTTTTTTTTAAATATTTTTTATTTTTTAAAAATTATTTTTAATATTAACACATTAAAATAATTTAAAATATAAAAAATTATTAATTTTAAAAAATAAAAAATGTTTTTAAAAGCGTTTTTTAAACGTAATATAAACACACCACCCTGAACGAAACGCGGAATCCCCCGTCGTTTCTGTCATAGCATTTCCTCCGTTTTAACTCTCTCGATCGCGCTCTCTCTCACTGCAGAAATGGACTCTTACACTCCTTTACTCCAGAAAACACGGGTTCCACAACCCTCGCTCCAAAAATTCGCGGTGATTTCAATCTTCTCGAAGCTACGATCCGCGCCGAGTTACCTCGACCCGGATTCCGAACCCGGCAGAGAAGCTATCTCTCAATGCCTCCGCTCCGCTTCTCCATCCGTCGTCGACCAGTCTGTACGCGAGCTCTGTCGCCTCCTATTGGACTCCAGATTGGACCTCTCCCGAACTTTGCTGGAGCTCCAGTCTGCACTCGAAGGGTCCGACCCAAAATTTGTTGGTTTATTTGTTAAAGCTCTTGGATTTGTCGTTCGGGTCGGGTTTCAAAGGAATCATGGGTCGTGGCGTTTTCCTTCTATTGAGAATCACCCCTTTGTTATGGTTTGTTAACTTAATTGGATTTAAAAAGTTCCTAATTTCGAGGATCACATTTTAATGGACTGTATTATTATTATTAAAAAATATTTTTGGCTAATTTGAGGTTTATTGTGTTTGTTTAAAGTGTAAATTCAATAATTTTGAGTTATGGATTGCAGATTTTGTCATCAAGAACTGAGGTTCAGTCTGAATTGGTTCAGCAAGTCTTACTATTTTTGGGACAGAATAGAAGATTGGGAATGGTGGAAATTTGTGAATTCTTGAGGCCCTTTTTGAATTTTTCGATTCTACGCGTGCCCTTTTCGAATTCTTCGTCATCTTTGTTTGCAAGGCAGTTGATATCATCAATGGCTTCGTTTTGTTGTTCTTTCCCTGATGAGGCGATTCCGGTTTTAAAGCTACTGATAGGTTGCCTTAAGCATGCGTCACTTAAGAATTCAGATGTCAGTATGCTTGCTTAGTAATTTTTTCTTTTACCTTTTCTTTTATTCAGATGGAGCTATACTCTCACGTTGCTTAACTGATTGATTTAACTGGAGCATAAATAATAAATTTAACTGGTTCATACTTCAATGCGAGCTCATAGCTATTAATTCTAATTTCTTGATGATGTGCAGGAGCTTAAGAACTCATATTATTTTCTGGAATCCATAGTTGATGCATATACGGTCGTTTTGAGACACTTGGTTGGAACCGGACTGGTATGCTTCTCAATGCAGCATCAGCACAATCTGTTGTCTCATTTGTGCATTATGGAAGTTTGTGTTTTTTTGTGGACATGGAACTGTTATAATTTTGCATGGAGCTTGTCTGCCATAACTTGCTGTTAATTGTTATCTTCTCCACGTTCACAGCTGGTTACTGAGGCTCAACTGTTTGGTGTGGAACTGTCAGATGCTATTCTTTCATTATTGACGTGTCATCATGGGCATGCTGGTAGTAGTGAACCAATTGTTGATCTAGTGAAGCGGCTGTTTGTTGCCCAGAAAAATCTTTCTTTGCAATATATGCCTGAAATATCATCAACACTGCTATCCTTATTTGTTGTCCTGATTCAATCTGATCTTGAATACGAACAACTCTCTTTATTGAAACTCCTGAACTTCCTTTTAAAATGGAAAAGTGAAAAGGGTATGTTTCCTAACTCTCATTTTGCTAGCATGAATTAATGATTGGCTACCTATTACAAGCCCATTAGTTAAATCGTAATCTTCTTGTGCAAGCTTCTTGGTTAATTGGAAATTGTTCTGATGCTAATTCTGTATTTATGACGTTACACAATATAGTATTCTCTTAATACTTTTGGATGCCATATGATCATTTAAGTTGCCTTAGCGTTATCTGTCTATTAAAAATTTTATGCAAGGCATAGCTTCTCCTTTCATCTTCAGTTAGTTTGCAGCCTTGTTTTGTGCAATGTTTCCTTTGCATTTTGTGTTTTGCATCATTAAGAATGACTGGTTTCACTGCAATTATTAGTTAGAAAATGAAAACTCACTGTTTGACAATGTCTTAATCTCTCTTCCAAGCCCTTTTCAGGCACTTGATTCTACTTCAATGTTCTTATCATTGTGTATAGTTGCCTTTTTTCATCCACTGTCAACCTTCTTGCAATATAAGATAACTTATTTATTTATTTTTCAGAATATGAGGTTGATAGAGTCAAATGTGCTATGAGTGAAGAGCTTTTGTTCACATTTCCTGTCATCAACCTATTATCATCTACATCTAGATCTATTAAAGGAGAAGCAGCAGAATTGCTTGTGACGCTGGAAAAGGTCCTAGTAGAACTGTCAAAAGCACCAAAGACTGGACTAGCCACAGAAGGGGGATTCCCCCCTATCAGCTCTCTAGGATCCATTGCTTATAGGCTTTTGCGATGCTTGTGGTTTCAGGTTCGATATTACTCTGATTATTATGTTAGAGTGGGGAATTTTTTGTTTGTTTAATACTTGTTGCAATTGTAAGTATTGGGATATAGTTTGTGTTTTTCATTTGTTGTTCTCACCCGTAACCTGGAAAAGAAAAGGAAAGACAATATTGTTCTTTGCTGGGTTCCATTTCACACTTTTGTTCTGAAATGAGAGAAATATGATAGTCCTATTAACAAGCTCATTAAAGATGCCATTATGCTTTATTTAGGAGAGGAAGAGGATAAGGCAGTAATGTTGGGACTCTAGAAGTGCCATTTTTGCATCAGATAAAGTAGAGTGGTGCAATAGTATTCATGTGGTCCATTTAGTTGAAATGAAGGTTTAGTGTGTCAAGTTGTTGGAAATGTGCTATTTTGACTAGCATATGATAATTGAGGTCTTGTAAGATTCTGCCTGTTCTGTTTTCCAGGACCAGTTTTTACTGCCCACTTCCTTCCTGAATTTTGCTTCCAGTGGCAAAACTGATGTCAAAGTAATGCACCAGAAACCGAGACATTGGGCTTCTCAGTTAAGCGAATACATTTTGTCGATTGTAGACAGAAGAAAATCCTCCCTATCTGTTTCTCAGTCTCAAGAACGTTTCACAAGGGGTAAGATAGAATAACACCAATGAATTATGTTTGGTTCATTCTTCATGGTATCCTATTGTTTCAGAAAAATTGCTTTAAAATTGTTGTGCTTTAATATCATGTTCACTTTATACCCACTTTATTATCTTGCAGAACTGCCCCCTTTACTCGTTGCCATTACTGGTGTTTTGGTGATGCACTGGTCATTTGGAGATACGGCAATTGATTTGCTGGGTGCTATTGGCATTGTGGACCCCAAACAGGGAGTGCCACTGCTGCTAGCAATTCTATTTTATAGTAACATCTTCACCAGTAAAGACATTAGTTACCAGAATATGTTGGTGAGTTTTTCTTTTCTTACCTTGCTTCACGTCTAATTTTAGTTGATACAAGAGTGTATCCAGCTCTCCCTTTGATGTCTTTCACAGTAAGATTTTTGATTCTTGCAGCCAAAACTTCTGGCATTACTTCCATCACTCGCATCACATTCTGTGATGATTCCCCTCATAATTCAGACAATCTTGCCGATGCTTCAGAAAGATGGAAAACCGTATGTTCTCTACAACTCATGATATTTGTCATTTCTCTTATCCTTCCCTTTTTAGTGCATTTTTTGTTTTTGAAGAATTTCATTGAGCTGTCCTAGTGATGTTGTGTATTGTGGTGATCATAGCTATGCCATGAAGGGATGGGAGATATCTGCTATGGACAATTATAACATTTTTTCTCAGGTGGAACAGGATAGTGAGAAAGGGTAGAAACAATAGCGATGTCCATAGTTGTCCTCGGATATATAGGACATGCCAGCTTGAATTGTCATTTTAGTGTGCTTCACATTAGCCCACTGGTTTGGTATTAATATATTCTAACGGTTCTAATAGGCTTGTTTTCCTTTCTGAAACATGTATTGCTTCTCTTATGGTTGACTGATTTTGCAAATAATGTGACCACGGACACTTGTGATGAGCAACCCACCATCATAGGATGACCTGATAATTAAACTGACTTTATAATTAAAATTTTCACCAAGTGCCTAAATTGGATAACACATACAATAAGTTTGGTATAATTGCATGCTCCAAATTTTCTACACCTATACAAGGCAGTGGGTATGAGAAAAACCTGATGAGTTTTCCCAGATAACTAACCATTTGGTACCTGATGGCTTGCCTGACCAATTGTGGGGTTCTATTTTTTTGCTCAGTTGGCTCTTTTAGCTATTTGAAGAGTCGTAATAGGATCCATTACGTTGGGACTTTGCATAGCAAGTGGTTTCTTTTATTGTCTGTCTAATAATTTTCTTTCGGTACTTTTAAATACCAATGGTCTTGAACTACTTTCCTCTGAATTGCACTTGATGCATGCTAAATTCCAACCTATGCTATATGCCTAAATCTGGTAGTTGAGTCAATGTCCGACTCTATTGAAAATCGTTTGTCTTGCTACTGTTTATTTGGCTCAATCATCCAATTCTAACTGTCCTAGACACCATTTGTTGTGCTCATTCAGTGGGTAATAGTGAGTAATCATGTCTCTAGACAGCTTAACAGATTTCATGGGCACTCAGCATGAATGGCTGTATGAATAGTGAAGTTGCTGTCATTGATATGATGAGAACCACATATAGAATGCTTAAAACACATATTTAATCTTCCAACTTTCCATTTGGGGATTTCATTCTTATACTTTTATGATGGGCTGCAAGTGTCTAAACTCATTTTGTTCCCCTTGTTTTATTACTGAGCCAAAACTTTGTCACTAGAAATGTTGATCTGTCAACGTTAATTATTAGTTAATAAGCCGTTCAGTTTGGCTGACTGAATTACCAGGTGCTTGAAGTTGACAGAGACCACATGGCAAACTTGTGATCCCTCTTTAAAAGTAAGAAAAAGGACAAAGTGTTGATAAGCATTCCAGCTCAACAAATGGACAAAAATGTTCTCTAATCCCGTCTGAATGCTCTATCCAAATCATGCAAAGCAGAAAATAGTTTGATTCTATCTTCCTCAAATTTCCAACCCCACCTGTTTACAATAAAAGCCTTTCATGGTAGAATCCTAGACCAACATCAAAAATAAAACAACCCAAATCCTCAAAGAAGCAACTGGAATTGTATGTGAAATTATCAGCAATTCAAGCAAAGAACTTAAGCTATCCACATTGTGGCTGCTAAAGATGAAGTATCAGAGGAAAATTAAAATCCTTCTTTTTTTAAAACAGAATATCAAATCTAATATAGTAACAGACTAAGAGAAACAAAATTCGAAGATTGTACCAAAAGAGAGAAGGAAAAAACAAAAATAAAAAACTATATCCTAAACATGTATTATGGGTTTTGAAGTTCAAGAACTGAATGGGCCCGAGCTTGATTTATGCTTCACAACTGCAAATTGAGGTGTTTGCTGAGTTAGAGGCAAGCAGTGTTGATGAACTCATTGGTGTAGTCATTGGTGCTGGCATGGATGATGTTTTTTTTTAGGCTTTGGTGGTTTTGGCGTAGTAGATTCCCGGGAAAGCTGTTGATTTTCCAAGAAAGTTGGAATTTGAACAGATATATGAAAGACATTATAGTCAAGATGCCATCTGTATGTGACTCTAACTGAAACTTGTTGGTTATGGTCAATAGTTAGTCTTCAACTTTCTTAGTTTATAGTTGGACTCTGGTGAATGGCATCCACCAAGAAAAATTCAGGGACGTAATAAATGCAAATGAAGCATAAGATTGAAACTGCCAATTCTAATAGTTCATGGATGAAATATGCAATTAAACCCTTAAAGTCTTATCATTTACTGGTGACCTCTAAAACTTTTTTAACTTGTTACATAATCTTAGTTGTCCTTTCTCCATATCTGTATTTTTTTAACTACAACCTATGTGTCATATTCAGTGTGTTGTATGCCACCGGCGCTCGTTTGCTTTGTCAGACCTGGGCAATCAATGACCGTGCCTTTGGGAGTTTGCAAGTAAGATTCTTCTGCTTCCACTCTGCTGAATTGCAAATAACCATTCATTTTAATTGTTTAGGAAAGCAGAAACAAACATACAACTAAAATTTGAAATAATCAATGAAGTTGAGATGTGCAGAACTGTTTTATAGAAAGTTTGAAAAATTCTTTTTTGATCCCAGTAAAGATTGCTTAATATGTGTTTGTGTTATGCAATTAAATGCAAATTCTGTTCCATTTGGGGGTTTGTGTGCAAAGAATGGTGAGGATGAAGTGGGACTAGCATGTTGCTCAAAAAGAGAAGATAATTTCTATTTATTTGTGTCAAAATTAATATAGCCATTCGGTCTCATTATGTAGGACCTGAGAAAGGATTCTGGAAGGAGGGGAGGGAAGAAAGGAGAGAGAAGGAGGAACAAAAAGGGGGAGATGAATCTTTGAAGAATGGCAGTAGGCAGAGAGCAATTCTAATTTTATTATCAATTCAACAAGAAACCCTAAACCAAGAAAGATATGCTTTTTGTAAAAGAATTAAACTGTGGAACCATAAAAGAAAACGGGAACTGGAATAAAATTTCTAACCAAAAAAGTTATAGTTAATATTAGTTATTATAATAATATAAAACAAGTAGATTCACTAAATGAGAAACATTTGAAGTAAAATAAAATCCCTAATTTTCCCAAGATTAGTGATTTTGGGAAAAAACTCAAACTGCAACACCATTCTCCCTTTGTTAGAAAAAACTCAACCTTGTGTTTCAAAGTGTTGTAGTAGTAAGAATCTGCATTTCTACGCTTTCTCCATAACTTGAAGTTGCACTCCTGGCCTTGATACATGCATTTTTACTTGCCTTCAACATCACCATTCAAGGGTTTTTTTTTTCTTTTTTGGAATGATGAATTAATTTTTTGAACATCCTGTCTACTTGAATAATGAAGTAAAGTTTTTAAACATGTTGTCCGCATTCTGCCTGTAAAAAATCTACTACTGGAACTTTTCATTATTCTGCATTTCTTAGTTTCTTAGTTGCTGCTATTTCTTATCATGGAATGATGGAACTAGTGTTTCTTCTCCTACTTTTGTTTTGAGCTTGTTAACACAAACTTGAAGTATAGTGATTGCCTGGTCTAAAGATTCTTGGATGTTGTTAAGTGTAGTTACAGACTTCAAGAGACATTTTTTGATCTAAAGCTTCATAGAGCTCCTTCTCACAATTTCTTGGATTTTATCCGCTCCTTTTGTCCTGAAGGTATAGAAGGGTGGATGACTGTTTAGAATGTTCATGATTGATGAAACTCACAGGCACTAAAACTGAATGGCTATTGTACAACAATTATTGTGATTATTGCTGCCATAAAGAAAAGATTTTGGTTGAAATGGCACTTCAGCCTTTGTCAATACTGAAGATGAATAAAGGCAATTCAAACAGGAAATATAACAGAATAAAATTTATAACTAATACTAAATGTCATGATAACCTCAAATGTCTAGACTCCCTAAAGAAGTACCAAGTACGAACTAAAATATCTAATTTTCTATGGTAAATTAACATAAGTCATTCATCCATGCTAAACAGATTTTCCTGTCCATGAGTTTGTTTCATTCTCAAATTCTATTGCTATATTACTATGCTTTGATACTAACATGCTAGTTGACTTTTAGGCAATATTGCTTCCAAAGGGGCTCACTGAATTCAAGCATGAGAGAAACATCTTAATAAGTTTGGCTGCCTCCATTCGGGACATTTGCAGAAAGAACCCTGATAGGGGGGTGGATCTTATCTTATCTGTTTCGGTATGTGTGAAGCCATAGCCGCTCTATTTTCTAATGTCCCAAGTTTACACAATTTAATAGGGTCTCATTCCTCTGAACTAACAGGCTTGCATTGAGAGCCAAGATCATATTATTAAAGCTCTTGGATTTCAGAGCCTTGCACATCTATGTGAAGCTGATGTAATTGGTAATCCTCCTCCTGCTTTAAAATCCAATCCTTTTCCTTTTCCAATTTATATCTTAAACATTTCTAGGTTTGAAGATGTTGCTTTTGCCTCTTCCGTTATGTCTGAAAAATTGCATCATATTTCTTGAGAACATTCTGTATGTTTTTTATCCAAATTTGTCTTGCAAGTTCAAGTATGTAATGGCGTACTCATTTTGATTTCTAGTTATCTGATGGTCAAGACCATCATAAATGATGACATGTAATTGCTAGAATTTAATGTCAAGGTTTTAGAAGCTTTGGCCAGAATGGAGGTGCCTTATGCTTGCTTAGTGAACCTGCAGCTCCTCTGCAGAAAGTTTAGGAACGACCCCTGAGATTCTTTATCTCCAAGTCTTAACTCTTAATAAGATGGATTTTTATCCACCCTTCTTTTTTTTCCCCACATCTTCTATTTTTTACTGGACAAATATTGTCAAGTTCATTTATTATGATTATAAATTAATGCTGTAGATTTTTGTATTAGTATCCTTACCTTGACTGCAGTGGTAGCTATTATGTCAGAACATATTTGAGTATTTCTATAAGGTCATAGTTTGAATGATATGGTGTTTTTTGAAAAATGCTAAATCCATGCTTGTATGCGGCCTGAAAATTTGAATGCTAAGTTCAACCACAAATACTTCAATTATTATCAGCAGGATAATGTGTGTTTTCTTACCCATATATTTCAATTGTATGTCTTCCAGCGGTTATGTTCATGATAAGTTAAAATTGCACTAATTTTCATTATGTTATGTTCTTAACTACAGTTGAATAAATTTTCTTTTTAGATTTTTATACTGCCTGGGATGTCATTGGTAAGCATGTGGTAGACTACACCACAGACCCGGCTCTTGCACAAAGGTAAGCACGTGCTGGATTTGATTGCTATTTAAATTTGTGCATCCATTTGGCAATCCTGATTATATAACCAATATAGATCATACCAAAAGAAAGGTGAGGCTAGGTAACTTTAGATTGCTAAAGGATTGCCTACCTTTAGCTGTCCAGGCGTCGTATCCTTTTATAAAAGGGGGACATTTTACCCTGGTCAGGAGGCAGTATTACCCAGTGGTTAAATAAGAACCTTTCTCAACATTTTTCTTCCTGTTTGGAAAATTGCACCCTAAAACATTCCCCATTTGTTCTCCTTGTTTTAATTTATATTGCTCCTTTTTTTCTCATTAACTTTAATGCAACAGTAATCAGTTTTGTTGATTTACCTTGAGGACAACATTCTTAGTTGCGCCTGATATTTCTGTCAAATCTCTGTACCTAATCCATTTAGCTGTAACTTTTTCATCCTTTCTTTCAATTGATATATTAATATATACCAAATGACTTCTTGCCATTGACAGCATATGCCTCCTTCTGAGATGGGGTGCAATGGATGCTGAAGCATATTCAGAAGCTTCAAGGAATGTCTTGCAAATTTTATGGGGTATTGGAACTGCTGTACATGTCAGTCAAGCACTTGAGTGGGCAAAGGCAAGGATCTTTGCCTTTGAGGCCCTGGGCCAATATGAGGTAAATTGTGTGAGATGCTTATTATTGAAAGTTATTTAAAATCATTGGAAAATTTTATTGTTTTCAAAATCTTCTCTTGATAATTTTACTTTGACAAAATGTACTATAGTTAGTTCCGGTACTCATCTTTTTTGCTGCTAACCAAGTTTGGTTTCTTGCATCCTCACATCATATGCTCCAGTTAAAACAGATTCTCTGAATGACTTTATGCTTTACTAGGTTGCACATATACAAATAGGAATTCCAGATTTTAAGAGAATGAACACAGATTTGCTTTTATGTGAGACGAATCTTGATGTGCTCACGGCTATGGAAGGATTTCAAGTCAAGATCATAACTCATGAACATGTGTAAAGAACACATCCACTTTTCTCCTTCACTTGCTGAAAACCATAAGATACTGAAGCTTGATAATTTGGTTATATTTGCTCCAGGAATCGTCGAAGGTTGGTGAAGGAGAAAAAAATTGCTGGAAGTAAGATTGAGAAGTTGCTAAATGTATTTCCACAGGTTCTCGTCTCCTCAGGTATTATATGCAATTGGGTTCTGATGTAGATCATGCTGCTTTCCATGTGAGTTTTGGTTTATTGTCTCTAATCTCTGTCCAAAGCATTTTATGGCATCATGACAACTCAATTAATTGCGAGAAGTTTATTGTCTGCCCTTGTTACAGGTCCTGATGCAGAATAAGTGGGAAAAAGAGTTGAAAGATATTGAGTGGACTTTGGAAATGAAAAAGAAAAGGAAAATGAGATGAGAGGAATAATACAATGTAAAACCTCTGGTAGAGAAGCAATATATGAGGTGATTAAGACAGTAAAATATAGAAAAATGAAGCATTAGATTCATCATAGATGGATAATAGTGTTTGACAAATACAGGAATCTAGCAGACAAGGGTGGGAAAAGGAAAAGAAAGTAAAATATAGAAAAATGAAGTATTAGATTCATCATAGATGGATAATATTGTTTGACAATTACAGGCATCTAGCTGACAAGGGTGGTTGCCCTTTCTTAAAGGTGACTACTGCAAACTTTCTTGATGCGGTACAATATGAAGGGCATTTTCTTAGTCACTGTAAACTTTCACTAATGGTGTAATTTTTTCATATCTGAGAAGGTTCTAGTTATAAGGTTTGAAATATCTTTTTTTTTTTTGCTATTATCTGGATTATTATGTAGTTTTATTCATTAAGGTTTTATTTTTTCTTTGGTTATGACTCTTTAGGACTGACTTCGTGTTACATTTGTTGTAAACTTTGAGAAGGCCATTTGGTGAATGAAAAGGAGCCTTGAAAAGTCTTTTTGTGTTTGTTTGTTTGTTTGGATTTCAAGAGCTCTAGTTTCTTGTCCATCTTAGATGGTTTAGCCTATTGAATGCTAGGTTATCTACTCCACCTCCTCATTTTACGTCGAGTTGTCTTGGAGTCTGTTCATTTCTTATGTGTGACCTGTACAGTAAATCAAATGAGCAATAAATTTGCAGGGATAAAAGGTAGTGCTGGGCAATTACCTGGGGCAGCTCTGTTATGCCTTTCCTTTACTCCTAAAGATGTGAACAGCCAATGCTTGTCAAGAGTAAGAAATCATATGTTGAGTTCTTTTCTTGAGAATTTACCATGATATTTAAATCTATGTTACTTTCTCTCCCAGGTATCTGTAGATTTCCATGCTGGATATGAGTGTGCACTGGTGGAAATAGCTGCTTCTCTTCAATTATCAAGAAATATTTTCACTGCCCTTCTTTCGTTGCAATCTTGGAAGTCCTTCATGCGGCGTTGGATAAGGGCAAATATTTCATCCCTTGATGCTAAAGCACCATCTGTTTCATTAGATAAAACTTCTAAAGCTGCTACTGATATCCTGAAGGTTCACCTTTTCCTCTTCTAGCATTTGTACCATAATATTTTATCTGCAGCAATTTTAAACAGATTCATGCCATGTGTAATGCTCTTCTACTGCATTATTTTCTTGCAGCGTGTGATGCGAGTTGCTGAAGAGTCTATCCCAAGTTCTGCGGAAAATATTGCTCTGGCTATTGGTGCACTCTGTGTGGTAAGAGATTGCTCTATAAATCTCACTCCAGATTTCACAATCTAACTACTTAATGATGTCTTTACTTTGTTCGGTGCTTGGGATCATTGTACCAATCATAAGATCAATTTTATATGCATATCCATGATATTTATGAGATGGAATGTAGAGACTGTGGATTCAAATTTCAGCCCAGGCCGGCATTAATGTGGGAAACAGACAGTGATATTGAAAAAAAAGGAAAATGAAAATGCCATCCAGGGCATCTGAACTGCAAATTTCCCTTAACCAAGTTATGAGGCTGGGTGAAAGTTTGGTGGTCAGTTAATTGGTTTCAGGTCCTGGCACAATCCTGCTATTTCATCTTATTCTATCAAAGGCCTCTTAACCAGTCATTCTGATTTTTGAGTAATGGTTCGGTTTTTTATTAAATAGAAATGCACTACCATTCACATTTAAACTTCTTGATTCAGATGCTTTGTCAGTTAAATGGTTGGTTTTGCTGGCTACTTTCAGGTGTTGGCTCCATCTACCCATACTGTCAAATCAACTGCTTCAAAATTTCTGCTAAACTGGTTGTTCCAGAATGAGCATGATCATCGCCAATGGTCAGCCGCAATATCTCTTGGATTGGTTTCAAGTTGTCTTCATGTAACTGATCACAAACAGAAATTTGAGAATATCAATGGACTTATAAAGGTATGAAGATCTGTGGTTTGGAGCTGTGAACATTTTATTCCAGTCTATCTTGAAAAAGCTTTCAAAATGAGTGTATTTGTACAGGTAGGGTTTTTTTTGATGTCACTAACAGAGGGATTAATGACGTATACTTCAGAAAATTATTATGAAAGGGATCAACTTAGATTCTTTTGCAAAGGATTATACAAGTTATATGGAATTTGTTATAAGACAGTGCATCCTTTCAGGTTTTGCATAGCAGCAAAAGCATCCTCGTCAAAGGAGCTTGTGGGCTTGGCTTGGGCTTTGCATGCCAAGATCTTCTTACCAGGTTTAAAGCTGCTGATAATGTTGATTTGGATAAAGAAAAGTACAAGGCACAGGAGGTTGACCTATTAGGGAAGATTCTTAGGACATTACTTCTGATGACAAGCCAGCTCAGTAATGCTTCATATGATATTCTAGAAAGTCTTCCTCCGTTTTTCGGCATGGGTGCTAATGATATGGAAATCAATTTGACATCTGACCTGTTGCTTGAGAAGTGTGATGACTTCGAGGAAGATCCTTGGGGTGTTGCTGGTCTTGTCCTTGGCTTGGGGATCTCTTTCAATGCAATATATAGAGCTGGGGCACATGATACTATGCTGAAGATAAAGGACTTGATTATATCATGGATCCCACATGTAAACTCTCTAGTAACAAACTCTTCTTTTTCCAGTGAAGGAAGGGAGAAAGCTTTATCAGTAGGATCCTGTCTTGCACTTCCCAGTGTTGTGGCATTCTGCCGGAGAGTGGAAATGATCAATGATAATGAGCTGGATCAACTATTAAAGGGCTATCATGAGCTCATATCTGAGTTATTATCTGTTAAAAAATCTGGTACTTTCCATCAGAGCTTGATGTTGGCATCATGCATTGGTGCGGGAAGTCTTGTCGCTTGCATTTTGAATGAAGGTGTGCATCCTCTTGAAGCTGAATTTGTAAAAGGTTTACTGGAGATGTTTAGAAAATGCTACTGTAGTTCTTTCCCTCCTATCATCCATTTGGGTGGGATGCTTGGAGTTGTTAATGCAATGGGAGCTGGTGCAGGGATTTTGGTTCATGCCCATCACTTCTCAGCCTCAATCAAGACTGCTTGTGAACAAAAGGTTCTTTCGTATATTCTGTGTTTTTGGAAGAGTTACCCTCACAAAAATAGGGGTTTATGTTTTGAATACCATTCTTTGTTTTGGTTAACAGGAATCTTCTCATATTTTGGGCCCTTTACTTTCAAGCCCTTTTTGTGAGCCACATTTGACAACATTGGTGCAAGAGATATTTCTCATTGCGCAAAATTCTGATGATCTTAAAATGCAACAAAATGCAGCTTGGGCAGTTTCATTCCTTCGAAATGGTTTTTGGTCAAAGGAACTTCTAAATGCTGAAAGCAATGATCAGACTGATGTTGTTGATAGCAAAGCAATTTCTCACAATTTTCCCGAGGACAATTTAGTTATGAAGCTGACTATATGGTTAATGCATCTAAATAACTCCGGGGTAGGTTCTGTCTAAACGTTCCAGTTTACATGTTTATTGTAGTAATTTTATTCCTTTGTGGCTATCTTTATCTAATATGAGCTGTGATTTGTTTCATCTTCTCTCTTGCTAAACATGAATGTATGTATAGCTCTTTTAGTGAGAATGCATGCCTGTGATAAACATGGGGTTTATGCTTTATGTGTGTGAACACATCATGTTTATGTCAAAGAACTATCCCAATCCAATAGCTTAAGCTATTAAATAAGGTTTCAAGATATGATTTATATAATTCTTTAGCACACCCCCTCAAGTGAAAGCCTTTGGGCTTGAAACTTGCAAAGGCCTATGCTATCTTGTGGTTAATTTTTATAAAATAAAATGAGGTGGTGAAATTTGAACTCCTAATCACTTAGTCAGCAAGACTCTAATACCATGTCAAAGAACCATTTTAGTCTAATAGTTTAAGCTATGAAGTGAGGTTTCAAGATATGATTTATATAATTCTCTAATAGTTTATACCTTAAGGTGTGTCTATAAGCATGTTTCTTGTAGTGTTTCTCTGTTGGTGATGAATGCTAAAACCAATTCTTAGATTATGTGTTTGCTCCTGTGCACATATGTATTTATGTATGTGTGTAAGTAAATATCTTATTCACATTTTATTAAATTGGAATGCACTTAGCTAGTTGACCTTGCTATGTGGACGGATAAAGGTAAATGAAGGAGAGGGAAGTTTTCCACAGTGGCCCATGTTTTCTTGGTGGATGCACTAGTGTGTTGTGCAAGCTATGATGGAGGATCCCCTAAGGATTTTTTGTTGTTTTATATTTGGAAGAAAATGCATTAATATTAGTTGGATATTAGGTATTTTTTTTCATATAGTTATTTTAAAAGGATGTTAGGATTTCGTTGGTGTCCTTATATAAAGAATACAAAATTATGTTTGGAGACCGCTTTGGGTGTTATTGAAATTAAAGCCTCCCAGCTCACTATTTCTTGATTTCCCCCCTCATCTCTCCTCTCTCTATTTCTCTATCCTTGTTTGGCTTTAGGCTAGAGTGCAATCATTAGAAAGCAATGAATGTTTTCTAGTATATTTTCAGAAAGAACTATGAACTATCACGCATGCTTCTGCTTCTGCCTGTTTATGGTGAAGGATTGTAGAATAATTGAAGTTTTGGCATAAGAAGTAGATGGACTCTAGCTCTTTGTGCATGTTTGGAGACATTTTCAACTTTGGAATGGAGAGAGAACAATCAAATTTTGTCTGCTTATAACTTTGGGTTCTGCCTCGTATAATGATCTACTCTAGTTTATGCATCAGGTGCTGGGAAATCTCTGTTATCACATTGTAGATTTACAACACCAGCATAAGCAAATACATGCAGACTTATTAATGTTTTTGCCTTCTTCCACTACCTACTTGTTAGTCTTATCTCATCGCTTGTATATATTATTTTCTTCAGCTATTTTGTTCTTATGAGAGATGCTATTTGTGAATTCTTCTTTCTAATTTCTTGCTGTCTATTTTCAGGCAGGGGCTATTGCACATGTGGGCACTGTTGTCACAGTTTTAAGATGCCTTTCCCGAGCTCCTAGATTGCCAACAGTGGATTGGGGATTGATCATTAGACGCTGCATGAGATATGAGGCTCAAGTGTCTGAGGTGTTGTTGCCAGATTCAGCTCTTAAGAGGGGAGCCCTTCGGGAGGAATGTGTACAATTCTCAATAGCTCACGCGAATCAATTTGATCCCCTCCTGACTTTCCTTGACGAGCTATCTGATTTGACTAGGTTCAGGACACTAGAGCTGAATCTGCAGTCATGTCTGCTCTTTCATCTTGCAGGCCTGATAAAAGTATTCTCAGGTTCCAGGCTAGAGAAACTGCTTGATGATATTGCTGAATACTTTTGCTCAGATATTTTATACCAAGGGTATAGCCCTGATCAGAAGAGCTCATTGAGAATCTCATGCTGGGTGGGTCTCTATCAGTGTCTAGAAGAAGCTGTGCTTAGCTCTGTAGGGTACATATCAAACCTTGAAAAGTGCATAGAGGTGCTGTTTCACTTGTTGCCTGCATCAGAATCTGCTGCCTTCACAGGAGTGGATCTGCCAAACACTGCAGAGGAATGGCGTGTGGCAGTTCAATGCTTGGCAAAGGCTCAAGAGGATTGGTTATTGGATTTCCTGCAGGTAAACATGGTCCATCATCTCTCTTTGGAGCATTTCTTTTCAGAAAATTCTTGTCTTCGTTTCTGCTTTGTGGATATTTAGCTCATATGCTATGAACTTGAATCATATCTACTGATAATTTTTTTGAAGAGCATCAAGTTTCTACTGATAATCATATTTAGTACTATGGGGAGTACTCTTTGGAACTCTTTCATGTATATCTATATTCAACAACTTAATTGGTTTGTAACTACTGAGCTGAACCCAAAATGGTTCAAAACATTATTTAGTCTTGTAGAGTTTATGTAGGAGCATTTGAATTGCCATCATGTTCTATTCTCAGAAAATTATGTTGCAATGTTTGCTTTGCAGGTTCCATTAGGGGATCTTGTGCAAGGAGGTAGCCAGTCAAATGAAGTCCTAAAGAAGATTCTAGCGAAAGTGAAGCTAGTTAGGATGGGTTCCATCCCATTAACCGAGCTTGGAAGAATAAAAGCTTACATGCTGAACTCTAAATCAAAGGGTTAGTTACTTTACTTGGAAAGAGCATGGTAGTTGAATAACTTTGAGCCAGTCTAATTCTTAATATTGCTAATGTTGTTTCCATGATGCCAAATTGGATTCAATTTGCTGCATGTTTTGGTGGTTCTTGCCTTGGAATTTCTTGCTTAGAATTGGTTTAATGCACCTCTTTTCAACAATACAGATATTTGGAATTTGCAAGCTGAAGTGGTAGCAGCTTTGCAATATGCAGATGGTAGTGTCAAAAGACAGTGGCTTGTCGATGCAGTGGAGATTAGTTGTGTCTCGAGCTATCCTTCCATAGTAAGCTTTTTTTTACACAATCAAAATGCATAGGTGACTGGTTCCCATTTCCCAACACAAGGCACCGGCATGGTAGCTATAGTCTAAGCAAAATATGGAATAGTAACCCTGTATGTATTTAGGAGGATAGTTTGTTTACCTGCAGTCAGGGCAGGGGAGGGTGGTGGTGGTATAGTTGATCTGTGCAAGTAGTCTGGCTAGTGTTACTTTTATGTAAATGCAGCTTTGAAAAATCCATCCCTCATTGGCAGTTGATATGATACGCTTCCACTTCCACTTAAACTTCCACTTCCATTCTTGTGTACATGTTTTCAAGAAGTTCAGCTCTCTTTAATTCCAATTCCACTTCCATTCTTGTGTACATGTTTTTAAGAAGTTCAGCTCTCTTTAATTCGAACCTTTTCAAAATACATTTCTGTGTAGAGATTAGTGATTCCCATGCGTTTTTTTCTGCCATTGTGTCATCTGATGAATCATAAGGGGTGAAGGAACCTGTATTATTTCTCACCTTCATAGTCCTTTTGTTTTTAATTTTTCTGTGATAATGCTTTTAAATGAAAGGTCTTTACATTTCTTCTGCAGGCCTTAAAGTTTCTCGGTCTGCTATCTGGTAGCTGTTGCAAATATGGGTCGCTTCTGACTTTGGACCAGTTATCCGTGTTGAGTGATCTACCAGTTACCCTCCCTTCCCTTGTGACTGAACCTAGTTGGGAAGTTGTTGCGGAATCCATTGTTTCTACCCTTTGGACATCAACCGAACGCATATACTACTTGGTTACTGACAAAGGACCCTCTGACAATACAAATAGCACACAACCTATTGACGGAAGTGAAAAGGATATTGCCTCCTTTCTATTGCGTGTGATGTATCATACCTGTACATGTTTAAAAGAGTATTTGCCTTTCGAGAAGCAGCTTAGGCTTGCGAATATGCTGGTCACTTGAGAGAGGGTCATAGCCAAACTTGCAGTCAATTAGGCTATAAGATCTTTGCTTGCGGCATCTCTAACTATTCAGTTAGAAAGCATTACTATTCCTGCGTGAAGCTTATCTCTAATTGGTTTTCTTTTTCTAACTGGATCTTATTCCACTAGTCCTTTATGTGAGGCTAAAGGGCTAGAATGCACAAGTTTCTGGGTTTCCATCAAAATGGCGACACAAGGGACTCCTCCTTTTCAGGTATCAGTCACCAATAGTTTATATGTAAATATATAGCTTTACTAAATGGTCAGTTGTTTCTAACCTTTTTGTAACCTTGATGTCTGTCCTCTGTTTAAATAATCTGATTTAAATTCTTCGTGTTCAAGCTGTTCCAGCAACCACGGTTGCTTCTAAAACTGCCTTCAACATGGGAGGTAAAGAGTAATTGATGATTATGGTGCGTCTTTATATTGAGGTTTTTTCTTGTTTTCTTCGTTTTTGGATGGAAGGTTTAACAATCAAAACGTGATTACACAAGCCATTTCAGCTCGGTTGGAGGGCAGTTGATCCAGTCAACAAATACGTTCAGGGACCGCCCAATCAGCACCCTTCTAGGTATATAGCTAACACTGTCCTTCCTCACCTTGTCCTGGCCTCAGCAATTGTGCCCTTAATATCCCGAGAAATAACCCTGCCGTCTTATCTATGAATTAAGCAAATATGGATGATGAGATTCGTGACATTGGGGTGGTAGAAATTAATAGAAGCAAGTAGAAAGCTATAGATTAATACATTGAATTACAAATCCTAAATATATCAAATACTTAAATATATATTATTATATTAATATTCACTCCTAAAAACAAAAAGAAATTCTCTCAAACCCAAAGAACTATTTGTTTCCCACAATTCCATAAATAATTATCCCTTAGCCTACTTCAACTTTCCTCTTCTAAATTAAAGATTAAAGAGTTTTCATGATTGGGTGGATGCTTTATATTTTGGACTTTGATGGTCATTGTGAAGGATTTGTGAGATGAATTACAGTTTGGAAGCAAAAATTAGTGATTTATGAAGCATATAGAGAAGATGAGAAGTATAGGGGTATTTTTTTGAGTGAGAGTGGGATGTTATTTGAATCGGGATGAGGAAAGATACATGAGAGGAAATGTGATTTTAAGGAGTATATATACAAGAATTGTAATTTAATATATTCAATTTTAGTTTTCAACACACCTCTATTAATCTTTGCCATTTGTATTTCACGCGTTTCACTAACACAGACCATGCTGAGAGAAGCATATGTATTTCACGCGTTTCACTAACACAGATCAGGTTGAGAGAAGCATATGCTTGACTAATTAATAAAAGTTTAAGGTTCAACAAATTTGATAAAAAAATCAAACTGGATTGCACATGTTTCTTACACCATTTTGGAAGGGTCCAAATTGTCTGTTGTTGATCATGATGTTCAACTGCTACTAATAATTCCAAGAGTGTGTTTGTATTTAAAAAAATATTTTTGAATATTTTTTTTTTAAATTTTAATTTTATATAATTTTAGATTGTCTTGATATTAAAAATAAATTTTAAAAAATAACAAATTATTTTGATGTATTTTCAAGTAAAAAATAATTGTTATTATAATTTTAAAAACCATATAGGTTGGGCAACATTAGAGAGTAATGCTAATTCGAAGATCCCTTGAAGCAGCTAAAAATATATTTTTAGAATTAGGGACTTTCCCTTTGAAAATAGTTGGTCCTTGCTTTCCAAATATGCCATTAGAGTAATGTAATTTGATCAAATTGTAGATCCTCTAAAAGTATATTGTAGCTTCACCCACCAATCCTTTATTGAAATAAAACTAACATTGCTTGTGCTATTGTCTAATTGGCTAGCAAGCCATGTCAACTATCCATGATCACCAGAAAAGAAAGGTATGTTCCATTGATTCCACTTTTACTCCACATATAAGATAAAGTTTGGGTCATTATTTCTCTTAATCAAACCCTCTTATCTGGCTAAAGAGTTTGTAAAGCCTTACACAAGAAATTTATGATTTTTTAAGGTACCTTGAGAGCCTATTATTTCTCTTAGAAGCTCTAGGTAGCCTTACTTGATCTTAAGACACAGCGTGAAGGAGATTCTATTTGAGATGAGATGTTATGCAAGGATGATTGCACAAAGCATCCATACTTCATAGTTAGGCTTCCAAGCTTTTTTTAATCTCATATCAAGGTGTTCTCTAGAACTGCAGGTCCAATAGATATTATTTCAATGCTAAAACTTCCTTATTAGACAACAATTACAACAAAAACTTGTAAGCAGTTTAAAACCGGACATCACATAATTTAGGGTGACATCAATCATTTCCTTAAGTAAAACCTCTCCTCTTACTTGTGATAATAATTTTTGCTTTCAAGATTGTAACTTCCCACAAATACAATCAAGTAAAAAACCAAGGACTTGTGACTTAGACCTCCCCCACCTTGTTCGGATACCCGATTTGCTTTTCAGTTACAGGCTTGGTCCCCAACCTATAAGAAATTGCATTTCTATTAGCCATAGAAGTACTAGAGCCAAAATATATGCTAGATTATTCCTTTTTCTTCTTCTTCATATGTCAGTATCCCATCTCAATCAAGTTTAGTTTGATTGTACTAACAATGTGAAATGATACGAGGCATGCATTCATGGGTTGGAGGTCGTTTGGAAATTCGAGTTAAAAAGCTAGATGTATACAAAGATTCAATGTTGATAATCTATTAAATGAAGGGTGAATGACAACCTATGAATGAAAAGTTAAGACCATATCAGGAACATTTCATTAAACTTACAAAAGACTTTGAGGAATAGAGTTCACACACCACAACCAAATTTGATTGCGAAATCAGAGTGCGATTGATCTATATAGAGATCAAGAATTCTCCAGCTCATTGTTGCATAGTTGAAGGAGAAACAATTAGAACTCTTGGTATCATGACATCAAACAGTTCATTGAATGTCATTAGAAGCATCCAAGGTAGACGAAAAAACCTTAAGAAGGATGACAATTAAATAATAATACCTGGATGGAGAAACCTTATACAAAAGTTCATAAAGGGATTTATGCCACTTGTACAAATAGACACATGATGGTTGAGCAAATTTAATGATTTGGTTACTTCTAGATGACCATGGAAAGAAACTGCGTAAAACATATAAAAAAATATCGTAAATGTTAGGTGTATGACGATAAAATCAATGCACCCCTATATATAGTGATGTTATTTCAAAAAGCCCTAGGTTGTATGACTCATAAATAACTAAACAAAGGATTTGCACTAGTAAAACTTGAGTGGGCTGGTGTGTTAAGTGTCTAAGAGAGGAAAAATTAGAAATAATTAGTCCTACTATCAATAAGGAAGATGTATTACAAAAGAAAAAAGGGGTTGTATTTCAAACTAAGTAATGATATATGCTTGTCATCTAACCTAAAAGTGTTTAGCATTGTGTAATGTTTTGTAGAAATCTTATAGGTAAAAATCCTATTTGGAATATAAAAAAGCTCTAATAAATCCATGTCAACAAAGATTTGACAAGGTTTCTTCCAACTTAACTTGGCACCAAAAATTTTAGCCTACAATTAAACAGCACTATGAATTTGATTCTTTATGACAAGTGGTCCTGCAGCAGAATTCAAGTTGTATTAGAATATTCTTCCTCACGACAGAATTCAATCGAAACCAATTATGTTATCAAAAGGATTCACTCATACAATTGAGATATATTCGGTCAAATCCTATAGGTAAGCCAAACAAACTTTACGATAAAAAAAAATGAGGTTGGTCACCTTTTTATTTGATCATTTTATAAAATTAAGGTTGGTCACCTCTTGATTTGACTAACATTCAAAATTTCGCTACAAAGTCCTTTCTTGACTTTACAACTTTTCAAAGTTTTCACAAATACCATTTTTTCTTGACAATCTTTTTCTATAAGACTTTGTACTATAAACATTGCAAAGAAGAGGAAACTGTTATAACCTATTTTACCCTAAAATATTTTCAAAAAAAAACGAAAATCCAAAAAAAATATTTTTTTTAAATAAGCCAATCAAAATTCCTCAAGGTTTTAATTAAATAAGAATTTTTTTAAGGATTTAAATTAAATAAAAATAGTTTTAATTGATGGTATTGAAGGATCAAGGACCAAATTTATCAAATTGGTTTAATTTAGAAAGTCTTATTAATTCAATTAGGAGCTTAATTGAATAAATTTATGATTTTATACTAAGAAGTTGAAGGATTTATTTAGCTTTGGTCAATGACATAATTGATAGATTTTATTAATTTGGCTTTGATTTTGTGCCTAATTGAATAATTAAAATTTCTAGAGGATTAAAACTAAGAAGGCATTGACTTTCAAATATTATTTTGAGCTTTTTCCATACCAAACATCGTCATTTCAAGGCCTTGTTTTTTTTTTTTTCCTTTCAAACTAAAAGGATTAAAATTTTAGCCTCTTTGTCTTCTTTTTCAGAGATCAAAATTAGGAATCCTAGCCACCACTCTTGTCGTTTTCCTGACAAACTGCCACTGACCACTGTTGTTTTGGATATTTTGGCATTGTTTCATTTATTTTTAAGTGTTATTCTTTCATGATTTTAGCGTTGTTCAACCTTTGGTTATTCTATTCTACATGAAAACATGTTAACCTCACTATCCTTTTTTGCTTTTATTGTTTTTCCTCAAAAACTGACTCACTGACGCACTACAAAAGAGCCTTTTCATGCTCATGTACTGAAACCTGTGATCCTTATTTTATCTTAACCCTTCAACGTTGTAGATTCCATGTTTACAAATCATGTGGTTTGTGTTGATTTGGTATAGGAAGCTAGGTCGGTCCTCTTCCGTTATAAATAGGTTAAGGGTGTGTGTGGGAGAGAAAAAAAGTAAGAAAGAGGAACACTTAGAGAAAATATAGTTCGATTAGAGAATTGGAAAAACAAAAAAATAGGTTTGTTGGGTATTCATGATTTTAGGCAAGAAAGTCTTGAAGGTTTTAGTGTTGGAGAGTGAAAAATTAAGGTTTTAAAAAGCTTATGAGTCTTGGTTTACATTTTGGTTTGATTCAACCCCCATCTTCCTCCCAACATAGGTATTTGCCCTTGTGTGTTTCTTTTTTTTTCTTGCTCATTTTCTTTCTTTAATGCCTTAGTTTTTATAACTACAATGGTGCCATTTGTGGTGTGAAAATGTCTATATCCATGAATCTTGAGATGTAATATGTTACTATTTAGATGAGAATATTTTTTTCAGTGTGATAGGATTCACTCTTCATGAGTAAAGCTTTTGGATTGTGTGATTAAGTTATAAGTTTTTTTTTACAACGATTTTGATGAGAATGTTTATTTGTAATAGGACTCACTCTTCATGAGTTAAAATTTTGGATTGTGTGATTAAGTTCTAAGCTACCTTGTAATGTTTATATATATATAAGAATGGTTTTACTCACTTTATGGTGGACCAAAGATGAAATCTTTGAGTAGGTCATATAGTCATTTTTATGTTCACTCATTATGAACAACTCTGGAATGATTGAAATCTATTGCCCTTTAAAGTTCAAGCCTAAAAATAGCCTGGAATTTTACCTTGTTTACAAATGTTTTCTCTATGTTCTATCTTTTCCATATGGCTATTTTATCCATGCCTATCCTGAACTATATGTAAATTTGAATGACGTGTAGATTAATGATTTATACATTAAGGGTTTAATTTAGTTTTTTTTTCTTTAATCAGTACAATAAAAAAAACCCAAACCAAAGTAGGTCTTCTAAAAGACCCATCGATTTTCTAGTTTGGTCTTTTCAAATGTGTTTTCTATTTGATTTTAAGTTTTCACTTGTATTTCATTTGGTTGAAACCCATATCAAGTTTTCCACCTTGTGTTTGACTTATTATTATTATTATTTTTATCATACCTTGCATTGTTATGGCTTCATGGAATCCTGTTATGACTATGATTTTGAATCTACCAAAGTAGTAGGTGTTGCTCTTTTTTTTTTTTTTTTTAGATAACACAAACCATTCACACATGTTTTTTTGGGCCTTGAAACAAGTTTGTTAGGCCTAATAGGTTTCGACCCACATTAAAGACTTTTATGAGGCGGCATTCCTATTTTATTTTCTTAAAAAACTTTCAATTACTTTGAAATTGTATAGATCATGTCCTCTTTTTTGTTATTCACTAATAGTGTTTAGGGTAATGGATTTATAACAATTTATTACTTTTGACATTAATGTAGAGTAACACTTATTCTGTTTTGTTTTCAAATAAACGAGTTTGTAAAACTTTTAAGTCTTTAAGCCTAGTATTTATCACTGACACCCAAGTGTCAATTGAGATTACTAAAATGTTTAGTAAACCACATTTCAAAATGCACATCAATAATAAGAAAAAAATAGAAATTTTCTAATAAAATAATGTTATCCACTTACTAGGAAAGTGCATTCATTAGTCTTATCGACCAATGTATACAAACACTGATATAGGGCAACATCATAGAATTGAAGTACCAATATGATTGTTAAACTTAACAAAACATATTGGAAAAAATGAATCCATAGAGGTCATTATCTAAACCAAGTTCAAAAAGATATTCATGCCACTAGATCTTATTTTCAAGTATATAAACCTATAATAAGTCACTGCTTGGATATATAGGGTTGGGGTATAAAACCTCATTCAATAAAATTATGAGTGAACCTTAGTATTATATGTCGGTTTTCCCAAAACATACACTCACATCTTCTTTTGAGGTTTGATCAATTTTTTCATAGTTATGTTGTCGAAAATCATAAGTCATCCAAGTATTTAGTCTTTAATAGTAATTCACACCAACCACTAATGAGAAATCTTATAAAACTCCTTTTAGAATGGAGGGACTACTATGCCTATGAATGTTAACTTTCCTTGTCATGTAACTTGTGTAATTTCTCTTCTTTTTTTAAAAAAAAAAAATGAGGCATAACATTCTATTTAAAGAAAAACCTAATAACTCTATAAATGATAAAATATCAATTTGTTTCATTGAATATTATCAAATATATTATTTCAGGATGACTTATAGAAGTTTATTCAATTATTTCCCTATTTGATTTTTCTATGTCTAGAATTGTAATTTCATATATTAATTACATTCTAGTCCTCATTTTCTAAAACTTATTTACAATTAAGACACTTGATTAATTATCCCAATTTAATTTGTGATCAATACTTCTTAATGTGTATGACTCATTAGGTTCTTAATACGTTGGCCCAAATATAAATTATAATTCTAGATTAAATAAGACTAAATAAATTAAATAATTTAATTTATTATCAATAAAATAATTGATTGATTTATATATAAAGATCAAGTGCATTGTCTAGCAATGTTTCATGATCCCTCTAATGTTAGGAAAGTTATATGTGGTTTAACTTAACCTTTCAATTAGCAGTTTCTAAATGTTATTATTATCCTTCAACAAGAATGTTTTTTATTGAGACATTATAGCATGAAGTATGCATGCTCTATGAAATCATATTTGTTCTCAATGCTATAGTTATTTATTCTTTAAATAAGATATGAAACTCTTTTCAAATCTCATTTAACATTGCTAAAAAATTTCACAATCAAACTATTTAAGAACAAATAGAATATTTTTTCTAATTTATCTAGGATGATGAATCCTCTTTTGATCACTCAAATACCTTCATATAATTCATGTTATACCTAATATATGCTCGTTAATAACTATAACAACTTGTAGTCAGAATGAAAGCATAACATTCCCTATATAAGATAACTTTGTGATCATAAGTATAAAGATCACTTACACAATTGTCATCTGAGCATTTTTATAGACACTGGAGATTTTTCCATATGAAATTCTCATATAGGTTTGTTTAAAGTACATGTCATCTAAAAAGCATCTATATATTTGTTTTAGATATCCCTCATACCTCAAATTATGAGAACAACTGTTTCTTTTCATAAATAAAAGAATATAATATGCATCAGTTTCAATTACTCTAATTAATGTCTAATATTAATAAAACATTGGCTAGAAATATTTATAAACAATGCTTTAATGCAATAGGAATCTTATAATTATAACAACTTTATAATTGTTTTACAAAATATTGTTTTCCAAGGACTTTATCTTTACTTCAGATTATATTAATCAAACACAAATAAATATTAAAGATAAAGAAGTCTTTATTAATTATAAATATGTTTTGCATGAACAAAGTTAATGCCAAATGTAATTAAGCAATTAACTATAGGGAAAATACATTAACACTATAATGTAAATGGTCATTAATCAACCATTATCCATAGGCTACTGTTGTATAAACAACAAGTTTAACGATAACACCTTTTAGGATTTTGCTTGGGTTCAGTGATCTCAATAAAAATCTCATCCAATTATTCATTGACATAACTTGATAGATCATTATTGATCACTTGTCTTGATCGAGAGTAGTTGATTATATATATGTTAATTCACTAATTGTTACTAAATGAATGAATGGTAGCAATTAAGAATGGTAAAATAACCTGGATTTTGGAATGGATAGGTTCAAGCCAAAACATATACTCGAGATTTAACTCTTTGAAGTAAAGTTGCTATCACCCATATAAGTAAACCATTGAAAATTAGGTATAACAGACCATTAGGAATAAAAGACAAGTTACAATATAACTTACCTCAGTTAAGATGCATTAAAGTGATAATGTCTTCCCTCAAGCATAACCAGTTCCTTACCTTAGAACTGTGAAGACTAGTTAAGGTTCAAAGTAACTATCATACTAGGTGGCAATTTTTTTAAAAAATAAATTTTAGACATTTTCCATCTCAAAACCTAAAGGCCCTTCCCTTCTAGAAAAAAAGGGTTGGTTGCTAGAATATCGTATGTGATAACAAAATAAAATAAAATAAATACTTTAGTGAAAAATCATATATTTCTTAAACA
Organism: Populus alba; assembly: GCF_005239225.2. Taxonomy (NCBI): domain Eukaryota; kingdom Viridiplantae; phylum Streptophyta; class Magnoliopsida; order Malpighiales; family Salicaceae; genus Populus; species Populus alba. The sequence goes on from NC_133299.1 coordinate 4,162,101, forward strand.
AATTTGTTTTCACACACATACATGAAGAGACATAAATGAGAAACATAGAAGATACCACGAAGCTGGTAAATTATTTGATAAATTAGAGTAGTTCAATGAAAAACAAAAAAGTATGAGCAAAACTTCACACACACAATAATAATTGTTAAAATCAAAGTCTGTTAAAAAAAAAAAAAAAAAAAAAAAAAAAAAACCTATTTATACTAGGTAAAAATGTCGTAAAAAATGCTAGAAAAATAATAAAGGTATTCTAAATAAAATAAAATAAATAATCATAAATCAACCAGGAAACTAATACACTTCATGCATAGTAGCTTTTAGATCTTATAATAAGGCCTTCTTGATGTCTAGCTGACTTTAAATTTTAACCCAAAATAAAACAAGACCTTTGGAATCTTTTAATAAAATGTTTATCTCATCCAACAGTTGGATAAAAAACTATGCTTGTTAAAGTAAAGCCATCTATTAGAAAAAATAAGTCTCAAGTTATCAAAATTAATTAGCATATAAAGTAGATGGATCAAGCTTCTTTTGCATATAGACTAAATTGGCTAAAGTATGATCATTACTTGTGAAAGATGTAGCCTTCTTGAAATTCACCTTGACTCAAATACTCTAAATAAGCCAATTGAATGCATCTTTGGCTTTTTTTTTTTCCTCTTAATCTTGCAATCAGCTAATTTGAAACTTCTAATGGATAATTAGGTGATTCAATTTTGTTTCTCATAGTATTCGACTTTGATGGGGGGAATATCTCTTTTATAAATCAACCTTTAAGTGGAGAAGGAATCTGAATTACCTCCTTAATGTATATTACCCTATATACCTTGGTAGCTATGTGAATCATATTCTTTATCTCAACATAATACTGCAACTTAACCACATTAGTTATCTCTCTATTAAAATAATTTAATTTTTTTTTCCATTGTAACATTTCTTTCCTTTACAATATTACCTCTAATTATGAAAATCATCAATCCTCTGTACTTTTAGACCATTGAGTTAAACTTTGCAATCTCTAAAACAATTCCCTATAATAAAATCCATGAACAAACTTATTTCTCATGATTTCTTTCATCTCATCCTAAGTCTTTACAGGTCTCTCTCCATTCATTGTTCTATCTAAAACAATTTGATCTCATCAAATAATAGTACAATCAGTAAACTTAATAACAAGTTTTACCTTATTTTTCTTAGAGTATAGGTGACAATAAAAAAAAAAATAACTCCATTTTCTTCTCTCATTCCAAGTATGCTCTAGGATCTTTTTTTTTCTTGAAAAGTCAGGATCTTTATGTTAATACTCTTAAAATTTGTCCAAATCATAAAAAAAAAAAAAAAAAACCACCCTCTTGGTCTACTCTCCTTGACAGAAATGTCCATGTGGCTGAACTCCCTTATCCTTTGGTTTTTATGTTTTGAAACCTAGCATTATAATCGTGATCAAAATCCTCAAACTCCTCATCTATATTTGTTTTTTGTTGTAGACTTCTTTGGAGGTGAAATAACTCATCTTACAAGCCTTCTAACCTCGTGACCTCTATGGCGTTACTCATCTCATAAGCTAGCTACTTTAATTATCAATTCACCCATCCCATTCATAACCTCTCCAAACTTCATGTTCATCAACTCTAATTGTTGTTGCATAGCTCAATAACCTTATTCTGGATTATTCTTATCCTTTGACAGTGATAATCCACTTTTGGTTGACATCGTCAAGATCTAAAAATCACATTCATAGTATGAGAAATATATCCTCACAAACTCCCTCACATGCTTACATTCAATAGATGTCACTCTCGTATTTTACATAAAGTTTTGGCTTTTCACTTTAATAAACTCACATTTTACCTTTTTCCTCTTAATCTAAAAAATCTTAATTCTTTAAGGAACTAATTCACAACAAATTAGAAAAATTCTGGTTTTGTATGCTGCATTAATGAATGGCCTTTGTAAAGATAATAAGCTTATATTTCACCTTTTACCGCTCAATCTAAAAAAATTCAATTCTTTAAGGAAATAATTCACAACAAACTAGAAAATTTCTGGTTTTGTATGCTATATTAATGAATGGCCTTTGTAAAGAAGGAAGGGTTCCATAGAATGGTTCATGGGTTCCATAGAATGGTTCATAGAGGGTTGAATCTCGTTGTTTCGTATAAAACTCTTATTTGTGGTTATTGCAATGAAGGAAAGATGATAGGGTCTAAGTCATTGTTGTAGGAGATGATAGGAAACGGGATGCCCTGATAGTTTTACTTGTCGGGTTTTTATTCAAGGATATGGTAAAGAGGGAAGGCTATTTCTGCTTTGAATTCGGTTGTGGAGCTTGAGAAATTTGATGTCTCAATCTCTCCAGATATTTTATGATTATCTAGTAGTTTTGTTATGCGAAGAGGATCAACCGTTTGCAGCAAAGAAAGACTCTTCTGGAAAGACTGTCTGGGCGTGGTTATATACCTCATGTGGAAATCTACAATAAACTCATCGAGTCCCTCTGCAAAAGTGATTGTGTAGCAGAAGCTTTACCTCTAAACCCTACTCTTCTAACCTATAAAGCCCTCATCTGCTGCAGGTGTAGAACGGGCAGAAGCATAAAGGCTGAATAGTTGATGGAAGAAATGCTTCATTCTGGTTTGCAACCTGATCCAGAAATATGCAAAGCAATGATACATGGGTACCGTGGTAAAAAGGATGCCAGGCAAAGCAGAATCACTCTTGGTATTCTTTGCCAGGGAATTCCAGGTTTTTGATAGTGAGAGTTGTAATACACTTCATCAGCAATGCTTGCGAAGATGGTGACGCGGCCAAGATCACAGAGCTGCAAGATTGGATGATGAAGGTTGGATTTGCACCAAACACTAATATGGGACTGGTCAAAGAAAACCTCTTCTTGAATGGCATGCATGATCAATATTTTCAAAGGGAAATCTCAAATGTTCTCTGGCTAGATGATAAGATCGTGTAGTAATGCGCCCTTGGCTGACTATGTGGCCATGGCCATGGCCATGTGGGGGACATTGCAGATTGCAAGGTATAATCTTATGAACTCATAAAGCTTCCTGCATTTTGACATTTTTCACACCGGAAAAATAATACGAGATCGAATTAGAATTTCGCACAGGTGAATGCATGCTGACTCGCAGTTTCATTTTGGATAGACAGGGGACATTGCAGATTGCAAGGTATAATTTAGTAGAACAAGCAACCCTATAACAGTGTTCAATTCTTAAGAGAAAAGGATCAGTGCCCATCTTGTATTATTTTATGAAAAGCTTCCTTTTCTTTTCATATCCAGCCTTCTGGGTCACAACTTAGCACTCTGTACCTGTGGAGATGAGATTGAAGGGTAAAATCAACAATGGAGCATGCTGTTAAAACATTGTTGACGCACAAATTCTGATTCAAGGAAGGAGAAATGAAGGTAATCCAATCCATATGCTAAATTAAATTAAATTAAAATTGAAGCAAGCAAAGCATACAGCACCATCACTACTAGCAGCAAGTGTAAGGGTTTTTCATCACAAAAACAAGCTACTCCAACAAATGAAAATTAAGGAAAAGCTGTTGTGTCAAACAACAGAACATTTAGCCCCAGCCGCTTCAAGTTGCTTCTTGGCCTCCTCAGCTTCATCTTTAGAAACCCCTTCTTTAAACTTCTTAGGCAATCCTTCAATCAATTCCTTGGCCTCCTTCAATGCCAAGCTGGTCAAAGCCCTAACCGATTTAATCACCGCAATTCTAACATTACTGGGCACTTCCTCAATAACAACATCGAACTCCGTCTTCTCCTCTACCACTGCTGCTCCCGCATCAGCTGCAGCCCCTGGCGCGACACCCACGGCAGCTGCTGGTGCAAATGCAGCAGCCGAAACCCCGAGCTTGTCCTGAAGGTAGTCGACGAGGGTGCGGGCTTCTTCGAGGGTTAAGGAGGAGATTTCTGCACCGAGTTTCTCGATTTTTTCAGGGGCAGCGACGGCGGCGACGGGGCGGACGTGGGAGGAGCGGAAAGAGAGGGGGAGTTGGCGGCGAGGGAAGAGGAGGAAGTGTTTGGTGGGGGAGTGTGTGGTGGAAGACGATGGGGAGTGGAGAGAGAGTGTTGGGATTGTTGTAGAGAGGGGGTTTGTTGTTGCCATTTCTGATGAGGGGGAATCCAAGGATTTCTTCTCTTCTCTTCTATGGAGATGAAATAGAGAGTAACAGATGGATAGTGTTTTGAGGATAAGGTTATGGGGAGAGGGATGAGGAGATGAAAGGTTTATGAAACGATGGTTTCTTTTGGAAATTTTCCTGATATTTTTTAATATTAAAATATTATTTTTCTTTCTTATAGATTAATATAAATCTTATATAAAAGGTCCCTTTTTTTTTTTCTTATATAATAACTAGACTAAACGGTCCTTGCAATTTTCGGCTGCTTCAGGAGGGAGAGCCTTTTGTTTTAGGGGTATATTTGTCAACCAGTCTACACTCTGGAAAATGACAAAAAAGAAATGCTGGGGCATTCCGAGAATCGAACTCGGGACCTCTCGCACCCAAAGCGAGAATCATACCACTAGACCAAATGCCCTCTTGTAGTTTGATATGCACTTAAATAATATTTTAATAAATTAATTATTTCGCCTTTCCATTTCAGGACCGCAAGTTGAATGGTGAGTGTGTAAGGTCACCTATCCAATCCGGTTTAAGTTGAGTGTCATTTTGGTAATTGTTTAAAGCCTGTACTTAATTAAAAAAAAAAAAATTTCCAAGAATAAATAAAATATATTTGTCGCAATTGTATTATATAAAATAAAAATTATATTCACTTAATAAAAAAAACCCTTCAAAAAAATAAAGATTATCAATGCCTCACTTGTCGTATATAAATAAATAATAATAATAAAACAGGTATTAAATATTTTAAAAGGTTTAGTTGTAATTTTGCCCAAAATCCTTCATTTTAGATTCGGCTCTGACTTCTAACCTACTGATTTTTATAAGTTCATTAACAGACTGGAGAGGAGAACACTAATAATTTTTTTAAAAATATGAAAAAGAATCAAAAAATTATTCTTATTTTTTTAAAAAATAATCTTTAACATTCAACAAAAACTTAAAGGGGATATGATTAGGGAATCAATGGCAGCTAAATAAAAGACACACAATGCTAGATTTATTTATTTATTTATTTTTACTCCTTGACCAAGTTCATGTCTCGTTCTCTAGATAACATTTTGGGATCACAGATGAATCTGAACAAACCAAACACCACAGTACCACATATATCAATCACAACAACAAAATGAAGTGGTTTGATTTAGTATTCAGCAATATATTGAAGTTAATCACACGAGATTATAGTATTCCAAATCTCCTGACCTATTAATGCTACAACATGGTATCATAAAATTCATTTTTAAACCCCAATAACCCTACTAAATTGCTTTGGAAACCACAACTTCACCACCTCCGGCGCTTCTTTCCATACCAATATGCGAACGCAGCTATTGATGCCGCCATGATAACACCAGCTGTTGCATGCCAAGCAAACAATGGCCTCTCCAGAACAAGGGTAGAATCACTAACATCAGTAGGTGGAGATGTTAGTGGTTTCTTACTAACTGTCAACGCAAAGCCCAAACCCTGCCTTTCCAGGTCAGTAATGTCGTCTATTGCTGGCTTAAGTCTTGTGGTCTTGGCTAGAGCTTCATACTCTTCTTTCGTTCCTCCTTCAAGGAAAGATCCAACAAGGTGACCTTTACTTATCCAGTATGCTCCAATTGTATTCCCCGAGTAATCCCCAAAATGCACCACTTCCCCTGCATTGTCCCCATAAAACTGCCAGGAAAATGTGAAGAATCTGGAATAGAAAAAGGGCAGGTAATCAAACTCGTCTGTTTTCTCAGGCTCCATTATCGCTGCAACAGCATGTTTTGCTGTTTTCCGCGCTGAGTCAACATGCTCAAGCCTACGTGTTTCACCAAATAGTTTCACTGGAAATGCAGCAACATCTCCTACCGCATAGACTGAGGTGTTGCTCGTTTGCATTCGTCCATTTACTTTGATCCCACCTTTCTCCAAAGTCAGTTGGCCTTCAAACAGGCTCGTGTTTGGACGGATCCCAATGCCCACTACAACCATGTCAGCAGGAAGCTGACTTCCATCTCGAAGATTAACAGCGGTAATCTGAAAAGGATGAATTGGATTGGTTAAGCCAGAATTGGTGATCAATTTTTAAGGAAGCTAAAGCTCCTGATGCTTATGAACTCATGAAGCTTCCTGCATTTTGACATTTTTCACACCGGAAAAATTATAAGAAACATCTAATGAACCCAATCAGCATAACAGAAACTGTAACAGTAACCAATACCATGTCTGAAATATTCCGCAACATAAAACAGATTGAGACAAGTTCTAGCAAGATTGTCAAGCGGCGGGAGATTTACCTTTCCAATGGGGTCAATCTCGAAAGATGACAGGACAGTTCCTTTTACGAATCGAACTCCTTTTGAATTGTAATAGCCCTCATAATAACTTGCAATCTTGGGTGTAAACAAGCGAGCCACTACAAAAGGCAAAGACAGTGACAGATTTACTAGTAACTTGTATTCAAGAAGAAATCAAGACAATAGTTTGGGAAAGAATTGGCAGTCCTAAATTTTTGTGGTCAGAAAACATGGCAGGAAAAGCTTCAAAAACAACTGTTCTTGCATGAATAAATGCAAACAAGTTTGATAGATATGAGATGTTTCACAGCCTTTAACTTCAAAGGTTTTCTTCCTCAAAAATAAGTTTTAAGATCTCAAAAGAGGAAGCATAAAGCAGCATTGGGAGCACTTACTACAATGTACTTCCGGGAAAACCATAGTGACATTAATTCGATTTGTCACCAAAGAGGCAGCACACTCCATTCCTATATAGCCACCACCAATAACAACAGCATTCCCAGAAGCACAAGATTGCATCACATCAACAACCCTGTCTGCATCAGCTAAATCTCGCAAATAACAAACATTTTCTGCATCTGATCCACTTACTCCAAATTCTTCAAGCTTCAAAGCCTACATTGAACAGTGAAAAAAGAAAGAAAGAAAGAAGAGTTACTTTAATGTCATATTATTACTTGAACAATGCAATTCACTCTCTACACATTTTATTATTTCAATGAAATTTTTATAAAGGCCAACAGTGAAAAGAAAAAAGAAAAAAGAGTCTTTTGAGAACCATTTCCAAAGTTAAAATATGGAAGAAAATGCGAACTAACATGATGATAAGATCTAATTGAACATTTTGTATCTCCTATATTATATATGTTTAACAATGACAAGTGGTCCCATTCAAAATGCTACCAAACAAAAGGACATGGATTGTAATTCCTCTAATTTTCCAAAAGCGAAATCGGATCCCTACTTGGTATTTTTATACTGCATTTACCCAACATTAAAAACATCAACTAACCATATGAATAAAAAATAGCATCAACAAATTGAAGGATCAGTTTCAATACCCGAGCACCTGTTGCAATAATGAGAATCTTGTAGCTTATAGTCTCGCCAACTGCAGTTAGTAGTGTCTTGCGCCTCACATCAACAGACTTAACTTTAGTTCCCAGAATCAATTCAATTCCTAGAAAAAATAATTCATATACCCATCAATTAGGGATAAAACATAGAAGGAAGAATTTCAGCTGCCAACAATTTAGAAGACTTGATATTAAAAACTTGTAACAGAAAAAATTTCGCTGGTATTTGTGTCTGAACAAATTCTACTAGGAGTTTTTCCCCAAAAATGAAGAGACATTTCCTTCTGATCTTGGTTACGTTGGATGTAGGTAAAATATGAAGAGCTGTACCCATCACAAAATGCTTGATTAAAACTATCTGTGTAATTAGTAAGTCTATGTTTCTACAAGAGAAAAGTATGTCTCATTTTTACTTATGTAAAAATCTTTATAGCAACAGGTTAACTAATTAAAGATGTTAGACTCAATAGTCAAAGAACTTTCTCATGTCAACAATATTAACGAGCAGATATAGTATGGCAACCTAATTGTCAGCTTAAATCTACACATGAAGCATAATGATCATAGTTGCTGTATTTAGTAATTGGTAATAAAAGCCTCATTGCACAAGTCTGCAACCCAATTGGATCAAACATTCAAATATAATACAACTGCCATCGACACAATTCATGTCATATATATAGTTGAGCAGGTGAGATCACAAATATCAAGCGGGAACAAAATTGGATAACTTGAATTCATTCTGCATTTTTTTCATCTACCTCTGCTCCCTTGACATTTGATATAAACAAATTATAATTACAGGTACTCTAGATAAGAACATATGAAGGATGCTATACCTGAAAGCTAAATAATTCCAATTAGAATGCATAAAGAACCATCCAGATTCTAGACAAATAAAAATATGGATAACATAGCAAACTTTGAAATAGGTATTCCAGAGAATAAGAGCAGTGCTATAAGATTATTATTCTCATTGGTCAGTGAAAAGAATCATACAAGCCAAAAATAGATTACCGTGTTCCTTATACCATTTTGGAGTCAACCTTTCCTCATTAGCTCCAACACAAGTGTGAAACGATGGAAGGCGTGCTGGAGCTGCATGTTAGCAAAAGTTTCAACAAAAGGCTGAATATTAGAATAATAAATGAACGGTAGGAACATAAAACAACAAATGATTAGCATTTTCACTCCCTAGTTTAGTTGTGAATTTTAGGACAGCATATCAGGAAAAATTAACCAAAGCCCCCACACAGCATCCAGACTCAAAGTTGACCATCCCCAAGTTCAGCCTGACACATCTATGTAACTTGGGCAAAGCTATCGACTAATAACAAGCAGCACATTTCAGTAGATTATTTATATGTCACGCTACATAAAGAATTCTACCAAAATAGTTGGTTATATTAGATAACCAGACCCTGAACTTGAAGGATGAGAACTTTTACCTTCAGGAAGTAAATAACCTTTGCTCAATGCAGGTCTCTCGTAAGGTGGAACCTGAAAGAAATCCAGTGGACATTCATGAATCACTATCTGACTAGACATGGCAAGCAGGAAATATGAGGCGAATGCAATTCTTTGACCAGCGGAAAAACTTTCATTTCAGTCTTATTATTGTTCCATTGCATAATTATCACCCGTGCAAGGGTTTTCCCAACTCACAGCTAACATCAAGTTTATTCAATCGCGCAAGCTAAGCTTTTGTGTTCACCCCTTAAATTATACCATCAACATTACATATCAACGACTAAAATATTAATCAAATTCATTTTGCACCTTCAATACTTTGATGCCAAATTATAAAGCTGGCATAACTTCAGACTGAAAATGTCTAGTGCACAAACTTTAAAAACCCCTATACGGGATTTTTATTAGCTGTGAATTTGAGCTTTTTGGTCTTTTCTGTTTCTTTGGATGATATGATGGGTCAATTATTTGCTTTATTGGTTCCAATGGCAGCAGCTGCGGAATCCGCTATAGGATTAGCCATTTTCATGATTGCTTTCCAACTTTAAAACCCCACATACCAAAATAAGACCAATAGAAAGAGAAGGTACTTATTCACAGAAATGTCCCCAATGGCTTATGTTCCATTAAAAGAACGAGGAAAAGACATGGTATAAGTAATATGAAATTGACAATAACTATTGCAGTCTACCATTACTTAAACTCACAAGGCAAGGCAAGAATTTGTAATCAATCAACCAATACAAGGAAAAAGAGAGAGAGAGAGAGAGCCATAGCAAAATACATATGGTACAATGGCGATGCTAACTGTTCAAATTTCAGAATCCTCCTTATAGTTAAGCAGCATACTATTCATTCTTGGGATTTCATAAACGTAACTCACTTTTCATAATCTAACCAACAATGATAGAAAAGAGAGAGGAAGAAGCAGAATTAAGGAGACAAAGCAACTAACAAACTGAAAATTGAACCCATCAATGAAAAGCATGAATAGAACAAAGAGCGAAAAAAAATCAGATGCCCATTAAGGAAAATAAACCTAGAAAGGCTAAAAAGATGAGGGTTTTGTTTTTTTTTTTTGGCTCACAGTTTCTTCAGAGATGATGCAAAGTTCTCCAGGTGAAACCCCTTTCTTGGTGAATTCAAGAGCTGCATACCCAGCTGCCACTCCTCCTCCAAGAATAACATACACAAATGCTCTTCCCATTTCCTTTGGCTCTCCTTCTCCAACCAAAACTCTCTCCGGTCTCTCTCTCTCTCGCTCTCAAGAGTCAAGAAGACTAGGGAGATTTATTTCAATTCTCCATTTTGTGTTTTGGGTGGCATTTTGTCATCTAAGGAAAACCCACCATCACTTGTACCATTTTAGGCTCTATATATATATATATATATATATATGTTTTTTATTTTTTTTGGTTGGATTTTGTTTTTATTTATATGGTTCCATAAAAACAAATAAATAAAAACAAAATTTAGTTAAATTATAGTTATTAATTTTATTTTATCAACAAATGTTTTGAGCTTGAAGCAATCGTGAGACGGAGAAGACACGGTGGGACCGAGTGTAGATATTGGGAAGCGTGCGGAAAGATGAGAGGAGATTATAGATGGCAGGATTTTTTGTGGTGAAGACAAGTGGATAAATCTGATTATTTAAAATTATGGCTATGGCGAGGACAAATTGTTGTCGACCCAAGAATTGTGGATGAGGCTTCGAATCATGTATACCGACCGCATGGACATGTCTTCTCTTCCGAGCTTATCCTGTCTCTTATGGTTGTTTCCATGGTTTACACACCTTGTGTTGGCTGTGCTAAGAAGCAGCAACCATCGGGAAAAGGATTGTGGCTTTAGGGGTTAGTTTGCCCCATTTTCCATGGAGTGAATTTCTTTTTCTTTTTTTTTGATAATTTTCTTTTGTGCCATGCTGCTGGGTGAATATATTTTTCTTTAATAATAACATAAGTGCTTATTTTGGCATTCTATTTAAGTACTCCCAACCACCTAATTATTTTTTTAAACTAAGTTTCAAATTCATTCGTGTGAGGGTTGATCTTGTTGACTTGATAGGTTAGAAGCACCACAAAATCAAAAAAACAAAAGATGACACGGCCTAGTTGTAGCAACATGGAATTTTTATAAGACAACTTGATCTTTCAAATGATTATGTTATTGCAAAATGGAATGTGAATTATTGTTGTTTTGAATATTATTCAACAAAGTTTTTCTTATATGGAGACTCTACCTAAAATAATTTAAGTCATAAAATTATAATATAAAGATGCCCTCAAGCTCACTATCGATCAATTCCATCAAAATATAATTAATTATACACAAACTACATATTAAATAACAAGATTATAACATTTCTTTGGACATACATAATCTTTCTAAAAACATGGAACGTCATCCTTCCTTACATATGGGCTATATTTTATTATAACCCATTTGTTTTATTAAGCTTAACTACATGTGAAAGTTGTTGTTTGATATTGTAGTTGTGGGAAAAGTTCACACACACTCATAATTTTTATCATTTGATAACGTTTCATCATAATTTTTTAATAATAGGTCCCACCATTAACTGTGGTGCAACCACAGGTTAGCTGCTTCTTGTAATGGGAAAATGGATGAACAGTCATGCGTGACTGTTCATCCATTTTCCCATTACAAGAAGCAGCTAACATGTGGTTGCACCATAGTTAATGGTGAGATTCTTCTATGAATAGTGAAATTGATCCGGCCGGACCGGTCCAATTTAAAGCTAAAAATACATTGAACCGGGTCCGACCCAAGAAAATATTTTTTTTTTTTATTTTTAATTGTGTTTTATTCAAAAAACTAGTATTAAATATTATTCAATGACTACATAAATTAGATAGAGATCGCTTGATGACACTACATTTACAGAATTTAATCGCAATCTCAATTTCATACGTGATGGAATTGTAGATAGTTTAATGGAAGAATAAAAAATATTTTATATAAAGTATTATTTATTTCATAATATAATAGCAATAGTTAAATCTATAATATTTAAATTAAAAACCATCAATATTAATATATATATATATATATATTTTTTTAAATTATTTTATAACCTCAATTTCAAAAACATTATTAACCAAATACATTAAACTACTTTTTGTTCAATTTTAATTTCAATCACAGTTTTAATCAAATACTTATTTTTTCAAACCAACCTCAACTAAAAGTACTTTTTATAAAACAATTTTTTTCAAACCACAACTACAATAACAATCACAATACCAAACATGCTCGAAATTACTCATAAGAAATAATTCGATGTAGCCTCTGTCTGCTTTAAGTTGATGAAATATCAGGGCATGGATCATGGTTGTTAAAACCCATAAAACGTGTAAAAACGGAGACAAAAATTAAAAAGCATTAAAATCGCATAAAACTGGTTTAAAATCGCATAAAACTGTAAAAACTCGCAAAAACGTTAAAAACATTACGTTTTCACAACTTAACCAAAATGTCACCGAACTGAATGCAAAATTAGAAATGCAAAAATTTTGACTTTGTCCCTGTCTCACAAATTCACAGTCTCTTTTCTTTCCCAATTCCCACCTGACCAGGCGACCACCCTCACCCTACCAGTGACTTCAAGAAATCATCCCCTCTCTGTCTCACACTCTCCCTGCTCCCAGTCTCCCTGACTCCCTTCCCCTTTCCCCTTTTCCCCAACAAATCAAGAAATCATTCCCCCCCGATCCGGAGCGTTCTTGGCGAGATGAAGGTAAGAATTGATTCTCAATCCCAAACTTTGTTTTTTTTTCTGTCTAATGGTGGTGATTAGAGATAAAAAAAAAAAAATGATATGGGTATGCTGTGAAATTCACTTTTTTATCTTCTGGGTATTCTAAAAATTAGTGGTTTGCTTCTAGGTATTCTAACAATGGTTTATTGAGCTTTGGATAAGCATTTATGCTAACTTGTACTTGCACTGCCAAGCTATTTACCATCAGCCAATTCTATTTTCTAGGCTAAAATAACATAATTAGACCAATTTTCAGACATTAAAGGATTGGTAATCAATCACAGCAAATTAAACAGTTTGAGGACTTGTATAGGCAACTTTACTGATGGAAAAAGGACAAAAGCTAACGGAGGAAATCACAGTCACCATAAGTGCAAATGGGCTAAAGTAAATGGTAGATTTCTGCATTTTTCCCCTAGTTATTTTTTCATTTCAATGAAGCAGCTAATGACGTTGGAATCCATTAAAAAGAAAAAAAGATTTGATAAGAAAAACCCATTCAAAGGGAAGGAAATGGAGCTTGGCACTTTGACTGGCGATTTTAATTACAAGCAAAGCCAGATTTCTTTTAATGTTCACCTATGCTCCGTTTGATCTTGCTTGCTTTGGTGTTGCAGATTCTATAATTCTGCAATCTGCATAGACAACAATCCAGCAAAGCAAGGAAGCAACGAAGCATTCCAATTTTCAAGATTGCAGGTGTTATGTAAATCCAAAAACTGCAAACTTTAGGGCAATTGATGCACCTGTTTGGAATGCCTTAAAATAGAGATCAACAGCAGCATCTTGTTTACCGGCCTTAAAATGGCCATCTATTAATGTTGCATATATATAAGCATTTGGCATGATATTTTGGTCCAGCATCTTTTTCATGATACGAACAGCTACATCAAGCATTCCTTTCTTTGTATAGCCATTTATTATAGAAGAATATGTGATGACATTTGGAACAACCTGTTTCCTCTCCATTTCTCGCAACAGAGATTCTGCACCATCCATGTCTCCCAACTTGCAGTATCCATCGATCATTGTTGTATAGGTAATGTTATTTGGAATACAATTTAGCTTTGCAAGTGAGCAAAACATGGCATCCATTGGATTATGTATAAACTATTATAATTTTATTTGAATTATGTATTTTAAGATGTTTGGATATTTGTATTGTTTATTTTAATTTTATTTGAATTATGTATTTTAATATGTTTGGATATTTGTATTGTTTAAAATATTTTACTTGCGATTTTAGTTAAAATATTTTACTTCCGATTTTACGATTTTTAGTAAAAAAAATTTACTTCCGATTTTACAATTCGAGTTTACGAGTCGAGTTTAAATTGAATGTTCCGTATCGTGTTAAAAAAAACGTTTTTGACAACCTTGGCATGGATGGCTTGATCCGGTTGATCCAGAATATTGGGCCTTGAGCCTGTGATTGGATGCCGCTGGAGGAGCTGAAGAAGAATTAACAGCTAGTGAACAAAAAGCTAGCCACTAATTTCATAATTCCATTTCGAAAGTGCGCAGTGAGAGAAGAAGGAAATTCTTTATTCAAATTTCAAAGCATGCTACCGCGCTCACGGCCCGGCTGGCCTGCCAGCGGTGGTGGGAATTTTCCCATTCCCTGGTCAAAGACTTGGGTGGACGCAACCAAAAGTAATCGATCGAGACCGAGGAGAATTGAGCATAAGTCGGAGATCATAAAACCAAAACTAGAATGAATCGACTAGAAAGTTTGTTCCGTAGGCTTTCGAAGTCGGAATCACCCGAAAGAAATGGCTCTGCGGAGGATACAACCCAGCAAGATTCTCCAGTAAGAAATTCGGGCCGGATAGTGACCCCTACCCTGTCATCTGCAGACATTGATTAGTTTTCTAAAAAAAGGTTACTTAGAATGGATTAACCAAGCAAATTCTGAAGCGTGATATCAAATGGAAGTGATTGGTTGACAATTACATGTAAAACACATAAAAACATGAAATATATGATAAGCATATCCATATTCAATATTTCTAATATCATTTCTATACTCTAAGAATAAACACTTCATTTTTTTTCCCCTCACAAACACATTAAAGCAATACCATCTTTCCAATTTATTTCATAACTAGAAGAAACACATCATCATTGATTATTTCTTGATCACATTAAAGCGATACTATTTTTCCAATTTAATTTTCTTCATTTACAATAAAACGAGTCCTTTCAAATTTGGATGGATCATTTAATATTAATTACTTCAAAGATCAAGCATGTCAATTTACAATTTTTATTCTATATATTTGCCAGCTAAAAGAGAGTAATATATCAATTAATATGATTGATAGTTTACATAAAAAATTGTGAATAATGAATAGGTATTTTAATTTTACATAAATAAAATTCACAAATAACTTGTATCATTAAAAAAATTATAATAATTATAGTCAAAATCAAGCCTTTGGTTATGTAATTGCATAAATTTTGCAAGATATAAATTTAAAACAACAAAAATATTAAGGTACAGATGACCAGAATGCACAATTTTATATTTTTTTTAAACTCATAAAATCGATATGATTTTACCGAGTTTAAACGAGTTTGACCGATTTTACTAGTTTTCGAGTTTTAATCTGATTGGACATGTTAACTCATAAAATCATAAGATTTTAAGAGTTAGCTTATTTTTTTGACAACATTGATCCTCACCATTACAATCAACTTAGGATTTTCATAACTCAATGTTCTAACCATGTCAATTATTTATTTATTTCTCATATTATTTTTCAATATTAGAGGCATATCTACACTTGATATAATTTTTCTAACCTGAAGGCATAATTTATATGATATTATTTTCCTATTCTAAAAGCATAATTTATTTCACATCACCTATGCTTTTCTATTATATTCTTCATTTATAATTATAAACAATTATGCAAAACACTTATTTATCATCGTGTACACATTCCTATAACATATTTCATTTACAATCATAAACATATTTCATTTAATTAAAAAGAAGTGGTGGAATGTTGTTTTTCAGGGGTGGTAATATCTACAACTAATCATTTCATGTAGCCTCTCCAAGGAAGAACCTTAAAATGATGAACGAAAGGGATTGAAAAGCTCTGAATTGATTCAAATAATCCTAATAACAAGGCTGCAAATTACTCAGCATCTTTGTTCCTATCTTTTGGAAGTGTCTTCGTGCTAGTAAAATGCGAGATTATTTGGCAAGTGTGGTTGTGATTATTTTTCAAATAATTTTTCATATTAAAATGCATGTTAATAATATTTTTTTTTTTAAAAAAAATTATTTTTAACATCAGCACATTAAAATAATTTGAAAACACTAAAAATATATTAATTTGAAGTTAATAAAAAATAAAAAAAATATTTAAATTTTTTTTTAAAGTACTTTTAAAACACAAATATAAACTTACACAAGTGGTGTTGCATGTTAGTGTCATGTTTTACAGGGAAGAGGGCTGAAAGTCCCAACAACTTTAGCTTGCGCTCAAGTTGTTAGATTTGTTTGGTTGTGGAATGATAATTAAAAGTGTGTTTGGTATTACGGTAGTTATTGTTGTTGTGATTTGAAAAAAAATTATTTTATAAAAAATACTTTTAATTGAGGTTAGTTTGAAAAAATAGGTGTTTGGTTAAAACTGTGGTTAAAATTGAAATTAAACAAAAAGTAGTTTAATGTGTTTGGTTAATAATGCTTTTGAAATTAAAGTTATAAAATAATTTTTTTAATATATATATATATATATATATTAATATTGATGATTTTTAATTTAAATGTTGTAGATTTAACTATTGCTATTACTTCATGAAATAAATAATACTTTATATAAAATATTTTTTATTATTCCATTAAACCATCTACAATTTCATTACATACAAAATTCATCAGACAAAAATTACAGTTTCTATAATTTTTTGAGCGTACAATAAAATTAGATAAAATATTATCATGAATAAAATTGATTTGATATTACAGTGTGAGTGAATTTAATTCACTCTACACTAGTTTTTCGGGAAAAAAAATATTATTTACATGACAATACGAGTAAATTTAATTCACTCTAAACTAGTTTTTTTTTTTTTAACAAAAAGTACACAAGATAAGCACACTATATATAAAAAAATCTAATTGTTCACGCGAAATAGTACAATTCATTTGCACTGTTCGTGTGAACAGTGCAAGTGAATTGCAATGTGCACAAGTAAACTTTGAATTTTGAAAAGCAGCTAGGAGTTGTTTTGCGAAATTCACATTCAAAACGTGAATTATCTTGGGACCCGCTAAAATTAAACTGTGTTTTTGACGTAACCAAACCTACTGTTTGCTGTGGTTGCTCCAAACGGAGAAGCAACCACACAAACAAACGGCCTTTAAAGCCTGTTTGGGAATGGTAGTGTATTTAAATTTTAAATTTTTTTATTAAAAATTATTTCAATTTTTTTTTTAAGATTGTTTTGATATGTTAATATTAAAAATAATTTTTAAAAATTAAAAAATATATTATTTTAATATATTTGTAAATAAAAATTATTTAAACTACAGATGTTAACACAATTCCAAACAACCCTGTATTAATGATTGTTTCTGCAAGATAAATGACCGATGACTGTCTATCATCATTCTATTTAATTTAATTTAATTCATGTTTTACGTGGAGGATGATGAGTAAATAATTTAGTGCAAATCTTTTTCTTTCAGTTTTAATCCATTTTTATAGACAAATTAAAGATACTAAAATTATCGTTTATAGTTCAATTATCATTTTTGTTATACAAGAGAAAACGTAAGAAGAAGTAATTAACCACATGTCATTTATCCAAAATCTATCTTATCATTATATTGTATAGATTTGAATGAATGGTTTTAATTTATTCATTCATAATTACTTTTTTTTTTCCAATTCAATTTTAATATTTTAATATCAATTTTATTTTTTATTATATCATTATATATATAAATATAATATGTTCTTAGAAACACCTAGGTTTCAAACTAATGTCCTGTTTTTTTTAGCTGTACTTTAAAAAAAATTAATTTTTTAGATTTTTTTGATATATAATGTTAAAAATAAATTTTAAAAAATAAAAAATATATATTATTTCAAAATATTTTTAAACTAAAATAATTTGAAAACCTACGATTATCATAACTTGGAACACAACCACAAAGTTTTTTTATTTGAGTTTCCGAATTTTCTATCATTTATCAACTCAGTTTTCTTGTATAGTTAACTCCTAATCATGGAAGACAATAGAAAAAAATAAAGTTTTACGTACCACTATAATATTTCTCACAGATCACAAAGCTGGGATTGATATTAGAGAGTGTTTTGTCTGATGGATAATGATGAATTGGATATTATGATTTTTTTTTTTTTGAAGTTGTATGCTGCTGCACAATATAACAATATAAAAATCAATTTTCCTAATGCTATTTTAAAAGAGAAATATTCATCTCATCAAAAGGAATAGGAAATTCACTGTAGAGTTGTTATTTATAAAATGATTTGCCTTCGTATAAAATATAACTTTCGTAGTCTCATCATTCTAGAGGAAATCATGTTCGGCTTTGTTTGATTTTGACTCTGGAAAACAAACCCACCAACAAGCTCTTGTTCTTGGGTTTGAAGCGGACCTATTTGTATCATCAGCTTGGATTGGTATGTGTTTAAAATGTGGGGAGTTAAGTGATGCAAGAATACTGTTCGATGAAATTCCTTAAAGAAATATTGTTAATTGGACTTCTTTAATCACCGGGTATGTTCAAAATGATGATGCTCATGAAGCGTTAATGGTTTCTAAGGAGTTTTTGATTGAGAAGAGTGAAGGAAATGGTGAAGAGGTAGGAACTTCTGTTGATTCTGTTGCTATGGTTTCTGTTTTATCGGCTTGTTCTTGTATTTCTAATAAAGCAGTCAGTGAGGGAGTTCATGGGGTTGCTATGAAGGTCGGGTTGGATAAAGTGATGGGAGTTGAGAATACTTTGTTGGATGCGTGTATAAAGTGTGATGAAATGAGTTTGCCTGGAAAGGTGTTGGAATTCTATGATTGCTGTGTATGCCCAAAATGGGTTATCGATGGATGCTTTTGAAGTTTTTCATGGGATGTTAAAGGATGGTGGTGGTAAAGACAATGAGGTGACCTTTTCCACTTTGTTGCTAGCAACCAGGAACACCCTCTTCCTCTAATCATCCTGGTTCGTCTTCTAGTTCTCCCCAAGATTATCAGTTAGTATTGCTGAATCTAAATAAATATTTGTGGGTAACTTTAATCCATTGACTTGCATGTGCAGCTGAAGAAGTTGATGCAGATGGGGAATCAAGCAGCGCCATTGCAAATTGCGTTGACCGTGGTAGTTAACACTCATTCCATTGAATTATTTGAAGTATTGTCCTCCCTCCCTCCCTCTCTCACCCCATTATGAATGAATAAATCAAGGATGAGATTCTTCTTCAGAAAAAAAATAATATCAATCATATGTTATATAATTGCAGTTACGTCGGCTGGTCTCTTAGACAATGAAATTTGAGGCAAAAGAACTAAAAAAGGTGGGAGGAAGAACATTTTCAAGCAGAAATTTGACGTTAGAGCTGGAGAAAAGCTGCTAAAGACATCACACTTCTTTTTGTCAACTGAAACTGGTGCTGTTGCAGGACTTCTTTTTATTTCTACTGAAAAGATTGCTTTCTGAAGTCAGCGATCAATTTCCTTCAATATTCCTAATTGGCAGCACAATGACACAGTTGAACAGGTGAATATCCTCTTTATTATATTTTTCATATCTCGACTAGGTAAAGTCTTATTCAATTGACTTTATATACTAATTAATATATTAGTATCTTTTTTTGAGAAAGTTCTGTTATGGATATGTGCTACAATGAAGTTTGATATATTTTTCTTTTGAAAAAATTGAACTCATTTTTATTTTTGAAAAGCAGAGCTGAATATTGATAGCAACGGGCCAATTTGCATTACACATGACAATAACCTACATGCTAAATTGGATTGTCAAATCATTGATTCTCAAGTTTATTATTTGCCTAATTGATCGGTGGAAAATGCTTCAAATCTTAAAATTCAACATTCTGGTTTTATTGTTCGGAACTGTAAATTATGTTCCTTCCAATACGGATATGCTGCTTACTGTAGCTGTCTGCAATTATGTTGGAACAATCGGTCCATGCCACAGCTTATTGTTGACATAGATGTTGAATTCTCTGGTCTGGTTTGCTGGCAGCTTTCCAATTTCAGCGAAGTGCATGTAGAGGAAAAACTGGTTGGTGCGGTTGTGACGTTGAAAATAGAACACTAGGGGATTTCTATGGTTGATTGGAACCGCTGCTCTTTGCATGATAGCATATGGGAAAGTGTACTTGTTATCATCTGGTGATTTAATGGCATAGCTAGTAATTTTAGCTTCACAACCAAGAGGCAGAAGAGGTGACCAAATTCAATCATAGACATCGTTAGAGAACCTTGATGATATGTTTCTGTTTACTGAGAAATTTCTGGATAATACTGGAAAGTTGAGGTAATGTATGAAAACATGAAAGAAAATGGCTCATCTGATCGAATCTGAATAGGCTACACCACAACCAACTCTGCGGCCAACAACTCAGGTACATTGCTGTAGTGTTATTGTCCAAAAGCCTTAGCTCCAAAATTGATATGAAAGGTGTCCCAAAACCTGTGATCACAAGACAAATGTCTATATTATCTGAAGAAAGGACATGAATGATTTCTGTTGTGAGGGGAGTGGATGCATCATTCAGTCTCACTACTTCCCATTGTAGTTCATCATAGTTACCATACAAAAACCCTGCACTGATCAGATACTTTTTCTTGCTGTCCCCGTGCATAGGCTTCAAAGGTAACAAATTTTGGTTCCATCAGGGAAGCTTATGAGATTGAGATATACCTGTTGTGTTGATTTGGGATGATACATTCTTATTTACACCAGTGTCTTTGTAGTTTGTAGTTTGCATATGAGATGAAAGATGCTTGTGATATTATCTTCATATCTCGAACCTTACCAAAAATCTCTAAAGACCACTCATGATTCTGAGTTACTATAAAACTAGATGGTGATTCATGTATTTAATTTTACCTTCATCAATCTTGAAATAATCAAGATCGATGAGATTTTTCCTATGATAAAATGACAACTCCGTTGGGAAATTAGCAAGGGCTAGACTTTGTTTGCTTGGTTGAAAATAAGCTTGTTATATTATTTTTTTTTATATGATTATTTATATTATGTGATTTGTTATATTGGTTTTTGTGCTCTTGTTTGTTTGTTTATTTTATTTTTATATATTTTGTTATTATGCATATAGGATTTGATAGGGACTTATGCCCATACACCAACTGCATGAAACTCATTTGCGTATACATTGTTTTAGGTTGGCATGAGGAATTAGTGGTGTTTTGATATGGCTTTGTTTTAGGCCAACACACATAAAACCTCATAATCTCGTTGAAAATATTCAAGGTCATAATTAGTAGCCGATGTGGCTTTACCTCAGTTTAGATTTTTTGCCACTTATAGGCATTGATCAACCTTAGCCGATGGCATTGCTAGGGTTATCTGGCTTCAATATTAATTAACAGATCTTCAGATTCCGTTTGTTTTTGCTCCTATCATTTGATGTGATAACTTTGATGCCACTTATTTATCTGCGAATCCTATTTTTCATGTTCGCACAAAACATGTTGATGTTGATTATCATTTTATCCGAGATAGAGTTGCGAAGAAGGAGATTCAAATTCATTTTATTTCCTCTCAAGATCAACTTGTAGATGTCTTTACTAAGCCACTTCCTACTTCCTCGTTTACTGCTTTTCGTTTCAAGCTTCAGGTCGATCCTCCACCCTTAGCTTGAGGGAGCATATTATAGAATGTACCTATATAGAAAATATTACAGACATATTTTTATGTTGTAATCTCCACCATTACTATTATATACATTGCTTTACACACATATATAGAAAAGATTGGCTAACCAATAAGTTAAGCCTCCTAATTATTCTCAACATCATTTAGGTACATTCTATAATATTGCTAAACTAGACCATGAGTTTCGTTGTTTTAGCACTATTGATAAGGTGTAGATTTGTTTACATAAGCACTCTCTACTTATCGGTTTCTAATGCTCAAGAACGTGTTTCCATGTTCTTGCTATTCTCATGAACTTGTGAGGGAATGCCAAGGAAACTGATTGTGTTAAGGATACAAACAAGGAAGACAATTCCTGATTTATTGTAAATGATTTATTCATTGTATATAGGCTTGTATTACTATACAGACACTTATTCGTATCAATTGTAACCCTACACTCTAAATACAATAGTAGTCGGCCCTGTAAAGTTGAGGATTTCATAATGTTCTTCTCCTCTTCATTGTTTTAACTATCCCGAAGCTTACCACTAGGTTAAAAAGCAGAAAAATTATTTTTTAAAACCTACCCATAAGCCAATTAAAAGTACGGAATGGGTTCATTTGCAAGCTTGCACACAATTGCACGTGCACTAGAAAAAGTAACGTGCAATACAAGTGTAAAGATGGAATCATCACATCTTTCTGTCGACTCAAGAAACTTCACTTTCATCTTGTACTCTTTATCCCATATGTTCTAATTACGTGGTCGTCATTGTATATGTCGGCATGCTAACACGATATCAATGTCGATATCAATAATGATAAATTAATAACAATTCCACAGATGAACTACATATGGCCTTCTAGGGGATGCTTGAATGATTAAGATTTGGTTTTTCTACTAGCAAGTTGAGGTTGAAACTCTAGAAATGATATTGGGTTTGGGTGAAGTTTGGAAATTTGGACGATCATTGCTCCTTGTTGTATAATTCAAGGTTAGTTGAAAAGAAGAAGAAGACAAAAGATAAGCACTCGATGAATGATATCCAAATACAACCGTATAGTTTCATCAAGTGGATATAACCTTTGAAATTCAATTTAAATTCATTTTTGTTTCGACAAGGAAAAGTTTGTTAGAGAAAAAGGATTTGTGTGAAATTAGAATCTTTAGAATATAATAGTTAGAGATTGTAATCTTTCTATAAGGATTCTTGTATTCAAAATTTAAAAGTGTTGAATCTATCAATAAAATCTTGAGAGGTTAAATATTTGTGTATTTAGTTTTTCAACAATTAGTTGCAGAGCTTGGAATAAAAGAAGAGCATGGCAACCTCAACAATCTGCAAATGTTTTTGAAGAAAAGGAGAAGAGCAAGAGAACTCAACAATCTTCCACGTTGATTAAGGAGATAGAACCCTTAACCATATGTGTATGTTATTGAATGTTTGGTTCAAGGTTGTTATTACATGCTTCCATTCTTTGTATATATTGCCTAAGAAACTTTTCCTCCTAGATTTGACCTTAGCAAATGGACATCAAAGATCCTAGATTAGCTAGTGTGGGAGTTTTTTAGGGAAAAATGAAGATGGACAATGTAAAAGGAAAGCCAAATTAGTTTATTTTTTGTCAACAGGCAAAAATGGACTTTGATCTACCTAAAGAAATCATAGATGGAGTAATAAAGTTCAGTGTAGTGAGTAATAAAAACTATAGGTACTTTAGCCAACTAGAAGATGTATTATCAGGAAAATAAAAAAAAAATTATACATAATAACCTTTATTTCGTGCATTAAAAAGAGTTAAGAAAAATATTTCCTAATACTTTGGTCGTTTGCTAACAAAAACAAGACATACCTTGTGGAGTAAAACATGCTATAAAAGATCTAGTACTAGTAATCTATAGATCATTGGATTAAGATCAATATACAAATATATTCTCAAGTTACATGTAGTTGCAATATATTGAAGATTTATATATCATTCACAAAGAAAAGAAAATATAGAAGAAGACATCTTAAGTTGGAGTCGTTTGTGAAACTAAAAAGATTATTTGGTGTTTATACTCGAGATAAACCTTTTTTAAAAGGAAAGTCCCTCCTTATTACTAAACCGAGTGTTTAAGAACATTAGTTGAAGGAAATGATTGTTTAGTCGTTTATGAAACTAAGAAGATTACTTGGTTTTTATACTCAAAAAATGCCTTTTTAAAAGGAAAGTCCCTCATGATGCTAAACTGGGTGTTTAAGAACATTAGTTAAAGGAAAGGATTCTTAATATAGAAAAAGGTAAAAGCTTGTGTTTAGAATTCTATTTATATAGTTAATTAAATTTTTTATTAGATTATTATAGTTAGAGGTTTTGATATCACTATAAATATAATGATTAATATATTCATAATTTTAAGAGTGTTGAATCAAGGTTAAATATTTACGTGGATAGTGTTTTATACTTTTAATATGTACGTACTCGGATGCTTAATCTAGTAACATGATTTATTTGCTGATCAACATGATATCACATGCATATGACACAAATTAAAAATCCTTAAATCGTGGATAATTTAAAACAAATCGAAATTGGAAGAAGAAATCAAGGTGTGCCCACTGAAAAAAAGAAGAAGAAAAAAACATCTAGCTAGCTTGATAGGAAGTCCGAGCTCGAGCACATTACTCAGGCGATCATGATGACATTTTGGTGTGTATCCATGGCCGACCCATCATGTGAGTTTTCCTTGTCTTTCACATGAAAGGTTTATGCACATTAAACATGTGAGAAAAGAGAAAGTGGGGCTCAAAGTTAGGTCTCCCTCGTGTGATATAAGGCAGCAATGAAAGCTCAATCAATTATTTGACGTCCTTTACCATCTTTCCTATACAAGGCAGTGCAAAAACAGAGGAAATGGGGCTTGGCGTTATATCCAAAACTCTTAATTTAGAAAAGAGTTTGTTGCTAAAGTTAAAGGTTGGTGAACGGTAAATGCAAACTCTTGAAAAACTAGTCCTGTAGTTATCCCTTGGCCTGACTTCTGTCTGTTCATCTTTAAAAAACTCCATTCTTTTCTAGAGAAGCAAATGTCAACCTTGCTTAGCCGTGGAGTTTAGGGTTGCTAAAGCTAATCAACAAGAGTTCAAGTTTCGAACATATATAACGAAGAAAACAACCAGCAACATAATCAAAGAACAAAAATGAACAAAGAAGCATATGATGTTGTGGCTCAGCGGTAGGAAGGGACCTGTTCTCTTTTTCTGTAAATGGGTTCGAATTTTACTATGCATGTTTATCATCCCCGCGGTGCTTTACAGGTTTACTAGGCTTGCAGGATGTTTAGTAGATTCTGGGAATTAGTTATGGTACACATAAGCTGGCCCAGATATCCCGGTTAATTAAAAAAAAAATAACAAAGAAAAACAAAAGAAAACAAATCCATCAAGCTAATACATATGCTCAATTTTGCATGCCCGCACGTATTCCTATGATCGAATAAGAGTTATGTATGGAACGCTAGGGCAGAGCTCTGTTAGGTTTTCAAAACTTTATTAGTACTCAATTATCTTAATTGTTAGTAGTGGAATTAAATATCAAAATTTCGATGAAAAAACGAAGACAAAAGTCAGAAAGTGGGCAGGGAATTTATAAAGAGCATGTGAAGATTTCCTTGCTTCAACTGCAAGAGTTAGGCCAATGTCGTTCGTCAATTTTGTAAAGGAATTCATGAAAATGGACAAGTATTAATCAAAAGCAAAGCTAACATTTTCTAAAAATAGTTCGGATGTAGATTGTGGCGAGTCAATTCTCTAGAGGAAATGCAATACCCATTTCATCGACCAGGCCACCAGGTTTAGATTTATAATAAACATGGAATCATGGGTCGAGACTTATAATTGAGTTGGGTTGAGTTTATTAGACAGGATATTAAGTACATGGTTGGATAATAATTCATTGAGTGGCTTTGTTTTATTTTATTTTATTCTTGATTTCTTTTGAATTTCTTTATATCCTATGAATGGACCCGTTTTGTCTTCATGCAGTTATTATCCCATGTTCTTGGTTTGCCAAGATGTTGGACTCTAGCCAATTCTAAACTGTGTATCAATCTAATACTCCCCAGAACGCTTGTCCGTTTCAATGTTAAATAAGCTACTAGTAAAGCCCTAGAAATGTAGCGAAACCTTAAAGATTTGCCCTATCTAAACCATGTTTTTAAGGTTATCATATAAGTGATCAAAGTACATTAACATTAACATTAACATTAACAGAAAAGCTAAAGGGTGGGAGAGAAACTATTAATCACTCATACTCATTGTAATGTGTATTACAATAGTATATTGTTTTTCTTTTCTTTTCATTTTTGAATTTTTATTGTTATTTTTTAAAAAAATTATATTTTTCTATTTCATCTTTCAATATTAAATATTAAAGTAATTGAGAATCGAGTTTTGTATTTATTTATTTTTGCTTTTTTATAGGGTCAAAGTGGTTTGCAGGTTTATCAAAGTAATTCAAGTTGCTTCAGTTTATGGGTTTAATATGGTATTTCTTTTTTCTTTTTCATTGAACCTGACTTTGTTATATATCGTCTATTTTTTCTAATATAGTTCCATGTTATTAAACTTTATAAAGTACATGGATCTCTTCATAGATTTGGCTGGTTGACATGGTTCACGGGTCTGACTTGTTTAACTTTTTTTTTTTTATTTCATTTATAGATATCTAGTTAATTGAAAATTTAATTTTTATAATTGGTTTCATTTCATTTTCTATAAGGTTGGTATTCAATTTTGTGATTGTCTATTTTTAGTATCATATAGTTAAATAAAAAATAGTTTTAAAAAAAGCTATAATCTTAGTGAAGTCTATAACTTGATTCACGTGTTTGGCATGCTAACCTAAGTTACCTTATTCACAGGTTTAATGGGTTACCCACCAATTGAATTTCACCCACCTGATTCACGTCATTATCTTGATTTTTTTTAAAAAAAAACTATCATCTTAAATTTTTTTAAAATTTAAATCATGTTTTTACCGGTCATTTAGGTTACTTTTAGATCCATAAAATCAACCCACTTAGCCATATTTAATGATATTGTCAAAAAAAGCTCTTTACGTTCTTAACATTCACTTTTACATTTTAAAAATATTGATCTTATCGCGATAAATGCGGTACATTACACTAATTTTATTTTATTTTTTTGTGAGTTATGGAAGAGATTAGCATATCGATCTTTCTCTATGATAGCCTTAATGTTAGTTGAAGACTATTAGCTAAAAGATTCAAATTGATATATATATATATATATATATATAATATATATATATATATATATATATATATATATATATATATATATATATATATAACAAGGTAACCGAAAGCTGTCAAGATCATTTGCCATGAAATATATATAAAGGGATGCAAAGTATTTATAGCATACTATATATATGTATATATATGACAAACCGTGCGTAAATGCATAATGAGTTTTAGCGTATAGAGAATACTACGGAGAGGTAACTATAGACAAACCTAAATATTGATCCAAAATAGGATCAACCCGAGATGTTTACATATATTTAATCGCCATTAAGCAGTTGCATGGACCAGAGATCCTCCATGCTCCAATAGTTTTCGTTCAGTTCTTGAGGTATATTCCCACCAGAAAAAGCCCCCACGTCTCCTTGATATAATGGCGGACAATACGTCTCCATTTGGTCGGTTGCGCTGGAAACTTGGCAAGTACTGCTCCCATGTTCATTAGTCTCAGAACTCCCCGCCGCAAATGGTTCAGTTTGCTTAGTATGCTTCTTGATTCTAGTTCTCCAGTAATTCTTTATCTCGTTGTCGGTCCTCCCTGGAAGATGCTTTGCAATTTTCGACCACCTACACGTGCCAAGAATTTCCTTCCGGTCAGTTCTTTTATGATATGCATATGATCCATGTTTGAGGAAGAATTTGAAAAAAAAAAGCTCAAGAAATCAAGTGTGAGGACGAACTTGTTTCCAGAAATTGTTCGACCAGTATATATGTAAACAGATGACATTATAAGACTATTGACATGACCACACAAGACACCACATTTTGTTTTCTTTCAGGGACAAGACGCATAAATCTCACAATTAAACCAAGATAGCTTTGTGAGGTCCCCTCTCCCTTGAGCTAAAGTTCATATGAAATGGTAGAGGAATAGTTGGTGTAAATAATAATTACCAGACCCATGAATTGTTGAATGTGTTAGATTTACAGGATGGCTGACTTTTGAGATGCGGAATTACAGTGGTAGGAAATCTTCGCACTACATTTTCTAGAAAAAAAAGGTTTTACAAATCAGAATCTGCAATGGAAAAGGCATTTGTACATCAAAAGCCAAAGATTTAATTTGAAGTTTCTATGCTTTTATAAGTGTTTAGATCTCTAATCATTCATAGAGGAAATGTTAAAAAAACCAAAAAAAAAAAAAAATCCATACAAATATGTAGTGATATCCAACAATTTTGAGTAGAAAATATATCAAACTCGCAATCACATATACAGTACCTACAACCACAGTAAAAAAACCAGACAATAAAAGGAAATAAACAATTTACCAGAAAAAAAAGAGTTAGAACAATATGGTTAATGTCTACGTCAATCCATTCAAAACAGCTTCTCTTTCTCGGAAAAGGAGGGATTCCCATATGACAACTTGGAAGAAAAAAAAACCTTCAAATATATAGAAAATAAGAAACCAGAAACTTTTGTTGCCAATTCTGTATGGATTTCATTCACGTTGCCCACAAGTGGCCAGTATAAAAAATATAGCTTTAATATTAGATTCTGATATATTTTTAGAACCCTTTCAGGACTTCGGACCCGATTACCCTCGGTGTGAAAGACTCCTTTTTTGTGCGTGTTGAAGAGAGAAAAAAAAATTACCTTTTTATTTTTTGAGTAATACTTTTACACCGTTGAGCGGGGATCCATCATCCTTCATGCATCCAGCACACAAGTAGCCGCAATCTCCTAATGATTTTGGTGACTATCTTGGGTGAAATATATACATATATATATGTTGTTGTTATAGTTTTGGGGTCAGGGATTTGATATATAAAAGAAGAAAAAATCGTGCGTGATCTCTTCAAATACTTTGGTCTTCTTGACCTTCAAGAGCTGATTAATTTGATGATTTTCCATATATATATATGTTTGCTAGATTTCATTAAAAAGTGATGATCCCCCAGCTCCATCTTATCATATAACAACTAAAATTAGAGAATATTTTAAAGCTGAAAAGTTTTGCTAGCCACATGTTGTAAATCCCCATGTGTTGAATTCAAATTCTTGCTAGGAACAGCTCAGACCCTACCTAGCTAGCAACATTTATTTCTCCTCCTCATGTACATTGAGGCTGTCCGAAGAAACTAGGGACTTTAAGAACGGTGCTTTCCTCGATAACAAGTATAGCTAAGAAATCAGGGAATTGAATCTCTTCTACGTCTTCCAGTATCGACAAACATACAATGCAATACTTTTTTACTGCTAGAGCATGGTGGAGAAAGGAAAAGTAAGTAAAGCCACACACACATATATATGCATATATTTCTTGAACCTGTTTCCCAACTTAGCATGCAGCTCCATGATCAAGAGCTGTTCTTCAGGAGTAATATTCCCTCTTCGAAGGTCAGGCCGCAAGTAGTTGAGCCAACGGAGCCTGCAACTCTTTCCGGTACGTTTCAGACCTACAAGGTAATCAAACAAAAAGATAGCTTGTGTTGCTTGCTGACCAATATAATAACAAAAATAATTTTGGATGATAATATTAGAAATATTGGTGCAACGTACTGATCATACAAGTTTATTGTGGTTGGCCCTATCTTACAATATCATGGTAATTCCTTATAGTACAATTTTTTCAGTTAGAAACATTTGCAAAATTTATCGTTGTGCTCCTTCATCTTCCCTACTTACTGCCCCTATCTTTTTCTGGTTTTTGTTCTGCTTGCCTCATCAGTTTTCTCTCTTCCTGATCATTGTGTTTTTTATTTTTTCAATTGAATCTTTTCTGTCGTTTTAGATAGCCATTTTCTGACCATCTTGTGTAATTTTTTTTTTTATTACTCTTGATAAAATTATGATCTCATTTTCACAAGGAAAAAAGGCTGACAGAGAAGAAATGGTGCAATAGATTACCTGCAGCTTTTGCAAGCGAGTTCCATACACCTTCACCATGGTTCGCGATGTAGTTGGTTAAGATCAAGTCTTCTTCCAAGGTCCATGGCCCTTTTCTCACTTCAACATCCTGAGAGTTGCATGGACTTTTATCCATTTCTTTCTCTTGGAGAGGGAGAGAGAGAGAAGTAGAAAAGGTTTGAAAGAGAAAGAGAGAGGGGGAGGGGGAGGGGGAGGGGGAGGGGAGAGAGTGATATAATGAGATAAGGAGGGTTGCTATGGGTTTTTGTAGAGGAAATCTAAGATAATATAATATTATCTAGCTGGTAATCGACATTAATCTGTGTCACAGATGAGATCCGTTGATATAAGTATGTTCTTGGTATTTTTTGTTTTTGTATTTTTAAAAATGAGGTAGAAAAATTTTAAATTTTTTTTCTATATATATATATATATAATATTTTTATATTATTTTGATGATCTTATGTCAAAACTAATTTTTTAAAAATAAAAAAATATTATTTTGATGCATTTTCGAATGAAAAACACTTTGAAAAGCAACCACAATCATATTTTCAAACAACCTCTAGAACTTGTTTGAAAATATAGTTACGGTTGTTTTTCAAAATGTTTTTTACTTTAAAATATATCAAAATAAAAATTTTTTTATTTATTAAAAATTATTTTTAATATCAGCGCA